>NC_140582.1:270552383-271752383 GCF_964204655.1 Triturus cristatus
TTCCTTTTGGTAAGCCCTTAACATTGTAGTTAAAAACTCTTTTGCTAAAGGCGCAGGCTTTGCACTTCCCACAGGGAAAAAAGCCCTTCATTTCTTTTAAAGTGCCCTGTTTGCGGGGAATGGGGTCTAAATGGCTATGTACCAGGTTATCTTTCAAAGATCGAGCTTTTCTGTATGTGATTAGGGGGGTCATTGAAACATCAGACCCGATAATGGGATCATTTTTTAGTACATGCCAGTGTTTTCTGAGGATAGACCTCAACCTGAATGTGTCTCTGGAGTAAGTTGTAATCAGCCGAAATTGGCCCTCCAATGCTCTTTCAGATTGTTTTGGTTGTAAGATTTGTTCCCTTGGTATTTTTCTGACTCGTGCAAGAGTGTTCTCTAAAATATTCGTGTTATAACCTCTCATCTCGAATCGTCTGAGACTGCTCTCTGCTGCTAATTCAAAATCGCACTGTCTTGAGCAATTTCGTTTCAATCTAAGGAGCTCGCCATATGGAATGCTATTTTTTAATTTTTCAGGATGAGCACTAGAAGCATGGAGGATACTGTTCCCTGCTGTGGGTTTGCGATAAAGGTCAGTTGTTAGTTTCCCTTCTTTAACTTCCACCTTCAAATCTAGATAGTTTACTGCCACTAAACTAATCTCCCCTGAAAAGTGTAGATTTGCGGTATTCTCGTTAAGATGTTGGATGAAATCATTTGCTTTACCCGTGGAACCTCTCCAGATTATAAAAAGGTCATCGATGTATCGATGCCAGGATACTATCTCCTTTGTCCATTCCGAATTTTCCGCGCTCCAGACCACCTGCTCCTCCCACCAGCCTACGAATAGATTCGCATAGCTGGGGGCGAAGCAGGTACCCATCGCGGTTCCGGAGATCTGTCTAAAATATTCTCCTTGAAAGAGAAAAATATTATTATAAAGACAGAATTCAATAAGTTCCAATAACATTTTGTTATGGGTTGCAAATTTCAAAGCTCTTTTCCTGAGGAAATGTTCAATAGCCTTTAGCCCTTGGTTATGGTTAATACATGTATAAAGACTGGTGATGTCTAATACAATCATACAAAATGACGAGTCCCACTCGATTTTTGCAAGTTGGTGAATAAAATCAGTCGTGTCTTTTATATAGGATGGCAGTCTCAATACAAATTCGAAAAGAAAGTGATCTAGAAATCTAGACAAATTTTCCGTTAGACTTCCCATGGACGAAACAATTGGTCTTCCTGGTGGTAGTGTTGCATTCTTATGGATTTTGGGTAAATGGTAAAAAGTGGGCGTGACCGGATTTGTTGTTCTCAAGAACAGATACTCTTCCAAGTCCAACATTGCTGTGTCGTGCCATTTTTTAATGATGGAATGCAATTTCTTGATGCTCTCTAGATAGTTTTCCTTAGTGGTTAGTTCATAACAATTAGCATCCTGTAATTGTCGTAGGGCTTCATTTATGTACTGGTCACGAGGTATTAGTACAATGTTGCCCCCTTTGTCTGAGGGTTTGATAATCACGGCGGTGTCCTCTTGTAGATTTTTTACAGCTTCTTTCTGTTTGAGAGTCAAATTCTGTTCAGTTTGTAATTTCCTGCTCTCGCTCGTAATTTAATTAGGTCTTTGATTACCCCTTCAGAGAAGACATCAATAGCGTCCATCGGCATTTGGGGTAAAAATTGGGAAGGTTGTTTGAGGCCACTCGTTGGTGCTTCCTGTGTCACATTGCTTGCTTCAATCCTTTGTGTTGAAGTCATATATGTCGATGTTTCTTCTAAGGTTCCCTCTTTCCTTAGATTTTCCAAGACTTCCAAGGTGGTTAGGGCGTTTACTGTAAGTAGATCAGTGTCTTTATGTTGGGATTTAAGAAATCTGGCTTCCTGTGTTGTAGGTTTTAACTTGAAAAATTTATGTAGTTTTAACTTGCGCACTAGTTTGAAGATATCAATCCTGGTTTGCGTGTATTCCAGACGGGTTCGTGGACAGAAAGAGAGTCCTAATTTCAGAACTGTTTCTTCTGTCGGAGTCAGGACTCTGGAAGTTAGGTTGATTATTGTTAGCTGGTCAGTTTCTTCTACCATCGGCCTCCCCTTTTGCTTCGTGTTATACGTGGGGTTTGATTCCTGGTTTTTCCTCTTCCAGCCACCCCTTCTTGTTTGTTTTCTTTTTCGGGGGGCTTGCTCTTGCCTCCTCTTAACCACGTCTGGCGTATGATGTTGAATTCTCCAATTGAAAAGGAGTAGTATGCTCACCGGAAGAGCCTTCAAAGATGGCGCCCAAGAATCCCGGACCGCTGTTCCCTCCGACCTCTTCTATGTTTAATTTTGAATGATGTATATAAGAAGTAGCTTGTAATGAACTTAGTAACAACACTGAGGAAGGACTAGCTCCGAAACGCGTCTGTTGTTTACTTCTCCGAATTAAACGAAGCTGCTACACTACTTACCCGTGAGTGCTCGATCCTTTCTTGCAAATCTGAAGGAGTCATGGAGCGTGAATATATATATATATATATTACCTACTGGCGGTCGCCAGTAGGTAGTTATAGTTAGGACCACGTTTCCATAGGAAATCCGCAACATTCTATTTTGAATAACTTTGGCGCCGGTCGACGAATCCTCGCGAATTTTTCAAAATAGGTGGGGCGCTACGCTCCGCTCCTTCCCTGAAAGTCTCGGGGGGATTCGTCAAGCGGGGGCTGAGATAAAAGGGGGGTCCCAAAACACGTTTTTCCCATGCATTTTTCCATAGGACCTTTAGACAGGGCTACAGCCCGAACGGCTGAACAGAATTACTAGAAATTTGGCAGAGAGGTAGTCCTCAGGTCAAGGAAGTGCCTTTTGTAGGTTTGGTGTAAATCTGTTCAGTAGATTCTGAGAAAATAGCCTTTAAATCAATATATATATCTGAGCCAGCTTACGGTGCGCTTACGGTACGCTTACCGTACGCGTACGGTGGCGTGCGCGAGCGCGATTCTGATTGGCTCTTAGATCTTAGTAAACATTCGAATCGGTCGAAACCAGGAAGCGGCGGCCGCCATTTCGTGTGTTTCACTCAGAAAAAAAAGAGTGATAACAAGAAAAGGGGGCAAGGAGGAGAGTTACAGACCCCCTAACATTTGTAAGGGGGTCAAAGAAGGACAGAAAAGTACAAAGAAAACATTTATTGATTTAAAAAAAAATCGCGGGGTACGCGTACGGTAAGCGTACGGTAAAAAAAAATAAAAAAAGAAATGAAAATCAGATTTAAGTGTTTAGATATTAGGGGGCTCTAAAAAGAGCCGTTGTGTTTATGAAGTGATTTTTTAGTGGTACCTACAAGTAAGTACCGATGCAGAGTCTAAGGTTCAAGAGGAAGACTCTGTTCCCTTCATCATTGAAGTGCACACCATCTCCTCTATAAATGTCTTGCATGTCATAACGCAAGTTGTTGTGGTAAATGGAACCCATACCATAGTCACGGAGGAAAGCAGAAACAGATTTGTTGACGTGCTTTCTTGCTTTGTCAATCTGCGGACAGAAATGATTGGACCAGTTCCATTTTTGCCTTTGGCATATGTTAGAAAAAACAAAGGCAGTTTTAGGGAAAAGTGAAAACAGTTGTGCAAAGGTGTCCTTCATAAGCATTTCCAGACCTACCCCAGTCAAAGTGCCTAGGTCATTGCCACCACAGTGCACTATTATGAGGTCAGGGTGTTGGATGTGCATGAAGGATTTCACCAATGGCATCAATTGGTGCCACTTTAACCCTCTCTGACCAATCCATTTAATGTCTACATTTGGCAAAGCAAGGTCTCTCACCATACCTGTTTTCTCTGCATACTTTTCACTCCAGAAGACATAGCTGTGCCCTACAATCCACACTGTGAACATCTTCAAAGGAGAACTGGATGCACTCAGGAGGTGTAATTCAGTAGAATGGCAATATGAAAAGAAAGACAGTTTGGAAATGGAGGCATACATATTTTTTTCATAAAAAAAAGAACTGATTGGCTGTTTCATACCATTCTAGAATAAAAACTAGGCTGTATGTGTAAATTAATAGAAGCATGTTTTGTATTGGTACAGAAAAATGTGTTACCAAAGAACAGTACTATGGATTTGCTGTTAGGTTTGAAAACTCAAGCACTCTTGCTCTGTGGAATTGAAACATTGTTTGGCGAACTTCTGACCTGACTCCACACAGCAGTGTTCCATGAGCTGTTGCTATGGTAGCAGGCAGAAGTCAAGTTGGGGGAAGGGTACTAGGCAGAAGTCAAGTTGGGGGAAGGGTACTTTTGGAAAAGGGTTGGTTTTCAACCAATAGAAATGTGTGATTACATTTGAAAAAAAGGGGCAAGCACTGAGATTTGAAACTAACATGTATATGTGTGGAAAAAGAGAGGGAAAGTTTCCATTATCTGGTTCTGCTGAGAGGAGAGAGGTGTAAAGAACAGAGATCCTGGCTCTGATAATCTGCTGTTTGAGTGCCACATTTCTTTCACAACTAACTAATTTTAAAGGTGAGTTTAGAGTTTGAGAGGGGATGTATATGGTAAATTAAGAAATTAATAATAGAAATGCAATTCTTTTTGTTGAAGTTGTGTTTATTATTTTCTGTTTTGGGAGAAATTTAAATGTGAGGAACAAGTAAAATAATATGGACTATGTTTTCACAATAAATTAAGGTGTACTGGTATAATAAAAGAATAGTTTAAGGGTTTGAGGTTGGACTCAGTAATGCAAATACATTCAGCATCACTAAGGCTGGTTGCCCTTGCTGGAGTGTAGGCAGACACCCAGGTTACAAATGGTGCTGGTCTGAAAAAGCAGTTTGGACATGTGCTTTTTAAAAAATCTGAAAAGTGGATTCATAATGTGTCAGTCTGTAAAAGTGTTTATCACTTGCCAAAAAAAAGAGCAGTAAGTGTGCTTTCAAATTGGCAAAGAAATTTCGTTTTGTGACTAATGTGAAAACATGACTCTGTGTGCAAATAGGAATTACAGGCAGAGATTTATTGCGTATTGCTCTGGTGATTTCACAGTTGCATTAGATGGAAAGGGGGAGCCATTTTTTGGTGCAGAAGCTGACTCTTAGCACACAGGTAGCTGCTTACCATGTGGAATCATGCACAGTATTCACAAGCGAGTGGGGTTTGAGGTTTCAGTCAGTAATGCAAATACATTCAGCATCACTAAGGCTGGTTGCCCTTACAAATGGTGCTGGTCTGAAAAAGCAGTTTGGACATGTGCTTTTTAAAAAATCTGAAAAGTGGATTCATAATGTGTCAGTCTGTAAAAGTGTTTATCACTTGCCAAAAAAAGAGCAGTAAGTGTGCTTTCAAATTGGCAAAGAAATTTCGTTTTGTGACTAATGTGACAACATGACTCTGTGTGCAAATAGGAATTACAGGCAGAGATTTATTGCGTATTGCTCTGGTGATTTCACAGTTGCATTAGATGGAAAGGGGGAGCCATTTTTTGGTGCAGAAGCTGACTCTTAGCACACAGGTAGCTGCTTACCATGTGGAATCATGCACAGTATTCACAAGCGAGTGGGGTTTGAGGTTTCAGTCAGTAATGCAAATACATTCAGCATCACTAAGGCTGGTTGCCCTTACAAATGGTGCTGGTCTGAAAAAGCAGTTTGGACATGTGCTTTTTTAAAAATCTGAAAAGTGGATTCATAATGTGTCAGTCTGTAAAAGTGTTTATCACTTGCCAAAAAAAAGAGCAGTAAGTGTGCTTTCAAATTGGCAAAGAAATTTCGTTTTGTGACTAATGTGAAAACATGACTCTGTGTGCAAATAGGAATTACAGGCAGAGATTTATTGCGTATTGCTCTGGTGATTTCACAGTTGCATTAGATGGAAAGGGGGAGCCATTTTTTGGTGCAGAAGCTGACTCTTAGCACACAGGTAGCTGCTTACCATGTGGAATCATGCACAGTATTCACAAGCGAGTGGGGTTTGAGGTTTCAGTCAGTAATGCAAATACATTCAGCATCACTAAGGCTGGTTGCCCTTGCTGGAGTGTAGGCAGACACCCAGGTTACAAATGGTGCTGGTCTGAAAAAGCAGTTTGGACATGTGCTTTTTAAAAAATCTGAAAAGTGGATTCATAATGTGTCAGTCTGTAAAAGTGTTTATCACTTGCCAAAAAAAGAGCAGTAAGTGTGCTTTCAAATTGGCAAAGAAATTTCGTTTTGTGACTAATGTGAAAACATGACTCTGTGTGCAAAGAGGAATTACAGGCAGAGATTTATTGCGTATTGCTCTGGTGATTTCACAGTTGCATTAGATGGAAAGGGGGAGCCATTTTTTGGTGCAGAAGCTGACTCTTAGCACACAGGTAGCTACTTACCATGTGGAATCATGCAAAGTATTCACAAGCGAGTGGGGTTTGAGGTTTCAGTCAGTAATGCAAATACATTCAGCATCACTAAGGCTGGTTGCCCTTGCTGGAGTGTAGGCAGACACCCAGGTTACAAATGGTGCTGGTCTGAAAAAGCAGTTTGGACATGTGCTTTTTAAAAAATCTGAAAAGTGGATTCATAATGTGTCAGTCTGTAAAAGTGTTTATCACTTGCCAAAAAAAAGAGCAGTAAGTGTGCTTTCAAATAGGCAAAGAAATTTCGTTTTGTGACTAATGTGAAAACATGACTCTGTGTGCAAATAGGAATTACAGGCAGAGATTTATTGCGGATTGCTCTGGTGATTTCACAGTTGCATTAGATGGAAAGGGGGAGCCATTTTTTGGTGCAGAAGCTGACTCTTAGCACACAGGTAGCTGCTTACCATGTGGAATCATGCACAGTATTCACAAGCGAGTGGGGTTTGAGGTTTCAGTCAGTAATGCAAATACATTCAGCATCACTAAGGCTGGTTGCCCTTGCTGGAGTGTAGGCAGACACCCAGGTTACAAATGGTGCTGGTCTGAAAAAGCAGTTTGGACATGTGCTTTTTAAAAAATCTGAAAAGTGGATTCATAATGTGTCAGTCTGCAAAAGTGTTTATCACTTGCCAAAAAAAAGAGCAGTAAGTGTGCTTTCAAATAGGCAAAGAAATTTCGTTTTGTGACTAATGTGAAAACATGACTCTGTGTGCAAATAGGAATTACAGGCAGAGATTTATTGCGTATTGCTCTGGTGATTTCACAGATGCATTAGATGGAAAGAGGGAGCCATTTTTTGGTGCAGAAGCTGACTCTTAGCACACAGGTAGCTGCTTACCATGTGGAATCATGCACAGTATTCACAAGCGAGTGGGGTTTGAGGTTTCAGTCAGTAATGCAAATACATTCAGCATCACTAAGGCTGGTTGCCCTTACAAATGGTGCTGGTCTGAAAAAGCAGTTTGGACATGTGCTTTTTAAAAAATCTGAAAAGTGGATTCATAATGTGTCAGTCTGTAAAAGTGTTTATCACTTGCCAAAAAAAAGAGCAGTAAGTGTGCTTTCAAATTGGCAAAGAAATTTCGTTTTGTGACTAATGTGAAAACATGACTCTGTGTGCAAATAGGAATTACAGGCAGAGATTTATTGCGTATTGCTCTGGTGATTTCACAGTTGCATTAGATGGAAAGGGGGAGCCATTTTTTGGTGCAGAAGCTGACTCTTAGCACACAGGTAGCTGCTTACCATGTGGAATCATGCACAGTATTCACAAGCGAGTGGGGTTTGAGGTTTCAGTCAGTAATGCAAATACATTCAGCATCACTAAGGCTGGTTGCCCGTGCTGGAGTGTAGGCAGACACCCAGGTTACAAATGGTGCTGGTCTGAAAAAGCAGTTTGGACATGTGCTTTTTAAAAAATCTGAAAAGTGGATTCATAATGTGTCAGTCTGTAAAAGTGTTTATCACTTGCCAAAAAAAAGAGCAGTAAGTGTGCTTTCAAATTGGCAAAGAAATTTCGTTTTGTGACTAATGTGAAAACATGACTCTGTGTGCAAATAGGAATTACAGGCAGAGATTTATTGCGTATTGCTCTGGTGATTTCACAGTTGCATTAGATGGAAAGGGGGAGCCATTTTTTGGTGCAGAAGCTGACTCTTAGCACACAGGTAGCTACTTACCATGTGGAATCATGCAAAGTATTCACAAGCGAGTGGGGTTTGAGGTTTCAGTCAGTAATGCAAATACATTCAGCATCACTAAGGCTGGTTGCCCTTGCTGGAGTGTAGGCAGACACCCAGGTTACAAATGGTGCTGGTCTGAAAAAGCAGTTTGGACATGTGCTTTTTAAAAAATCTGAAAAGTGGATTCATAATGTGTCAGTCTGTAAAAGTGTTTATCACTTGCCAAAAAAAAGAGCAGTAAGTGTGCTTTCAAATAGGCAAAGAAATTTCGTTTTGTGACTAATGTGAAAACATGACTCTGTGTGCAAATAGGAATTACAGGCAGAGATTTATTGCGTATTGCTCTGGTGATTTCACAGATGCATTAGATGGAAAGAGGGAGCCATTTTTTGGTGCAGAAGCTGACTCTTAGCACACAGGTAGCTGCTTACCATGTGGAATCATGCACAGTATTCACAAGCGAGTGGGGTTTGAGGTTTCAGTCAGTAATGCAAATACATTCAGCATCACTAAGGCTGGTTGCCCTTGCTGGAGTGTAGGCAGACACCCAGGTTACAAATGGTGCTGGTCTGAAAAAGCAGTTTGGACATGTGCTTTTTAAAAAATCTGAAAAGTGGATTCATAATGTGTCAGTCTGTAAAAGTGTTTATCACTTGCCAAAAAAAAGAGCAGTAAGTGTGCTTTCAAATTGGCAAAGAAATTTCGTTTTGTGACTAATGTGAAAACATGACTCTGTGTGCAAATAGGAATTACAGGCAGAGATTTATTGCGTATTGCTCTGGTGATTTCACAGTTGCATTAGATGGAAAGAGGGAGCCATTTTTTGGTGCAGAAGCTGACTCTTAGCACACAGGTAGCTGCTTACCATGTGGAATCATGCACAGTATTCACAAGCGAGTGGGGTTTGAGGTTTCAGTCAGTAATGCAAATACATTCAGCATCACTAAGGCTGGTTGCCCTTGCTGGAGTGTAGGCAGACACCCAGGTTACAAATGGTGCTGGTCTGAAAAAGCAGTTTGGACATGTGCTTATTAAAAAATCTGAAAAGTGGATTCATAATGTGTCAGTCTGTAAAAGTGTTTATCACTTGCCAAAAAAAAGAGCAGTAAGTGTGCTTTCAAATTGGCAAAGAAATGTTGTTTTGTGACTAATGTGAAAACATGACTCTGTGTGCAAATAGGAATTACAGGCAGAGATTTATTGCGTATTGCTCAGGTGATTTCACAGTTGCATTAGATGGAAAGGGGGAGCCATTTTTTGGTGCAGAAGCTGACTCTTAGCACACAGGTAGCTGCTTACCATGTGGAATCATGCACAGTATTCACAAGCGAGTGGGGTTTGAGGTTTCAGTCAGTAATGCAAACACATTCAGTATCACTAAGGCTGGTTGCCCTTGCTGGAGTGTAGGCAGACACCCAGGTTACAAATGGTGCTGGTCTGAAAAAGCAGTTTGGACATGTGCTTTTTAAAAAATATGAAAAGTGGATTCATAATGTGTCAGTCTGTAAAAGTGTTTATCACTTGCCAAAAAAAAGAGTAGTAAGTGTGCTTTCAAATTGGCAAAGAAATTTCGTTTTGTGACTAATGTGAAAACATGACTGTGTGCAAATAGGAATTACAGGCAGAGATTTATTGCGTATTGCTCTGGTGATTTCACAGTTGCATTAGATGGAAAGGGGGAGCCATTTTTTGGTGCAGAAGCAGACTCTTAGCACACAGCCAGCTACTTACCATGTGGAATCATGCACAGTATTCACAAGCGAGTGGGGTTTGAGGTTTCAGTCAGTAATGCAAATACATTCAGCATCACTAAGGCTGGTTGCCCTTGCTGGAGTGTAGGCAGACACCCAGGTTACAAATGGTGCTGGTCTGAAAAAGCAGTTTGGACATGTGCTTTTTAAAAAATCTGAAAAGTGGATTCATAATGTGTCAGTCTGTAAAAGTGTTTATCACTTGCCAAAAAAAAGAGCAGTAAGTGTGCTTTCAAATTGGCAAAGAAATTTCGTTTTGTGACTAATGTGAAAACATGACTCTGTGTGCAAATAGGAATTACAGGCAGAGATTTATTGCGTATTGCTCTGGTGATTTCACAGTTGCATTAGATGGAAAGGGGGAGCCATTTTTTGGTGCAGAAGCTGACTCTTAGCACACAGGTAGCTACTTACCATGTGGAATCATGCAAAGTATTCACAAGCGAGTGGGGTTTGAGGTTTCAGTCAGTAATGCAAATACATTCAGCATCACTAAGGCTGGTTGCCCTTGCTGGAGTGTAGGCAGACACCCAGGTTACAAATGGTGCTGGTCTGAAAAAGCAGTTTGGACATGTGCTTTTTAAAAAATCTGAAAAGTGGATTCATAATGTGTCAGTCTGTAAAAGTGTTTATCACTTGCCAAAAAAAAGAGCAGTAAGTGTGCTTTCAAATAGGCAAAGAAATTTCGTTTTGTGACTAATGTGAAAACATGACTCTGTGTGCAAATAGGAATTACAGGCAGAGATTTATTGCGTATTGCTCTGGTGATTTCACAGATGCATTAGATGGAAAGAGGGAGCCATTTTTTGGTGCAGAAGCTGACTCTTAGCACACAGGTAGCTGCTTACCATGTGGAATCATGCACAGTATTCACAAGCGAGTGGGGTTTGAGGTTTCAGTCAGTAATGCAAATACATTCAGCATCACTAAGGCTGGTTGCCCTTGCTGGAGTGTAGGCAGACACCCAGGTTACAAATGGTGCTGGTCTGAAAAAGCAGTTTGGACATGTGCTTTTTAAAAAATCTGAAAAGTGGATTCATAATGTGTCAGTCTGTAAAAGTGTTTATCACTTGCCAAAAAAAAGAGCAGTAAGTGTGCTTTCAAATTGGCAAAGAAATTTCGTTTTGTGACTAATGTGAAAACATGACTCTGTGTGCAAATAGGAATTACAGGCAGAGATTTATTGCGTATTGCTCTGGTGATTTCACAGTTGCATTAGATGGAAAGAGGGAGCCATTTTTTGGTGCAGAAGCTGACTCTTAGCACACAGGTAGCTGCTTACCATGTGGAATCATGCACAGTATTCACAAGCGAGTGGGGTTTGAGGTTTCAGTCAGTAATGCAAATACATTCAGCATCACTAAGGCTGGTTGCCCTTGCTGGAGTGTAGGCAGACACCCAGGTTACAAATGGTGCTGGTCTGAAAAAGCAGTTTGGACATGTGCTTATTAAAAAATCTGAAAAGTGGATTCATAATGTGTCAGTCTGTAAAAGTGTTTATCACTTGCCAAAAAAAAGAGCAGTAAGTGTGCTTTCAAATTGGCAAAGAAATTTTGTTTTGTGACTAATGTGAAAACATGACTCTGTGTGCAAATAGGAATTACAGGCAGAGATTTATTGCGTATTGCTCAGGTGATTTCACAGTTGCATTAGATGGAAAGGGGGAGCCATTTTTTGGTGCAGAAGCTGACTCTTAGCACACAGGTAGCTGCTTACCATGTGGAATCATGCACAGTATTCACAAGCGAGTGGGGTTTGAGGTTTCAGTCAGTAATGCAAACACATTCAGTATCACTAAGGCTGGTTGCCCTTGCTGGAGTGTAGGCAGACACCCAGGTTACAAATGGTGCTGGTCTGAAAAAGCAGTTTGGACATGTGCTTTTTAAAAAATATGAAAAGTGGATTCATAATGTGTCAGTCTGTAAAAGTGTTTATCACTTGCCAAAAAAAAGAGCAGTAAGTGTGCTTTCAAATTGGCAAAGAAATTTCGTTTTGTGACTAATGTGAAAACATGACTCTGTGTGCAAATAGGAATTACAGGCAGAGATTTATTGTGTATTGCTCTGGTGATTTCACAGTTGCATTAGATGGAAAGGGGGAGCCATTTTTTGGTGCAGAAGCAGACTCTTAGCACACAGCCAGCTACTTACCATGTGGAATCATGCACAGTATTCACAAGCGAGTGGGGTTTGAGGTTTCAGTCAGTAATGCAAATACATTCAGCATCACTAAGGCTGGTTGCCCTTGCTGGAGTGTAGGCAGACACCCAGGTTACAAATGGTGCTGGTCTGAAAAAGCAGTTTGGACATGTGCTTTTTAAAAAATCTGAAAAGTGGATTCATAATGTGTCAGTCTGTAAAAGTGTTTATCACTTGCCAAAAAAAAGAGCAGTAAGTGTGCTTTCAAATTGGCAAAGAAATTTCGTTTTGTGACTAATGTGAAAACATGACTCTGTGTGCAAATAGGAATTACAGGCAGAGATTTATTGCGTATTGCTCAGGTGATTTCACAGTTGCATTAGATGGAAAGGGGGAGCCATTTTTTGGTGCAGAAGCTGACTCTTAGCACACAGGTAGCTGCTTACCATGTGGAATCATGCACAGTATTCACAAGCGAGTGGGGTTTGAGGTTTCAGTCAGTAATGCAAACACATTCAGCATCACTAAGGCTGGTTGCCCTTGCTGGAGTGTTGGCAGACACCCAGGTTACAAATGGTGCTGGTCTGAAAAAGCAGTTTGGACATGTGCTTTTTAAAAAATCTGAAAAGTGGATTCATAATGTGTCAGTCTGTAAAAGTGTTTATCACTTGCCAAAAAAAAGAGCAGTAAGTGTGCTTTCAAATTGGCAAAGAAATTTCGTTTTGTGACTAATGTGAAAACATGACTCTGTGTGCAAATAGGAATTACAGGCAGAGATTTATTGCGTATTGCTCTGGTGATTTCACAGTTGCATTAGATGGAAAGGGGGAGCCATTTTTTGGTGCAGAAGCAGACTCTTAGCACACAGCCAGCTACTTACCATGTGGAATCATGCACAGTATTCACAAGCGAGTGGGGTTTGAGGTTTCAGTCAGTAATGCAAATACATTCAGCATCACTAAGGCTGGTTGCCCTTGCTGGAGTGTAGGCAGACACCCAGGTTACAAATGGTGCTGGTCTGAAAAAGCAGTTTGGACATGTGCTTTTTAAAAAATCTGAAAAGTGGATTCATAATGTGTCAGTCTGTAAAAGTGTTTATCACTTGCCAAAAAAAAGAGCAGTAAGTGTGCTTTCAAATTGGCAAAGAAATTTCGTTTTGTGACTAATGTGAAAACATGACTCTGTGTGCAAATAGGAATTACAGGCAGAGATTTATTGCGTATTGCTCTGGTGATTTCACAGTTGCATTAGATGGAAAGGGGGAGCCATATTTTGGTGCAGAAGCTGACTCTTAGCACACAGGTAGCTGCTTACCATGTGGAATCATGCACAGTATTCACAAGCGAGTGGGGTTTGAGGTTTCAGTCAGTAATGCAAACACATTCAGCATCACTAAGGCTGGTTGCCCTTGCTGGAGTGTAGGCAGACACCCAGGTTACAAATGGTGCTGGTCTGAAAAAGCAGTTTGGACATGTGCTTTTTAAAAAATCTGAAAAGTGGATTCATAATGTGTCAGTCTGTAAAAGTGTTTATCACTTGCCAAAAAAAAGAGCAGTAAGTGTGCTTTCAAATTGGCAAAGAAATTTCGTTTTGTGACTAATGTGAAAACAAATGTAGTAATATATTTAAATAAAATAAAGGAATTTTTTTTTAGTTTTTTTCAGGTATTGCTGAAGAGCAGTGAACAAAATTTAAGATGCCTACAAAATCCAGAGTAAAAAAAGACCACAAAAAAAACCTATATTTGAAGACAACTGGAGGACCTAAGTTAGTTGAAGATGCTCATGTTGGGAAGAAGAAAAAATCTTCTGGTAAGCAAACAAAAGATTTTCTAAGGAACATATTCAAAAAAAAGAAAAATGTACAAAATGTCTGTACTGGAAAGAATGATTTCAATCGAAAAGGACAGGAAAAAATTGAGAATTTAGTTAATGCAAATATACCTTCTGCAACTAAAAAGATAAACAGCGTTTAAAGAGATACGTAGAAAAATGTTTCAGAGAAGAGTTATGTCCAATTTGATAAAGGATGTGAAGAAATATAAGCAAAAGGCAAAGTTTTATAAGAGAAAAAAAGAAATTGAAGCCATTGCAGCAAAGGCATTAGAATTAAAAAGGAAACTATTCATTTTAATTTTGAATAGGATGCGTACATTAGACAAAATGGTTAATGTACTGAAATCACATAGCAAAAGGAAAAGAGTAGTGAACAGAACAAACTTTTGTAAAGTGTTTTTAGGAAAATGGATGCATAGTTCAAGTAGTGAACCTTTTTTTAATGAAGAGAGTTATTTTCAAAGTAATAGTTTGCTGCATGCAGTTGACACCAGAGGTCGTGCTTATGAAGTGAAAAATGGTTGCATAATGGAGAAGGAGATAATGGTTCCAAGAGATGAGGTACAAGTGATGGCGGATGAGGCTATGGGGAGACGTCCTAAAGCCCCAGTGTACACTTGGAATTGTAGTAGTATTTGCACTGTGCGTCAGGAATCTATTGATAAATTTCGTGAGTTTCTAAGAGAATATAGCAAAAAAAGTGTGAAACAGAAGATTAAGGTGCTTCAAAGTCTAGATCCATGCAGAGTGAGAGAGAATACTGGTTTGCAGGGTCATTCTCTGGCTTGTCTATCTAGAAAAGTGTGTAATAGTGTTTTCCATCATTTTAGGATGCTGGCTGTTCATCATACTGAAATGAGAAAGTTTGTGAGACGGTTGTATTTTGCTAAAAGTCCAGCAATAAAGTGAGATGAATTGAATAGGGCTCTGTTCCGTGGAACGGTATCAGATGTAGAGAAGGTTGTTGATGAAATTCAGTTTTGTTACTTTGGTCCTGAACAAAACAGTGCAGAGAAGGACACAGTAAATGAGGAAGAAGTGGAAGAAAACGTAGAACCCTCTGTAAGTAAGACATTTAATGATCACATAACAAAATTTGCAATAATCTCTAATGAAAGACCAAATATTACTTGTATTTGTTGCCGCAGAACTCATTATAGAAAACAAACCAGGTATGTTGATCTCTACAGAAAGAGTGAAAATGAAGATAATTATAAGTGGAAGGATTTTGCCACATATATATTTCTTGAAAATTGTTTTGAATTGGGTGAAGTTCAGCGTATTTGTAAATACTGTTACAACAAGTTAGAGGAAAATAGAATGCCGACCAGAGCTGTACATAATAATTTAGAATTGGATGCTATTCCTGCTGAACTTTCTGAATTAAATACATATGAGTCTATACTCATTCAATGTGTTCATCCGTTCCAGACCATAGTACGTATGGAGCCCAAAACTGGTAAATTACCTCCTTCAGATTTACTGAGAGGTTTAAAAGGTAGAGTGGTGTATTTGCCCTTGGATTTGAAAAAAAATATGGAAACTATTGATGCGGATACTTTGGAAACTGAACCAATAATGATTCTGGTTAATGGTGTACCTACAAAGAATAAGAAGATTTGGCAGGAGCTGGTAGATGTACGGAAAGTACAAAGAGCAAATTTGTATTTGAAAAGGAATAACAAATGGTATGAATCAATTTATATAGAAGAAGAAGAAGAAGAAGAAGATTTACAAGAAGACACAGAAACACCAACTGGACAAATTGAAAAAGTGGACAAGTCAAAGGAAGAAGAAATTTATGAACATTTTAGCATACATCCTCTTCATTCAAAAGAAGTTATGGGAGACAATATTGATCTATTTCAGATGAAGAAAGCAAAAGGAACTCCTGTGAGTGTATGGGAGGAGAGCTTGGAAGCTCGATGTTTTCCCCAGCTGTTTCCTAAAGGAAAAGGAGGACGATACGATGAACGTCCGGAACAGATTCCAGCTTCTGAGTATCGGACTACAAGACTATATGCTGAAGATCCCAGATTTCGACAAAGTATTCCTTATTTGTTCCATCTTTTATTTGAAAGCGACTTGTCTGCACTGTCTTATGCAGTAAATCCCATTTTAAAAAGTGGAGTACATTTACAAAATGTGTCTGCTAAGGATTTTATGGAGAAAGTGCAGCACCGAGATGATCATTTGGAAACACAACTGATCAATCTGATGGCTTGTCAGCGTGGGACAAATGAATATTGGTACCGACGCCATGGTGAATTAAAATGCATGTTACGGAATTTAGGAACTCCAACATGGTTCCTTACCCTAAGCTGTGCCGAGTACGCTTGGGATGATTTACTGGATTTTCTACGAGAGGCAAATTCAAACATTAAAAACATCGAATACAAGACAGCAGGAGAACTGTGCTCATTGGATCCAGTTAATGTTTGCAGATATTTCAATCATAGATTTGAGGCTATGATGTCCTTCATCTGCAATAAAAAAAATCCACCTCTAGGAGAAGTAGTGGATTTCTTTTGGAGAAAAGAGTACCAGGCAAGAGGTGCTCCTCATATTCATATGCTGTTGTGGATCAAGGATGCCCCAAAGTTTGGAACAGATACTGATGAAGCAGTGTTATCTTACATTGAAGAATATGCAACATGTGCTATACCAAAAAGCACAGAAGAGAAAAAGTTAAAGGAGCAAGTTTTACGTTTCCAAAGTCATCGGTGTGGAAAATACTGTCGACGGAAATACAAGAGCAAAGATAAATACTACACTAAATGTCGATTTGGATTTCCTAGACCTGTTCTTTCAAATGGAAGAGTTAACAGTTTTATGTCATCTGTGAGACATACTATCACAAGAAAATCACCTAAGAATACCTACAACCTTAAAAGAAAAGAAGAATCAAAAAATATAAATGACTACAACCCAGTGATTTTATCAATGTGGAACGCTAACATGGATATATAGTATGTAGCTGACAATTCCATTGCTGTTGCTCGATATGTAACGTCTTACATTACGAAATCAGAAAAAACAGAATTGAAGGAAATGTGGGAAGAGATTTCTCACGAGAAAACTGTCAGTAAGAAGCTGTACAGTTTCAGTTTGAAGATGTTATCGCATCGAGAAATTGGATCCTACGAATGTTCAGATAGGTTATCTTCTGCAAGTCTCTACTCGAAATCAAGAAGAATAATTTGGGCAAGTTTAGGCCTTGCAGCAATGAGAAATCGGGTACTGAAATCTGTTGGAGAAATTGAATATTTGGCCGAGAATGACCCAGAAAGTACAGATATTTTGAAATCAAACATGTTGGACACATATTACCCAAAGAGAAGTCATCATCTGGAGAACATGTGTCTCTATGAAGTGCTGCAGAACTACATTTATTCACGGAAAGCCGCAGAAGACATCAACAATGGAAAATATAAAGTCATTGGTGAGGAAGGATGTTTGGTGAAGCAAACAAAAGGAAGTTTGATAAATCACCGGAAGCTGAGTTGCGACACTACTGACAAAAAGGAATTTTACTACTTGGCTCTTTTACAGCTGTTTAAACCATGGCGTACAGAGGATGAACTACTGGGAGAATTTCAAAGCTATGAAGATTCTTTTAATGCTTGCAAAGACAGCATACAATGCAATACATTCACAACTTATCTGCAAATGTTAAATGAAGAAATTGAACAGGAAACTACAATTGCAGCAGAAATAGCTAGAGACAGTTCTCAGGACAGCCAAAGTTCAGGAACACTCAGTCAAGATCCCCTAGGACAACCAATCGTTGAAAATGAAGCATCAATAGCCATGAATGAAGTGGAAACGGCTATGAATCAAGCTCAAGGAGAATTTATAGACTTACAAAATTTGGAAAGACAACTGAACGAAGAGCAGCAACAAATTTATGAAGAGATCAGAAACAAAATTGATCACGGATTTCTACATGAAAAAAAAGAGTGCTCATGCACATCATTTCATCCAATCAGGATGTATGTAAGCGGACAAGCTGGAACTGGAAAAAGTTTCCTAATAAAAGTCATCAGAAGCTACCTACAGCAAAAAACGGATTCTACTTTGTCTTGTGTGGCTACTGCTCCAACTGGGTTAGCAGCATATAACATAAAAGGAATCACTTTACATCGTTTGCTAATGTTACCAGTGGAGCATGAGAACAAAATACAATACAACAAGCTAACTGGAGAAGCATGCTTGGAAGTTTCAAGAGTATTGAAGAAGATGCAAGTTCTCATTATTGATGAGGTGAGCATGGTATCGAACTTAATGCTTGCCTTTGTGCATTTAAGAATGCAGCAAATTCTGAAGTCAGACTATGACGTGTTATTTGGAGGAAAACACGTCATAGTTTTTGGAGATCTTTTGCAACTTACTCCAGTTAAAGGACAACCAGTGTTTAATACTGTGACACATGAAGACACGAAGAAGTCATTGGGAAGCATCGGTAATACAAATATTTGGTCCTTCTTTGAGTACAAGGAACTTACAACTAATATGAGGCAAGCAAACGATGAAGAATATGGAAGTATTCTGAAAGATATCAGGATTGGACTACTCACAGAAGCTGGCAAAAAAGCATTACAGACTCGGCTGCTACATAATTTATTTCCAAAGGAAGAAATAGTTGCAGAGAAGATATACAAGAACATTGCAGAAAACAAAAGTGTCATCTGCTTAATGCCAACTCTACGTGAATGCTCAATATTCAATGAGGAGCTTTTGAAATTGGAAAAGGAAGATATCAGGAAATTGGAAGCAGTGGACAAAATTGAGGATGGAAGAATTACTGTCACATTAACAGGCACACTGAAAAATAAATTGGATTCACTAGAGAAGAAGATTTCCAAAACAGCTGGATTAGAAAAAAATCTATATGTTTGCATGAACTGTAGAGAATTTTTAAGGAGAAATTTGGATGTTGAAAAAGGTTTAGTTAATGGAGCTATGGGAAGAGTTGTGGGTTTTATTAATTATCAGAAAAAAGATGGAATTGAATGTTTAAAAATAAAATTTGATCAGATAGAAGAAGTTAAAGACATTTGTCGTTGTACAGTTCGTTTCATGCTTGTGAAAGACTTATATGTACGTAGGAAGCAGTTTCCGTTTTCGCTAGCATATGCTGTAACTATTCACAAGTCTCAAGGATTGACTGTAGATTGTGCATTTGTGAACATTGGTTCAACTGTGTTCAAAGAAGGTATGGCATATGTTGCTTTGTCACGAGTGAAAACATTATCAGGTTTATTCATGATAGACTTTGATGATTCAAAAGTTAGTGCTGATACAAATTGTGTAAAGGAGTATAATAGATTAAGAAGAAGCTATGCTCCTCATTAAGGTCAGTATCCTGTGTTGGAGAAACGTGTAGTTTCTCGTAAAAGGAGAAATGAGAATATCTGTAATGAAGATGTAGAGAGGAGGAAAAAAAAGAGGAGTGATGTAATTGCAAGCAAAAAGAATAAGGAAAATGAAGAACAGGTTGTAGGATGTTATTTTGAAAATAGCTCTGGTGTCAACTGCTACGCTAATGTAGTGCTGAATGTTGCATTTTATCTGGAAAGTTTGCAAGAGCAGATAATAGTAAATCAGGGAAAAAGATTCTGTTCTGTGCTGAGTCTCCTTTTTGAAAAGCTGAGTAATGATAAAACTCAAATAGAAAGTGCTACTGAAATTAGAAAAGTTTTAGATGTATGTTCAGGACGAACACAGTTTTCTCAAAATGTACAGCAAGACGCACAGGAATTCTTGATTTATTTTCTTCAGGTACTGGAAGAAGAAGGGGTTAACATTGAAAATGTATTTGGTCTCTCTTATAAATGGGAACATAGTTGTGAAAACTGTTATAATATATGTGGCTCTAATGTTGATTCTGAAAGGTTTATTTATTTAACATTGCCAGAGAGTAAAACAGTCACTTTTGCTAAATTAGTTAAAGATGCTAATCATAGCATGCAATGCGGTGAGTGTAAATCTGACATGTTTTCAACATTAATTTTAAAGGAATACAGACAGTATGTAATTTTAATGATGCAACGATGTAGAGCTGATGGTTCAAAATTGGATACTTTAATAAAGAAGTTTACAGGACAGCAATTATCAATTTCAGGAAAAACTTTTGTAACAGTTGCAATAATTTTCCATGATGGACCTACTGTAACTTCTGGTCATTACAAAGTTTATCTTAAATGTGAAAAAGGCTGGACACTGTGTAATGATTCCCAATTGATTTTTAAGCAACGTTTGCCTTTTGATTTAGCAAATTCCTATCTAATCTTCCTGAAACCTAAATTTTAGAGAGATTTGACAACATCTGGACAAAACAATTTTACCATTTTATTAGATTACCATTTGGAATTTACAAATAAAAAGATTTAACAAATTATCATTTGGCCTAATGGAAAGGTAACCAATTGTAATGTGGAATTTTTCCATTTTTTAAGGAAACTTTGGAAAACCAAAAATTTAGAAAAAATCGGTAACATCTGCACAATTAAAATTTTGGAATGTTATTGGATTGCCATTGGAAATTTTTTCAAAAAAGATTTTTAAAATTACTATTTGGCCATGCAGAAAAGTAAACAATTCTATTGTGGACTTATTTAATTATTAATTAATCTTTCGGAAACCAAAATGTTACAGAGAATCGGTGACATCTGTACAATTTAAACTTTTGTTTTTTATTGGATTACCATTGGAAATTAAACAAAAAAAGAATTTTAAAATTACTATTTGGCCTAAAGGAAATGGAACCAGATGTATTGTGGAGTTATTTGACATATATTATTGTGATTATACTTTATTATATTTTAAAGAAATAAGTATTGATATTAGATGATATTTTTTAAGAATATTATGCATTTCTATAAAGTTATGTTTATGCAAAAAGAGATTGTGGGCTTTTTTAAAAACAATCTTTGAGATTGTTAATTTTTTTTTTGCCTGCTGTTAAATGATGAATGCAATTGCTTTCACAATTTATAGTGAAATGCAATATTTTCTGAAAACAGCAAAAAAAAGGCAAAAATATTTTTTGAAAAATATGTAAATATGTGTACTGTATTATTAAATGTTTTATTAAATATTAATACTTTTTTCTTTTTTTTCAGATTGAGATAGAAAATTTTCGAAAACTAGAACCATTTTTAAAGCAATTAAAAAAAAAAAAAATGAATAAATCTTTTTTTGAGTGGGTATGGTAAGTCAATAATGTCATGGTCCCTTTTTTCCACTTCTCTACAATCACATTTGCAGTTTTTAAATGTAGTCTCTCAAGGACCTTGTAATGTGATAATTGATTTTTAGTGTTTTTAAAAAAAAAAAAATAATTACGCGTACCGTACGCGTACGGTAAAAAATAAAATAAAAAAAGTTTTAAAAAAAATATATAAAAAATAGATGAAAAGTAAGGTTGGCTCTTAAAAGAGCCGTTGTGTTCATGCAGGGACAGAGGAAAGAAAGATTGGGAATATTAGACGGTACGACAAGTGTGCTGATCTATTTTAATGTTCACTAGGGAAATACTGGTCTCCCTATAAGTAATTAGATCGTGACAATTGGCGCACCGTACTTCAACCCTCGCAAACCGAGGGTTAATTTGCAGAGGACCAGAAAAAGGAGATGCTCCCCCCACAGATGAAGGGCTCACCTGACCTGCAGAAGAAGGACTCGGCTCTGCAGATGATGGTCCAGGCTGAGCTGCTGTGGATGTGCTTGGTTGATTTACTGAAGGGTTACCTTCAGTAAGTCGAGCATGTGTCCTTCTGTGTACATCCTTAAGGTTTCTCATCATGGTGTGATTCCCAAAGGAATACTTCCTGTCAGGATTACCTCTTGAAAGTACACGCTTACACAGCTTGCAAGTCACTAAGGGTGCATTTACCTTTTGCTGGCCTTCTGGAAAAGTAAAATACTCCCATACGTAAGAGGTCTTTTGTTTCCTCGCTCTCTGCCTCAAGGTAGTGCTGCTAGCCTCACTCTCAGAAGAGCTCTGCTGTTCTGCCATCGTATCACAAAGACAAACCAACTCCTTCTCCTAAGGGATCACAAGCAGAAATGAGGGGAATGGGTGTGGTGTAGGAGAGTTCTAGAACTGAAAGTAGTTTCAACCAATCAAAAGTTGTGTTTCATGATCACATGACCTACCGTACGCTTACGGTACGCTTACGGCAAAAGTACGCATGCGCGTAAAAAAGACACGCGCTCGCGCGCATGTGCATAACAGTCACTCCCCGACACTTCCGCGTAACGTGCGCGTGTAGCGTACACGCGTACGCGCCCCACGCGGAGTACGCGCGGCTACGCAAATTGCCTAACTATACGCAAACAGCATAGATAAATTACGGACATTGCGTAAACCGTACGCTTACCGTAAGCTTACGGTACGCGTACTAAAAAAAAATTTTAAAAAAAGGAAAAAATGTATTGCTAATAAATTTTACCTGTTTATTTTATAAAAAATGTTAAAAAAAACATATTTTAGAATTTTAAAAATTTAACCATAGTCTTTAAAAAAGGATAGAAAATTAAAATAAAAATATGTAAAAAAAAAAAGAAGAAAAAAAAAAAATTAGCATTTAAAAAACCTTGCAAATTCACTGAAAAAACCATGGGTTTCACACACGTTATAGTTAGGAATTAGCATTTAAAAAACCTTTGAAATTCACTGAAAAAACCCATGGGTTTCACACACGTTATAGTTAGGAATTAGCATTTAAAAAACCTTAGAAATTCAATGAAAAAACCAAAGGTTTCACACATGTTATAGTTAGCTGGACATTTCACTCGTAAAAAACCAATGAAATTCCCCCGTTATAGTTAGTTCAGCTAACTATAACTCGCGCGCCCGCAATGGACTACTGATGACGTCACATATTACATCACTCATGACATGGTCAGTGACATCACTCATGACATCACTGATGACATCTCAAATGACATCACTGATGACATTATCCTTGTGACAGAGTGGTAGACCTCCTCTCACCCTAATATAACCTTTGATACAAACATTCAAAAATAGAGACTAAAATTTTCAAAAAAATGGACATACCAATAACAGTTACAACAACCTATTCAGTAATTCTAAGATCCACATACACATCCACTCATCCACCAACAATCCTATACAGTCACTCATACCTGTACTCACACATCATATGTACTCATACACCTAAACATCCTGTAACACAATGCCACTCATCAATAGAGTTACTCACACATAGTCACTCATGCTAATAAAGAATCAAACATCCATTTACTTGCATATACAGTTATACACACACCAGCACACTTACTTTTACAGAAACTTACACATACTTAGTCTTTTTAACAATCACTTATAGAAACACATACTTATTCATACAGGAACTCTTCCAATCTCTCACTCTCACATATACTCACTTATAAACACCAATAGTCACATATACTAGTTTAAAACATATGTAGTTACTTATGAAGACACTATTGAGATAGTCATTCACTCACTAACACACCCATGCACACACTCATCCACCCATACAGTCCTGCACACATGCTGTCTTCAACACATACAAACAGTGAGTCACTCATTCATGCATCTATGCACTACGTAATACCCCCCACTGCACCATGAAGACACTCAGACACTCATACTGATACTCAAAAAACCAACTATTAACCTATATAGACACTCATGTAGCTACTCACCAACCCATGCAGCCACTTATATACAAAGTGAGAGACTGATACAGGTATTTACACATTTAAACATTACTCACTAAGCCATGTATTCAAAAAGATACACTTAATCAGTCAGTTATACAATCAATTTTTCAGAAACAAATCATCAATTTAGACACTTATATACTCATTTATTCTTCCATCGACCTTGATATATACATATATAAAACATATTTAATTTTCAGAAAAACACACATTCACTGGATGATGTCATCAGTGATGTCATTTGAGATGTCATCAGTGATGTCATGAGTGATGTCACTGACCATGTCATGAGTGATGTAATATGTGACGTCATCAGTAGTGCATTGCGGGCGCGCGAGTTATAGTTAGCTGAACTAACTATAACGGGGGAATTTCATTGGTTTTTTACGAGTGAAATGTCCAGCTAACTATAACATGTGTGAAACCTTTGGTTTTTTCATTGAATTTCTAAGGTTTTTTAAATGATAATTCCTAACTATAACGTGTGTGAAACCCATGGTTTTTTCAGTGAATATATATATATGTAGAAACTCCCGACACACAGTTTAATCCAAGGAAATCAGGTACGGACCACTTTGAGCTGGATTAAAGGTGCTTTACTGTGCTTAGTCACACAGCATGACGCGGTTCAACCGGGTCTCCTTCCTGTATATGTATATATATTTATAAATTCACTGGAAAAAAACAAAGACTACAGGGACGTTATAGTTAGGAAATAAAAAAAAATTTAAACATAGAAATTTACTGAAAAATACCAAAGGTTACAGGGAAGTTATAGTTATAAATTAGCATTTAAAAAACCTTTGAAATTCACAAAAAAAACAAAGATTACCGAGACATTTTAGTTAGGCTCAGGTTTTACTTTCACCTACAAAACCAGTGAAATTCATCAGTTTTAGTTAGCTGAGCTAACTATAACTCGTACACTCTCAATACACTGCTTATGACTCATCTTAGCACTCTTCTTCTGCTTTCTGCTCCATTTACACCCTTTATCTCTTTCACCCTTTCACTCTTCTCAGCACTTTTCTTCTGCTTCACTTTTACTTTACTTTACTTTTCCTCTTTACTTTTTTTTCCTTTTCCCTTTTGCTTGCTTTCACATGCTTTTTCCTGCCGCTGCTGCCCCCGCGGCCCTTTCCCCCCAGCGTCACAAGCCCGAGCCAGTTCCCCTCCCCTCTCCTGCCTCTCAGCTGCCCAGCCCTTCCCGACCCCTACTTAATGGCAGCCACGCAGTGGACCGCGCACCAAAGGCAAGCCTGTCTGTGCCCGCGACCAGCTCCAGGAACGCTGGACCTCCGCACCGCCAATCCTACAACACAGCTGTAATCCACGCACTCGACCCAGGCCGCAACAACAATTGCAAGCTAGAGCCACCAGCCGACACCCATGGACCCTTTAGCTGTCAACGCTGCCAGCACACCTGCAGCACTGCCAGGAACACAGACCCAGCACAACCCGTCCACAAGAACACAACCGAAGACCCTGCAATGCATCCTCCTCAACGTCTGATCACTCCACAAACACACCACCAAAATGTGAGACCTCCTCGACAGCACCACCCCGGACATAGCATTCTTAACTGAAACCTGGACCAACACCACCTCGGGATGGGGCATCGCCATCGCCATCCCCCAAGGATACAAGATCAACTGGAAGGACTGCCGCACCCGCCGAGGAGGAGGAATTGCCATCGTCCACAAATCCACCCTCCACCTGAGCACTCTACCCGATGAGCCAACAGACTTGATGGAACACTTACACTTCAAGATACAGGCTAGCCCTACCACCACGCTCTGAGGAACTCTGATCTACTGACCCCCTGGACCCTGCGGACCTTTCACCAACTCCATCACGGACATCATCTCCCCACAAGCCATGGCATCCACCAACTGCACCCTGATAGGAGACCTCAACTACCACTTAGACAACCAACTAGACCCCAATACCACATCCCTCCTGGACAACCTCCACAACATTGGACTCTGCCAGATCATGACTGAACCCACGCACTCAGCGGGACACACCCTCTACCCCCTCTTCACATCAGGAAACTCCATCACTTTCAGCCACACCACCAAACTCCTCTGGACAGACCATCGATGCATTCACTTCACCTTCAGAACACTCACCATCCCCAGACCCCAGCACCTGCTCCCACAAAGAGACTGGACCGAAATCACCGATGACCTGCTCACCTCCTCACTCGGCAACTCAACCCCAACCACCGTGGAAGACTCTAAAAGGCCTGGAGGAACTCCAAATCCACAGAAGCCCACAACAACTTCAGAACCGCCACCAACGCCCACCACCAACTCATCAGAAATACAAAGACAGAATCTCCACACACGCACACAACAGCAAAGAGCTCTTCAACATCATAAAGGAGTTCGCCCAACCCACCAGCGAGTCTACTGACATTCCTCCCTCAGAAGACCTCTGCAACAAACTCAGCGAATTCTTCCACCACAAAATCAAGAACATCTATGACAACTTGGTGTTGATGTTGTTGGAGATCCATCTGTGCAGAGTTCGGGCTGTGGTGTTGTAGTCATCGTCTTCCGCGACAACTTCAATGAAAACAACCAACTCACTGAAAACTCACCAGCTACCTCGACACCCTGAAACCAACGATTGACAGCTGAACAGCCCTCATTACCAAAGACACACTGAAAGACCATGAATTCAATACACTGCGTGGTCCCCACAGACCCCTGCCCTCACCATATCTTCAACCGAGCCACCAACACAATTGCACCCATGCTTCGCCACACCATCAACCGCTCCTTGGCGACCGTGTCCTTTCCCTATGACTGGTCAACCCCCTCCTGAAGAAGCCCTCAGCGGACCCCACCAACCTCAAAAACTACAGACCCATCTCCATGCTCCCATTCCCAGTGAAAGTCATCGAAAAAGCCATCAACAGCCAACTCGCCACCTTCATCGAAGAGTACAACATCCTTGACTCCTCCCAATCCGGCTTCAGAAAAAAACAGCACAGAAACTGCCCTCCTATCTTCAACCTGCCAAGACACTGCCATATCTCCCAGCACCTGCGCACACACTCCACTGGCTCCCCATCGAGACTAGAATAACCTTCAAGATCCTCACCCATGCACACAAAGCCCTCCACAACACCGGACCAGCATACCTGAACAGCCGACTCAAATTCCACATCCCTAAGGGACCCTACGATCAGCCCAGCTCTCCTATGCCGTGGTCCTCCACACCAGAAAGAGCAGATCAGGAGGCTGCTCCTTTTTCCTCGCAGCCAGAGCCTGGAACGCCCTACCACTCCACCTCAGACAGACAACATCACTCCCCGTCTTCATGAGAATCCTCAAATCTTGGCTCTTCAACAGACCCCCAACTTGACGGACTGCAACCTGCACCTCCCCTCCTCCCCAGCACCTTGAGACCCTTACGGGTGAGTAGCTGCGCTTAACAAAAATTACATCACTGATGATATCATCCACTGATTATGACTGTTTATAAACAGTTTATGAATGTCAAATATATATACCAAGGTGTATTGGTTAATCAGTGAGTGCCTGTATGAATGATTCAGTGGGTGTGTAACTGAGTGTATAAGTGAGTAATTAGGTGTCTTGGTGAAAGTATGACTGGTTATGTGAATGTCTGTATCAGTGTGTTAGTTTGTGTGTAAGTTGCTGAATGGGTGTGTGGGTGGGGGTATGTGCGGGGCTGTAAGCATGTTTGATTAGTTGTTTGAGTACCTGTATGGCTGTATGAGTGCCTGGGTGGATGGGTAAGGGGGTATGTGACTGCCTGCATGTATGAATGAGTGGGTGAGTCAGTGGATGTATGGGTTACTGAGTATAAGTGTGAGGGTATGTATGGGTGACTGAGTATGTGTATAGCTGTGTCGGTAAGTGAATGGATGTGTCAGTGGTAAATGGGTGAGTAACTGCATATGTGAAAGGCAGTATAGGTGAGTGTTGGAGTATATAAGTGACTTATGTGTGAGTGAGTGATTGTGAGAGTGGTTCTATAGGTGAGTGTGTGTTTGTGTCATCAAAATTAGGGGTGAGTGAGTATGTGTTAGTATCTGTGTGAATAAGTGAGTGGGTGTGTGTATGACTGTATAGGTGAGTAAGTGGCTGTGTGATTGACTCTAGGTGAGTGAGTTGGTGTGTGGTTAGCTTTATTGGTGACTGACAGTGTGTGAGTGGCTATATGGGTGCATGAGTTGATATATCAGTGGCTGTATTTGTAAGTGAGTTGTTGTATGAGTGGCTGTATGGGTAACTGAGTAGATGTATGTGTAGACCTATGAATCAGTGAGTGGGTGTATACTGGTATGGGTTATAGTTTTATTTTTTAAATATTGTTTATTAATTTTAATTACTTTTAAAAATATATATATAAATATATATATATTTTGGTGTTTGAGTGTGAATAGTATATTTTTTTTCTCCGGTATCCAACACTTTCCCTACTGTTGCATTCACTGGAGTTTGAATAGTAATTTTTACCCCTCCTCTATCCAGCACTTTCCCTACTGTTTCACTCACTGGAGTTGGAATAGTAACTTTACCCCCCCGCTATCCACAACGTACCCTACTGTTGCACTCTCTGGAGTGGGAATTGTAATTTTTACCCTCCGCTATCCAACACTTTCCCTACTGTTGTACTCATTGGAGTGGGGATACATTGGTTTACCCCTCTGCTATCCAACATGTATCCTACTGTTCCATTCACTGGAGTGGGAATAGTAAGATTTACCCCTCCGCTATCCAACATTTTCCCTTCTGTTGCACTCTTTGAAGTGGGGATAGTCATTTATGCTCCTCCGCTATCCAACACTTTCCCTACTGTTGCTCTCACTGGAGTGGGAATATAACATTTTAGGGGGAATAGTAATCTTTAACCCCTGCTATTCAACACTTATCCTACTGTTGCATTCACTGTAATGTTTACCCCTCCGTGATCCAACATTTTCCCCTACTGTTGCACTCTTTGGTGTTGGAATAGTCATTTTTGCCCCTCCGCTATCCAACACTTTCCCTACTGTTGCTTTCACTGAAGTGGGAATATAAAATGTTACCACTCCGCTATCCAACACTTTAACCTACTGTTGCACACACTGGAGTTGGAATAGTAATGTTTACCCCTCTGCTATCCAGCACTTTCCCTACTGTTGCAGTCACTGAAGTGGGAATAATAATTTTTACATCTTCGCTATCAAACACTTATCTCACTGTTACACACATTGGAGTAGGAATAGTAATTTTTACTCCCCGCTATCCAACACTTTCCCTACTGTTGCACTCACTGAGTGTAGGATTAGCAATTTTTACCTCTCCTTATGTAACACTTATCCTACTTTTGCACTCAGTGGAGTTGGAATAGTAATTTTTACCCCTCCACTATCCAACACTTTCCCTACTGTTGCTCTTACAGGAGTAGGAATAGTAATTTTTACCCCTCCACTATCCAACACTTTCCATACTATTGCACTCACTGGTGTGTGAATAAGAATTTTTACTCCTCCGCTATCCAACACTTTCCTGACTGTTGCTCTTACTGAAGTGAAAATAGTAAGGATGACCCCTCTGCTATCTAACACTTTATCTACTGTTGAACTCTTTGGAGTGGGAATAGTAATTCTTACCCCTCTGCTAATCAACACTTTCCCTACTGTTGCACTCATTGGAGATAGAATAGTAAATATTATTTTATTGCTGTCCAACAATTTTCCTACTGTTGCACCGATTGTTTTGGGCAATTTATATTTAATATGTTTTATCGTCTAATGTTTTAATTTATTCTAGAATATTTTTTATATTTTAAATTATTTATATATATATATTTTATTTTTATATAATTTTAAAGTTTTAAAATAAATTACGGATAATATTTTGGTAATCAGTTTAAATTATGTATATATGTGTGTGTGTGTGTATATATATATATATTCAGTGAAAAAACCATAGGTTTCACACATGTTATAGTTAGCTGGACATTTTACTCGTAAAAAACCAATGAAATTCCCCCGTTATAGTTAGTTCAGCTAACTATAACTCGCGCGCCCGCAATGCACTGCTGATGACGTCACATATTACATCACTCATGACATGGTCAGTGACCTCACTCATGACATCACTGATGACATCTCAAATGACATCACTGATGACATCACTGATGACATCATCCAGTGAATGTGTGTTTTTCTGAAAATTAAATATGTTTTATATATGTATATCTCAAGGTTGATAGAAGAATAAATGGGTATATTACTGTCTAAATGGATGATTTCTTTTTGAAAAATTGATTGTGTAACTGACTGATTAAGTGTATCATAGTGAATACATGGCTTAGTGAGTAATATTTAAATATGTAAATATCTGTATCATTTTTTCACTTTGTGTATAAGTGGCTGCATGGGTTGGTGAGTAGCTACATGGGTGTCTATATAGGTTATTAGTTGGTTTTTTGAGTATTAGTCTGAGTGTCTGCATGGTTCGGTGGGGGGTATGACGTAGTGCATAGGTGCATGAATGAGTGACTCACTGTTTGTATGTGTTGAACAGAGCATGTGTGCAGGACTGCATGGGTGGATGAGTGTGTGTATGGGTGTGTTAGTGAGTGAATGACTGTCTCAATAGTGTCTTTATGAGTAACTACATATGTTTAAAACTGGTATATGTGACTATTGGTTTATATATGTGAGTATATGTGAGAGTGAGAGATTGAAAGAGTTCCTGTATGAATAAGTATGTATTTCTATAAGTGATTGTTTAAAAGACTAAGTATGTGTAAGTTTCCGTAGAAGTAAGTGTGGTGGTGTGTGTATTACTGTATATGCAAGTAAATGTATGTTTGATTCTTAATTAGCATGAGTGACTATGTGTGTGAGTAGCTCTATGGATGAGTGGCATTGTGTAACAGGATATATAGGTGTATGAGTACATATGATAAGTGAGTACATGTATGAGTGACTGTATAGGACTGTTGGTGAATGAGTGGATGTGTATGTGGATCTTAGAATTACTGAAGAGGTTGTTGTAACTGTTATTGGTATGTCCATTGTTTTGAAAATTTTAGTCTCTATTTTTGAATGCGTGTATCAAAGGTTATATTAGGGGAAGAGGAGGTCTGCCACTCTATCACAAGGATGATGTCATCAGTGATGTCATCAGTGATGTCATTTGAGATGTCATCAGTGATGTCATGAGTGATGTCACTGACCATGTCATGAGTGATGTAATATGTGACGTCATCAGCAGTGCATTGCGGGCGCGCGAGTTATAGTTAGCTGAACTAACTATAACGGGGGAATTTCATTGGTTTTTTACGAGTAAAATGTCCAGCTAACTATAACATGTGTGAAACCTATGGTTTTTTCACTGAATTTCTAAGGTTTTTTAAATGCTAATTCCTAACTATAACGTGTGTGAAACCCATGGTTTTTTCAGTGAATTTGCAAGGTTTTTTAAATGCTAATTGTTTTTTTTTCTTCTATTGGGTGGCTGCCTACATTCCAGCAAGGGCAACCAGCCTTATTGATGCTGAATGTATTTGCATTACAGACTGAAACCTGAAAACCCCACTCGCTTGTAAATAGTGTGCATGATTATACATGGCAAGCAGATGGGTGTGTGCTAAGAGTCTGCTTCTTCCCCCAAAAAATCGCTCCCCCTTTTTCCTACTAATGCAACTGTGAAATCACCAGAAAAAAACGCAATAAATCTCTGCCTGTAATTCCTATTTCCACACAGAGTCATGTTTTCACATTAGTCCCAAAACGAAATTTCTTTGCCAATTTGAATGCACACTTACTGCTCTTTTCTTTTGGCAAGTGAAAATCACTTTTACAGACTGACACATTATGAAACCACTTTTTTGATTTTTTTAAATGCACATGTCCAAACTGCTTTTTCAGACCACCACCATGTGTAACCTGGGTGGCTGCCTACATTCCAGCAAGGGCAACCAGCCTTAGTGATGCTGAATGTATTTGCATTACAGACTGAAACCTGAAAACCCCACTCGCTTGTAAATACTGTGCATGATTATACATGGCAAGCAGATGGGTGTGTGCTAAGAGTCTGCTTCTTCCCCCAAAAAATCGCTCCCCCTTTTTCCTACTAATGCAACTGTGAAATCACCAGAAAAAAACGCAATAAATCTCTGCCTGTAATTCCTTTTTCCACACAGAGTCATGTTTTCACATTAGTCCCAAAACGAAATTTCTTTGCCAATTTGAAAGCACACTTACTGCTCTTTTTTTTTGGCAAGTGAAAATCACTTTTACAGACTGACACATTATGAAACCACTTTTTTGATTTTTTTAAATGCACATGTCCAAACTGCTTTTTCAGACCACCACCATGTGTTACCTGGGTGGCTGCCTACATTCCAGCAAGGGCAACCAGCCTTAGTGATGCTGAATGTATTTGCATTAACAGACTGAAACCTGAAAACCCCACTCGCTTGTAAATACTGTGCATGATTATACATGGCAAGCAGATGGGTGTGTGCTAAGAGTCTGCTTCTTCCCCCAAAAAATCGCTCCCCCTTTTTCCTACTAATGCAACTGTGAAATCACCAGAAAAAAACGCAATAAATCTCTGCCTGTAATTCCTATTTCCACACAGAGTCATGTTTTCACATTAGTCCCAAAACGAAATTTCTTTGCCAATTTGAAAGCACACTTACTGCTCTTTTTTTTTGGCAAGTGAAAATCACTTTTACAGACTGACACATTATGAAACCACTTGTTTGATTTTTTTAAATGCACATGTCCAAACTGCTTTTTCAGACCACCACCATGTGTAACCTGGGTGGCTGCCTACATTCCAGCTAGGGCAACCAGCCTTAGTGATGCTGAATGTATTTGCATTACAGACTGAAACCTGAAAACCCCACTCGCTTGTAAATACTGTGCATGATTATACATGGCAAGCAGATGGGTGTGTGCTAAGAGTCTGCTTCTTCCCCCAAAAAATCGCTCCCCCTTTTTCCTACTAATGCAACTGTGAAATCACCAGAAAAAAACGCAATAAATCTCTGCCTGTAATTCCTATTTCCACACAGAGTCATGTTTTCACATTAGTCCCAAAACGAAATTTCTTTGCCAATTTGAAAGCACACTTACTGCTCTTTTTTTTTGGCAAGTGAAAATCACTTTTACAGACTGACACATTATGAAACCACTTTTTTGATTTTTTTAAATGCACATGTCCAAACTGCTTTTTCAGACCACCACCATGTGTAACCTGGGTGGCTGCCTACATTCCAGCAAGGGCAACCAGCCTTAGTGATGCTGAATGTATTTGCATTACTGAGTCCAACCTCATTCAGCATCACTAAGGCTGGTTGCCCTTGCTGGAATGTAGGCAGCCCTATAGTGAAACTGCTGCTGAGGAGATGTTTTTGGATGCTCCCACAAATCAGGCAGTGCAGAATCAAAGTGTATCAGGGGAAACAAGTGGACAAGTAAATAATATGAAGGAGATCTTCTGTAAACTGGAGAAACTCATGAGGCAGGAGCTGTCCAAATGGTGTGAGTTCAAGTATCTTCAAAGGTATGTTGACGTTGGCAGAATCCACTAATTGATAGCCCCTAGTTATGAGACACAAAACCCCCAAATGATGGTGGTATAGGCAGACTGCAACCTGGAGTCATCCCATAGATTAGTACAAATACTTGTAAAATATTCGGAAAATGACAGACAGGATCTACAAATGAAATTAGATGTACTGAATGAAGAAATGCAGGCTTCAGGATACTCTCAGCAGAAATAAAAATTACGGGAAGAGATGATGGTGAGATTGCATAAAGAGGAAGATAAGATCAAGATCAGAAAATCCTACAAATTTAAAAGAGACAAAGAGGATTATGAAAATGGGCAGATTTTTACATTTTCACGTAAATATGATTCCCTGAGGAATGCAAAGGCTAGCAAACAAACACAAATGGCACATCAAATTGGCAACGACTATCGCCAAGCGTATATTACATCAGAATCCGATATCAGCTCAGCGCTAGAAAGCGAGTCGGAATCAGATGCAAGTGCACAAGACCTAACAAAAATAACATCAAAGTGTCCTTGGGGGAAAAATTGGATTTGTAAGTCAAAATTGGAGAGAGACAGTACGTCCGAGGTACAACAGACGAGGAAAAGAATGTAACATCAAAAGAAGACAGGAAAGACTAAAGGCTGGCCGAAAGCGGAGGCAACAAGAAACCGGAGCGCGGGCGGGGGCACTGGAAGCGCAAGTAGAAGAAAGTCAGTGACTGCCCTATGTCAAATCCAATGGCAACACCCTAATCAATCTAGCCCATATAAACCACAATGTAGCAGAACAACAATTACTAACTCTAGGATAATCTTATTGTCCTGAAAGCAACTTCAGCTACACGCTGACTAGAGCAGATGTTTATAAATTCATCAGAAAATTGAAGTTGAAAAAATACCACCATCTTTAAAGCCAATCAACGAATAATGACAATGAAACAGCGTCTTGTTGAAGCATGTCAACCTAAAAGTGGCAGACCTTGAAGATCTACAGAAAGATCATAGAATCCCGAAGAGTGGGCAAGCCATGAGTGAACCACAATGGAGATACAAAACAACATATATGCTTACTAAAGATTGTGCACCAAACCTAACAACCCTTTCAAAAGCAGATCCAAATGTATTCCAGTGATGCCTCGTGATTCCCTGGATGTTTTTAATGAACAGGTGGTAATGCAGTTTAAAAAGTTGAACAATATGCTCAATAGAACAAAGAGTAAACTCACCAATCATGAACAGCAATATCATCAGCTGATTGAGAAACTGCAGAAAGAAAAACAAGTAGAGGTCAGGAATTCCAATAAGGAAGGTAACATTGTCCTTTGGCCACTGACTGACTATATGGATGAGGCATTGATGCAGCTCAAAAACTTTGAATGTTATAGGAAGAGTTCATTAAAAAAATTCAAGAGTACTCAGGATGACTTTTTCACACAATTATTAGCATGGAAAAGTGTGGGACTTTTGAGCATGGAGGAATATAAATTCCTACAGAAGGAACATCCCACCATACCGAATATTTATTTTATTCTGAAGGTCCACAAGAGCATGCTAAAACCTCCATGGAGGCCAATTATAGCTGCGTGTGATGGCCCTCTAGAGAATATATCTAGATACATAGTGTTGGACTTGGCCCTTTTTGCAGGGTCATCCCAGAACTTTTTGCCTTCCTCCTATATTTTTTCTGACCTGTTGTTGGCTGTTTTATGACTCTGGGCACTTTACCACTGCTGTTCAGTTCTAAAGTGCATATGCTCTCCCTATTGTAAATTAATGTATGATTTGTGATTCGATGATTGGTTGGTTTGGTTTACTTGTCAGACCCTAGTACAGTGCACCAGGAGTGCCCAGGGCTTGTAAATCCAAATGCTGCTTGTGGCTTGCAGCACTGGTTGTGCCACCCACAGAAGCAGCCTGTAAAAGTGTGTCTAAGGCCTGCCATTGCAGAGCCTGCGTGCAGTCTGGTACTGTCATGCTGACTGGGCAAGTGCACCCACTTGCCAGTCCCTAAACCTTCCCTTTTCTTCATATCAGACACCCCTATGGTAGGCCCAAGGGCAGGGTGCATTGTAAGGATAAGGTAGGACATGCCCAGGTGTGTGTGGCATGTTCTAATAGTGAATTACAGACATTTTCGTGTTTCACTATTGCAAGGCTACCTGTTCTCCATAGGCCAGAATGGGCAGTTTGGTTATTACATCTTATAATCTTAACTGACTCAGGGAACATGGTAGAAATTTGAATTTAGTATGCCTGAACTCAGAATGATAAAATACATCTTTTTTTGTGAAGTTGGTTTTAACATTCTGTGTTTGAAAATGCCACTTTTAGAAAGTAGGCTTTTTCTTGTCTAACCATTCAAACCTGCCTCTGCTAGGCTGTGTATTCCCTGTTTGGAGTTTGAGTGACAGGGCTGGTGAATTCCAGGAGACCGGGTGAGGTGTCCCAGTGGTGAATAGAGAGATCTGCATTTAGATGGGTGGGAGGAGTTGCACCTGGGACCTGAATAGGGCTGTGCCTTCCCTCCACAATGATGGCTCCACCTCATGTGGTGCGTCTGATGTCTCTGCCCTGCACTCTGAAAGGAAAGAAGGAGTCAGGTAAAGAAAGTGCTCCAGGACTGACCAGAACCGGTTTGAACAAGGCAAAGGCCCCTCTGCCCCCAGAGGACAAAGGATTTTGGGGTATAAGTATTGGGACCCTGATCCCAAGAATTTAGATCACTTTGGGAAAACAAGAAGAACACTCCGCTGAGGAGAGGAACCAAGAAGAAGCTGAGGAGGAACTATCCCTGAAACTGGGGGATTGACCTGCAGTGGTTGCCTACTGCCAAAGAGAGGAGAAAGGAACTTTGTGTGTACTTTTGCTCAACTTGTGAAGGATCTCCAAGGGCTTGGAAAAGAGCTTGCCTCCTGCTGAAGTCTCAGGAACAACAGACTTCACCCCCCAGCTCCACAGAGTACTTTGGAAGTGCCTGCTGCTGTTGTTGGGCCTTCTGAGGGACTGCGTGTCGCAAGGAGCTTGAAGCGTGACTCAAGAAGGAGACGCGTGTCGCCATCGGAGCTGTTGTCGTCGCATCGCGTAAAGTGTGTCGCCGCTGCGGCATTGCATCGAGCGGAAGAGTCTCGCATCATCCAGGAAGTGTCTCGCAACACCGAAGAAGCATGTTGCCATCGCAGCCATCGTAGCTGACGCATTGCACCGCATCAAGATAAGAGTCTCACATCGAGGAAGAAGCGTGTCGCCATCGCAACCATGATAGTTGTCGCATTGCACCGCATCAAGAAAAGCGCCTCGCATCCACAGAGAAGCGTGCCGCCGTCGGAGCTGTTGTGGTCGCATCGCGGAAAGGGGTGTCGCCGCTGCAGCATCTCATCGAGCGGAAGCGTCTCGCAACGTCGGAGAAGAGTGCCGCTGCCAAGGCCGCTGTTGTTGCATCGCGTAAAGTGTGTCGCCGCTGCAGCTGAAGCATTGAATCGAGTCTTCTCGCAACATCGGAGAAGCGTGCCGCATCTGGAAGATCTTCACGTCTTTATTTCTTTGTACCAAACTCTTCAACGCATCAACATCGTTGCAACACTTTCATTGCCCTGCGTGTCGCATCTAAAATGTACATTGACTTAAAGTGTCGCATTTAAGAACTAAAGAGAACTAAGCAAAATTCTACCCTCTAAAGTAACAGTATTGTGTATTTTTGTCGTTTAATGGTCTTGTGGTAAATCTCTATAAAGAATACTTATTTTTGATATAAAACCTGTGTGATGTCCATCTGTAGTGTTGTCACTTGATTACTGTATGTGTTCACAAATGCTGTACACACTGCCTCTGAGATAAGCCTGTCTGCTCGTGCCAAGCTGCCAAGGGGGTGAGCAGTGGTTATTTTAGGAGTGTATCCCCTTACCCTGACTAGAGGTGAGGGTCCCTATTTGTCACAAGTGCATACCTGTGCCAACTAGAGACCCCCAAGTCTAACACATAGACTTTTCTTCAGGAACATGTGAGAAATCCGTAGTTATATGTACAAGACACTAGTGTCTTCTTGCGAAAGTGATGAGTTGGTATGGCATCCTGAGTATCTACTAATAGCCCTTGATGTTACATCGCTCATACGAGCATAAGACACATGGATGGCATCAGAGCGGTGGAGCACTTCCTTAATCATCATCCTTTGAAATATGCACATCATAATATGATGCTGATCAGTATGCTCATGTTCTGCCTAGAGAATAATTTATTTATGTTTAAAAATCAAATCTACCAACAAGTCCAGGGAGTGGCTATGGGGGCCATATTCTCTCCCAGCTATGCCTGCTTACACGTTGGCTGGTGGGAGGAGCTGGTCCTCAAGAAACAATTTGGCCATATATTCAAGGAAAATTATATAACCTGGCTGAGGTTCATTGGCAACTTATTTGTTATTTGGTGTAGAACTGAGCAGAGTGCAATTGAGTGTTTTTCATTGATTAATGTAAATAATATCAATTTGAATTTTACTTCCACCTTTAGTTCAAAAGAGGTAACTTTTTTAGACGTCCAGTTTCAGATTTTAAAATAATATGATCACGACATCCATGCATCGCAAGCCAACAGCAGACAATACTGTTCTGCATGCCACAAGCTCCCATCCTGCACACCTTATACAATGCATTCATTATGGAGAAATGATAAGGATAAGGAGGATATGCAGTGATGAGGCAGATTTAGCAATCGAACAACAAGAAACCAAGGAGAGGTTTTTAGCAAGGAGCCATAAATCTAAAATTATAGATGCCGCTATTGCTAAATTTAGGCAAAGAGCAAGGTCAGATCTCCTGCAGTGCAACAGGAAACATAAAACACAAAGTGATCCGCCGAGTGAACCAACAAGATTAATCTTAACATACTCCAAGCAGGAAAGGCAGCTATGAGGCATAATGAAGCGCAATTGGCCACTGGTCTTGGATGACCCAGTGATAGGCCATATGTTACCTAACCCTCCGGCAATTACTTACGGAAATCAGCATTGATGGGACATGCTCTGGGGAAGAGTAGCCCGGAGGATGCAAACAGGGACATGGCTCACTGCAAGAAATTTTAAATGCATAAGCTGCAAAGTCTGTAATATGGTATTAATAAGAACTCCTATCAGTCAGCATTTAACAACAAAATACAGATCAATAAACATCTTACATGTCGAACTGATCATGCAGTTTACATACTGGAATGCAGTTGTGGCGTGCAGTTTGTAGGCAGCACAATTCTGCAAGCGCATAAAAGAATTTTGAAGCATACCAGGGCCATAGTGAACAAAGATCCCAGCTATCCAGTGGTGAGACACTTTGGACAATTCCATAATAGTGATCTCAAATACTTCAAATATTTTATAATCGATGCACTCCCTGTTCAACAAAAAGGAGGTAATCAGGTGGAAAAACTCAGGTGACTGGAAACAAAGTATATTTTAGAGCTTGACACAAAGTGTCCAGGGGGTTTAAATACAGCGCAGATCTATATACATATGTATTGTATTGTAAATCAGTCTTGTAGAGCGCATCTATCACCCTACGGGTATCTTGGCGCTAGGACTAAGATGGAAGAAAAAACTTTAGCCAATTCAGTGTCCACATCCTACAGAAACAAGAAAGAAGAAAAGGCTGACCAGAAGTACAGGATTAGGAGGTCATAGGTCCCTCCCTAGGAAAAAGCCAGGTTTTAAGACTCCGCCTAAAATCCATCAGGGAGTTGGCTTGTCTGATATTCAGAGGGAGGTCATTCCAGCAGCGCGAAACCACTGTGCTAAAAGCCCTACCCCCCATCCTAGCCTTCTTAACTCTGCCAGTACTTAGCAGAGAGGCATGCGAGGAGCGTAAAGTTCTTTGAGGCTTATACCAAGACAATCTCTCCTGCAGAGAAATTGGGCCAAGGCCATGTGCCGCTCTAAAAGCAATGCATAGGGACTTAAACATGACTCTCTCTTTTATGGGAAGCCAATGGAGCTCTTGTAACGCCAACGTGGTAGAGGAGCAGCGTTTCCTGTTCAGTGCTAATTTGGCTGCCATAGACTGGACCCTCTGCAAGCTCTGATAGATGTAAAGAGGAGCTCCCAAATATAGAGAATTGCAGTAGTCCAGCCTACTCAAGATAGTGCTGCGTACCACCATCGGTCTATCCCCCATAGACAAAAGAGGCAGAATCTGTCGTAGAGCCTTCAGAAGGGCAAAGCACACCACAATTGTTTTTTTGGCTTGGGAGGCCATTTGAAGATTATCATCAAACATGACCCCCAGATTCCGTACCGTTGTCACAGGGGCGATGGGTTCCGCCTCTGGGGTCAGTCTGAGATCAAAAGGCATGTCTCTCACTCCCGCCGAGGGACAGTAGATCACCTCTGTCTTTCCTCCATTAAATTGCAGGGAGTTATCCCTTAGCCATTCTGAGGTCTGGCGCATACATTTCTGAAAGCTGTCCACAGTCAATGCGCCCTTCCCCTCCAGAGAAAACACCAGTTGGGTGTCGTCAGCATAGTTGACCAAGTCATATCTGTAATAAACTAAGGGGTTGATTAGGATGGAGGGCGGATTGCCATTGCGGGCCCAGCGGTGGCGATCCGCCCACCATCGCAACCCGATTTACCCCCCCCCCATATTATAATGCCTTTTCGAATGCCAACCGGGCGGACTTGGGCCACAATATGGTGGCGGTGCCTAGCAGGCGCCGCCATCCATATTAGGATGTGTGGCGATGCCGCCATGGAAAGGCTGGAGGTGATTTTCTTTGGGGGCCCGTTGCAGGCCCTCGGGGGATTGGGGGGTGGGGGGCTGCCCTTGGGGAGCACCTATGGTACCCCCCTACATTGCCATGCACAAGGTGGCAGGCACCATGCGGTGCCTGCCACGTTGTGTTTGGTAATTCACAACATGGCATTTCACCATTGCGGCGGGTGCTGCTGCGGAATGCGACCACCAGGTTGGTGGTCGCATCCTAATTAGTGGAGTGGGACTACCACATGTTTGGCGGCCGGTCCCAGCACTGCGAGGGTGTCCGCCTGCCATCCTAATCACCCCCTAAGAGTTTACTCATAGGCCATGAGACCTCCAAACATCTATTACGTTTTTTTTCAGGGTTCTAGATCTTAGCAAGCTTTTGTTTACAGCTTTTAGATGAAATAATAATTTTTATCTCATTATTATGCACTGTTATGAGCCTGTAACCTGATAATATTTATTCACCAGATGCACTTTACTTACTTTTTGCTACAGATGAGCCCATAATACATTAAGTCTATACAGGCAACAACTGAAACAAAATGAATTTATATAAAACATATAGCACAAGCACTTTAGAAAACAAGTCCTGGCTGGGGAGGAATTGTTAGCACATAGTCACTTTATTTATAGGCTGATTTTGCACATAATAGGGAATCTGACATGCCATCAAGGGACACATATTTAAATACATACTGGGCATATACATATATAGTCAGATGTAAAAAAAGATAAAGGAAATAAGCCAAACAGTTGGAATTTCCAGGTGTAACTTTGTGTGCCATATCTATCAGCAATGTTTTAAAACACTTGTCACTTTAATGATTAGATTACAGCATGAATCCTGGTTGGGTGGGTCTTGTGAGTTTTTGGAAATTGTATATTTGCACAACAAATAAAAGTGGAGGGGGAACCTATTTACTAAAAGTGAAATATTGCATGTATGCTATGATTTGCTTGACAATATGTAATCATACATTTTGATTGTTATGTCTAGGCAATTCTAGTAATGAGGCTAAAACAAGTATTTATAAATTTTTTAATACCGTGTATGTATAATGGGATAGTCTGTTGGTCACCTCCATGGAAAATTGTAGTGCACTACCACTTTTAAAGATCCGATTAGTCAGTCCAGTGTTGTCATGTGATCAAGACCGGCAACGGTCGAAACGCGTAATGGCAGATGGAGTTCATTAATTCAATAAATAATATTTGCACGGAACTGTGGTCTGCATTCGCTTTTCTTGAAGGATCGGTTTAGGGTGAGAAATTCACATCCGACTCCTTCACATTCGAAACCAGACACCAACACAGGGGGGATTTTGGCAATAAAATCTTTTATTCCATTATTAAGCTGCCATACATATATATATATATTTATATATCAATATTTTTTACATCGATATTTTTGATTCAATATGTTTCTACTTATCTGTGTAGGTATAGGAGTCAATATTTTTGTGGGGTATTTTGAACATTGATATTTTTAACATCGATATTTTATCAGTGAACCTTTCCATCCATAGTGCAGGTTGATGTGCACTTCCCTATTCAGACACGCTACCCCAGAAGAAAAGCTCTACAGAAAGCGGGACCCCTGAACGATCGCTGACCCCATTGAGGTGAGGACTGTGCCCTATGGTGAAGAACGACACCTTGTGCGTGTAAGGCTCCGGCACCATAAACATTAGTTGTCTCTAGACAAAATCAGACTCATAGTAAGTTGCTTAAAATCTATTGTTGCTTTTCAATACATTGAGATAATTTGGGCTTGTTCTTTCTGTTTCTAGAGTTGCAATGCATTAAAAAACATGGGGCCGTTCACTGCCAAATTGTAATTGTAATTGTATTTATATAACCCTTACTACCCCTGATGAGGGGTTGAGCACTTTTCGGTGAGGAGCACGCAACTCCGGAACCCAAGGTGGATTAGTGGTGGATTAGTAAAGAGAAATATAAGTTGTTAATTGCAGTGGTAGGCATGAGATTCTGTTGGTTGGACTGAATAGGATAAAAGAGGGATCGAGGAGGGAAGAGTCTAGAAAGGATTATTTGGAAGATCATAGTAGTAAAATGAGGTCAGAGATGAGTCTAAGCAGGGATAAAGGAGAAGAGAATTCAGAAAGGGCCATCCGGGAGCCCATAGCAGTAAATTTAGGCTTGGCATAGGTCACAGGAGGGATAGAGAAGAGAAGAGTCCAGAAAGGGTTATATGGGAGATCATAGTAGTAAAATTAGGCCTGGGATGAGTGAGAGAGTAGGGGTAGAGGCTGTATTGAAAGAGGTATAGACCGAGACACAGAGCAGTAAATTGGAGAGAGTCAATTTTCTATACTGGGAGTTAAGCAATAAACATATAGATACACAACTACATAAATAGTACATGCATGTGAAAAACAATAAAGTGACTTACAATTGCATTATACAAAGCCCCATACATACATGCATTGATAAATATTTAGAAACCCAAGCTTTCAAGTGTTGTTGCACATAGACCTAACTTATTTAGTTATTTTTATTAACTTTTAGGTAATTTTATGTTCATTTGTATTTTATTTTTTGTGAAATTCATGTAGTATGGTTTTGTGTACTTACTTAAAATTTCAGGAAAATGATATAAAATGTCTCAAAAGATGTATTGATATATTCTAGCATGAAATGATCCCTTGTGCAAAATTATCGATGAGAGGTCACAATTTGCACTAAAATAAAGCACACAAAAATTTCAAATGACACCAATCATTCACTAATAGCTACCCATCTGCTTTTGTTGGAGTTACAGTTACATTCAATGCACTTTGTGACTAGAAAAATTGCTTACTGGTTATGATGTCATTATACATGCACATGATGGTTCACATTACAGCAATACGTGATTTTGGCCAACATGTTCGACAATTTCATTTTGCGAGTCACTAATTGCGACTTGCAATTACAGACTCGCAAAATGAAATGTGCTAATTTGTCTCCGACAGATTAGTGATTCCCAATGAGATCTGTCTCATCAATATTAATGAGGCAGGTTGCAAATTGGGTCCCAATTGGGAATGGGCAATAACACTGTGGTGGTGGCCTTCTTTGGACAGCAAACTACCATGTCTGTGTTTACTTTTTAATAAGGCAACTGTTATTTTTAGAGTGCAGCCTGTTTTCCTTAAAGGATGCATTTCAAAATGAAAAAGGAAAAGCGTTTCTGTTTCATTTTCTAAGAGTAGGCAGTGGTCCATAGGACCACTACCTGCTCTTAATAAATATTTTTGCTGCCAGACACGAAGGGGATGGGATCCCCTGGGGACCCCTTCCCATTTACAATTGGCTTACCACTTACTTGAAGTAGGAATTAAACTGCGATTGTTTTGCGACCACATTCCGGCTGCAAAACAATCGTACATGCCCTTGCAATGTGCTATTAGGAAGGGACGCATTTGATACGCCCCTTCCTAACAGCAACTCACAAACCCTATTAATAGGTATTAGGTTACTGACTCACAAAATAGGGGTTGATACATTGCAAAAGCCGAATAAACAAGCACACAACAATGAGGTATGAGGCAGTTCTGTCTGCACTTATTATTTAGTGGGGTCAAGAGGATTTTATATTAGCTTATGGACCATGCGCTGGAAGGACTGCTCCTGAAATCTTGAAACTCTCAAATACTGAGTCTAGCCCCTACACGGGATAATTTACACTGAGAATACTACACAAGGAAATTTAAATACGATCGTAAACAAATTTGGTCTATAAAGGAGCAAACAAATATTGACTTCAGTCTTGAGGGAACACATAAAGGAGACTTCTATAAAATATTTTTTCGCCCTGAAGAAGTCCGTAAGGACGAAACGCGTTGACCACGCAGATTTTAAAAGAAGAAAATTGAATAAAGAATTTCGAAATAAGACCTGCTGAGTGGATCAATGTTGTTTGAATTTATAATATCGTATTGCATACAATATCTGTGGTGTGCTGGATCATAGTGCTTTTACATTGCAAAAGCCGTTTTAGCTGTCGCAAACGGGCCCATTCTCCATTTGGGATCACTAAAAACGGTTGATATGTGCCCCTATGTAAAGTCTTAAATTAATATGAAGCATTGGTAATTCTTCAGAGCATGTTCCTTCCCATTCTTTTAGCTCAATTGTTCCATTACAGAAGCTGACAAATCGTACATTAGTCAAAGTCCAGCTCAAATATAAACAATTCAGGCTGAACTGCTGGGCCATGTCCTCTCTGAATGGGAACACAAACTTCTTAAGGCTCATTATTGGGCACAGCTTCATTCATTATGATACAACCAACAAGGGGCCCACAGTCAGTTAAGAACCACACCATTTACAGTGACTCAGTTGGACAACATAAGAGAAATGGTGTCACTAAAAACTCAGCTACCTGTAGCTGGTATGTCATCTTTTCTCCCAAATTAAGCAACCCAAACAAGCATAACTAACTTCTCTCCACTAATGTAGTTCCCACCTAATGTGTATTTGTCGCAAAATGGTTTGAAACGTTCGCATGGTACGGTAGTTTAAACCAAAAATGTAATATTTTGCACTCCATCAGGAATTCAGAAGAATGTTATAGGTCGCACTTATGCATTCGCTATTTAAGAACAATGTTTTAACCACAGACAATTATTAACGAGACCACTGGAATAGTTACAAAGAACATTTAGTCCATAACACACATTTTGTTGGTTTTATGAAGAATTAAAAGGGGCTCGCCGTTACATAACGAGCCACACTAAAAACTGCAATTCATTAAATGAGGTTCAACCTAATGGGGAAAACCTGAGAAATGCATTAAATCTTATCAAAGTCATCAACTATGTCATGTTTCTACACAATTGAAGAACAGATTTCCATTTATGTTGAAAATTGTCAACTTCCAAACCCTAAACTAATTGACCCACATGTTCCACTAAATGTAGGCAAATAATGAGTCTAAGATTAATCCAGATTGAGAAAGGGAAATTTAATAACAATGGCAGAAAACATAAAAACATTAAATGTACTGTGTGTGTTGTCCCGATCATTCAGTAGACTTTCATTAAATATGAAATTTGTTGATGAACAGTGAAAGAGCCAGCATGAAAAATAATAATGCAAAGGCATCACAGACTGGCTTCTACGTTCAGGATCCATGCTTCCACTGCTATCACAGGGAGCTCCTGCTTTCTCTCACAGTTGCCTGCATCCATGAGTCTTTGCAAACCTGAGAACAATCCTGATTCCTGATACTGTTTTTGACGGTCCCTGCTTTCCTCTGGCTGGCCAGTGCAGCAATGCGCCTTTTCTACCTTGAAATTCTGAATTTCATTTTTTCCATGATAGTTTTCTGACCATGTATTCATTAAGATGGCAGCGGGTCCTGTGTTTTTTTCTGTGAGTCTTTTACCTTTGGTTAACCTTTTCCCGAATTCCTGTGTTAATTCCATGTACTAGCAGGGCATCAGTTGTTCCAGTGCCTGTTGGGTTTAGCCTGCTCTTGAGGTCAGAATTCCTGTTCTTGATTTCTGAAGCCCTGTCCATGAATTCTCGGTTTGGTTTTCTCCCTGACTCCTTGTAATTTCTATTAGTTGCTAAACTAGTGCTTGTGTGGTAAGTGTCTTCAGTCTCTGTCTCATGTTGTCTCGTATTGTTTGTTTTTCTACTCTTAATATTCCATCCCGTTTTCTCTTTATTCTTTACACTCTGGTTTTCTGTTGCATTCCAAGTTTGGTCCATGGTCTGTTGCTCTTCTGTATTCATTTATCGTGTGACCTCTGGTTTGGTCTCTGGTTTGGTATCTGTTCTGATTGAGTAATGGAAAGGCTTCTTTTGATTTGCCTAGAATTCTTTTGATACTTATATGTCTCACCTTTTATTTCAGTCTAGGTCTACCTTGCACTGAGTACAACAGTCTATATACCAACAGGCCCAAACTATGACTTTGCTGTATGCCTATAGGCCAATTTGCTGACATCAATTCAAAGGGCTTTCCCTAAGCTACTAAGGGACTCCTTGCTATATCCTAGTACATTCAATTCTTGTAATTCTGTACTCTTATTGGTCTCTCTATTTGTTTCTGCTTACAGCTGCCTCCTTTTTCGTGTAGTCCTATGACCTGAGTTAATTCTTGTGAGCAGCCATGTATTTACTTTGCTCTGGCACCTTGGTAAGTATTACCTCTGGAATTACCAGCCCCTGCCTTTGCTCCCTAACACACATCCAACTAAAATGAAATGTACTTCGATGAAATAGTCAATTCTTTACCTTCCTAGTTCCATGTCTTTATCTTTTCATTTATGATTGCGTGTTCAAGCTATGTATGCATTTTTCACTAATTCAATTCAAAAGTGACCTTTCATTTCACCATACGGTAACATATTTTCCTTTCATATCTGTTAACACTGAAAAGGGTTTCTATAGCTATTCAAAGTATATCCGAACTGCTATATTAAAATTATTTTCAATGGTTTTTTAAATGTAAAATTTTGATTGCAAGCATCACAGTTTGCATGTAAGAGGATGTTTTCTTTATTTTCTTCTTTCTATGGCAAATGTTTGCTTTAAAAAACATAAAAAATGCAACCATTGTACCAGATTACCAAGGGTAGGTCTATGGGTTTTACTGAGGCTTTTTTCAGATTATACGTAATAAAAGATGAGCAAAATCAAATAGAAGTTTCACAGAAGTCAAAGTAAGAACATCTAGGTGTTGGGGAATTTGTTATGCCTTTTCTAGTTTTAAGGGCAAGCCTGGTTGTCACATGAAATGTAAGACAACGGACACTCCAAATCACTCTATTGATAGTATAAACATCAAAACTCAAATCAGATAGATTCCGTCTCAGATTGAAACGTCCAAACCTCTGGAAAGTCGCCTCATGACTACCAAAGGCATCATGACAACATGGCATTGGCAGATTGTGTGCTATACAAATGCCATTAACATAAGGTAACGTAAAGTAATGAATGGTCGAAACAAATGCAAAAAGTTACAACGTCGGTTGTTTCCCTTTCCAGTGATGGCGCTTTTTTATACGCATGTTTCCCGTAACATTGATTACGCAGCCCATTAACAAAGACCCAGTTCAATATATACATTTATATTGTTAACCTATGAAAATATGGTTTCACGCAATAAAGATTTGGCCACGAAAATTCAGCAAAAAGGCTCCTTTTAATAAACAGATATTGAAACAAACGTCTGTATAACAAACTGTTTGGTTCATTTCACCAAAAAGATGAAACGCATGATGAAAAATTACAAGCAAATACCCCAAAATAAATTAAAAATCTTTGTTAGATTAGTGTTGCACGAGTTTCTGATTTCTGTTGTCCATTATCTATTGGAGATACTTTATCAATGATGTTTAACAATCCAAAATACTTTTTAACAACTTTTAGGTTTACAAGAATCTTTAACAGCCGGTACTGTCAGTAAGGATTTACTTTTATAGATCAAAATCTCATTTACATCTATACTGAAATGGCAAATAAAGCATTCTGCTGTAATGAGATGGAACTCTTGTTCCTGGAATCTCAAATAAAGTAATGACTATAGCAGTGAAAGGATTTTTTTAAAAAAGAAGCTATAATGCTTAGGGTTTGAGTCGAAATGTATGTTTCTGTTTTTAAGCTACATGCTTTTTCTAGATATAAAACAATGTACTTGCAAATCTGATTAAAACATAAAAAAATAATATTGACAAGAATGGAACAATTAAAAAAAAACCTGGGGTATATCTACAAGGCGGCGATAAAAAATTATCGCCGCTTTTGCGGCCGTTTTCGGCCGAAAAGCTGTGATAATTTTATCACGCTATCGCGTGAATCCTTGCCTTAGCGTCTGTTTTCTGAACGCCCAGCTTTGAATCTCTAATGAGATGCACAGTGGGCGTTCCTTCCTGAAATAACTGGAGAAATGTCGCTAACCGACATTTCTCCAATTATCAAGGGATTCACAAGCATAGCGATAAGAAAAGTAGCGCTAACCTTGGTTACCGCTACTTTCTTTACGCCTGCTTTTGGTTTGACTTAGCCATGATATCCAATGGAAGGAGGATATCATGGTTAAGTATGCCCTGCCCTATCAACAAGCTATCGCCAAATGTTGGATTTCCAGCGATAATCGCACATTTGGCAGCTTGCGCCAGGAATTTTATCGCTTTTGAGATAAGATTTGCTAATAGCACGCTATCTCAGGGATACAATTTGGCGACAGCCGGCGATAATTATCCTAGCGCTAAGTGCGCTTAGCGATAATTATCGCCGGTTGTTGCTGATATGCCCCTCGGGCCCTTATTGTGATCGGTCCCTTAATTTCCACTTCTAAATTAGGATTATCCATGAGGGCTGGGAAACCAAATCAGCCCTCCCAGCTCCAAACTGCACTGAGCCAGTGCTCCTAACATCCTCCTGGGGTGTTTGGTGGGAGGTGAGGGGTTTCCCACAGGAAAGATTCGGAAAACTCCCTTAAAACGTTTTGCAGCACCTTTTTTAAATGGACTGACTAAAAGGGTGTTTCAAGCATTTATAAAGCCGTTTTGCCGGTATGCGTGTTTATGCTTTGTTGAAATTTGAGGTGTATAGTCACAAAACCATGAATAGGTGCCCGAGCTTTCCGTTTTCTAAGCATGACCCAGGAGATATAATGGAAATCAAATTCTAAAATCTAAAAACCATGTACTCCGCTCAAATGTTCTTTCAAAACTGGCTGACGTGTTTGTGTACACCTTTTATGTTTGACAGCGTCCCGATGAATTTGAAATATCCATATTGTGGCATATCACAGAAAATCATTCAATCATGTCAGGAAAATGTTAGAATGCCATTTTAATTCTGTAGTGAGAAAGGAAGAGGGTTATCTTGCTATTCTAGCACTAACAGGTGATGCTGCATTTCCTCTTTCGTTATATCCGTGATGGGCGATGCAAAGAAGTAAAGGGCAACTATTACAGAAGCTGTAGCAGATCTTCTGTATAGCCAGTGTTCGTGATTTTGGTTATTTCCCTCTGCCTTTGTATTGTTTAGAGTCTGAAGAATATGCACAGTTGCTGATAGAACTCTGTGGAAAAGTAGGTCTTCAGAATTGGACACAGCAGCACATCCATCAATGTGACAGGCATCCGGTCCACCTCATTACAAGCACAATGAGATATTATACATTTCTAATGAGGCAAAAGGGATATCAATCACATTGCTACAGTACCTGTCCAGCAAACTCTAAATCAGGCCTCTAGTCACCTTTTTTAAAAGTAAAAAGATTTCAAGTGGGAAAGGGTGGAAGATGTAGCCAAGCAGGTCTTCATGAGGCCAGGCACCTTCATGATAGGTAAGCTATCACCAGTGTCAATGTCATGGGCACACTACTGGGTCAGACCATGTGTCAATGAGAAGAGGTCAACAAACTTGCCCAACAAGTGGCAACAGTACCTCTGCTACTGTCTGTCAGTGTAGGGTACAACTCCCTCCACTGAACCAGCATTTCAGTTGTGAGATAGGAAGTCTGGAAGGAGCTCTCACTCCTCCTACTCTTCTCCATCTGTTACCATCAACATGGTTATGTCTCCCCTGTCAAAGAGGGGTTTCAGGTGGTTGACATGAATGACTTTGTGGAGGTGCCTGGGGATGACCAGAACAACCGGGCAGGAAAACTCACCCACCTTTTTCAGTACAGTGTTGCGCCCAGTCCACATGTCTTGAAGGGCTCAACTGCCCATACTTCCTGACGAGGATGGTACTGGACTTTCTTATCATACAACTCCTTGATTAGTTCTTGACTGGACTCAAGATTCTTGTTAACATTTTTCATGTACTGAGCCATCATATATCTTAGGCCCAGTACATAGTCCATAATGTCTTACTCAGGCATCCTGTAAGGATTTAACTTGAAGTCATCTCACACACATCCCACACAACCTTTAATTAATCAGAAAGGTAGTTTGCCCCTTGGTCTTAGATAACCTCCTTGAGGAACCCTTCTCTTCTAAAGATGCCCTGGCTATCATGTTTGCAGTAACCACCCTCAGCAAGCTATCTAGTAAACTGGTCCACTCTCACTAGCATGAACCCTTACTATAAGGCTGTCCTAAAGTCTAGGTTCCAAAAAACATCAATCCTGACCCTATAAAAAGGTTCCTTACCACTGGTAGTGGGATCAGGGCAACCACAGGCTATCTGCCTTGCCACTGGCTTGACAGATGGTGCAGGAGGGCCGGAACTCATTCACCTTCTAGTATATGTGGAGCCAGTAAATTTGGTTTACTAACCGTTCCCAGATTTTTATCTGACCAAGGTTTACAGCTAAGGAAATGTCATGGGTCAAGCCTAGCAGGCATGCCCTATTGCACTGACAAACTATTAGCCCCAGGAAAAAGGTCCACAGCCTCGCTAAAAATGGACACCATCCTTCCAGTATATCCCATGGATCTCACTGGTATCCCCTTTCTTCTGTGCCTCGACCTGGCATTGAAGGCCTGGAGAAACTGGTCACTCTTTCTACACTTTCCAGAATTCCTCTTGAGAGGGTTCTCCTGCACCCTGAAGCTCTGGGAAACAAGGTAGGTCCTCCAGCACATCTTCCTCTTCCTTCTTAGGTCCCAGATCCTCCATTGGAGTGTTAGACTCTCTCTCAGCTGTGGTAACACGTGAGCTGAGTTCCACACTAAGCCTGCCTTTCCTTTTCTCTACAGGAACCTGGGCCATGTTCCAGACTCCCGGCTCTGTTGAATCCCCTGCTGGACTGTCTGGGCCCTTATTTCCACATACACGAAAAAAGGCTGACCCAACATTTGAGCGCTGATCCTTCTTTCTACCTCTGCCCAAGGAGAGGCTTCCAGATCATCACCTAAAAAAAATTCTCTGCTCGAATAGCAGAGCTCACAGCTAAGTCTTTAGGGGCTGTAACCCTGCCATACATCAAACACTTGGGAATGTCCGCTGGAGGGTGTAGTCTTGGGATATGAAGTTTCCATTCTTGTACCTTGGCTGCTTACAGCCATAGCTCACCCTGACGTTTTGTTTGTACCCACCCTATTTTTCTTTTTTCTTTTCATAACTTTATTTGGATAAAAACATATCCATGAAAGAAGGAACTCATTATACAATATTAAAAACATACGAATTTGCGATATGTGAAAAAAGGAAGCAACTGAAAGTTCAATAAGATACATAGCTATTAAAATACACTCATACTGTACTCGGACAGCAGTTTTCAAAAAGGCCTCCACAAAAGTTATTAACACATCCTCACCCAATTTGAGAAGAGTACTATATGCTTCACTATGATCTACATAAATACGCCTCTTAAAAAATACTTCACTTCACTTTGATAGCTTTATTTCGGTCGGTGACCATAAAAGCACAGATAAAATATATACATATACATAAAATACATAAATAATTCAGCATTTGAGATAAAAAGTTATTAAACAACAGTTATCAAAGTAGCAGCAATAAACAATTCGATTCCATTTGTATTAAAAGTAAATAGTTGATTAGTTTATCAAGGCAGACCTTCTTCTCCACATACCATATAAAAAACGGGAAACAGAGAACACAATTGGGGGGGAAGTGTCATAACGTAAAATCCTGCAGGCTTGTGCACAATGCTTTAATCCCAAATTTCTGCACAATGGCACAAGCCAGGCTCTGCGTATTTCATTATAAGCGGTGCAGAAAAATAAAACATGAGCAAGGTCTTCTTTGGTTTTATTACAGACGGGGCAGACCCCCGCACCTCTTCCCGTCCACTTGCAAGTCAATTCCCCAATCGGGAGACAACCATACCTTAATTGGATATATAATTTCTTTGCTCTGGGCGGCTGGATCAAGTCTAGGAACTCCTCCCTGCTAGGGGTCAATTTTACTTGCAGGAATTCCGTAGTCAGCCTACCCATGGATAACAGGCGGTATAGTTGGTCCAGATTGAGCTGTCTAACTAGAGCTAACAACTCCGTTCTTTTTACCGCCATACAGCCTTCCTCTGGAGTCTCCCATAATTGAGAAAGACCAATCTGGTATAATGTGGCCTTTATATGGGATAGCCAAGGTATGTTTCTACTCTTCAGCTGATCCCAAATTGCTAGAATCTCAGCTCTGTAATCGCCGAGCTCTGGTGCTGTCCACAACCTTCTCCAATACAGGAGAGGTCTGCTCGCCAGGAGTTCAGAGATAGGCTCTAGATCTAAATCTAATCTCAGGGGTATCAGCGGGGTGCTCTGGGGGAGCCCTATCAAATTTCTAATAAATGTATGTTCGACCTTGGAAAGGGCCAATACACGGGTATAGCCCCAGAGTTCTGCACCGTACATTGCAGCAGGTCTAGCTTGGGCTTTATATATTTCAAGACCAGGGGAGACTGGTTTAAATAGCGTTTTCCTTTGAAATTTATTTATACCCCCCTCTATCTGTGTGAGCCTCAGGGCAGATTTAACCACCTGTGGGCCCCAGCCAAAATCTTCAGTCAGGGTAACACCCAGGTAGACAAAGGTACCAACCCTTTCTAATGGGATGCCATTTAGGACTGGGCAGGGGCGAGTGCATTTCGGGGGGCCAAAGATCATGAACTTTGTCTTTCCTAGATTGATCTCAAGCCCCCGCGAAGCGCAGAATATTACAAAGCCATCCAATACCCTCTGGATGCCTGTAGAGGTTCGAGACAACAGTAGAGTGTCATCTGCGAACATCAATGCAGGCACCCGTCCAGATGCCAACCGAGGAACATCGCTATTCTTAACCTTATCTAACTCACCCACCAAACCATTAATGTAGAGGCTAAAGAGAGTGGGGGCCAGGGCACAGCCCTGGCGTACTCCTCTGGTAACTGGAAAACGTTCTGAAAGCTCTCCATTTTTCCCACAGCGTACCTGGGCATAGTTCTCTTTGTGGAAATGCTTCAAAACTTCTAGTAGGTAAGGCAGGAGGTTTAGATCTTCCAAGACCTTCCATAGACTTTCTCTAGGCACGAGGTCAAAAGCAGCCCGTAAGTCTACGAAGACCAGGTAGAGGCTACCCCCTCCCAGAATTACGGTCTTCCAAAACAAGACCTGTAATCTAAAGAGCTGGTCCAAGGTCGAGATCCCTGCTCTAAACCCTGCCTGGTAGGTACTTAATATCTTGTTCTCCTCTGCCCACCCAAGTATTCTATCTAGTATGATCCGGCCCATAAGTTTCTGTGTAGTATCCAAGAGACTTATAGGCCTGTAATTCGATGGAACTAAAGGGCAACCTTTTTTATAGATAGGAACAATTTCAGCCCCTGCCCAGGTATCTGGTAAATTAGCTCCTGCCAAAACTGCATTGAATAATACAACTAGATAAGGTCCCCAGATTTTAGGTTGTGAACGAAAGAGATCGCCTGGCACTTTATCGAGCCCTGGAGCTTTATTGGAGGGCTGCCTGGCAATAGCGGATTCTACTTCTTTGATTGAGATATCCTCAATACTTTCAGAAGTCATCTGCTTCCTAATTCTTAGGTGGCCAGAGTGGTTTCCACGATCTGACAACTCCTGTAGACAATGCTCATGTGTAGGATCTAAATCCGATAGAACACAGAGTTGGTCATTTGATTGCATTATCAGAGCCCTATTCAGTGGCTCCACGGTGACCGAGGGGGAAGAATACAATGTGGCAAAGTGCGTTTCCCATACTGAGGGAGCAATATTTGGCAGAAAAGATTCCCCACTGCCTCCTACAGAAGAATTCACTAGCTCCCAAAAGAGTTTAGCGTCCTTTGTCACCAGGGCATCCCTCAGCGCTTCCCACCTCTCTTCTTCCCATTCCAACCTACTCCTAGACAGTTCCTTCTTATAGGCTTGTCTAGCATCTCGAATATTGGGTTTATTTTTTGATTTAATTGCTGCGAGAAGGTTCTTTTTTTGTTCCCTACACCTAGTATTGAACCAAGGAAAAGCTTTGGGCACATACCTCTTTGCTCTAGCTATTGGATAGAAAACATCCCCAAATTCCATCACCTACTGTTTGTGTGTTTCCACTGTCTGCATAGGCCCTATTTCAGCAGCCATCCGGGTTATCAAAAATAAAGTAAGAACAGTTTTTTATATTGCATATAATACTTGCACAAAAAAGGAAATGTAATAGGTTTTGGCCTGAGCGCCCTTCGCATGGGCAGGGAGAGAGATCAAGATTAGCTCGAAAACCCAGGGCGAAGCACAGTAAGTACTTAACAGTACCTGCCCTGAAACTAAAAAGAGGAGACCACACTCTCAGAAGCCCATGGGTTTGGTGAGATGGCCAGCCAGTAGTTGGTCATTCTCAATGTTCAAAAACAAGGTCTCACTCGGTTTACTGGTCTCTTTGGACCGTCTGTTCTCACGATAGTACTTGTATAGGGCTGCCACCCTATTTTTAATTAGTGCCTGATAGGAACTCCCCCTCATTCTCACAATGTTGAGGCCCTGTAGAGAACTCATTTTCTTATCTTTGTTACACTATTATTTCCCTGTTGAGTACTTGACCCCTTTGCTTGGAGTAACCCGCCATGGGACGTTTTGTACACTATTGTTCATGCCCACTCATCAGATACCCTTTCAAGCTTTCTGGGGTCAGTCAGGTTGAAGTCTACTAGATGCTTATGTTACTCAGAGGAAGAATTACTCAAAATGTGTGCTTTTATAATTAAATTATATATGTAATCATAATAATTCACTTTACTGTACTTCATGCAGCCCTCTTGTGTATTCAGTGAGATGTCTATGTAGTCATTCCAAGCCTATTGTGAATCTTTGTGCATTTCTAAACCTCTCATGGTACTCTTAAAGAATGAGATCAAACTCATACACTACTGCTTCCAACGTGTGGGTACATCATATACTGAAAAGAGTGTATCCCTTCCCTGTGTAGGCACCAACCCCACAACAATGCTTCTCAGTGCTGCTTGTTAAATCGATGCATCTTCAATGCCCTCTCATAAGAAGCAAACCATTTGTCAATTTTGCCCCTTACCACAAATATAAACACAACTTCTTTAGGCAAAAAAGCTGCCCCCATGTTTCTGGAATGTAGTACTTGCATGATCTTCTGCTCCACCAAAGCTTGTTCCTTCTCCTCCAGTGCAATCTTCTTTTTCTCCAGGGTAATTGGTGCAAGCTTAGCTTGATGGTCCCTCTCTGAATTCTTTGTCACTGTATAACATCTGGGGGACTACCAGCTCTATGAGACTCAGGATGTGGAAGCACTTACTCCTGGCACAGTAAGGTGCATCCAAAGGTCTCCTTGACGGAGGTTGTCACCTGCCTCCTCTCTTTCTTGGGCTTCTGTATTCTCCTCTGAGGTAGTTAGTGGCTGATGGACCTCTTTCCAGGCCCTGAGGACTGCATGCAAATCCTTCTTCCTGGATTCCCTGCTCAACTTCAGCCCAATTTGGTTTGTCAGAGCTCCCAGCTCCTCAGTTCTGAGGCTCTAGTTTGTGGACACATCTCTTCTAGGTTCCCAAAGAGTTACAGTGTAAAAATTAATTTGGTAAGCAAATACAAAATTACCCAATTTAAGAATGTTCGCCAATTAAAAATAAAAGCAAAGGGTTACTGTTAATTGTAGAAAGAGAATTTCAATTTTGACTTTTAAAACAGAGAGGCACTGCTTAACACAAGTTCTGCATCTCACTGCTGAACATCAATGTAAGAAAATTGGTTAAGATTTGTGGAAGGTGTGGGCGGTATGAGTTCAATGTCTTGCTTGGTCAAACACACAAGTTCTGGAAATATATCTGGACTCGACTCATGGCAGATATGATACATAGAAGACAGGCTTAACTCATGGAAAAGTGTGTAGCAGTATTTAGCAGTACCAAAACAATTAAAAATGCAAAACACAATACAATAAATGACTCACTATTTAAAAAAAATAGATACAAATGTAATCAGAAGAATAGCGCCAAAAAGGCTCAGATCCAATATGGAGAACTAGATATGATTATATAAAGTTTTAGAGCAAAAAGTACCAAGAAAAATTAAAACATAAATCAGAGGTCAATGTCCGCTGTTAACCAAGACATAAGCAAAGTTTCAGGCCTAATGGGGTGGAGTGGTGGTTGCATTCACCAAGCTGGTTGCCCCAGTCAAACATTTTACCTTGTGAATGTTCCCTGAAAAAAACAAAGGTTAAAGAAGCACCATAGTTATGTAAAGTAATACGATTTTAGCTTATGATTAAAGAACCCTAGAGATGACCGGAATAAACACAATTTAAAGTGATATTATAATATGGTGTTTAAATAACAGAAAAAAAATTATTAAAAACTAAAAGACGCTGAAATTCAACAGTTATTGTTTACTGAGCAGGCAATAACTTATACCCCACCATTCACTGTTTATGACCTCACATATTGTATCACTCATAACTTGTTAAATGGCATCATTGATGAACATCATTGATAACAGATTCAGCCCTTACTTTTTTAATATATGTCACCACAGGACTCCTGGAGGACTCCTGCAGGGCCAACCGTCCAGATATCATTAAAATGTTAACCCCTTCATGACCGTCCCAAGCACCCTTTTATATATGAATTTCTCAAAAATGACTGAGCGTATTTTCACTAAATAACAACCAAAAAATAATTTTCTCAGTAAAATTCTGGATTTTGGTTTAATTTGCTGTAATTCTGCTCACCCATTTTTTCTTTATGTCCTTGCCAAAGTTTCATATGGGAATTAATATGGCAAAACAACATTTTGGGACCCCCTCTTTTCTCAGCCCCCGCTTTGCGGATCACTCCAAAACTGTCCAAGAAGGCGTTAAATAGTTACATAAAACACAGCTAGAAACTGATTTATGGACCTGCCTCAAATACAAGAAATCACTGAAATTTACTTTTGATGGTTTGCAAAAATTACAATACCTCTTGCACCATGCATGACATATCATATGATGTAAGAAATTGGGTTGTGGGCTGACTGGGAGGTTAGCCCTGGTTAAGCAACAGCCAGAATCCAATTCAGGGTCAACCACAAAAGTCACTGAATTATCCTGTGCTCAAACCTCTGGCAGCTTGGCACAAAAGCAGTCAGGCTTAACTTAGAGACAATGTATAAAATATGTATGCAGCACAAAAACAGTCATAAAGTGTAAACACCAAACAAGAAAAAATCTCACATCAATTCAGAAAAATAGAGTACTTGTTAATGAAATATTTGACACTAAAATGAAAACAAATGTACTAAGTAGAACCTGAGTTATGAATTTTTTAAGTTTAATGTAAAAACTAGTGTAAAAAAGATGAAAGCACCAACCACAAACATCTAGTCGTGCGACACCGGATCAATGTTGAAAAATATGGTCAACCACGATGGAGCAGGGGCTGGATGCAAGAAGTCGATAGGGCCTGATTGGCACTTACCTTCGGACTTAGAATGTTTTTGGAATAAAATGTTCTGTGAATGTAAAGTTTGTCGGGATAAGGCTACAGGTTGTTTCTGAGGAGGAGGCGTTTTCATCAGGGAGCCACTGGACAAAGTCACAGTGAAGATTTCGATGTTCTAACTTAGTCTCTTTTATGAAAGCAGCATGACTTTAGCAGGACAAAAATAAAGACTTTAGCTGGTAAGAGTTCCAGAGGACAGGATACTCCTTGTAAAGGGATCTCTGAAAAGGCTTTATCACTGCAGAGAAGAACTTAGTGGAAGTTTCCTCAAAGTCAGGCTGCTTTGGATGCACCTTAGACAGATATACAGGTTGGTCCCGTTCTTTCCTCTGTTCTCAGACCAGTGTTTAGCCAAAAAAATTATAAGTCACAAGTTTTGGATTTTGGCTATCCCGGTACCTTTAACACCACAACCAAGGGTCCAGGATTGGAGGGGCATCACTGACTCACTCAGGCTGGGTCCAGGTGCAGGTTCAAGATGGTAGACACCTTTTATGTCCTTGAGACTCTGATCTGGAGGCCATTAAACTAGCCCTTTGATTCACACTCATAATTCTAGGTTAAAGGGATGAAGCAGGGCTTGTCGTGCGGCTTATACTTTCTCAGTAGAAACTGTGAATTTGTTGGACAACATAAACTTCAAAACTATGCAAAGACCGATTCCATGTACACCATTAGGATATTATTAGCCTTAGTCCTGCTAGCTCACAGTGCAGCATCTGTACCCCAAACCTGACAAGGTAACAAATAGAATGTGCATCCACAAAACATGACAACCGTTACTCCCCAAAAAATGTGGTAGCAGATCTAGAACCATTTTATTTGGTAACTCATGCATACCCAAAGAGATACTTAAAAATACACAAGATGGCATTTCAATATTGATTGAAACTTTGTGATTCTTGAGTAAACGTGTGATGCAATAATCAGTAGAAAGAAACAGAAAAACTTAATTAGCACAATGAGAATGGTGAAGAAGATAAACAGTTCAACCATTTTATTGTAACAGAGAGTATATACCTGCATAAAAGTACTGTAATATATTGTACTCCTACCTAGCGCAGCCAATTCTATTGTGCCTAGGGTGGGTAAATCTGCCATATCTCTGTAGGGTTATCTAACTCCCACCGTTACCTGCAGGTAAGACTCATCAAGATGCCTGTCTTGGTGAAGAACTCGGCTTCATCCCTTGCAAGCGTCAAGCAGGAAATAGCTGGGCTGGAACTCTGGCATGGTTCGACCTCTAAGTGCCAGCTAAATGCTCCTCGCCCTAAACAAGGGAGTGATGTTGTTTATATAAGAAACATCACCCATGTTGTTATGAGTGAAGTTCCAGTCAAGTCACTATTCTTGATTCTATTGTGATAGCTCTTTAGCCGAGCGGACAATAACAAACAACAACATTTTGCGCAGTGAACTTAGCCCTTGTACAGAATGTTCAAGGAATTTGATAATATGCCTACGAAGTAGAAATTTAAGCAAAGCCATCACAGAGAATTTAAACCTGCACAGGCATACAAGCAAATGTGTGTCAAATGTCATTGTTTTTAGGAAAAGAAGGAAATTTTAAAATGTGACCATGAAAAATGGTAGTGTTCTTAGTAGTGATCATATAACAGGGTCATACAGCAGGACAGGTCTCGGAGGGTTCAAAGCAGGCTCCAGGCAGCAAAGCAGTCCTTCCAGGTGCAGCAAAATAGTCTTGGGGAGTATGCATCTGGCAACAGCAGCAAACAGTCCTCTGAAAGTCCTTTCGCAGGCACAATCAGTGAATTGTAGAGTTGTGTCTGAGGGTTTATTATTTATACCTGGTGGCTGCTCTGGAGTAGGAGAAGTTTCTGAAGGTTTCCACCACCCTGAGGTGTCAGTTATTCTGTTCTTACATGCCCTGGCCCCAGATTGCATACGTACCCAAAAGTCTAAAGAAAAATTCCTTGTAAGTGTGTTCAAGCAGAGCCTTTGTGATGTGCAAGTGTGGTTGGTGACAGCTCTTCCCCCTTGTTAAGTCGAGGGGGCCCATCTGTCTTACTCTCTAGGAGCAATAAACAAAGGCCAACGGGCAGCTACGCCTAGTCAGTTGACCCAGAATACAGACTGTAGGCACCAAATAGTTGGGACAAGAAAATGCCAACTTCCTAATAGAGGCATTTTCAGAATTCTGACTCAAAATCTGACCTTACCATTAAAGAGGGCTTTAAATTATAATTCCTTAGACACCATACTTGATATTCCTACCTACTCCCAATTGAAATGTATCACTTATTAAATGTAATATGTTAACCCAATGGTATCTTCTAGAAGAGGTAGGCCTTGCAGTAGTGAAAAACAAATGTAAGAGTTTTCCACCACCAGGATATGTAAAGGTTAGAAGTACATGTCCAACTTTTTAAATACACTGCACCCTGTCCTATGGCAATTTTATGTTCTACCCATAGATGTAACTTATTTGTATTAAAAAGTAAACTTAAGGCTAGGCAAAAGGTTTATTTTGAAAAGTCAAATTGGTAGTTTAAAACTGGCAAAGGCAGGCTGCAATCACAGGCCTGAGACATATTTAAAGGCTACTTAAGTGGGTGGCTCATCAACGCTGTAGGGCCACAGCCTTTGCAGGCTCTGGATACACATAGCACCACTTTACTAGGGACAAACAAGAAAATAAAATGTGCCAATTGGGTGTAAGCCAATTTCACCATGCTTAAATGAGAGAGCACAAGCACTTTAGCACTGGTTAGCTGTGGTAAAGTGCACAGAGACCTAAAAGTCAATGAAAAGAGGTTCAGAAAAGAGAAAGGAGAAGGCAAAATAATTTGAGGAGGACCCTGCAGAGAGGCCAAGTCCAAACCATGACACTGATGACATTATGTAACGGCCACCACTGCCATCACTGATGTCATCACTGCTTCCTGGTTTACTCAAAAATAGTACAGTTGTTTTTTCTAATGTCTCCTTTATTGTTTACCTTTTAGTGTCTTTTTTTAAAGCAGTTTCTTTCCTCTCTATTCTGCCAAGTCTTTTCTTCATATATTTGTTTAAATACCATATTGTTTCTTGTATTTTCTTATGTATCTTATAAAGTTTACAGATATTTAATTTAATGGAGACAACTCTATGTGCCTAATTAATTACCAGGGGACTTATACGAAAAGCTTTTCTGGGGCTTGTCTCTGGCCTGCCCAAGGTAGGGAGGGACACCTTATAGTAGCCACTGTATCTTCACATGGGAGGGTGATGTTCGAAGAGAAAGTGTCCACTAGAAAAAATCACAGTTGTTGGAGGAGAAAGCCTGATGGCATATGGAACTTCCCAGGAGCAGGCAAGACAAAGTACCACCAACAGAAGTAGGAAACAAGGAAATCTGGAGAGGAGGAACAAGATAGGGAGAACAACCGGAGTGTTGAACGTATCAAAGTCGCAGCAATAGTCTCCTTTTATCTATCAGGAACAGAACATAGCAAAATCTTGGAATGGTCTATGTTGTAAAAAATCGAGTGACCAACTGTGATGGATTGGGACAGGAAGTGACATCATAAAGTATCAGGAAATTCCCCCTTGACACAGATTCCTGTGAATTCTTTCTCCTTTTGCCAGAAGGGTCTGCTGCACCTGTCACACTTAGATGAAAGGCTGAGCTGCAAAGCAACCCATCCAACAAGGTATGAGTCACAAGCATCACCAATGAAACAGCTTTTCCAACTGCCACTGACAGTAGTAGACTATGTGTTCCTGCCTCACAAAGTGAATCGAGACTGGGTGACCGCCACAATACATGTTGTGGTTCAATATCAACCCACTGTGGGCGGCAAAACATGCCACCATGGAAACAGCACTTGTCACTTGCCACTGACCACAGAGCACAACATGTCTCTCCCTCACAAAGCAAAGTAGGACCTTGCACTGGCATGGCGACTGCACTGCAGTGTTCCCTCTCTTTGGTGCTTGGTTGGTCTGGAAAATTATTTTTAAATTCATGGAGCAGTAAAGCCACTTGTATAGAGAAAGCAGGAACCCAGGGCCTTTCACTGGGAGGTAACCTTTCCGATGAACCAGAAATTGTGAATGTTTCCAGAAATAAAGGGAAACTCAAATTTCATAAATTTGATGCTCAGGCTGTACATCAACTTAAACTAAAAGACAGGGTCTTGAATGATGGAATGGGTCTAGAATGTACTGTTTCAGTAGTGTTATATGCAAGGTTGGATTCACCCTCCTTGAGGAAGGTAACTGTAAAGGAAATAACATTTGATTCATATGTTTTGTGATAGAGAAATGTGCTTTTCTCATATTTCCATGAGTGACGGCGTCGCATGTAGCAGGGTCAAGAAATTGGCGTCTAGCTAGACGCATGTTGCAGTGTCGCATGTAGCAGTGTCAAGAAAGTGGCATCTATCTAGATGCTACTTTCTTGACACTGCTACATGCGACGCCGTCACTCATGGAAATATAGGAAAAGTGGAGAGGCTATACATTTTGTCTCTCGTCACAGGATCACAAGATATTTTGGGAATTTGAAATAGCTGTTACACCGTTGACCTTAGATGGTCATTTGGATCACTTTATAGCATTAGCCCTGAGGAAGTCTGTGGCCTACACCACATAAGACGAAACACGTGTTGGCAGCTAGGACTGTTGTTGGAGAAGTTGATCTGAAATAAAAGAAGATAAAGAAGACCTTCTCGATGTTGATTCATTAAGGACTTTGAATGATTGTGAATTAAGCTCAGGATATATTTATTTTGTGAATTTATAAAAGGTGTTTTAGACAGACTTTTAAGACTGGAAAGACAAATCTAAATTTCTATACCCGCTGCAAGTAGGAGTCCTTAAAAACAAGTAAACACAATTGACCAAAAAATACAATTATTCTTTTAATGCTGCCTTTACTTGCTCTGATAAGGAATACACTCTGCCATGGGGCATGAGTGCATCTTGAATAGTAGCAATAGAATGATCAAACTCCCTGTGAGGAGGATGTATTAACTAGGCCTGGGCAAAAATTTTGTTCCGTTCGCGGAAATTGCGATAATTTGACCTTTTTGCGTTCCGCGGAGAGCGCGAAAATGTCAAAAATTGCGGTTTCCGCAGCTTGGCGATAATTTGTTTCTTGCTCGCGCTGTAAAATAATACATTCTCGCGCGCGCGCGATCGCCTTACCTGAATCCCTGCGTTCGCCGACAAGTTTTCTTGATCCGGTCGCGTTCTCCATGAGATGTTGTATTGTTTTTAGCCATTTGCGCTGTCTCGCGACAGTTCGCGCCCGCAGTGACGTCATGCGTCGCGCGATCACGTCTTTCTTCTCGCGATCATGCACCGCGAGAACAACTCAAAACAAGATGGCCGCGCCCGCAAGCAACCACATGGGTAAGTTGGCGACCCGCAACCATGCAGAAAATCTCGCGAACATGCCGGAAAAAAACTTCCGCATCTTCGCGATATTTCTGCTTGTTTGCGATAATTTTAAACATTCTCGCTATAATTTGCGAAGGTTAATTCCGCAAATTCCGCCCACCCCTAGTATTAACACTGTTGGTTTTAGAAAGACATCGATAAATTGTTTGGTGTATCCAGGTATTAAAAAAACAAGCAACTGGAAGGGCAGCCTTTGCAAGTTGTAGAATGTTTAACAAGAGATCAGTATCTTCCTGACAACTAGCATTTCTCTTGGTAATACTTAGCAGACAGGGAGATTATACAGGTAGACCAATTTAAATAAGGATTATGCCTTATCAGTCAAGATGACCCAGGGATACTTGATTCATGAGGAAATCAAATCAAATGCTAAATATTCTGTATGTGAGCTCATTTCAAGGAAGATGTTATGTTGGTGACCAAATCACAGGAGAAAGGTGAGCAATCAAATGTTGATACTTGTGCACCTTCTCCAATATCAATATATATAGCTTCATGGCCCTAGCTTTTTCCATATGCAATCCAAAGGCTCCGCAATCTAAAAGAGCTGGAACAGGTATGTCATAGACTTTTTCATTCCTTAAGTGAACATTTACGAGGAATAACTTCAAATTGGCTTCTGTGGTACTTGTTTGCTTAATGTGAGCCCCCAGAGAAGGTGAGCTCTGGTGATTCATGAAGGCCTTGATGGTCAAAAGGGAAAGTCTCAAACAAAGTGACTAAAGACTCCTCAGTACATACACAAGACTGCCTTTCCTCACGATCCTTTCCCAAGTCAGATAAGGACAATTTGGTAGCACATTTATGCATTGGTTCTTCCCGAAGATCAGCAGAGAATTTCTGAGGGCCATCAGATAATTTATGCAGACTGAAATGAGGACATCAACTCACTGTGAGGATTCTTGTCTTATGTACGAATGTAGGACCTGCTTTCATGGTTACCCCCACTTTTTTGCTGGTGTTCCACTGAATTTTCTGACTAGTCGGATGGAGATCCTACTAATCAGGACCACAGTCACTGTGTTTTCTCCCTAAATTGGTTATGGTGAGTACCTTGGTACATTCCTATTTGGGTACTAAGAAACCCTTGTAAGTCTCTAGTATATGGTACTCAGGTACTTAGGGCTTGCTACCCTAGGGTTCCCCTATGGGTGCAGCATGTACTATGCCACCCATGAGGGACCCTCCAAACTATGACTAAAGGCCCCCCCCATTGCAGCCTGTGTGAGTTGGTGCTTGCACATTTCACAAAAGATATGTTTCCTTCTATCTTACATCACTGCACTTGAAAACTATAAGTCACCCCTCTAGCAGGCCTTTCAGTCCCAAAGCCAAGGTGCTCGGTTCCGAGTGTGCGGATGGCCTTGCATGAGCAGACCACCCCTACAAATCGTGGAGTCCATTCTCCAGGCTTTTTTATGTGAATCAGCCATTACGATATAGAGACATCATGCGTCATTATGCGATGAGCATGTCTAAACTGGCTGGAACAAACCTGGGCATGCTTGGTATCAAATAAGTTGGAATCATACCCCAACACCGTATCCGGTGTTGGAGGTAGGAGTGCATTCACTGTAGGGCCCCTCTGGGAAGCCCTCCATGCTCTCCGGACCGATCTTACAGAGCCTGACAGCAACCTAGGGCTACTGCTGACCACAGACATGATTCTGCCCTCCTGCTGCTAGACTGAGCCTGAGTAGGGGAAGGTAGGAATATAGGTGTGCTTTCACAGGGAGTTATAACCACCTCCCAGACAAGATTTAGTGTATAAGGGCAGGGTGGGGTCACTTGCCAGCGCTACGTAGTCTGCTTGAAGGGCACATTTGGTGGCCTTCTTGCATAATCTAGTTCAAACCAGCTCAAGGAGCCACTGACTCCCGCTCTGGCGCAAAACTGGACAAAGGAAATCAAAGTATCCTCCCCACTGTTCAGCTCCTCCCCTGGGACAAACCCCTGAAAAATCCTAACCCTCTACCTAGGGTACTTAAGTGCTTACCAGTGGGTGAGACCCTAGATTCGTTGTGGGATTTGATTCAGCTCTAACTCCAATTCATCTCTGACTTTCTGGACATCCTGGCCAAGTCGAGCTGACCATGCCAGTCTGATTGCAGCATCCTTTGCTTTGGGACCGAGACTGCAACTGAGAAGACTCTGTTTGCTCCTGACCTCATCGTCCTACAAACCCGCTGCACCAATAGTGTCCGTGTTCCATACAGGCCTGTGGACATCTAAAGACATCCAAAGGAATCTCCCTTGGAGTGAAGGAGACACTCCAATGCATCCCCAGGCACCGCAACACGATCAACCGGTCTGCCAAACCTGGGCTCCAACGGTCTCCAAAAGGCTCAGCAACACTGATGGTGGTTCTGCACTCTTTTGAGACCTGATTTGTCCTCTCGTCGATTTGAGGCCAGCTTCCCTCATTAGAATGGCCCTGGCAACCAAACTCCTGTGTACCTCGTCGCTGCATCGCTTCATCACATGGTAACTTCCTAGACCCATTTGTCTCAAGGAAGCTGGACACATCAAAAGGTTCTGTTGACCAGTCTGCCCCTTCTATAACTGGCCCTTGCCGATGCGGTTGGTTGGACGACCGGATTCTGTTGTCTTCAGCATCACGGTGGCACGGACAGAGCTATCAATTTGGTGTACCCGTACTTGAAGCCTCTTTTTCAACTGACCTGTTTTATTGAACATCAGTGGCTTTCATCTTCCATGTCACCTGGACACCCCGGAGTGGCATAGACTCTGTCCCCTCTGCTTTCAGGTAGTTTCCGACATGAACCCGTGCCCGGGTTCCAACAGACTCTTTCATCCTTCTGTAACAGCGGTCTCGTCCTGAAGTCCTCAATTGTGCTTGACAGTGGTTGTAGGTATCCTGATTCCGAGGGTATTCACGGGTGGAGTGGCTCTTCAACCTTCTGTCTTACATGGGGTTTCTTTGGGGTCCACTGGGAAGGGACTTTCCTCTTCAAGACTGCAACCGCATTGTACCCTGAGTAGTATTGAGTACGTGGTCTTGTATCCTCTTGGCATACGACTATCGTGTGCTAGGGCCCGATTCACAGAATTAACTTAAGACAAAATCCTAAACTTACTACTTTTGTTATTCACAGAATGCACTTACTACTTTTGGTATTCACAGAATGCACTTACTACTTTTGGTATTCACAGAATGGATTTACGACTACTAACTTTACGTCCTCACTCGGGCCAGAAATTCTGGCCTGGAGGCGGAGCTTCTGGCCCAGAGGCGGAGCTTCCGGCCTGGGGGCAGAGCTTCCGGCCCGGAGGTGGAGATTTCGGCCATGGCTAAATCTCCGCCACCGGCCAGAATCCCCAGCGCTGGGCTGGAAGCTCCGCCTCTGGTCCGGAAGCTCCGCCCCTGGGCCGGAAGCTCCGCCTCTGGGCCGGAATTTCCGGCCCGAGTGTGGACATAAAGTTAGTAGTAGTAAATCCATTCTGTGAATACCAAAAGTATTGGCTGCCACCACTTCAACTAGAGAATGTTGGAGCCGCAGCCAAGCATGCCAAAATTAGCCCTAAGCCACTCCATTGTCTTCAATGAAGCTCCCAACATTCCAAATTTGTGAGATATATAAGAAAGGCACTTGGTGGTCTGATTTGGAATATTTGGAGTAATACTCAAAAGACAGAACACTGACATCCCTGGCATACCTTGAACCACAACTCAAGATGATGGTAGGCTTGACATCAACTTGTTCCATAAAAAATAGTCACTGACCATCCACTAGAGCTGTCTAGATCAGAGACTCTTTATCGGTGGATCAGTGCCTGGGTCATATTTGTCAGTCCTGACAAAATCCAACTCCACTGGGTCAGAATTTATGATGTCTAATGAACATCTCCCAAGTATGAGTTGGTCCCTGAAAAAAGGGGAATAACATGCAAATGTTTGTACTTAACATGCCAAAAATTCAAGTCCTGATAGTTATCTGCATTTTTCACCCTGTTAATTGCGGCAGGTTTGACCTGCTAAAATATATCGGGGAAAATTGTGAAAGTGTGGTGTTCTTCCAAACTATTAACTGTGATATGTGCAGGGACAGGATTTACAAAACATTTCGCAATTAAGCTGGCCACTCATGATGAAGGCCTGTGGCTTCCATCAGCAGATATAGAGAGGATCCTAAGCGAACAAGTAAGAGAAAGAAATCCCCTAAAGCCCATGAAAATCAATTAGCACTGTTTTATTTATTTATTTATTTTCGAGCTTTATATAGCGCAAACTTGACCCAGGGGTATCATAGCATTTTACAGAGTTTGCACACCTATATTTACAATGAATACACAAGAATAAAAAGGGTAAGACCATACAATAGATGGTGGAATAGATGGACGATGTAGTTCGGAGGTAGCGGTTGAATTTTCAGAAGCCACCCATGACTGGGAGCAATACAAGCAGGGGGGGCCTCTGAAGAGGCAGTTTTTACGTGCATGTAGCCCCGAACCAATCTTTACCAGGTAATTACCTCTTTTAAACACTCCTCACCATATCCCTGTCCCCATGATACCTAGGGGCAGATTTACAAGCCCCCTGCGCCACCAGTACGTCACTTTTTGTAACGTACTGGAGGCGCATTTCACTTCTCCATATTTGCAAGGAGAGGGAAAGCCACCCTGCGTGACTTTTCCTCCCCTTGCATATATGGCCCCTTCACACGCAGCACTTTGCGTAGAAGGAGCGTTCCATGGGTGTTGCTGTGGGTGTTCCCGCACAACATCCATGGAACGAGACGCATTTCTAGATTTACGAGGAATTGTAAATCTGGAAATGCGTATCAGGCGTAGCCAGGCGCAACTAGGAGAAATGTTTACATTTCTCCTCGTTTTTTCCTCTTTCAAAGCGTGCTGCGTTCTACAGCACGCATTGAAAGAGGAAAATGCCTGTAGCAGCCGCGGTCGGCAGTAGGAGTAACTGCAGGGCGGTGACGTGGGGAGGGGGAGGGGCAGGGTGGGGGGTAGTAAACTATGGATTACTGAGGTTTACAGGTAAATTAACATATAAATTAATAAAACGAATTTTGTTGCGTGCACTGCATCGCATTTGGGGATGCAGTGCACGCAACGAAATTTGTTTTATTAATTTATATGTTAATTTACCTGTAAACCTCCGTAATCCATAGTTTACTACCCCTACCCTGCCCCTCCCCCTCCCCACGTCACCGCCCTGCAGTTACTCCTACTACCGACCGCGGCTGGCCTGTAGTGATTGCTTTTGTGGAGGAAGGGTGTCCCTTCCTGCACAAAAATAATCTCCCCATGACTCAGGCATCCTTTCACCATGGTGCAGAGTGTCTGCACCGGCGCGTGGCTGCAGTTTGAGCGCCAGCGCAGGGGGAAGCACAGGAATGCGACATATTATTGTAAATATGTCGCATTCCTGTGCTCCGGAAGTGCCGCAGCGAGGCCCAGCCAAAGGGCTTGAAATGCAGCGCTGTGCCACTTCCTTGTAGATCTGCCCCCAGGTGTTTTTGATTTCTGCAGGGTGGATGCCCTCCAGAGCTGGGACTATGAAAAGCAGTTGGAGAAACCAAGGGGCATATTATCAAGCATGGAGTTAAAATTATCGCCGCTTTAGCGGCAGAAAACTGCCGCTAAAGTGGCGATAATGGGCTTGATAATATGCACTTGAGAATTCCAATAGAAGCCCATATTGTCACCAAAACATGGGCTTCTACGGGAATTCTCAAGGGCATATTATCAAGCCCATTATCGCCGCTTTTGCGGCAGTTTTCTGCCGCTAAAGCGGCGAAAATTTTAACTCTGTTTCTTGATAATATGCCCCTTACTGTCTTCCAATTGAAAATTAGAGAAATCTAACAAAGGAAAACGCAAAAGTCAGTAAAGGTTTATTTTTTAAGTCAGAGTTCAGAAAATCAGCACGTGCAATTCGGTTATAATAAAGGAGAAACGCAAGACTTAAGAAATCTGCTATTTTCAACATTGGAAACAGCAGTATTTCTCATCTTTTGAGGATCAAAAACATAGGGGCATATTATCAAGACAGGCGATAAAATTATCGCTGCTTTAGCGGCAGAAAACTGCCGCTAAAACGGCGATAATGGGCTTGATAATATGCTCTATGGAATTCCAATTGAAGCCCCATGTTAGATATAACATGGGGCTTCAATTGGAATTCCATAGAGCATATTATCAAGCCCATTATCGCCGTTGCGGCGATAATTTTATCGCCTGTCTTGATAATATGCCCCGTTGCTTTTTTTCATACGTGAGCCCCTAAAGCCTACAGAGAGGAGGGAGTTTAATACAAGAAGGCAACATGGCCACTATTTTGAGCTGTAAACGTTTTTTTCGGAGAAAGCAATAGGGGTGAAGTTGGCAGGGCGTGTTTGATTGAACATCTCGGGCGGAAACATGGCATAATAAGAGTACCTGTTGTCCAAAGTTTTGCGAAGATGCATCCGAGCCTTATCGTAATGGAAGGCAGATAAATCTGTCACCGAGCAGGCAGCCATGAAAGTGGACCGGCAGATTTATCAGCTGTAATGCACCTTAAGGCTAACACGAATTAATTACCCTCCATGGCTCGGAGAGCGATCACTCAGCCATGCCAGGGAGCAGCTTATTTATGTTTTCTCATTAAGGGGCCAGAGTCTGATCCGTTTGGGCCTGGCGGGTTGCGAGCAGGACTTCTAAAAGAGATGCAGGCGAGCTTCAAATAAAAACTTCGTTTTCACTGGTGGACATTATTTGCCGAACTGGATCATGGGAAGGTTCTAATACATGGTAGAAAAGAGAATCAAATATACAGGTCATGCTTTGCAATTTGATATGCCAGGCATATTCTGATGAATAATTCTGGATAACTTGCAATTTAGAGTGCTGGTGCATTAAGTACCTTACAGTCTAGAGAGAGAGCCGTTGAGAAGTCGGCACATGTCTGCACTAATCATCGGGCGGGATTGGGGTATACAAATGTGTTTCTAAACTCTTCAAGCATAAATATGCATTTAAAAAAAAATATATATATCTTATTTGGAACTGCGATTACGCGAACTCACACACACATATATACACACACATAGATAGAGAGGTAGATAGATATCAATCCAGGGGGCATATTATCAAGCCAGGCGATAAAATTATCGCCGCTTTAGCGGCAGAAAATTGCCGCTAAAACGGCGATGATGGGCTTGATAATATGCTCTATGGAATTCCAATTGAAGCCCATGTTAGATGTGAAGGACATCTAACACGGGCTTCAATTGGAATTCCATAGAGCATATTATCAAGCCCATTATCGCCGTTTTAGCGGCAGTTTTTTGCCGCTAAAGCGGCGATAATTTTATCGCCTGTCTTGATAATATGCCCCAAAGTTCGGTTAATGAGTTTTAATATGAGCTAACTTTAACTTGGGGAATATATGGTGGATTCTAAACAACATGCCTTGAGGTGCACTTGTAAAAAAAAAAACATATTTAATTAGAATAAAATAAATGTTTTGAAAAAAACGAGTAAATGTAAAATAATGCTGTTGTGCGTAAAAGGATCTTATCTGGGCAGGAACAGGGGAGCAACACAGGGCACACGGCCCAGGAATGCTGGGGGGGGCAAAACTTCAGGGTGGGCATCCAGTCCAAGGTCAATTAACATCTGTGAGATATGGAAGACTCAGGGGCTCCTCATCACATTCTGGATGGGTCCCATCATTTTGCATTGCACCCCTTGACGTGTTATAATTAGTTCTCTGTCGGATGTGGGAGCACTTTCCACAGTTGGACCTGAAGGGGTTGGTTGGGGTTTCTATTACAACTAAACCACTAAAGGTGGAGAGCTCTAGTTCATGATCCCTCCCTAGTGGAAACCTGCACCATGGACCAAATAAGTGCCACAGCCTGGGTGCTTAGGAACCTAACTTACTTATCAAAGTGCTACATTTCTCTTTGAATCACAAAATCATCTCTCAATTGTATTCTCAATAGGGTCAACATCATAAGATGAGGATTACTAGGTCTTTGATAGATGCGTACTGAAGCCAATGTCTCTCCCTTTGGTTTTGCTTTGTTTGCCCTAAGTTGGCAGGGTATGCCCAGATGTGGGTCCCTTGCTCACTTTGCCACTGGATTCAAGCTAGCCTACGTCTGAACTGGGGTGGCGGAGTGAGCTAAAGAATGATGATGGATTAAACCCAGATCAGTTGACTGGGGGTGAGTGCTTGCAATGTTCAAAACTCTATCCCTCATCCCCTTTGGTTTTGCTTTGTTCTCTTGAAGCAGACACATTGGGAGGACACGCTTGAGTATGTTTGGAAAGAATACAGTTTAAGGTCGATTTCACTAGCAGGACATAGTTCTTACCTTAACATGGCAGAGCTGTAGTATGCACAGCTGAATTAATAGAAGAGCCCACATGCTCAGGATGTATTAGAGGCACAGACATTAATAGGCAACCTTTTCTTTGGGTTCTGGGGTAGTCATTTCATAGTAGGCATTAACTGCAATGAGTTCTTAACCAGTGGCGTACTAGGATGTCCAGGGCATATTTGCTAATTATTAACAAAATCCAGGGCAGCAACCAAAGTTGCAATGCTGTGCTGCGTCAACGGGAAAAACAAAAACAAATACTAAACATATCTACAAAGATATGGTGCTGATTTTCTCTCCCCCAGCCCTGCTGCACTTTTGACTGCTAAGCATCAACGCAGACATCTTGGCACGATTATACAAGAAAGTGTTCATTCTGTTAAGCATAGGTTTTGTACTGGAAAGAGGTCCTTCCAATACATAGCACCACGTTGTGTTACTTTAAGAAACGTTTCAATGCAAATCACAATTTGTTAATCCTAGTGCAGCCTTTTGCACTGGTGTTGTGGCAGATGCTAGTGCACTTCATTGGATAGCCTAGTAACTTTGTACACTTGAACCTCGATGGGTAGCTAGATGAAACATTCAACGCTTACGCACGGTGGTGGAAATAAGTTTATAACTCAGATTCATTATGACTCAGGACTGGCAAATGTTTTAGCTACTTCAACATAATCACGTGTATTTGTGAAACTTCAGTTAGCGTTAGCGAACCAGTTTCCAGAGTGTTCAACTTCATCTGAGGTGTAGATAAAGTCTTCCCTTCCCATCTATGCACAACATGCCCCATGAGCGGGACATCATGAACCAGGAAATCCATAGGAAAGCCATTCTAACCCCTCCCATCAAAGCGACAAGTGAGAAAACAGGTAGTTTTTTAGGGTATTCGGGACAGAAGCTTGGAGACACTATGACACTGATGGCCAATGGAGAAGGAGGGCAGAAGGGGAGATGCTGGAGAGTGGTTGGGAATGATCTACCCTATGGTTGGGGACCATGGTAAGGGAATAAGGGTCTGCCATGAAGCAGTAAAAGACCACACGTTTTCCTGCATGGCCCTGTAGAGCCGTGGAAATGGGGTTTCACTGCTGTAAAAGGCTCTAAAGCAGTCCCACCTTTTTTTTTTGGGGGCGGGACAAAAACCTTCGGGTTTTTGTAGGATGTGAAGATCACTACATTTTGTGAAAGAAGCATGACAGTAATCTCAGTGGACCAGACCTGCAATTTGCTGAGCAAATAGAAGAATCCAGAATGAGAGGACTTTCGTCCTTATAGTGTTGTTCTACTTCAAAAAAGAGCTGGTATAATGCTTGTTGCGTGGACATGTGGAATATGATTCAAGCATCAACAAATGCAGTGCTTGCCCTGCATTGAAACTTGCAATCAAAATGACTAACTATAAAACTATTTGAGTGTGCATTCCATCATGCCTGCTGCTGTGGGACCATAACCATATCGAAGGCGTATATGTCACCTTGACCCTGAAGCTTAGAGTTTTAAATAAACACACCCAAAGAAGATCACTAAGGGACCAACTGCACTTTTGTGTAAGATTTGATGTTCTCAAACTGTAATTTTGCAGCAATTTACACTTTTGTAGTAACTTAGGGCAAGATTTATAACGGTAAACTTACTTTAGTGTAGGTTGACGTTTGTTTGCTCACAAATCTTAGTGAATATTAAACAATAGTAACCGTATGCAAAGATGTAAGTTTACCTTTGTGAATGAGACCTAAAACTTTTATAGTAAGTCCAGCACTGCACATGGACAACCACTGGTCCTGCAACGCCCTCCCATTGCAAATAACATCGTTAGGGACTTAAAGTAAAAACCACATTGGAAAAATTATGAAATTATTTAAAATAGTTAAAAATCAAAATAAATATGAGGGTGCAGATGAGCATCTTTTTTTTTATAAATTGGGCCCATCATGAATATTGGCCAACTAGAGAGATTTGTTTGGAATAAAAAAGTGATGCAGCCATGAACTAGGCTAAATGGTTGCAATCTATCCTGGGCGCAGATTTTTTATAAGAAACTGATAAATGTGAAATTAGATGAACTCAAGCTAGCAATACCACAGTGTGAAAGTGATGCTTGCTGGTGTGCCATTACATGACTGTTCTATCCTTTTAGGTAAAGAGATTCCATTAACCGTAGGACTTCAAGACCCTGATAATTTACTTTTGAAAATGAGATGTCGATCATTTTTTCAGTGTGTACATTAAAATCTTCTGTGCAGATAATTTATTTGAATGAAGTTAAGTCTCTATGGACCTCAAAAAGTCGTAGGCACTTAGGGGCATATTATCAAGCCAGGTGATAAAATTATTGCCGCTTTAGCGGCAGAAAACTGCCGCTAAAACGGCGATAATGGGCTTGATAATTTGCTCTATGGAATTCCAATTGAAGCCCATGTTAGATGTGAAGGACATCTAACATGGGTTTCAATTGGAATACCATAGAGTATATTATCAAGCCCATTATCGCCGTTTTAGCGGCAGTTTTCTGCCGCTAAAACAGCGATAATTTTATCGCCTGGCTTGATAATATGCCCCTTAGTCTGTAAAAAATATGCAGTGAAGTTACCAATTTTGCCCTGAAAAATAAAGCACAATGAGCAATGTTCATTTCTTTTATACAGATTTTTCAAGTGCAATTACAACCAGCCTTTTGCTGGTGGTACCGACATATATTTGTTCACACCGTGGCAAATTTAGTGTAACATCAAGTCACAGGTTTTTTTCTTGGCCCTTCATCTTCAACATTGCAGATCTATCTGCACGTTGAGCCTGCTTCACAATCTGCATCTTGTAACACGAAAAGTGCTACTGTTGTACCACTGGTACTATAAAATACAATTCACTGTGGACTGAGACCTTCTCCTCTCCCATTTTTCTGTGCTGAGATCTTTGCTACATTGTCATAGATCTATAAACACATAGTTATATGAATTAATAGTAAATGTAGGGGGGACCTAGAGGCGTGGCAGGAAAATAGGGAAAATCTACTATTAAATTGCAATGAGGTATTTAGGAAGGACATGCTAACACAAAACACACACCCACAAACGAGTGAAGCATTTGCATTCATCAAAATACAATTCTGGTGTACTCTTTAACTATTGTTTCTTTTTGCATTTATTGCTGATTTTATTTGACAAATGCCTTTTGTGGAGCAAAAATGCAAGAACCTAGGGGCTCATTAGAATGGCGGGCGGAGGCACAACCGTGGTGCTGGCGGAAAATGACCTTTTCCGCTCGCCAGCAGCGGTCTTCTTGCCAGCCATATTACAATGGGCAAACATAGCCCATTTTCCGTCTGCCGCGGAGCGACGTGAACCACCAAATATTTGCGCCTGCCACCGCGGCGAAGGGAGCCGATAGAGACCCACAGCCGTGCGGAAAGACTTCCCATCCGCCGTACAAATTACGATGCCCAAACCAGCCCATCAGACCACAGTGCAAAAACCCCCCACCCTGATATGGCGGAAGCAGGACAGCGGAGCACGAAACCAGACTCCGGGTCCCTTCCACCCGGTCCGGACCGCAATGGATCCCGCTCTTCAAGTCTTTCCAGTGCTGTACCTCATCCACTACCAGCAAATAATGGACCATCGTGGACAACGCCGCAGGTACGCAATCACACAGCTCCGCACACAACCACAACAAACAACTCCTGGGCTGACATACGGTTCCTGACCACATCAGACACTCTGGTGGGGACAGGAAGATATCCTCCAGTTTACACACACATGTCCCACCTGTCAGAAAATCACCCCTCCGTATCCGGGTCACACATCAACCTCGAAATCACTGCAATGTCCCGGTCACATCACTGCAGCGGTCAAGACACGGGAAAACCTGCACACAATGTAGTAGGCAGGGCCGACGCCAGGCATGGGCACTCCACACCTATTTGGGAACATGCTATGTGCTCCTCCTGTGCCCCCCCTGCACAATTCATTTGCCAGGTGTACCCAGACCTGGCACCTCACACACCAAAGGACAAAGGGATCCTGCTTTGGAAGGTGGGGGTGAAGAGGAACACACTCCACAGAAGCTCAGGGGCTGGATAACCCTCCACCTCACACCTATCTCCCACTCATGTGAAGCAAGCCTGGCTGAAGACGGCTGCAATGCCAGAAACCGGTCCTAGGAAGCTTGTTTCCGGTCCAGGGAAGGCATGGCTTGGCAGTTCGGGCTGGACTGTTCCCATGAGGCACAGGGTCAGACTGATTGGCATATGGCCATGTCTGAACTGGGGTGGCAGAGTGGGATAAAGAACGGTGATGGATCAAACCCAGATCTGTTGACTGGGTGTGAGTGTTTGATTGGTTCTGATGCTCCGTCCATCACCACCCCCTTTTGCAAACTGAGTATAATCACAAAATGGAGACTCATACTACACATGAACATCCGATGAACTGTTCACACTGCCTGTCAAGTCACACACAGACACCCCACACTAACATTCTGCCACATACTCATACCATAGGGCAGCAGCAAAGGAGAATAATGAATGGGCCACCCAAAAGTGAAGTGCACAGTGCTGGAAAACCATGGAGCAAGCCGCATAGCATCTGTACATCACATGCAAGAGAAGGAACATATCACACCACCCTTAGGCCATCAAAGCAGACATGGGTGGCACTGTGAGTGAATTTAAACCAAACAGACCTCAGTGCAACAACTCAGTGAGGCATCAAGGCAAGCCATGCATAGGCACAGGGATGATAGGAAGTGTCTGAAGTCAAACAGTGTCCATCCACACACCTGTGTCAACTTACTTGACAAGTGTATGTCATGTGCACAACACACATGGCTCAATGTCACACTCCAGGCTGTCAAACACAAGTAGAACTTTCACACATACCCCTCCTCCACCCACCTTACACCTGCAACACTCAACACCAGTGTTAAACACACAGAATGGTGCAAATGATGTCCTGTGAGTTCACTGACAACCAATTACAGTCCCTGGGGTGCATACACAAACATCACACCTACACTCAGGGATGCCTGAACTAATGCTGACACAAACACAATAGCCAAACACAAAGCTCACAAACAACATACACAGAAGTCCAACAAGCCCACATATGGCCAGCCATACATTGGAAAGGCAATGGGACCCCAGACAGCACAGGAGTACACACCATTGTCACTCAGGACCAATGCACAGACACCATACCCCAACACAAACAAGAATTGCAAAATCAAAAATCAATCATGAACACTAACTGGGATCAATGGGACAATCAGCTATCAGAGACAGAGACACCACACCACCCAGCAAGTAAACATGGTGTCATAGTGTACCACAAGCATGTACAGGCACCATCCTGACAAGTAACCGGTCAAAAGTAGGAGGATAAACCACCAATGTGCACTCAAAACAACCCCAGCAATAAGAATACACCTTGCTGCATGTGACAGACACACAATTAATACAAAACACACCTGCAACACACATCTGAATGTATCACACAGCAACAACTACACACATACAATGTCATGCAAATAGAACATCACACACACATAGCATCTGTCAGTAGAACGAGCCAACACAGGAAAAACACTGCATACATCCACAACAAAAGCACAACAGATGCACAGACCAATCCATCACATAGCAAGCTCAGCTGGACATCAGGGGTATGCACAACAAGCAAGTACAAGGCAACATACACTGACAACACAGGATGCACAACAAGCAGTGTGTGCACACTAACAAAATCAGTAGCACACACATCTGAGTGCCACACCATATACTCCCACAACACAAATCATCACAGCACACAAGAACATCACACTCAGGAAGGGTAGCAGTACCTCAGCAAACACACATACAGCTTAACCATCATCCACAGATGCACAACTAAGGGACATCCAGGTGCAAACAACATGACCAGAGGACTGTGCAGCACAAACATGTGCACTGCACATGAGCAACCATGACTGCAAACCAGTAGAAGAAAATAACACATTACTAATTGGGAAACTGTCCTGAGTAGTACATTGGTCCTGTGCACTGATCAGCACCACAAAGCATAGTGTAATAAATGAAGAGGTGGGAAGGCTCACACACTATCAAGCCAAGGGGTAGATGACATGAGATTGAAGTGGTATGTACGTCAGTAGTGGACAGGTGAGAAGTGTACTGTACACAAACACATAGAGGAGTCACTCACAATGGATAGGCATCAGGAGCACGGATAGGGGATGGTATGACTCCACATCCCACATACCATACCGGAGCCAAAAATGGATCAAGTGTCAGCAATGCATGAGAAAACTCACAAATAATGTCAGTGTGGCTGAGCAGGTCTGCACAGTGAGCACAAACAGTAACAACACACATGGCTGATCAACAAAACACAAAAATGACTTGGCACTAACACACTCTGCATACTCACAACTGGCAGCAACAACAAGTAGGTGTCCCCCAGGATTGCAAGGGCACACCAAAACACTGCATAGTGCTCAACCTACAACTCCTACATGTGCCCACAATCAGAAGCATATGGCTGACTATTCAAACAAACAGGCACTCAGCTTCTGGGTTATACTTGTGTGCAGTTGGCATTGCAGGGGCACACACACATCAACACCATTGACAAAGTCACACCCGTCACACTTCATGACCACTCAAGTGCACACATACAAATGTACCCATGTGACTAGGAAGACAGGCCATCACAAGATGACCACACATCAACATAGCTATTCACTTATCAAGAAAGATCACACAGATACGATGGACCCTGGCCAGCCTGCAAGTAATACTGTGGATAGAATTCCCCTCTGTTCTGGTATTGCATCCTAACATGGCATGTGTATAATTTAGCAGTCCTGACCATAGAACGATTAGGATAAGAGTAGATCATCACAAACAACCATCATTGCACCCTCAAGCCTCAGAGTCAAGAAGAACTAAAGTGCATGTCATCTCCGGCAAACTCTGAAAAAGTTAAACAACCAATTGGCAATGTTAAAGTGGCATACAGAGCATGTGTCACATGAAACCATACCCAGAAATAAAACCTTTTATTTAGCAAGGACATTGACAAAGCAGACAACAGGAGTAACTGTCTTTATTACATAATGCACAGATAGACCACAAAAGTATACAAGAGCAAGGCCAGTGGCCAGTCCATAGTTCAAAGGAGGTACATGTGTGCATGAGAACCTGCACAGGGAATGGGCATCCAAAGTTACAAACAGCAAGGCCAGTGGCCAGTCCATAGTTCGAAGGAGGGACATGGGTGCATGAGAACCTGCACAGGGAATGGGCATCCAAAGTTACAAACAGCAAGGCCAGTGGCCAGTCAATAGTTCGAAGGAGGGACATGTGTGCATGAGAACCTGCACAGGGAATGGGCATCCAAAGTTACAAACAGCATGGTCAGTTGCCAGTCCATAGTTCAAAGGAGGGACATGTGTGCATGAGAACATGCACAGGGAATGAGCATCCAAAGTAGACACCAGCAAGGCCAGTGGCCAGTCCATAGTTCAAAAGAGGTACATGTGTGCATGAGAACCTGCACAGGGAATGGGCATCCAAACTGACAAACAGCAAGGCCAGCGGCCAGTCCATAGTTCAAAGGAGGTACATGTGTGCATGGGAACCTGCACAGGGAATGAGCATCCAAGGTAGACAACAGCAAGTCCAGTGGTCAGTCCATAGTTCAAAGGTGGGACATGTGTGCATGAGAACCTGCACAGGGAATGGGCGCCCAAAGTTACATACAGCAAGGCCAGTGGCCAGTCCATAGTACAAAGGAGGGACATATGTGCATGAGAACCTGCACAGGGAATGGGCATCCAAAGTAGACAACAGCAAGGCCAATGGCCAGTCCATAGTTCAAAGGAGGGACATGTGTGCATGAGAACCTGCACAGGGAATGGGTGGCACTGTACACTGCCATGGTCAGCAACACAGCTAGGGGATAACAATGGGCAGTCCAGGCACCGCTGTGGGAGAGATATGTGTGGGAGAAGGACTTTGGCTCAGACTTGGCTGTCAGTCGAACTGGGAGGTGGCTGATTGTCGAGCCCAGTTGGAGGACTGGACCTGGGAGAGAGAGGACCAACTGAGGTAGAGGCATCAGTGGCTTTGGGAGCTGGTGTGGTGGCACGTGGAGGTGGAGACATGCTGCCTTGAGACACAGTGTGTGAAGGAGAATGTGGAAGGCTGCCTTTCCACTTCTTGGGGATTCGATAGGTAATAATTGTCTTGGTAGGAGTGGGAAGTGGGACAGGCACAACAGGCACACTCTCCACCAAAGGTGCATCAGGTGCAGGTGGTGGCCCTCCCTCTGGGGAACTGCTGGATCTGGCGGTACGCTTGGCCTGGCCTTTCCTTTTCTTCTCCATCCCCTGCTGACCAGGTGAACCCCCCCACAGTGCCTTCCTGTCCCAGCTTCACAGGGGTGTGGGTGGGAGTTGACGTTGTGGGTAAATCTGACTTAGAGGGCTTTTTCTGCAGACTCTTAGCAGGCACCAGCTTCACAGCATGCATAGCAACTGTTTGCCTGTCTTTGGGAGCCGCTTTTGGGATGGGAGTTTCCTTGAATGGGGCAGAGTTTGAGGCATGTGAGCCTGAAGCCTGCTTCTTGGCTTGATGCCCCTGAGTGTCACCTGAAGGGCTTTTGCCTTTGCGCTCCTGTGTGACTTTTGTTTGTTTGGGGAATGGTGCCTGTGCTCCGGGCCTCTTGGGGTGCTGATGTTGTGTGCTGCGTGTGGAGTACCCAGAGCCTGAGGGCTGTGGTGTGTGGTCACTCTCATCACATGTTGCTACTGGCAGGGGGGTTGCCAAAGGGACTGGAGCTGCACTCTGAGCCTGTGACAGCTGAATGGCTGCCGTCACTGTGGAGGACAAATACTGGACAGTTCTTTGTAGCCCGCCCACATCAGAATGAATACCCTCCATGAAGGCAACTACTTGTGCCAACTTCTTGTCATAGTCTTGGAAGGCATTGAGGAGAGTTTTATGACTCACACACAGCTGGTGCAAAAGGTCCATAGCCTCAACACTGAGGGCAGCAGAGGAGACAGGAGCAGGGGCAGAGGTGCCTGGGGGAAGGACATTCTTCCCTTCTTACTGTTGCGGGTACGTGCAGCACTAGTGGAAGTAGCTGGGAGGGTGGGCACTTGACAATGTGTGGTGTAAGAGGAGGCATATTTCCCACTCCCTGTGCCTGCCAACATTGAGGAGTTACTGCTGGTGTCAGATGACGTTGAGGTTGGTGTTTCTGGGCGTGATTCTTCAAGGTCACTCCTGTCCCCCTCCGAGGCACTGGTCACATCAGTGTCAGTGAGCTCATGTGCAGCAGTTGTGCAAGATACCTCACCACTGGTGTCCGTTCCCTGTCCTTCTGTCCCCTCGGTAGATGCTGCAAGAGACAGAGACGTAGGTACAGTTTAGTGCCATACTCACAACCATCATATGCAAGCAAACCACAAAACAAGTTGATCATACCCCCATGTTGCACACTCCCCTGTTCAGTCTGCATGTGCAACCTTATTGCAGAAAACAAAAGATGCATGGTAATATGCATACTTGGCATTAATGACCCATGTGATGTTCACGCAGCCAAATACCTTGCCCGTGCCTCCATGTAACCTGACATACAGATTCCTGTGAGCATACCTACGTGACTGTAGGTGACAAAGATGTACATCCCAAAATGTCACCACAGTCTCTTATGGAGTCACTTTAAGAGGACAACACAGATACAGACTCCAAAATGTCCTTTTGCAATGGCCATAAGCTCCTGCTATACACCATGTCATGTTTTGAAGCACAACTACAGTTGCACAGTGAGGTCAGATGTGTAGTTCAGACAATTTCGAGGTCAGGCACTACACACATCAATGACAGCACACTAAGATGAGGCACACTGCCGTTCACTGCCTAGTGATGTCCATGACTCCCCTAATGCAGCAGATGCTATAAGGCCACATCTCAGCATGCAATGTCAAGGGCCATTACATTAAACACATGAGAAAGTACATGTAGCAAAAATGCATGACAGCTGCACTCAACACAGAGGCCACTTACAAGCCATTGCATCACAGAGCTCCGCACTGGCTCAGGGTTGGGATACATGCAATCACTCACACCCAAAGTCACTTTTCGCAGAATACTCACCCCCAACTTGCTGCTGATAGGCCCTCAAACGTCCATTCAGCTCAGGCTGTGTCACTGCCAAGATGCGGGCCATTAGTGGTGTCTTGCTCCTGTGCGCCAACCTTCCAGTCCAAGGGAGTAGCCCCAGCGTTGTCTCTGCACCATTTTTGCTCAGCCAGCAGATGTCATCCCACCTCTTGTGACAGTGTGTGTGCCGTCAGTTGGAGACACCCAGAGCCCGCACCTTGCGTGCAATGGCCCTCCATAAGGCCTTACGCTGGTGGACTTTAAGCTGCAGGCAAGAGGAGGAAACATCAGTAACACTGGGTTATGTCCAACTGTGTCTCAGTACAGGAGCATGCATCAATTTAGCACAGCTATTCAGATATGTTCAGCAGAGGCCATACAGCATGACACGTAGTACATTAGCATAAGATAATCGTACCTAAATTCATGCAGGTGTGAGGATGAACACAGTACCTGGCCATCTCATGCACATGCAGAATGCCAGCACAGAAATCAATGTGAAGAAGGCCCTCATCTGCAATGCAGTTTGTGAGTGAGCAAGACATACAGTACATTGGAAATGATGTTTCGGGGGAGACTCACTGGGCCTAACAATGCACACCCTTCAATTTCCCTAACCTGTGAATGGCCCACTGTGTCATGGAGGTCACCTTTAGGCACAGGATCTTACATTGCCAAACCCTTCTCACAAGGTCTGTCTTGTGCAATCCACAGGCCTAAGATAGCTCATTGAGGAATAGGGTAGCAGACAACACATATGTCTCACTCAGTGATGGGTCCCTGTCAAATTGGGCCGTAACTGTGCAGGCCAGGGAGGCTCACACTGAGGTTCGATGTGGGCCACCAGAACAGTCACATGAATGTACAAAATGAGAGGGCAGATAGTGGCTACACATGCAACTCTGAACACATAAGGAAAAGAATGGAAGGGGTATGTTCCTGAAGTACAACAATCTGCTGTGTCATATGTGAATTTCCACAAAGAGTGTCACCCTCAGTCACTTCACCCTTGTGCATACTGCTCACAGATCCATGGTGGCAATACAAAGTCAAACACACTTCCATCAGTACCCTCTGGACGAAAAGTCTTTGTAATGTCACAAATGAGCATGAGGAATCCTCATGGACTCAAACATCCATTAGCACTGGCAATGTCTGTTCTGACTTCCACTTTCCAAACTAGCAGTGTCACTGTATGGCTGTACAAACACTGCATGTCCCTCCCATCTGAAATGCTGAAATGCTGAAATGCAGCCCAGGAAATGTGTGAAATAGGCAACAAACCACATTTAACTGAAGTCAGTATGCTAGGCAGTGTATCACACAAACCCACACTCTCAGGCACATATTGCAGCAGATCAACCTCATGTGTGTACTTGCTGCACTCCCCTACTTTCACTCTGAAACACTTACCATAACATCAAGAGCACCATATAACCTCCCATACTGTGAGAGCACCTCGTCCACCAGAACCTCCAGCTACTCTGTGTTGAAGAACGGGCCCTGATGTTCTCAGTCCTCGCCATCCTTGGGTCCAGGAGACAGGAACAGCAGCAGTTGGTGGTGAAGAGTGTCAGTCAGCAGTGTCTGGAAGCAGTGGAAATGTGTGGCTCTCTCCCACACATATATATCCCCCTGGGGTAGCTACAGTGGTACTAAGCTGCTGCAATTGGTGTTCTAGGTCAGCTTTTTTCAAATGCTACCAATGACTGGCCCCACGGTAGCGGAGCGCGCCTACCGCGATTTTCAAAAGTGCATTTGTCTACCGCGATTGTGGTTCCCATTGGCTGTAAGGGTATGGGCATTGGCGGTGTCACACCCCGGGGCCCAGGCAGTCACTAACGCAATCTTGCATCTTTCGATTGCATCCAATGACCAGCCCCACAGTAGCGGTGCATGCCTACTGCGATTTTCAAATGTGCATTTCACTACCGAGATTGGGGTTCCCATTGGCTGTAGGGGAATGGGCATTGGCGGTGACACACCGCAGCGGCCACGCAGTCGCTACCCCGATCGTGCATCTTTCAATTGCATCCAATGAGCAGCCCCGTGGTAGCAGTGCACCCCTACCGCAATTTTCAAATGTGCATTTCACTACCACAATTGCGGTTCCCATTGGCTGTAGGTGCATGGGCATTGGTGGTGACAAACCGCAGGGGCCAGGCGGTCGCTACCGCGATTTGGCAGCATTACATTGGTGCCAATTACCGGCCCCTGGTAGCGGTGCACACCTACCATGATTTCAAATGTACATTTCACTACCGCGATTGCGGTACCCATTGGCTGTAGGGGCATGGGCATTGGCGGTGACACACTACAGGGACCAGGCGGTCGCCACCACAATTTGGCAGCATGAAATTGGTGCCTATGGAAGTGATTGTTGTGGCGGAGCACACCAACCACCATTTTGCAATGTGTATATCACTGTTAAATCACAAGGGACACTGTTCCATGTGGAGGGTGCAAGGTGTCACCCTCTCAAAAAAGAAAGATGTAGAGAAGGAAAGATGAGGAGGGGGGAATAAAAAAGAGAGAGGCACAGTGGTTCATCCCCAGTATCAAGGATCCAATCCCGAAGGAGAGGGCCAAATCTTGCCTCTTAGTTGCCCTCACACACCCCGAAGGATGTCATGCTTCATCATCGGGCTTTTGCTCCTCGTCGGGCCGGCAATGCTCGACGGGCCCCTGAAGGGTCACTTTAATGGAGATCTTTCAAGAGAAAAGCCGTTTTGTGAATGCAGGTGTGTGGGGCGGATCTGGTGAAAATAAGTGGTGAGGTGCGTGCGGGCATAAATGCAGTAAAACTACCTAGGGGTATCCACTGGTAAACTTTTTAATGGTGTAGTGCCCCTGGTAAGTTAAAAAACCCGAATGTTGGTGAGTTACTATGAGGCCCAATGTGCCTGTGTAACTAAACAAAACAAAAGGTCGACATGTTTCATGCCTTGGGAGTCAGAATGATCAGTGGCGTTTCTTCAGGACCTATCTATTGTGGTGAGTGTGCACATCAGAGGAGAAGGGTTCTAGAATAGAAATGGTAACCCGAGTGGGTGAGAGGTAGCTTGAGGGTGACCGCAGGGTTATTGCCCTATTATGTGGTCTGAAATCTCTATATGTAGATCTGTCCAAGCGAGGAAGGTACCCTCACGAGATGGGAGTAGTCTCCCTAGGCTAATCACCGCTGGAGGCCCGCACCCTATTGGGGTTTTGTCGGGTGCTAACTCCTAAGCACCTACCCTGTACCAGCGGCTGCCTGTATGGAACAGTGTCCCTTGTGATTTAACAGCCATGTGGAATGTCTCAACCAATGTTCAGCATGATGCTATGTAATGTCCTGTCCGCTAGGATAACCTACAAGGACAGCTACATCCATTTCCCCAGGAGACATGAATTGGCAGCCGTTAAGGTTGATTTTTATGACCTTGCCCACATCCCTAATGTTGTTGGTACTATTGACTGCACACACGTTGGCCTGGTTCCACCACAGGAACATGAGCACATTTACAGTAACAGGAAGCATTTCCATTCCATTAATGTGCAACTGGTATGCCAAGCGGATATGATAATCTCCCATGTCTGTGCCAAATATCCTGGATCAGCCCATGACTCCTACATCTTGTGTAACAGTATCGTACCAAAGCTGATGGCAAATCTGCATCCAGAGCGTGCGAAGATTATGGGTGAGTAGGCAGAGTCAAGTAGCATGCTATATGTGTGACATCCTATCCTCTGCCACATTTATGTTACAAATTTGTACTGTGTGCCTCACACCTAGGTGACTCTGCATATCCCAACCAGCCTTGGTTGCTGAGCCCACTGAGGAATGCCAGGACCCCAGGTGAAGTCCGTTATAATGATGCCCACGGGAGGACACGTCATGTGGTGGAACGTACTTTTGGTCTACTTAAGTCATGATTTCGCTGCCTGGACAAGACCGGAGGTGCACTGATGTACTCTCCCCAGAAGGTGTGTCAGATCGTAGTTGCATGCTGCATGCTCCACAACCTGGCCTTGCACAAAGAGATCCCCCTGATCCTGGGTGATGATGAGCAGCTGAGGCCACCACCTACATACCCACACAGTGACGAGGATAGTGGAGAGGAAGAAGGTGTCGACCTGCGTCAACAGCTCATCAACTGCTACTTCCCTTGAAGGTGAGTGAAAACATACAACGATGCCATTGTCTGCTGATTTTGTTGTTGGTGAAAAGGCGTAGGGGAGCTTTGTGACTGCTGCCTATTGTTGGCTTTGTGCTGGCTGCTAATGTTTCTGGGACAGGGTAGTTATGCACAGCTACAGGATATCTATGTCGGTACTGTTGCTCATTGTAGTGTGTGCAGATGTGAGTACCTTGATGACAAGTGTTGTGTAATTGCTGCGATGCCGTGACCTGACAAGTGAACATTGTTCTCTTGTGTTTTCCTAGATCCCTTCAGCCTCTCAATGCCTCAAAACAATCAGTGCTCCTGGTACATTGTACTCAGAGTCAACATTGTACAGCCTGTGATAAACATGGAGCTGACACGAAAACATAGGTGTGTAAAGAGTGTTTATTTACAATGGGTATATGTGACAGGGAAGTGAATATTAAAAAAAGGTGAAAAGGGAATCAATGAGTTGTCTGTGATGGTAGATGAGACAATGGAGTAGTCACCACATTGATGTGGTGACACTGTCCAACCGATGCCTGCCATCAACATGGCAGTGTGGATAAGGGCATTCAACAAAGTCAATGGCAAGGTGAAGAGAGATGCCACCATGGCTGGCTCCTTGACTGGCTTTTGGCTGGTGCTTTTGCCACATGATCCTCCATTTGTTTTCCTTGGACGGCCCCTTGAGCGTTTGGAAGGGTGGGGCCTTTGCTGCGGGCTCAGCAGTGTCTAAGGACTCACCCCTCTCTGTGTCCGCAGGGGAGGTGTTATCCTGCCGGCCACTGGAGGTAGGTTAAACTGTTCTTCGGGCCGCAAGCCTGTCTCTTCTGACACTCACAAGCTGTCCCAAGAGGTCCCCAATTTGGCCTATACATGTGTGTATGGATGTCAGCAGCAGGCGGAGCTCACGTAATTCTTCCAGAGCCTGGCCCGTGTGTCCTTGGCCTTATTCATATGCCCCAAGGACTCTGGCGATGTTAACCAGGGCTTCGGTCAGAGTGTCCGGTTGATTTTGTCGCCCAGTTGCACTCCCACCTGCCCTGCTATCCTGGACCTGTGGCGTCACCACTCTATGCACCCACGCACTCTCCCTGCCCTCCTCAGAATGTGGGGTGGGGTGGGCATCCTCTAAGGCACCACCACCAGTGTTGCGGGCAGCACTGGTGGTGGTGTAGGTGGTGGAGGCCGCATAGGTCATTACAGCAGGGGTCAGCGCAGTTGTTGTTGTTGAGGTTGTGGCGGTGGGGACAGTGGGGTCCTGGGACCATCCTGGCAGGCCTGATGGGCTGCCTCTGGCTCTGCATCCAATGACTCTAGGGAGTCTGCATCAGAGAGTCCATGTTCCAGAGTGGGAGACTGGCTCTGCAGGTTGGTGTTGTCATCTGCAGCTGTCAGTTCTTGGTCACCTGTGGCACAGAGGGGAAATGGTCATTGAAGTGCACCCCACATGCTTGGTGTTAGATGTTTGGATGTTACATGTTATACACCACACAGTTTACATTGATATCACTTTGTTTGGCTGCACGTTACTGAGTAGGGGTGGGCGGAATTTTCATAGTCACGCTACGCTCAGCTCTGCATAATGGTAAAAATCTCCTTGAGTACGTAGAGTTCCGCGAGCAGGCAGAATTGCTTGTTTCACCTGTTCGCGATGCTTTTTTCCTGTTCGCGAACGCTGTTTGCGTGCTCGGGGGGAAATATCTCGCAAACACGCATTTTGAAAGCACGAACAAGCAAACAATTCCGCGAAGCCGCGAATCGCAGAAATCTCGGCAATTCTGTGTTCTCCGCGGAATGCGAAATTACCCAAATTCCACAAATTCCGCGAGCGGAATGGAATTTACCACCCAGGCCTAGTACTGAGCATCATGACATGATGTGGAGGTACATACATTATTGGTCCATGGTGTGACATGTAAATAGATACCATGCGCCACGTACAGATTGTGTGATTACAAGGACATGTCGTCATCTAACGACTAGCAGCACAACAACTTTATGTGATACATCTTTGTTGTTTACTCTGCATGGAAGACATTACATCTGAGCATGAACTAGCCATTGTAATCTCATGCATACCTTTGTCATATCATGTGCTTTGCTTTCTTTTTACTACTGACCATGCTTGTTTTGTTTTCATATGGGCCTTAACACTCTGCCCCCATGGCATTTACAGATAGCATTCCGTGCTGTGCATGATTGTGCCCTTAATTTCTTAAACATGTGATTTGATGAGTCACACTTTGGTTTCTGAGACAGTTACATACACTTAGCTGTCTGCACACTGGAAGTGGCTATTGGATCTATGCCATGTTTGGTGGGATGTGAGGGTTGGTGTGGTCATATGGCTCCATGCTTTTTGAGTGAAATGGCGGGGTGCATGCACTGTCTACTTACCTGTTCTGTGGCACATTTGGGGTGAATTTCTGACACATCTTTCTGGGTGTGTGGTGGAATGCTCCATCTTGCTCAGCTTTGGGACAAGGATGCCTGTTGGGAGTTGTAGTGCTGGCTACCTAACCACAACCCCCCCTCCCCGTTAAGATGGTTCCCTCCCTGTGAAGTTGAGCAGAGGGAGGGAATAGGTTACACACGGCTCTTGGGTGGGGGTAGTGTGCCATCCTGCTCAGGGGTGTGACAAGAGAGCATAAGATGGCTATCTACCTGTGATTCACAAAGGAGCAATGCAATGTCTGCCAAATGCCTCTGACTGGGGGGGATGTTCCATCCTGCTCAGCTTTGGGACAAGGGTACCTGGTGGGAGTTGTAGTGCAGGCTTCTCAAACAAAGCCACCCCCTCCCTGTTAAGATGGCTACCTACCTGTTAGGTGAAGGTGGGCATTGCAAGGGCTGAGACATGGTTGTGGGTGTGGGGGGTGCTCCATCCTGCTCAGGGGTGGGTCAAGAGAGCATAAGATGGCTACCTACCTGTAGGTTTGAAGAGAGCAATGCAATGGCTGCCACATGCTTCTGGGTGGGGTGGAGTGCTACATCTTGCTGAGCAATGGGACAAGGGTGCCTGTTGGGAGTTGTAGTTCAGGCTTCATCACCACAAATCCCCCCCCCCCCTCTGTGAAGATGGCTACCTACCTGTAAGTGTGGTTGGTGAAATACAATGTCTGCCACATGCTTCTGGGTGTGGTGGGGGCTGTCCCCCATCCTGGTGTGCTTTGGGACAAGGGTGCCTGTTGGGAGTTGTAGTGCTGGATTCCTAATCACAAACCCACCCTCCCTGTGAAGATGGCTACCTACCTGTGAGTTTGGTTGGGGAAATACAATGGCTGCCAAATGCTTCTGGGTGGGGTGGGGGGAGTGCTCCATCCTGGTGTGCTTTGGGACAAGGGTGCCTATTGGGAGTTGTTGTGCAGGCTTCATCACCACAACCCCCCCTCCCTGTTAAGATGGCTACCTACCTGTAAGTTTGGTTGGTGAAATACAATGGCTGCCACATGCTTCTGGGTGGGGTGGGGTGGAGTGTTCCACCCTGGTGTGCATTGGGACAAGGGTGCCTGTTGGGAGTTGTAGTGCAGGCTTCATCACCACAAACCCCCCTCCCTGTGAAGATGGCTACCTACCTGTAAGTTTGGTTGGTGAAATACAGCGGCTACCACATGCTTCTGGGTGGGGTGGGGGGAGTGCTCCATCCTGGCGTGCTTTGGGACAAGGGTGCCTGTTGGAATTTGTAGTTCTGGCTTCCTAACCACAAACCCCCCTCCCTGTGAAGATGGCTACCTACCTGTGAGTTTGGTTGGTGAAATACAATGGCTGCCACATGCTTCTGGGTGGGGTGGGGGAGTGAAACATCCGGGTGTGCTTTGGGACAAGGGTGCCTATTGGGAGTTGTAGTGCAAGCTTCATCACCACAAACCCCCCTCGCTGTGAAGATGGCTACCTACCTGTAAGTTTGGTTTGTGGAATACAATGGCTGCCACATGGTGCTTGGTGGGGTGGAGTGCTCCATCTTGCTGAGCTGTGTGACAAGGGGGCCTGGTGGGAGTTGTAGTGCTGGTTGACTGCCTATCCACAGACACCCCTCCCTGTTAAGATGTCTGGCTCCCTGTGGAGCAGAGGAAGGCAATGGTTACACATGGCTCTTGGGTGGGGGAGTGTTCTATCCTGCTCAGCTGTGGGACAGGGGGCCTGGTGGGAGTTGTAGTGCTGGCTGCCTAGCCACAGACACCCCTCCCTGTTAAGATGGCTGGCTCCCTGTGGAGCAGAGGTAGCGAATGGTTACACATGGCTCTTGGGGGGGGGGGTGTTCCATCCTTCTCAGCTGTGGGACAGGGGGCCTGGTGGGAGTTGTAGTGCTGGCTGCCTGTACACCTTTGGGGTGATTCAGAGGGAGTGAATGTTATATATGTGAGACATATGTTGGGGTGTGTGTGGTGCACATGAATGCATTTGGGCCTAGGAGGTGTAGCTTTGTAGTTGTGCAAGACAGTACATAGCAGTGTGATGGTAGACATTTGTTTGTACTTACCAGCCTCCACTCCCCCGGCTATTCCTGTGAGACTCTCTGGATGCAGTATGGCAAGCACCTTCTCCTCCCATGCAGTGAATGTTCTTGGTGGAATGGGAGGGCCACCGCCAGTCATCTGAGCCAGCTGATGGTTCTTGTTGTTCCTCTCTTTCACCTTGCTCTTGAGGTCATGCCACCGCTTCACAATCTCCCTCTCTGTGGGCAGGACAGTCCCTACTGCATTGACTTTGCTGACTATCCTTCCCCACATTTGTTCTCTGGTGGCTAATGGTGTCTGCTGGACCAGGTTACCAAACAATTGTGGTTCTACTCTGATTATCACATCTACCATGACTGACCTCTCATTGTCAGTGAATTTGGGCATTTTCCTCTTTGCCATGGTGGTTGATGTGCAAATGTGTTAAATGGGCAGCTGGGAGAGTGGTGGTGGTGATGTAAGTGGTGTGTGTGTTGTTGTGCTGGTGAGATGTGTGTTGTGTTTTGCCTCTCCTCAGTGCTGTAGGGTTGGTTCCTTCAGGGGTGGAGTATTGCAAAGGATTCTGGCCACAGAAGGGGCTGGTTTTATACTCAACTATGTGGGTGTGTCAAAATGGAGTATTGCTGTCAGGTGTGTTGTGTGGGTTGTCCTGGAATTTATATTTTTCAAGTTGCCATGGGGATGTGTCATTGGGGTGTGTTAGGTGTTTTTGGGGGCTGAGTTAGTTTGATGTGTACACTTGGTGGCCTTGTAGGGTATTTTTTTTGCCGACCGCCATATTGGTTCCGGAGCGGCGGTGGGTATGCAACCGCCCTTCCATGGGCTCTCCCATTCATCACTGGTTGCGATCGCGGCAGTCGGAAACAGCGGATCGTTCCGCTGTCACCTCAATAGTATCCTAATTGGACGTGCGGTCAATCCGCTGGACGTGCTGTGGTTTGGGGTTTTCTGCCGTGAATCCAACCACCACAGACAGATTTTCACCTGCGCCGCCCGCTACTAGTGGTCTTTTTTTTCTGGCGGTTGATCCTAATCTGGCTGCCGTTTTTTCCGCGGGACGTGCGGACGGTTCATTTCTGCTGCCACGGCAGCAGTCCGACTGGTTTTCCGCCTGCCATCCTAATAGACCCCCAAGGTCGTAGTGATTTTCTGAGACAACTATAGACAACCACAAGAGTAAACTCGAGAAACAAATAGATGTCGGCCTTAAGACTGCTACAGACATATGGAATGAATAAGTGGCAGTTGGGCCAATGCTAATTGAAGATGCTATATGAGAGACAACAGATCAGGTTTAAATGACAAGAAGTCGGCCCAGAAAATATATTAGAGAAAGTATGTAAATTCCATCCAGGGGACAAAACAGTTTAATTTTGCCTTCAGAATTTGTTTTCTATCACTGGTGTTCAAGTCACAACTCTGGGTCAACACCTGCTCAGAAGGTATTCAACATAATAAAGAGCTTGAGTATACTCTGCCCATTTTGAACACTTTGGCAGCAACAGTGCAGCTTACCTCGTGCTCACAATTTACTTGGCCATACTGGGTTGAACTTTGGCTGCTGGAAAAGTTGTTTAAAGATGACCACTGCAAAACCAAAATCCCAGAGACTGATCAGTAGGCTGTATTTTGAGTCAAGTGGTAGTGTATGGTGTCTTACAGTATAGGGTCTCAGCATGTCTCTAAAGTAATTTTTAATCAAAATTCTAAGTTGCAGTTTGCAAAGGGGGCTCAATTTGTAGATTTGAGAAGGTAGCCAACGGTATCACGCATTATTCTTGTACTTGCTAAAATGCTGTTTTAAAACTGACCAAACTGCTAATTACTGTTTGGGCTTTGCGGAGAGAGGTTTTCCTCTGCCACTTTTAATGATCTGCTTCAATTTTGGACAAAAACATTTTCTGATATGTAAGCAGAGGCCACCCCTGTTTAATTGTTATTTTAGGACGCTGCCATAAACCAATTTCCTAACAAATCATGCCACTTGTTGTTTTACCTGGTGCTCCCTAGTTGCCCAACTCAGATGGGAGAGACTTCATGGCAGACACCTGACCATTTCTACTCAGACGTTTTGTGGTGCGAATGGCTCTGTTTTGCGTCTATTGTAGCTACTAACTAGGGGGCATATTATCAAGAAACTGCTTTAAAATTATCGCCACTTTAGCGGCTGAAAACTGCTGCTAAAATGGTGATAATGGGCTTGATAATATGCCCTTGAGAATCCCCATAGAAGCCCATGTTCTGGTGTCAACATGGGCTTCTATTGGAATTCTCTGCAGCATATTATCAAGCCCATTATCGCCGCTTTAGTGGCATTTTTCTGCAGCAAAAGCAGCGATAATTTTAACGCCGTGCTTGATAATATGCCCCTAGGTTATTGGTAAATATTCAAATAAGTGGTCGCACAATATTATAATCCCGGAACTGTGCCGGCTCATATTAATAGCTTGTGTTGTTTCATTGTTAACAGTGGCCATTTTTTTGGGTAAAGCAAACGGATGAAAATTGGCGGAGTTCACAATAGCTTATAACTTTGAGTCAAATGATGGCTGTGAGTGCAAGCGAACGTCCAGATTGCATGCACTCTAGCAAGGCAGTCGGTTGAACTTGCAGGATTTTGGTTTTAATACAGTTCAGGCGAAGGCAATACATTGCCATCTTGTCTTTCATTGCCAAGAGACTAGAGAAATAAGATAATTTATTTAGAGTTGCTGTTATCGTCAACTAGAAACAGGCTGACGTCAATAATCCACTGAGGACTAAAAGAAGAAAGCGAATGAAGACATAATGGCAGATCCTAAAGGATTTGAACACATTCCTCTTTTTACAATCTCATTTAAATTTAATGTGTAATTCTCTCTGTAAACTTTTATATGTTCTTAGAGATAGATTTTAAAAAAAATTGTGAATTAGCTGTATCACATTTCCTGTCTTTTTTTACTCACACAGGAGAGTTCTGGACAAAAAAAATTGGTATATATTTGTAACGGCATACACAAATTGCAACAGTTCCTCGTTTCAATGAAGAAGTATGACTGTATACTCACAAGCCTTCTAGTGTGCCACACTGCAATTAAATGCAGCTTACGCTCATGTCTAAGCAATATTTCCAGCTTGGTAGTTTGTTCATGTAATCATTCATTGTTCTGATGACTAATATAAATGGTTTCCTTTAAATTAGCTCCATGTTCATACGAAATATTTTCAAAACACGTTTGCTTGACTTATTCATAGAGAACTTGTTCAGGGTTAAATTTGTAAAAGTTTAAGTGCTGGGACCCAAAGATTTCTTCAAAAGGCAACTACCAGTGTTGTCGAAGGCAGGGGCTGCTGAATACCAATGCTCTCTCGTCTTCATTTGTCCTCATGACACCAGCAAATACTACCTGCCCATTTATCTTACTTTTTCAGGTTCTTTTTCATCCTTTCTTTCTCCCTATGTAACAGCTTTCCTGCTTATTTCTTCCTTCTTCTTTCACCTTTGTCTGCCTTCATCTGTTGGTGAAAGTCTAAAGATAAAAAATAAGTTCCAGCCCCCAATCCTAAGTGCTTTTGGGCCATCCCTGTGACCACCGCCTCAAATTAAGCACTGCATGGGCTGAACTGGGAACCAAAAGCAGCCCAGGCACAAATGTTCAAGCAGCGCTGCTGCCTTTCTCCCTCGCTCCCTCATCTCTCTTTGCTCTCTTTTCTTTCTCTCTCTATCTACTTAGGGCTCCCTCCCCGCAAACCTGGTGTCAGCATCACTAGCAGTGTCCTCCTGCCTTAAACCAGGTCTCCAAAGACTCCAGCTGACCAGGGAAACGCTCAGTGGAAAAAAACAGGCAGTCCGGGCCTGAGCACATCTGGTGATAGACATGGAAATTATGATTTATGCATGGTATTTTATATGCTTTTTTACGCGTTAGGATGATTTTTACCTTAAAATGGCGTTGCATAGGATTTTTCTCAAGAGTTGAACATGAAAGGAAGTTGTGCATCTTTGCTTTAGTTCATTTTTTACCTTAATTCTTTCTTGTAACTCATGGTTATAATCATTTTATTTTCTCCTGTTGCATCGTCTTTGTGGGACTGGGCTTCTCCCAGATCAGGAGGAGTGGGTTGCACTTCCTATGTGAATATGAATGTTGGCCGGCCATCTCAGGCCGGCCAAACAGAAAAGCTCACTTTGCATGTGCTCCACTCAGGCTGCATTACAGCCTGGGTGGAGAACATTCCCAACACTCCAGCCCCTGACCGAGTGTTGAAGTATGGTGATCAGAACAATCACAACACATTGCAGGATTGTGATTGGCAGCAGGGAGCCTGAGAGCCCTGGTGATTTTTGCTTCCTGTTTCTTCCAGGAAGCTAGGAAGAGGATGTAGGAGAGGCGTCAGTTGGCATTTTTGTTTTCTACTCTCCCCTTCCCCCACTCCACCCCACTGATGCTTCCCGGTTGCAGCTGCTACTGCAAATCTGCGTATACAATTGAAACGTTATAGCATGAATGATACATTTAATTCAGGAAACAGGATGCAGAGGATCAGAAGTCATGAGTCCAAATTTCCCTGCATCAAAGGTTGATGAGTGAAAAGCACTAATCTATCCCTACACTTTCACTAAAATGACATCCCTACTGAAGCATCTTCAAGAAAGGGAAGAAAAGGAGACAGCATGTGGAGCCTTCCTAAGATGTCTCTCTACCATCGATGGGTCAGATAGCATAAACCTATCGAGACAGAGCTTGCTGTCAGATGCTCGCTCTCTGAAGGCAGATGAAGAAGTGGGCACTTTTCATTTTCCTTACATCACATTATTCATAGGTAACCTTTCCAAGATTCATTGCGGATCACGCCATCTGCTCTGGGTATGATCCTGAAGGTAGTTTACCATGGGACAACGGTGTTCACGCTTTGCAACATTTTGTCCTTGGTTCTCAGGCCTTCTCCTGTGTGAAGCACAACAACCTTCCTTTATCCACTCAGGCCTCATGATTGTAACCTCTTCTCTCCTTCCCTGACTAAGTAAAACAAAGACATTATTCTAGCTAACAAGAATGCTTCTTTCACCTGCAACACAGACTTGAGAAAATAAAATTCCACAGCACACATTAAATTCAAACTGTTAATCCTAAAGCAAGAATTTCCAGCGGAGAGCATTGCAGGCCAACGAAATTCAGCTGACTTAAGAAAACAGCATGTGAACTTCTACGAATTGCATGGAAAAGAAGGCACATTCAATTAATGTATTTACCTACGTTTAAGATGACACAACTAATAAACACATTTAGGATGTGAATAATTGTCAGTTTCACAACACGAGTTCTTCAAGTTAATGTTTTCTGCTAGTTACATTCACTTTCTCCGTTCATTTATCCATGATACTTTTCAATGGCCTAAAGACATCACGTTTAAAGTTAATACATTTCACAAGTTATCACTTCATGTTAATGCAAAAACAGATTATATGTGGGTTCGCTCTACACGTGTGATTATAAAGCATCCCTACAATTAAGATGCAATTTCTGCTACATCACCAATGTTAATAGTGTCTAAAACCAGGAACAATCCTTAACAATCCTTGGTAAATGGGGGGAATGTATAGGAGAGTGTGGCCACGTCTGGGAGATGATGTGCAAACCTTCGCCTATTGGTTATTATTTTGTTCTCCATAGTAAAAGAGGTAACACTATTTACTTGAATAGAAAACAGAATTAATTTCTATCACAGAAAAGCTCCCTGTGATAAGTTGTCCTGGTATATGATGTCCACTAATTAAAGTGGGTACCTTGCACCAGTCCAAACAACTCTTATGGTGATTTAAGAGGTCGAAGAGAACCTTAGAAAGCTATCCAAGTGGTAGCTGTGGAGAGCGGTCTTCAGGCTTAGCCTTGAAGGAATGTTAAGCAGCTTGTTTTACCAGAATGCAATCTAGTTGTATTGGTTGAATGAAAGGAGAACCACACAGTAGTAATAAGAATATATATTTATTATTATAACATACCTTAAATACCTCGCAGTATCTCCTACACGCAGATAAACACAAAGCACACAACTCTATAAGAACCACGACTCGAGTCGAGACAGTGTTGTTGGGACCCCAAGGAACCACCCAAGGTGAGTAAATAGGGATGCCAGTGTGAGAACACAACCGCGTGCTACGTGCAATTCAATGGAAGAGTCGCAGTTGCAGTTTTAAAGTTTAAGGACCCTTCCCAGTGGTTTACGAGGAAACCCTTTGGAGCATAGAAGGTTGGAGAGCCACCCCACCTGTTGATACCGAAGTACCAGAGTTACTTATCCCAGGGAAGCCGGGGGCATAGGGCTCAAGTGGCGTCGGAAACCGCCGTTGTTCTCAATAAGAGCCTTCAAAGAAGTGCCACTGCTGGAAAGAAGAAAAGTGCCCATTGGAACCCACAAGTGGATTCTTGAAGGAAGGAGCATGAAAGCAGAGGGGACAGAGCCTGGGTCACTCAGGAGTGACCAGGGGCTCGGTAGACGAATGCCCACTGATGTTGGGTGCTTCAGGTGTGAAGATGGAGACCTTGACTCTACAGCTGCAGGGACCAGGAGATGTGCAGGACAACATGGAGCTGGATACGAGCTGTCCCACAAAGGATGTTGAGTGCTGAGGGGTCAGTGTCTGGCGGGAGCACCAACAAGCCTTGGCAGCGGCAACCCACGAAGAAGCTCGAGGAAGGTCACAGTCTGGCCCAGCAAGGACCAGGAGACTCACCACAGCAAGGGGAGTCAGGGCAGGCTTGGAGCAACCAGGGGAGGCCAAGAAAATCAGTGTTGCCCCTCTAAAGGACCCACAGACCAAAGGAAAAGGAATCGCAAGGGGACCTCTGGCAGTTTCACAAAACAACAGCTTGCAGGGCACAGAGTGCAAGGAGGCCAAAGTTCTTTGTACGAAATGTTGACAGAGGTTTGAGCTATCAATAGCCCAAAGCACTTGGTTAGGGAATGCCAACAAGCATATGCAATTCCAAATGTACGCGGTACACAGGGGTTCAGGTTATGTAGTCCCCACAAAGTATTCTGGCCTCAAACTTGGTGAGAGAGCAGCTCAACCTCACGGAACATAGGAACCCACCTCCTGTGTTGCTGGAGCCTTGGGAGCCCTCAGGAGCTGAGGATCAGCAGACCTATCAGTTGCGTTACGGTGCCTGTGAATGTAGGGGATGGCTCCTTCACCCTGAGGGAGATACTTCAGTTGTCCTTGATGCCCCACAGGTCCTGCACAGAGCCTGTATGGTGCATGGGTACAGACAATGCTTTGGACGGAGAAGGAGACAAAGTTGGGCCCAATCGAAATCCAGCGAATTCCAGAGTGTACAGACGGTCGAAGGTCAGTGGTTTCTTGTTCAGAATCTGTTCCACGTCGAATCTAGGCTGCTACAGCCAGATAGGCCCTTTTTTCTACCTATGGGAGAGGGTTGGACAAATTATGGGGACCCTCCCAGGGGAGGATGAGGATGGGGGAGGTTACTCCCATGTCCTTTTTCCAGTTTCGCGCCAGAGCAGGAGCCAACAGCTCCCAGGACTGGTTTGAATTTGACTATGCACAGGGACATCAAATGTGCCCTTCGTGCAGACTTTCAGGCACTTTGGAAGTGCACCCACCCAGCTCTAATACACTCAATCCAGTCTGGGAGTTGGTTGCACCTCCCTGTGACTGGATTCCTTTTGTATTGCCTTCCTCTGCTCGATCTTGACTCAGCAGCAGGATGGCAGAAATGTTTCTCTGGTCGGCAGCAACCATTTTGTGCTGCCCGGGTTGAGAAGGCTGGTACTGGGAAGACCAGGGTCCCACAAAGCTTGCTTCTGAGGGGTGGAATCATACCTCCCATACCGGTCACCAGTGTGGAGGTATGATTCCAAGGTGTTTGATACCAAACACAACATGTTTTGTTGCAGACATTTTCAAAATAGCATTTTACGCGAGCATATAATGCACCTCTACCTATATGTCTGGCTGCAACGCCGACAAGCCGGGAGAATGGTCTCTAAAGGCTGCAGGGGTGCTCTGCTCATGCAGGGGCACCCTCTCACGTAAAACCCAGCACCCTGCCTTCAGGATTGTCAAGGGGTGACTTATAGTTTTTAAGTGTAGTGACCTATAGATATAATACATATTTATCTAAAGTAAGTGGTACATGCACCATCTTACACAGGCTGCAATGGCAGGCCTGTAGTTCCATTTTGCATGCCCTTTCATGGTTGGCATAATACATGCTTCAGCCCATGGGAGGCCTCTGGGGTACCTATGCCCTGGGTACATGTGTACCATATACTAGGGACTGATAAGGGTACCCTAGTATCCAATATGGAGTGTACCTAAGTACATGACATAACATTTTAGGGAAAAAGCAACATCCATGGGTTTTGACGCATTCCCAGATTTACAAGATCACGTAAACCTGGGGATTCGCCAAAACCATACGCCTTCAAAGGGGAGGCCTAACAATGAGAAATAACTTTATTTCTCCTCGCTTTTTCCTCTTTCCACATGTTCTGCATTCTGCAGCACACATAGAATGAGGAAAACACCTCCATTGCTTGATTTTGTGCAGGAAGGTGCCCCTTCTTGTGCAAAAACAATCATTCCTACAATGCAGGCACCCTTGCACCATGGTGCAAAGGTGCCTGCGATGGTGCAAGGCAGCCAATTGTGTGCCGGCACAGTGGAACAGGACAGGAATGCACCACATCTCATAGATATGGTGAATTCCTGCCCTTTTCTTTTGATGCAGGCTTACTGTACTGCCCTTTATCAAAAACTTGTAAATGAAGCCCTCAAGGCTTATTTACAAGCCCCTTGCGGCATGTTTTCACCACCGGAGCGCCACTTTTGTGATGCTCCAGGGGCACAGTGTGCAGACACTTATCTACTAGGCCACGAAAGCCACACTGTGTGGCTTTTTATTGCCTTGTAGATATGGAGTAAGGTAAAGCAGAGGAAGTCACTGCCTTGCCTTACTCTGCAGGAAAGAGGCGTTCCATGGGTGTTGCTGTAGGTGTTCCAACTCAACACCCATGGAATTTGACACTGTCCCAGATTTACAACATCAGGTAAACCTGGGGCAGTGCCACAACCTTGCGCCTCCACATAACAGGTGTAACAAAGAGAAATGTTTACATTTCTCCCAGCCTTTTCCCTCTTTTTACGTGTGCTGCAGCACAAATAGACCAAGAAAAATGCCTCTCATGATTGTTTTTGTGAAGGAAGATGCCCCTTCCTGCACAAAAACAATAGTGCCAACAGCACACACACCTTTGCACCAAGGTGCAAGGGTGCCTGCATTGGCGCATGGCTGCAAATAGTGCGCAGGCGCTGGCTGAAAGGACAGGCATGCACTGTATCTTGTAAACATGGACCTTCGTGCCCTTTCGAATTAGCCAAGGGTAGCGCAGCAGGAAGCCTTGCAGCGCTGCCCTACTCCAATTTCTTGTAAATACGCCCCTGAATTCATTCATGGATCGCTCGCTCTGTCTCAATACCCATGCGCATTAAAAGCTCATCAATCGTTGTTAACGATTCAGATTCATAACAAGCCTTCTATGGGTACTGGGTTGAACATGTGGCAGTGTGATTACCCTCTTGAATATGTGAAACACTTCGTTGTCACATCTACTTATATCTGAAGAGAGAGCCCTCCTCCAACGCTAATTACAGTGGGCTGATGGCAATATTTCCACACTCGCATTACACCCATCTGTCTGCTCGTCATGTGTTCATCCCCTGGATTAATTACAGGGAAAAAGGTTATTTACTTCTATTCCTGCTTGATGGAGGGTTACAAGTCAATTTCATTTATCTATCTTGCAAAAAAGCGTTTTATTACACAAAATACAAGAACATAGGTTATTTTCCCCTCAAAAATGATAAAAAAGAACATTTTAACCTTGTATTTTAGATGAATGGGGGTGATGTCACTGTTGATATAAATTAATGGAAATATTAGGCGTCGTATCGTGGATATACGCTCTAGTTATTTTTGTTTAGCATTCTGGGTACAAGCTACAAACCAATTATATACACGTGTTAAGTGTTGTAATGATTTATTCCTTTACGAGTTAGTACAAAGTGGGCGTGTTCCATTCTCAGACAGATGTCTATAATTCAACAGTGACGTTGTATGTCACCCTCAAAATGGCGGCCAGTTTACAAACTGGTTTATGCTCGTGGCACTTGCAAGTTCGTATGCAGTGACTGTGAAGACTGTCATAAAAGGAACAAAACAATATGTGCTTAATAATACTAATGCATAATAGATACTAGCTTGCTGGTGATGCTGTATATGAATAAAAGGTTTTTGTCAAGTCATGCAAGAAACATTCTGGCAGTTCTGGCTTTTTGCCCAGCTGCATGTTCTGTTTTTTTCCCAAAAAATGAAAGCGTAGAGTCAACGATCACTAGATGTTTCCTAAAAAGATTAGAGTGGCACCTTTGTGCAATAGATGACATCCTGAACCAGAGCATCATTTCCTCATTCCTTGTTATTCATAATAGGCGTTTAAATTCCACAAACAACTTTGTAATATTTTCTGAATTCGAATGTGTAATACATTTATGAATGTGTGAATGTATTTATTCATTTAACATAAACCCTTATCAATTAAACTGAAAGCTTGTCTTTTCAAGAGGAGAACATAGGCGGTGCCTTGAATATGTGGATTTAATCATAACCACTGGGTGATTTGATAGTTTGGGTCATAAAAAAATAAATAAATACCTAAATAAATAAATAGATAAATAAATAAATAAGTACATGTACAAATAAATAAAAGATCATTCGTCCAAACCTCCAGGTCCTTACTTTTGGTGTAAACACCTTTCAGAGACACACACCAGTGACCAATTAATTAAAAAAACTAAATTCCTGATGAATTGCCTGCCCACCTGATGTGGTTGGTACAAGATGAACTATACATAATCCTCGGGGGCTTTCCTGTCTCAGCTTGGCATCGCCTGGATGGGATGTAGGGTGATTCACAGGTGCATCACAACTCTTTCTAAGAAGATGAATCTACATTGTGTAATATGGCTAGAAAGACACCTGAGGAGTGGTGGGAGGCAACAGCTGGACATTGGGCTGTTAATGTCCCAACCCACAGAGAACCAGGCTATTTATATTACTCTTTGTTGCATGTCCACATGTTTACTGTTTCCATCCAGGATCTGATGCGCTGCTCCTCTTTCCCATACCCACAGGCTCTGGTGCTGGGATCCTCTTTGCTTAAGTTTTTATTGAACCTCTTTTACGCCTTTCCTGCTTTGTCCTTCAGACCACAATTTCTGGCGGGATGATTCAGGAGAAGACGGTAATGATACCAGTAGCACTATTTTTGCATGCTGGAGTCTCTTCTCCGAGAAAGTGTGATGTGATGCAAGTCTGGAAAATGATACAAGCCTTGCTCCTCTTTGACAAAAGCATGCTGGATGTCATGATGCCAGGGTTGCCCAGTTGGGTATCAATAGGTCCCTAAGCACTCAGAGCACTGCATATCTGGCTCCCAGGTACATACCCGTTAAAGATGACATCATATTTCTCACCTTGAAGGTGGAGTTTTGGGAAACGATTATATCAGCCAAGCATTTGGAACATGCAAGAACCATTATGTGACAATAACCTTTGTTGTCACTTTTTCTAGATGTGTTGATGCTGCATCAGAATTCACTTTTCCATCCTGAAGTGGGGTTCGCAATTTGCAAAAAGTTAAGAAATGTCCCACCTGCCTTTTTTCATCGCCAGGTCTCAGACTGATTATTTGGAGCATTGTCTGAATGTTAGCAGGACAGTCCTGATGTACTTTGGCAATCTCCCCGTGCCTAAAAAAAAAAAGTGTCCTCATGTAATGCAACTGGTGCTATGTAAAGTGCTCTGATGCCCGATTCGGGTCAAGTTTGCGCTATGTAAAACTCTGTAAGATAACTACTTTCATTATTCTGATCACTTTTTAATTGCATCTTTGCCTTTAAGACAGGTGAAGAAGGCTTCTACCTTTTCTTTTAGTCAGTGAATTAGGGAAACACTTGTGTTTTTCTCAGCAAGGACAAAAATGCTTTTTAGGTCTCACCTACTAGACAGTGCAAGTTATCTGTTGGTGTAAAGACCTATTGTCAGCGTTCAGGGGACTTTAAGATCACCCAGTGCTTACCATCGGATGGCTTTATTGTCACTCTCATTTGCTTAGAATTTATTCTTCAACCCATGTGGACTTCTTCTTCTTGAGATTGTTCCCACTATGGAGCATGGAAGTATTTCTTTTCTTTCTAATCCATTAGTTGTTTCTGCTAGGGATCTTTGTCTCTTTAGCCCATCCCAATATCCTCTCCCCCACCTCTCTGTTCAGTAATTCCACTAACCGGGTCTCCTGTGCACTCAGATTGTTCTGTAGCTGCTGTTTAACACCAGGAGTCTTCAAACTGGGGGGCGGACCCCCCTGGGGGTCCTCAAGTGATCCCAGGGGGGCCGCCAGCCTCCGTCCAAAAGAAGCAGTATGCTGATAACAGTGCTTCTGTCTGACCAGAATAGTATGTTTGGCAATCATTTATTTGACTGCATTTTTAAAACAGTAACTGAAATAAACTGCAATGTTTTAATAATTTGAGACTTATTTAAACATTGCTAGTTTAATAGAATAATTCTAAAACAATTTGAGGGAGGGCCCTAGTCATTTTTATTTCTCACTGGGCAGGGCGTGAAATTAAATAGTTTGAAGGCCACTGCTATACACCTTACCTAGGCATACCCCACGGGGCACTACCTTCAGTGCCTTCCACTCCTTCCCCCTGGTTGCAGTAGTTCCCCAGTTGATCTCAGGTAGGCTCCTATGTGCAGACTGAGATCTTCCCATTACTCCCAGAGGCATCCTCCAGGCAGATTGCATTCCACCCCCAACTCCACTGTCAAGTTTCACCCTCAGTTGGCAATTGTACATAAGAACCATGCTAAATACCCTGCCTCCCTCATTCGGGTCAATATACCCTCTTTCCCTGGGACCACTGCCCGCCCTTAAAAAATATTTTCGCATAAATTTGCAAAGGGGATGGGGGTCCCCTGGGAACCCCTTCCCATTTGCGATTGAATTACCACCTACTTGAAGTAGGTGGTAATTTACGAGTGTTTTGCAAACGCAATTGCGGCCGCAAAACATTCATACATGGCTAATGAGTTGCTATTAGAAAGGGAATGCCCTTTCCTAATAGCGAGTCACAAAACCTATTTTGCAAGTCGCTAATTGATTAGCGACTCACAAAATATGTTTTGTACATGGGCCCAAGGTTTTTAGCGTGCGCAAACGGTTTTTAGACCCATTTGCATGTGCTAAAAACCATCATACATCTGGCCCTGAGATGTCTATCACCTGTGGCAGTTCGGCCACTATGTGTGGCTTTGTGTCTCATCTCGGAGAGTGCCTAGTGAAGGCACCGTCCAGAATGCAGTTAGAATTCCTATTTTCTATTATTTGCAGTTGTTTTGCCTTGGCGCAAGGCCCCTGTTGAGTTCCAAGGAGAGCAGTAGTAACTGCTTTCTTTAGACATCTGCAATATTGCACTTAAGGATTGCCTGCCAATTTTGCCTCTAAGCCAGAGTATGGCAATAATTATTAAAAAAATTGCTCTGCCATAATTGTTATCATGCTAGTTCAATTTGCAATTGAAGTGCATGCCCAAGTAGTGATCCATTGATACACTCTCGAGAGTTATGCTGTCAACCATTGGAAGTTTGCTTAAATGGGATGACTGTTTCAGTGTTATAAACTTGGTTTTGGTCGAATTGAATTGTAGATCTTTAACTTTGTGTTATTTTCAAAATTGGCACAGAGTCTATGCAACTTGTTTTATGTCTGAGACAGAATCATTTAACTATCATTTTTTCGCAAATTTTCGGCACATCAGGGTTCTGTTTTTCCAGATGTGTTTCTACATCATTTAAAAAAAGACAGAATAAAAGTGGAGCCAGAAAGCACCCCTGGCGCACACCAGTTGGAATAGATAGAGTCACTGCATTCCTCAGAAGCTCCATATTGACAATCGTTAGTATTCATGTGTAGGCTTTAAATTGCTTTATACTTTTTCCTTAGGGACTTGAAAAGCTTCTTTTGTTGATGCTGAATGGTGAGGGATGTGGGCATTGGGCGTTGGATAGCAATATTTTTTCCTCTCTGCAGTTCTTGTCGAACCAATTATTATTTCTATCATTTGCAAAATTATTACTAATGCACGGAGATGACCAGAATGCAGAAAGTTATTTCCTTATTGTATTATAAGTGTTTAGGATAACATTGATCTCACTGAGGTCGGAGGTGAAATTGGTTGTAAATTGATGCCTTAACTGATCACTCAATGGGAGGCCATCATTTTGGTATCTTCCCACGTTCCATTTCATTGCTCTTCTATTGTTGGAAGGAACAATTTCTGGGATATATACAGCACTAGATATGGACTTGAGATCTCTTTTAACCTCAAGAATTAGTATATTGTGGCCTTTCTCCAGGCGCTAAGCAACCTTCATGTGAGGGCAATACCTAAGGATTCGATGTTGTTCAGAAAACAGTCGATCAGGCTTGATCTTCTACCACAACTAAACGTTGGGGCTACTGGATTGTCAGATTTGATTCAGCGGTTAACGAAGCTAACTTGTCTGTTGGATAGCAGATTCAAGAAGAATTCCCCTCTCCCTGATTTGTTGGTTTTATTGCTCGTTGGCAAATCAGGTGATCCAATGCCCCCAACTGAATTCCTCTTCAATATTAGGCTCTTCCCCGATTCCTACAGGTGGGGAGACATCGAAGTCACCACAGACTATCAAAACATGGTTAGCAGGAGAAATGACAGTTGATATAATTCCAGATAACAATTCCTCTAGGGTTTTCAATTGGTCAGGACCGCGTATGGACTGACTGGGTGCGATATAGACATGCAAAATGTTAACAATTTAATCAAGCTTTTTCTCACTTATCAATCCTACATGTAATATGTATGCAGAGGATTCAGAATGGATAGTAATTCTGCCTTACATTCTAACACTGTGGATAGCCACATAGTTAGGCCTCACATTGACCTCTTTCAAATGGGTTTAGTTGATTCCACCTGAATTTGAGGTAGTTATCCATAGTTGTTATTAATGGGGGGTCTCTTGTTGGCAGAGGCAGGTGTACCTTTGTCCAGTTAGGGACCCTTGCTTCTAGTCAACGTAAGGGGATGCACACTTTTGATAAACCATGCTCACCCCCTGGGTAGCTTGTCACGAGCAGACAGACTTATCCCAAAGGCAATATGTAAATTATTTGTATTCAAAACAAACAGTAATACAGTGATAACACCACAAATGGACACCACATCAGTTTAGAAAAAAGAAAGTATCTTTATCTAATCAAAAAGACCAAAACAACAAAAATCCAACATACATGTAATAAGAATATGACTTTGAAAAGGCTTCAAACAACTTGGTCCATAGAAAACTATGGATGCATGATTTCTCACAAAATACCTGTAAATGCGTCAAAATTCACAAGACCAAGCATCCGCACAGAGGGGAAGCATTGAGAAACAAAGAGATGCATCAGTTCCTGAGACCTTGGGGAGGCGATGCAACAGTTCTGACGCACGCAGGAGAAGTGATGCGTCAAATCCGGTCTGTAGGGGGAAGAGATGCTTTTACTCCAAGATGGTTCTGGTCTGCGGGTTAAGCGTGGGGAAGACTTGCCAAACAGGGGTGATGCGTGGAAATCTGGGATGCGTAGCCCATCGATGCGGTAGCGTCAAGTGGCACTGCGTCGGTTTCTTCAGTGCATCGGTTATTGCAGCTGCGAAAGGCGCTAAGTCGGTTCTGCAGTGGTGCGGCGATGCATGGAGGTTCTTATTGCATGGCAGTGCTGCGTCGGAAAAAACAGTCGCAAGAAGAGTGATGCATCGATTTCCTCAGTTCTTATTTTCTTCATATTTAGGAAGCAGGCCAGCAATATTTTTGAGAGGATGGAAGTTTTATGAATGAAGCTTTTCCTACTTCTTTTGTTGCTAATAATGTTTAATGACATAGAAGAAAGGTGTCTAGAATGTTAAAACAATAACATCCATATATGTTAGACGTAAATGCCAGCACCACTGTTTAAAGCTTCGAGGAGCCAAGCCTGTTGATTATGCATCTCACGTTTCCCAAAGACAGAGTTGTTCCTGCTAGGCAGGCTTATCTCCACTACTCTGGTGTCTCTCCTTCTTGTTACCTTCATATTCTAGGTATAATTTTTATATAAATATCAAATCTACAAGTTTCATCATGGCTGGGGTTGGTACCAATGCTCATATGTATGGTTTTACAGTTGTTATTTCTATCTTAGAGATAGTTTCACTCACAGTGAAGCTTCTGATCACTAGTTTGAGAAATTATGGCTATGCCCATGATGTTAAGCTGGTCAACATTCTTCAGTATGAGTTTGAGAATAGCAGTGGAAAAGAATTCACCCATCAGTTTTAAGTTCATTAGACTGATTAGGTCAGTCAGTCCTGAAACATACATTTGGGCTAACACATTTTATATCTTACAAGGTGATTAGTTTTAGTGATGGGATTGTATAAAAAAGATCAAGTTATCACACCCTATCGAGCTGGCTAGTCCTTGAAGGATCAGGGAATAGGTTTATAAAGAAAAATCCTAAAGCATCTGTTGTTACAGGGTGGGTGAAGACTACTATTTAACAGGGGGTTAGCACCTTTCATACTACTGGGCAACTTTCAAGTTGATACAGTGCTCTTGGCATGAGATGCCTCATTTAGAATTTCAAATGGATTTCCGAGCATCTCACCTCCGGATGACTCCTTGCTGTCATTTGCTTGTCTGGCATCATTAATTGGCATGTGGTCAACAACACTTGGTTTTCCTGGTAATTATTTACCACTGAGTGTGGGACTCCAATGACTCTCTTTAAGTGTGTGTAGATCTTCTTTGTCATCTCATTTTTTTGAGTTTTACATTTGCTTTAAGTTTTTTCCGGAGGCAGAGATGACTTGTAAATGAACATAGGGTATATCTGCTGGATGGTTTGATCCTTTGCTTTATTTTCCTAAATAGTTTTTTCAACTATATACTTGCCATCTACTTACACAGGTTATTTCTTGTTCCAGTTCCTTATTTCCCAGTGCTGGAGCGAGAATCAATTTAAATAACATGCTTTATTGTCTCACGCACACAGCTGATCCTCGCTCCCTTTCTTATCTTTTCTTGAAAGGAGGTTTTTTTCTTCTCTTCCTCCACCCTACAAACGTGTGTTTATGGGAATCAGGAGCTATTCATCTCATAAGTTCTAATCACAATCGCAATCCTAAATTTTTTAATAATAAGAGTTTGAATTAGTTTTAAAGTCTTATTTCAATTTATTAATTTAGTAAAATCTCTTTATCTTTATTCAATTAGTTCAATATCTCAATTTACAGAATTGATAATAAAGCATTGTTAGATCAGAATCATTTTCATATAATAAAACATCAAGCGCATTCCATAAAGGAAAGACTCCTTATTCTAAGAATGGGGCGAAAATGGTGTTATTCAGAACCCATAAATAGTTTAAGTTTGAGAGGAAAGGTAAAATAGAGCATTAAGCTTACATTCATTCAATCAATATCAGCAGTGCTTCTCATAAAGAGAGGTTCATGAAACTCAGTAGAGTCTCAAACAGATAATGCAAGTTTATTCATGCTGTAGCAGTAGCAAACTACAATCAGCAATAAGTTCAAAAAGGTGACAAGTCAGCTTTCTACATTCAGCATGAATCTTTCTGAATTCAGCCTCGGTAGCAAGTGTGGAAAAAGTGAAAAAAAGGTATCAGAGAAAGCATCTGGAAAAGCATGTGGTTAAAAAAGGTGACCTACACACACTAATATAAATAGTTGAAAAGAAATGTTGCAGTCCATGTTGCATCTTTTTCTCCTCTCGTCCAATCAGTTTTCAGGATTCTTATGAGAACAAGCTTATTTCTTCCTTTCTCACATACCGGCCAATAAACACCAGACAGCTATCATGAAATGTGAAATAATATTTGTAATTGTGACGACATATGAGGCCTTTCAATTTAGTACTTCTTCTCCAGGAACATGACTACATTTAATTTAGTTTAATGAAGTATGTAAATCAGAACCACTACCTATAATGATAAATTATTTAGCACCACATCTTCCATTATAACATGTGGAAAACTATGTTAAAAAGGTCAACATTTCTGATTAAACATTGCATTCTTGTGCACTTATTCTTCATTATTTCATTTATCATTGAAGTTTCTTTAGCAAACATTTCAAAACCTCATTATTAATCAAAAGCGTTTTACAGAGTTATGTGAAGCTTTGCATGAAAAGGCATAGTCATGGAAAGGTCAACTTTGAAACAGTTTTCATGCTGATTTCAGCTTTCTTTGTCAAGTCGTTTATGAAGCAAGGTTGCTTTTTAAACATTTTGAGGCCTAATATTAGGAATTATAACTGGTTACTATTTTGACAAATTTTTACACGGCTATTCGGTTTAATATAAATTGCACCTTAATGTTGCACATACGATTTTAACTATTTTATTTTGCTTTTTTAATCATCTCTTTTCCAAAAGCTCCTATCTTCTTACCAGTCTTTCCACGGTTATCATTAGTTCAGATACTGCAGCAGTAGCTTAATTTGTTTTAGTGACTCCTGGGTTATTCTCAATAGTTGCCTCATTTCAAATAATGTTATGGGTGTGTAAGGTTTTATCTTTACTATTCAAGAATAACTTTATTCGGTTTAAATAAACCATAAAAGTATAACATTCATACAGAATATATAAACATTACATACCAAATTAATACAATAACATGGCACATGACTCAAATAATAGACAATTTGTCAGAAGAAATTTAAAATACATGATTCTAAAAGGGAGATGCCAATTTTGTTTTACATTTCATACCGTTTTCTTATTAAAAATACAATCCTAATAAAATGTAGTACTACCGTACAGATTGCTTCAGTGGACAAGGATGATAGGAAGTTAAAACCCTCACGGTAATTACATGGACATGTTTCTCTTAAAAAAGGAATACGGAACTGGGCCATTGGTTCCTTATAAAGTGCACAGAATATGGTAAAGTGCAAAGTGCTTTGTTGTGCTGAGTTGTCACAAGGGCAAGAAAGGAGGTTATTGCACCATCCAGCTGGTTTAATGAAAGGCCACTAAAAAGTGCAATGTACAAAGCTGAAATCTAGTCAAAAGAAATCTAAACTGCATGTTCGTGGTAAAAGACGAATAAAATTGGGGAATTAAAAGTGGCTGATTGATATAAGGTTGCAGCCCTGCTAGCTGCCGGCGATTGTCAATCTCACCACAATATGCGTTTTTTATGATCAATTTCATATTTCTCTCTATGCTGTCAGGATTGTCGTAATAATGCCCAAGGCCTATTTCATAAAATTTTCCTTTTACATAGCAGAGCTATGGGATAGCTCGGCGTTATCCAGCATCATGCAATCCTTGACAATTTCTCTTGTAAGCTTTAAGTCTTCCGACAGCCAAAATTTGGCCCAGAGGATCAATGGGGCAAAATTAATCCGATGAGTAATAAAATCCACCCCTACCTCAGAGTGAGAGAATGCCATAGGGGCGCTTTTTGGGATCAGCAATCTCTTTAGAAACTTATTTTCTAGCGTTTGAAGTTGCGTGCTTTTATAGTGTCCCCATACTCCTGCCCCATAAGTGGCAGTACATAAACATTTTGATCTATATAGGGTTATCAATTCCCCTACTGGCTTATGGCCCAATTTACACGCAAAGCGGAAAACACTTTCCACAGCACGGCTAGTATTCTGCACCCTGTATATAATAAGATGTTCTCAGTTCAATTTGTTGTTAAAAACGTTGCCCAGATAATTAAAATTTGAGACCTTGTCAATTGTCTTGCCCTTTACCATAAACTTTCTTGATTTGGTGTGACTAGGTCCGCATACCATAATGTAGGATTTGGTAAAGTTAACCTTTAGATCCAGTGCTAACATAACATTAGTAAAAGTATTCAGACACTTCTGTAAACTATTAGCAGTTAAAGCCATTAGGACCGTGTCATCCGCATATGACAACAGCGGAATCGGCTTTCCCCCAATTCTTGGAAAGTCTAACTCCTGCTCTTTTAGGGCAGATTGAAGACCATTTGTGTACAAGAGGAAGAGAAAGGGGACCAGTATGCACCCCTGGCGAACTCCCTCTGTAGAAACAATGGGCCCCGTCCTTTCTCCCCCAGGGCCGAATCGTATGGCTACTGTGGTGGATGCGTGCAACCTATGCAATAGGGTAATAAGAGGTTCCTCAAAACCCATTACCACCATCATGGACCACAGTGTTCCTCAAAACCCATTACCCCCATCATGGACAACAGTTTACCCCCTATTGACCGTGTCGAAAGCGCTGGACAAGTCCATGAAGGCCAGGTGTATTGACTCCTTCCTTGCTTTCATGTACTTGCCCATAATCAATGCCAAGTTGAGGCACTGTTCGTTTGTCCCCATGCATCTTCGAAAGCCATATTGGGTTTGAGATATTAGCCCTTTGGAGTCTGCCCAGGTATCAAGGTCCGCTTAGATCACCCTCCCCAGCACCTTGATCATAGCGTCAATTAGGGAAATGGGCCTATCACAGACCGGGTCTTCCTTCTTTCCCTTTTTGTAAACAAGGACCACTATGACCTCTTTCCATGATGTTGGAATAGGGCAAATTATTGCTGCTCTAAAGACATTCGTCAGGAGGGGTGCCCAAAGTTGAAGATTACTTTTAAATAAGTCAAGAGGTACCCCATCTGGTCCTGGGGCTTTTAGATGTATCCCTTTTTTGAGGGCCTCCTCCACCTCACTCACTGAGCGGGAGGTGCTCAAATGATGAGTGGATGTTGAATTTAGTGGGACCTCCTGGCTTATTTCCTGCATTGAAATACCATTCGGGTTGAATATCTTGGTGTAATGAGATTCCCACATGTCCCCTGGTATTAATGAGTCCATAACCCTTGAGTCCTTTGAGAACAATGGGCGGTTTATTACCTCCCAAAAGCTCTTAGAATCTTTAAGTGTGCTTGCTCTCTCTAGGTCCTCCCAGGCCAACGTTCTCAGGTCTTGTTTCCTCTGTGCAACTATGGTCTTATAGGACTGCATTGCGCTCCTGATTGAGGCTTTCTTTCGTGGGCTTGTGTGTAGTGCCTTCTTTAGTTCCCTTTGGGCCCTTGTACACTCAGCATTGAACCATTTGGTGCCCCTAAATTCCCTTAGTACTAGTGGGTTTGTCAAGTTTCTTGATACATCCCTACAAATTAACTGAAATCCCTGTACAACCATTTCAGGGGGGGAGTCATGATCAAGGCATTTCAGAATGTCGCTTAAACTTGCCTTAACTGTACTCTCCTCAAATTGGGGGGATTTATCTTGTTCCATTTCATTCTCACCCCTTGATTTGAATTATACTGGAGGGGGCGACCATCACCTTCATTCTCTTGGGCAGCTACGTGTAAGGAGGCAGTAAGGAGGTTATGGTCGCTAGCATTGTTTGGCTCCACCTCAAAACTGTCTACCAAAATGGCAGAGTTTCAAGATATGAACATAAAATCTATAACACTTGTCTGTTAACCAGCATACCTTATCTGAGCTGTGCCTACATAAGGTGCAATTAAAATCCCCGGCCCAATAGATACAAAGGGGTTGCCACTTTCCCGCAATCTTATCAATTTCCTCCCAAAGGTTTACAATAATATCACATCTATTTGGGTCGAAAACGTTGTAATACCAGTTAATTGACCTGAAACCAGTTAAAAATCAATTGATACCAAGGTGAATTAATAACAGACTTGGCATTAATAGACTCATATTTAAGAGAGATTAGGGTCGCCAGTCCTCCTTTCGCTCTCCCTGCAGGTGAGGCGATTGCATGAATATTAAGGGAACGGTAACCATCCAATACAATATTCTCCCTCGGCCATGTTTCCTGGATACAGATAATATCGAAGGCCTTTACATACTTTAGCCATATTTCATCCTCAAGTTTCGAGCGGATGCCTGCGATATTCCAGGAAACGATTTTAAGAGGTCGGGTTTTGCACGGCCTTCTAACTAGGTCCTCCCTGTTACTAACAATTGCGGGGTCTAAACTGGTCCCCCCTCCCTGGGTCAAATAAGGAAGAGGGTCCGGAAGGCTCAACCCCAGTCAACTGCTTCTCAGTGCTAATAAAAGTGTTGGGTGGTGTATGTATGTTGTGATCCAAGTAAAATCACCCCAGCCTATTCCCTTCTGTTCTGTTCTCTGAGCAGTGGCTTTCCCTGTATAACCCTCCTGTCCTCACCAGCTTACTGGGAGTGTGTGGGTCTGATGGTAGTCAGTCAATATCTGTTAAACCCGACAATGCTTCAAAACGGTTAGGGTGAAGGCATGTGGGGGGCTGAGGAGGGGGGATTCTGTTCAGGAGAAGCGGGCAGGGCATAATGCCTCTTTTGTGAGGAGGGTAAAAGAAGCCCTAAGGGCAGGCCTGTAAGTGCTCCGAAGGGGAGTCTCTAAAATGACATAAGGTAAATTCTGCCCATCTCTTATCGTTAAAATTCAGGACCACACAATCACCTTCTATATCTTTTTGTGTTTTCCCCAACCAGCTCACGCGTCTTGCCATTATGATGTGCTTACGCCAGTTTACCTGGGGCTGTATTTTACTAGTGCATCAGTAGCAGATTTATTAATAAGACTCTGACAGCTTTCATGATGACCTTGGTGAGGGTGTGGGACCCCAGTCAGGATCAACGTGTAAGGAGTACATTCTGGCGGAAGGTCTAAAACTGTGTTATCATCCCACCGGATTTGTTCGAGGCCCTTATTGGGCCCTTTCTTAATCCCTTTGCTCTCACTATGTTCCCTTTCAGTGCCCGGGGAATTAGAATCCCTTTGAGCACTGCTGGCCCTCCTATCTTGACCACCTGCCTGTGTTTGAAGCCCTGTTTGAGAGTCTGTGCAATTAACGCTATCCCGATGGGGACGTGATATATTAGCCTTTACACTTGTGGCTATTGGTCTATCTATGGCTGACCTCTCACTCTTGTTAGCATTGAGGGTGATGTTGTCTCCCCTATCTATCGGGCATTTGCCCAAGGAACACCTTGTCTTAGGCCCAATTTGTTCGCCAAGCACCCTAGTGGTTGCAGTAATTGGCCAAGCTGTGAGTGTTTGATTGGTTCTGATGCTCCGTCCATCACCACCCCCTTTTATACCGCTTTGTTCGCCATAAGTTGGCAGGGTATGCTCAGACGTGAGTCCCTTGCTCACTTTGCCACTGGATTCAAGCAAGCCTGGCTGAAGACGGCTGAAATGCCAGAAACCGGTCCTAGGAAGCTTGTTTCTGGTCCAGGGAAGGCATGGCTTGGCAGTTCGGGCTGGACTGTTCCCATGAGGCACAGGGTCAGACTGATTTGCATATGGCCATGTCTGAACTGGGGTGGCAGAGTGGGCTAAAGAACGGTGATGGATCAAACCCAGATCTGTTGACTGGGTGTGAGTGTTTGATTGGTTCTGATGCTCCGTCCATCACCACCCCCTTTTATACCGCTTTGTTCGCCATAAGTTGGCAGGGTATGCTCAGACGTGAGTCCCTTGCTCACTTTGCCACTGGATTCAAGCAAGCCTGGCTGAAGACGGCTAAAATGCCAGAAACCGGTCCTAGGAAGCTTGTTTCTGGTCCAGGGAAGGCATGGCTTGGCAGTTCGGGCTGGACTGTTCCCATGAGGCACAGGGTCAGACTGATTTGCATATGGCCATGTCTGAACTGGGGTGGCAGAGTGGGCTAAAGAACGGTGATGGATCAAACCCAGATCTGTTGACTGGGTGTGAGTGTTTGATTGGTTCTGATGCTCCGTCCATCACCACCCCCTTTTATACCGCCAAGCTGCTCCTCTATGCAGGCCAGTCGCAATAGAATAGGCTCCAGTGAATCTGCCACTATTTTGCCAAGTTGAGCTGCCACCATGTCCACATCGGGCAAAGTTTTTATCTCCTCCCCCTTCTCCTCGACGTTTTCCTGCAGGGAAAGGGGGGTTTTGCTTTGTCCTCTTAACCCTGGGCAATTGACCCAAAGTCCTCTGTTCAATCCCAATGGGGTCAGTGCGCTTCCTTTTTCCCCCGGCTATGTTTTGGTCCCCCATGATTGTTGATGTTGCAATATCCATGCCTTTTGGCTCTCCACCTGGGGAACCCTGGCTCAGGATGATGACAGCGGGTGAGAGTGCAATTGGGGCTTCCTCTTGCCGAATGGGGGAGGATGCAGATGTTGTTCGCTTAGGGTCCTCTGTGGTTATTAAGGGGACAGCCTGGGAAGAATATGTGTTCATGTCTTTGGCTAGAGGTAATGGGGCCAACGATAGCCTGCTTTCCACTAATTCAATATCTTTATTAAGTGCCCCACGGCTTTTTGCAAGAAGCCATCTAATGTTGTGTCTGTGCATTTAGGTGCGGGCGTAGGTTTCTTTCTCCCCATTTCCCTACACTGATTCAGTGTTAATATAAGGGTCCCGCGCTGTGGGAGCATACGCCCGCTTATGACAGCGCCTCCGGGGCGCGGGAATACAGCAGCGGCAGCGATTCCCAACCACTGTACAGGCTGGGAGGTGTAGTCCCCTTTGCAGACTGGGTGGCGTAGTCCCCTGTTCCGGCTGTCTGGTGGGTTTGAGGGCTCCCGCGGGAGCGTCCGCCCGCTTATGAAAGCACCTGCGGGCAGGGGAAAACAGCAGTGGCGGCGATTCCCAGCTGTTGTGCAGGCTGGGTGGCGTAGTCCCCTATTACGGCTGTCAGGTGGGTTTGAGGGCTCCCACCCCGCAGGAGCATACGCCCGCTTATGACAGCGCCTCCGGGCGCAGGAAAACAGCAGTGGCGGTGATTCCCAGCCGCTGTGCCGGCTGGGTGGCGTAGTCCCCTGTTGCAGCTGTCTGGTGGGTTTGAGGTCCCAACAGGATTTCCAAATCCCTGACAGTGAGTTAAAATGGTCCTCTGAAGGCGAGTAAAAAGAAGTGGAAACCAAACTCACTTGCCCAGAAGTCTTAAACTTGATACTCTGTCAGTTAGTTTCTTTACGTCAACACTTCTGCTGCACTCCAAGTAAGTTCTTCTGCCCAGTTAGGGTCTCACGCCTCTCTCTTCTAGATATGGGTGCACAACTCTCTTGTTTCCCTATGTGGCTCCAGTGCTGAGGTTGCATCCTCAAGCAAGTACCTTCACATCTGCACTCCAGCCATCAAGGCACATGGAGTGAAGCACTGGGTGATCCCTCTTCAGCCATTGGATTCATTCAATTTCAGTGGCTACATTTGGCTTGTGGAAATGTATACATACACCTTAGCTCTGACCAGGAATCCATAGACAGCATCTCGTCAAGTACTCATGAGCAGCAGTCTTTTTCCGAAGAACTGCGCCTCTTCAGATCTCTCTTGAGTTTTACCACTATTCACTCGGAATATGTATACGGTATATGTGGTTATCTTTACTAATTAATCTGAACTTTGGACTCCTTGCATTTTTGGTAGCATATAACAATTCTCTGGTGCTTGAATTTCAGTGTCAACCACAGTAGCAGTCACCATGACAACATCTGCAGCTGCGACTATTGCCGCAGATGTGCCAGCTTTATTCCTCATTTGGTTTGCTTGGTAAAGTCAGCCTGAATTGATGCATCAATCTTGAGTTCCCTCTTAATTGGAGGTTCTAGAACTAGAGTCAGTAGATCAGAGATATGGTCCATGCCCATCATTGAGTTCAGTAACAGTGATAGCAAGGAGCCCAGAATCCTCTCAGGAGCGTAGAGATCACGAGATTGCAGTGCTGTGGTCCACTTGAATGCATTGGATAAACTGAGGGCCAGCATATCACCTGTCAGAAATTTGAGTTCCTCGACTGAGGAATGTGCTACGACTTTGTCCACCCGGTTACTGTCATTGATTTTACTAGACCCAGATAATCACTTAGGGCCCAATTCACAAAGGTAAACAGAGACAAAAGTCTAACTTTAAGACTTTTGGTATGAACAAAGGGCATTTACTACTTCTAAAAGCCCTATGTGAATACTGAAAGTCTAACTTTATGACCTTTGGTATTCACAAAGGGCATTTATGAGTAGTAAATGCCCTTTGTAAATTCTGAAAGTCTGGCCCTTAGATTTTGAATTAGATTGACTATATCATTGATCGCTATGCAATGGTACATAAAAGTGAAATGGGCACATCGGGTAGGGTATAGTCGGTTACCTAAGATGAATTTGCTGAAGGTGTGAGACTAGATGGTCTAGAAAGAATAGTGGAATACCCTACTATTGCTTGCTCTGCCTCAATGTGTTTTATATGGGAGGAAGACGGCAGGCAGGCATGATATAGCTGGTTTATATGCCCTCAAATTGTCTCCAGAGCACTGATACAGTTATTCAATGCTGCAGGTACCCATTCATTTTACTGATTGGCTTGATGCAAAGGATTGAAAAGCCTCTTGGAAAACCTTATTGTGAGTAATTATAGTCCCTTCTGTACAATTAATGGCCATTGATGTACCATTAATGGCATGTGTGTTCACAACTTTGGTATCATTGTAGACTTCAACTAAATAGAAATCAGTATTCAATTTTGAATTACAGTCAGATTTTGCTTTTAGAGAACCTGGTGTATAGGTAGTAGCATCTCCTTTTGGTGCTACCATTCTGTGGCCACCATTCTTCAGCCTCTTTCCACTCATCACCCCAGTAACACTAGAGAGGGTATTGAGCAGTTCATATACATCTGCAATGATCTCCAGGGGATAAGAATGGGAGAGCAGGGTTTAAAGTCCATCATTCTAGAAGGGCTGGACATGAGTGTCAGCACCACCCACAGGACTTCCTCTTGATACAAAATAGTGCCTAGAGCTACTTTGCATCACTTTTAGGTAACTTTCCAGTGGGCAGCTGCACCACATGTCTATTTTAGTAATACACAGATTGGAACAAATATCATTAGTAATGTCCTGCATTTCCTTATATAGTCCATCTCCTGACAGCACTCATACCCACTTCCTATCTTCTCACTAAATTTAACAAGATCCATTAACAAGCACATGTTTTTAAAGCGTGCTAATCTAGTTGTTAGAAGGCGACCTCAGAGGGGCCCGGAGGGGGCCCTGACTGCCCTGAGACCCACCCTCGAGGTATCGTAGCCGGGCACTGGCGGGAGACTCCTCAGGGGAGGAACCTCGTATCTAGGATCGCACACTCGGCACCACACGACAGAGAGACACCACACGAGGAGTTCTTAAGAGCAAATCTTTATCAGATCGGAGTGGTAGGATCTTTATGATCCGCAAGGCAAAATATATACAAGTAGAGCGCGGGCTCACAAAGTCTTGGAGGGGGGATAGGAGGTAGCGGGACAGTCTTTGGGGATATGGATCAAATGCAGGAGCGTACCCGGTGCACAGCTCACAATCCTCGAGCTGGGGGATACGCTTGTCGTCGTGGGGTCCGGCGGGACCAAGAGAGTCTGTGGGAGCTGCGAGTTACTCAGCAGGGCTCGAGCACAAGTTCGGAGGTCTTACGATCTTCAAGGAGCCGCGAGTCACTCAGCAGGGCTCAAGCACGAGTTCGGAGGTCTTACGATCTTCAGGGAGCCGCGAGTCACTCAGCAGGGCTCAAGCACGAGGTCGGAGGTCTTACGATCTTCAGGGAGCCGCAAGTCACTCAGCAGGGCTCAAGCACAAGTTCAGAGGTCTTACGATCTTCAAGGAGCCGCGAGTCACTCAGCAGGGCTCAGGTGTTTCCAAGGCGAATCTGCCGGACCGTCCCAGAGCACCCCTTGTTATAGGGCGACTCCTCTTTGATGTCCGGAGTCTGTGCAGGCAGGGGTCTTGTCACCTGGGGGTCGCTTGTTGGGGGTTTCCTGCCATTGTCCTTTGATCCTTTCAGGGCCGGGTCGGGAGGAGCCCCAGACACCCAGCAGGCGTGGAGCCAGCCCTCGGGGAGGCCGGCGGGTCAATCGAAACCCACCTTCCCAGGGAAGCGCAGAGGTGTGATGTAAACTGCTCCTCCCTTTCTTATCCCAAGGGGAGCGCGATGTCCTCCAGCCAGAGTGGCGCCTAGAGGCTAGGGTCGCGCTGGGGCCGGGCGGCCATCTTGGTGCATGAAGTGGGCACGCGGGCCCGGGGTGGCCGAAGGAGGAAGGCCACGGACGGGGGAAGTCCGGGTTGGGTGTGTGTGTTCTGGTGGAAGGATCGGCTAGGCCGTGGGCTCGGGGCTGGTGTGAGGTGCAGGGGTCAGGTCTGACTAGGTTACGAGGGCCGTTTCTAACACACGTCCCCCCCAGCTGAAAGCCGGAGAGAACTACCCATCTTCTTGGGGGTTCTCTTTGCTGAGGCGGAAGAATCGGGAGAGGCCATCGGCGTTGGCGTGGTCCGTACCAGGGCGATGTTCCACGGTGAAATCCATCCCCTGGAGGGAGATTGACCACCGCAGAAGTTTGGGGTTTTCTCCGCGCATCTGCATGAGCCATCGCAAGGGGCGATGGTCAGTTTGGACCCTGAAATGGGTGCCGAACAGGTATGGGCATAGTTTCTTGAGGGCCCAGACTACGGCGAACGCCTCGCGCTCGATGGTACTCCATCTCTGTTCCCGGGGCAACAGCCTTCGGCTGAGGAAGGCCACGGGCTGGTCTAGACCCTGGTCATTTACCTGGGAGAGGACTGCCCCTATGCCATGCTCGGAGGCATCAGTTTGTACCACAAACTCTTTGGAGTAGTCGGGGGCCTGGAGGACGGGGGCCATACACATGGCCGTTTTCAGGGCATTGGACGCCTCTTGGCAGGCAGGGGACCACTGCACCTTCTTGGGCTGCTTCTTGGACGTGAGTCCCGTGAGGGGACCAACCAGGCTGCCGTAATTCCGGATGAATCTCCGGTAGTAGCCCGTGAGGCCCAGAAAGGCTCGGACCTCTGTTTGGGTAGTGGGGGGTTCCCTGGCTAGGATGGCGTCGATTTTGGGCTGTAGAGGGGCGACCTGCCCGCTTCCGATCTGGTGCCCCAGGTAGGTTACCGAACCTTGCCCAATCTGGCATTTGCTGGCTTTCACGGTGAGGCCGGCCTGGCCTAGGGCGGTGAGCACCCTCCGGAGGTGCTGGAGGTGCTCACTCCATTCGGAACTCAAAACTGCAATATCGTCGAGATATGCAGCGCTGAGTTTTTCCAGCCCGGCCAGGACTCTATTTACCAGTCGCTGGAAGGTGGCCGGGGCATTTTTCATCCCGAAGGGCATCACGCGAAAGCGATAGTGCCCATCCGGGGTGGAGAAGGCGGACCGCTCCTTGGCTCCCTCTGTGAGCGCAATTTGCCAGTAGCCGCAGGTGAGATCGAAGGTGCTGAGGAACCGAGCAGCCCGAGCCGGTTAATGAGCTCGTCGGCTCGGGGAATAGGGTGGGCATCGGCTCGGGTGACTTCATTGAGTCCCCGGTAGTCCACGCAGAAGCGGAGTTCTGGGGCGACCCCGGGGGTAGCCGCTTTTGGGACCAGGACCACGGGGCTGGCCCAGGGGCTGTCTGAGGGTTCGATCACGCCTAGGGTCAACATTTTCGAGACCTCGGCTTGGATACAGGACCGGACCCGATCAGGGACTCGGTAGGCTCGGTGTCTCACTGGTGGGCTGTCCCCGGTATCCACATCATGGACACACCAGTCGGTGACCTTGGGGACCAGGGAGAAAAGGTTCGGAAACTGCCCTAGGAGCTGGCGGCAATCCTCACGTTGCTGGGGAGTGAGAGACGGAGAGAGGTTCACTCCCTCTACGGAGCCGTCCTTCTCCTTGTTGCACAGAAGATCAGGGAGAGGATCTGACTCTTCTTCGGAACCGTCATCAGTGGCCAGTAGGAGGCTCAGCTCCGTCCGCACAAAGTGGGGCTTGAGGCGGTTCACGTGGAGGACCCGGAGGGGGTCCCGGGCTGACTGGATGTCTACCAAGTACGTGACCGGGCTCTTCCGCTCAACTACTTTGAAGGGCCCGGTCCATTTATCCTGGAGAGTGCAGGGTTTCATGGGGGCCATGACCCACACCAGCTGGCCCGGCTGAAACTCGACCAGAGTGGCGTTATGGTCGTACCAGCGCTTCATCTCCTCCTGACTCGCCTCCAGGTTGGCCTCTGCCATCTCCCGGAATCTCCTAGTCTGATTTCGGAGGGTCAGGACGTAACGGAACACATCTCGGGGAGGGTCTCGGGGCGCCGCCTCCCACTCTTCCTTGACCAGGCTGAGGGGTCCCCTGACGGGGTGCCCATAGAGTAACTCAAAGGGGCTGAAACCCAAGGATTTCTGGGGAACTTCTCGGTATGCGAATAGGAGGCAGGGGAGCAGGATGTCCCACTTACGCCAGAGGGGCTCTTCCAGGCCCGCGATCATCCCCTTCAGATACCGGTTAAACCGCTCTACCAGGCCGTTTCCTTGGGGGTGGTACGGGGTGGTGAACTTATAGGACACCCCGCACTGTTGCCATAAGGACCTCATGTATCGGGAGATAAAGTTGGTACCGCGATCGCTCACGACCTTGCGGGGTAAGCCCATGCGGGAGAAGATCCCCATCAACGCCTGGCCCACCACGGGGGCCGTGACGGTGCGCAGGGGGATGGCCTCAGGGTAACGGGTGGCATGGTCCACCAGGACGAGGATGAACCGGTGCCCCTGGGAAGTTGGGGGGTCCAGAGGTCCTACAATGTTGATCCCGACCCGCTCAAAAGGGGTACTGACGACAGGGAAGGGCTGGAGGGGAGCCTTGCGCTTCCCTCCACTCTTCCCACTGGCCTGGCACGTGGGACAGGACTTGCAGTGGGCTTCCACATCCACTTTCATTCGGGGCCAGTAGAAGTGAGTCACGAGGCGACTGTATGTTTTGTCCTGACCCAAGTGGCCTGCGAGGGGAACGTCGTGGGCCAAGCCCAGGAGGAGGTTTCGGAAGCGTAGGGGTACCACCAGCACCCGGCCGGACCCTAGCTCCACGACTTCTGTTCGCTGTACAGAAGGTCATTCTCCCAATACACCCGGTGCGTCCCCGTCTGGTCGCCTGCGGCCTGGGCCTCTGCCTGTTGCCGGGGCCCGACCAGGGAGGGACAGGTAGCCTGCTCTCGGCAGAACTCCTCTCGGGAGGGGCCCCCCTCGTGGCGCCACTGGGCTAATTCGGGCAGATTGCCTAACTCGGTGACTGGGGTGGAGTCGGAAGGCGGGGGTTCGTCACTGGCGATCGACTCTTCTGGTGGGGGAATGGGGGGACCCTCGGCTGGGACCATCCTATCTTCAGGGGTCGGGGCGTCGTCGACTTCCCTCAGGGGGGTCAGTCGAGCCGCCATGGATTGAGTGGTGGCGCACACCCACTCAGGGAGGCCCATCATCCCTAGGTGGGTCTTGCGCTCAACTTGTCCCCAGGGGGAACTTTCCAGGTCGTTCCCCAGGAGGCAGTCGACGGGCTGGGAGGTTCTCACTGCGACCTTCAGTTTACCGACCACCCCTCCCCACTCAAAGGGCACCAGGGCTACCTTACATAGGCTTTCTGTGTTGTCGGCTGAAATGACAGGGCAAAAGACGTTGGGGAGGACCTGGTCTTCGTGTACTAAATGGCTGAGGACACCGGTGATGCTGGCCCCGGTGTCACGGAGGGCTTCGACTTGGTGGCCATTGATCGTTACGAGCTGCCCATATTTCTTTGTGTTAGAGGGCAGGAGGCTCCCAGGGACCATCTCTCTAGCTCCTAAGGATACTAGGGCCATAGCGGCGGGTTCCCACTCCTCGGCCTCCTCAACCTCCTCCCCCAGGGCTACATTGGCTATCTGTCTAGCAGGGGGTGCTGCCTGGGTGGTGCGTGGGGCCATGGGGCATTCAGGGTCGTTGGCATAATGCCCGGGCTTCTGGCAACAGAAACAAGTGATGGTTACTCGGTGCCCCCGTCTAAGGGGGGGCCGGATACAGCTGGTGGGGGTGCCGGGAAAGGTGGAGGTTGGGACTTCGGGGGACTAGCCTGGGACTCTCTCTGCCCTCCCTGGTTTCCCCCCCTCTCTGGCGGGGTGGTCCCTGACTGGCTCGGGGGTACTCTCCTACAGGGCCCCGGGAGACCCGGGTGTTGGTCCAGCGATCCGCCTCGACAGCCAGCTTTCTTGGGTCCGTGAGCTTGCTGTCGAGCAGATGCTGGTGTAGTTCCACAAAGCAGTTGGCCGCCAGGTGTTCCCACAACATAAGGTCGGTTAGTTCTTCCAGGGTGGTTACCTTGCTGCCCTTGATCCACCCATCGAAGGCGCGGCTGAAGAAATTCACATATTCCACCCAGGTGGTACCCGGGATCTTCCTGCAGTCCCGGAACCGCTGGCGGTACATCTCCGGGGTGAGGCTGTACCTTGTGAGGAGGGCCGCTTTCATGTGTTCATAGGAGTTTTGCATGGAGGTGGGTAGGTCGAGCAGGGTGTCTCTCCCTTCGCTCAGGAATCGTCCCCATAACCCAGCCCCCCAATCCTTCTGCGAGACCCGATGGGAGGTCATGGCGACCTCGTAGGCCCGGAACCACTGCTGAATGTCATCATTTTTGTAATATTCTTTGACCACATCCTTGGGGATGTGGACCTTCTGCTCCGTCGGGGCGGCCGCCTCCCGGTTCCCCGGGGGCCGAGTTTCTTCGCTTCTTGCTTTCAGTTCTATCTCCTTCAGGCTGCGTTCATGTTCCAGTTGAAGTCTCCTTCCCTCGTGTTCTCGTTGGAGTTTCTTCTCTTCTAGTTCTCCTTGTACTCGCAACTGTTCTACTGCTCGCTTTTTCTCGGCTAATTTCAACTCGCCCTCAATTTTGAGTTTGGCTAATTCGAGCTCGTGATGGCGACTTTTTTCTCTGTCTGCGAGTTCCTCCGGGGATAGGCCCCCGTCTGGTACGAAGCCTCGCACCTGGTTGCTGCTGCGTTCTCCTTGGGAGGGCCCAACTTCGTCGTGGGGCTCCCCCGCTCCTTCTGGGCGGGAGGCTCCAGAATCCACCCAAGCTTTCAGTGCCTTTTGCATGTCTTCTTTGGTGTTGAGAACAGTGGTAGCGATTCTGAGTTCCTTACAGAATTTCTTTAGTTCTTTGTGAGTGTACTCTTCCAGCTGTTCCACCTGGAACACGGTACTGGCGTCGTTTTCTATGAGAACCACGGCGTTTCCTTCTGCCATCTTTGTCGGTAGTGCGTCAGCCGTTCACGGTACGATCTCTAGATTATGGGCCCGAATCCCGTCGCTTGCCACCAATGTTAGAAGGCGACCTCAGAGGGGCCCGGAGGGGGCCCTGACTGCCCTGAGACCCACCCTCGAGGTATCGTAGCCGGGCACTGGCGGGAGACTCCTCAGGGGAGGAACCTTGTATCTAGGATCGCACACTCGGCACCACACGACAGAGAGACACCACACGAGGAGTTCTTAAGAGCAAATCTTTATCAGATCGGAGTGGTAGGATCTTTACGGGCTCACAAAGTCTTGGAGGGGGGATAGGAGGTAGCGGGACAGTCTTTGGGGATATGGATCAAATGCAGGAGCGTACCCGGCGCACAGCTCACAATCCTCGAGCTGGGGGATACGCTTGTCGTTGTGGGGTCCGGCGGGACCAAGAGAGTGTGTGGGAGCTGCGAGTTACTCAGCAGGGCTCGAGCACAAGTTCGGAGGTCTTACGATCTTCAAGGAGCCGCGAGTCACTCAGCAGGGCTCAAGCACGAGTTCGGAGGTCTTACGATCTTCAGGGAGCCGCGAGTCACTCAGCAGGGCTCAAGCACGAGGTCGGAGGTCTTACGATCTTCAGGGAGCCGCGAGTCACTCAGCAGGGCTCAAGCACAAGTTCGGAGGTCTTACAATCTTCAAGGAGCCGCAAGTCACTCAGCAGGGCTCAGCTGTTTCCAGGGCGAATCTGCCGGACCGTCCCAGAGCACCCCTTGTTATAGGGCGACTCCTCTTTGATGTCCGGAGTCTGTGCAGGCAGGGGTCTTGTCACCTGGGGGTCGCTTGTTGGGGGTTTCCTGCCATTGTCCTTTGATCCTTTCAGGGCCGGGTCGGGAGGAGCCCCAGACACCCAGCAGGCGTGGAGCCAGCCTTCGGGGAGGCCGGCGGGTCGATCGAAATCCACCTTCCCAGGGAAGCGCAGAGGTGTGATGTAAACTGCTCCTCCCTTTCTTATCCCAAGGGGAGCGCGATGTCCTCCAGCCGGAGTAGCGCCTAGAGGCTAGGGTCGCGCTGGGGCCGGGCGGCCATCTTGGTGCATGAAGTGGGCACGCGGGCCCGGGGTGGCCGAAGGAGGAAGGCCACGGACAGGGGAAGTCCGTGTTGGGTGTGTGTGTTCTGGTGGAAGGATCGGCTAGGCCGTGGGCTCGGGGCTGGTGTGAGGTGCAGGGGTCAGGTCTGACTAGGTTACGAGGGCCGGTTCTAACACTAGTGATCTAGGTCCTGTCTTGGAACAAAGGAACTGCAGTGAAACAATGAGAGTCTATTCACAAGAGGGGCATAACGAAGAAAACGTATACAATGATTTGGGGGGGAAGCAACTCGAAGCAGGATGGGAAGGAGAGAAAAATAGAGGAGAAAGGGGAAGAGGGAGAGCAAATAGTCCCTCCCATGTACCGTAACTCGAGATCTGTCGTGATCTGTGACAGGATACATCATGCATTCAAAATACTGTGAGGCTCAAATTCTCCTTGATGAGATAAACACCAGAACAGAAAAGTCACAGGAGCAGGGAAATGAACCAGACTACAAATCCATCCATTGATGAGTAACTGACAGATTCATAGCCCACTCTATGTACATGTCACGTATTGGAAACAATAAATGTGTTTAGAACCAGCCAAAGGTCTCTGTAGTGGAGATCTAATGATAGCATACATTGCTTTTGTACATCCAAAATGTAACCATCAGGATGCTATTCATTTGTACACCTATAGCATTTATCAAACCCTACGCACCATGTGATGGACAATTGTCTACCCTTGTGTAACTAAACCATTATATGATTGGAACTGTGCTGTGGTAAACCACAGGGGGATGGGTGACAGGGCATGTAAAGGGACGTGACTGCAACATCCCTATTTCAATACCTATATAATAACACAGTGTTACAGTTCCCGGTGAGCGCAAAAAAACTTTTTTTCCCATTGAGCATGTAAAAATGCAAGTAAGTTTTGATTCGTGAGGTATGCATTATGAGCACTACCACCGAAAAAAAGGAAATGCGCTGCCCATTAGCACTTTGTGGTACAAAAGGGGGTGGTGATGGACGGAGCATCAGAACCAATCAAACACTCACACCCAGTCAACAGATCTGGGTTTGATCCATCACCGTTCTTTAGCCCACTCTGCCACCCCAGTTCAGACATGGCCATATGCAAATCAGTCTGACCCTGTGCCTCATGGGAACAGTCCAGCCCGAACTGCCAAGCCATGCCTTCCCTGGACCAGAAACAAGCTTCCTAGGACCGGTTTCTGGCATTTCAGCCGTCTTCAGCCAGGCTTGCTTGAATCCAGTGGCAAAGTGAGCAAGGGACTCACGTCTGAGCATACCCTGCCAAAGGTCTCTGTAGTGGAGATCTAATGATAGCATACATTGCTTTTGTACATCCAAAATGTAACCATCAGGATGCTATTCATTTGTACACCTATAGCATTTATCAAACCCTACGCACCATGTGATGGACAATTGTCTACCCTTGTGTAACTAAACCATTATATGATTGGAACTGTGCTGTGGTAAACCACAGGGGGATGGGTGACAGGGCATGTAAAGGGACGTGACTGCAACATCCCTATTTCAATACCTATATAATAACACAGTGTTACAGTTCCCGGTGAGCGCAAAAAAACTTTTTTTCCCATTGAGCATGTAAAAATGCAAGTAAGTTTTGATTCGTGAGGTATGCATTATGAGCACTACCACCGAAAAAAAGGAAATGCGCTGCCCATTAGCACTTTGTGGCTGCTTTCATTAGAAAAAAGTGCAAAAAGACCTTGACAACAACATAAAAGCATGGGTAGAGCAATGAAACACATGCACTTCATACGAAAAAAAGTGGAGAGAATGAGGAAGCACGTGCAGTCCCATGGAGTGCAGATAGATAGCTACAAAATAGTCCCCTCCAGGCAGCAGTGGAAGGGGGAGGTGCAGTTTTGCATCTGCACAAATTTGCATCATCTTCTAAATAGGCCAGTCATAAACTACACTTGCACAGGCAACAGTCCAACATATTTTGCACTCGTCAGATATTGTAAATGTTGTTTTGCAGTTTGCACACGTTGGTTGGTGCAAGTGACAGTATAAAATTGCAGACAAACGTGCAATTAATTTACCCTCCCCCCCCCCCCACCCACCCTAAGTCCCTTTTGTATATTGTAGTTGCCAAGAAGCCTGGCATTACCATCTCCCTCGTCTGCAACAGAGCAGCAGACTTAAATTGACATCTCACTCGCCATGAAAAATATTTGAGTGCCATGATTACAATTTCACACAGGCCTTAACTTTCAAGGTCCAGACGGGGTATAAACACGGACTTACTGAGTTAGTTTGCGAATACGATATTATAAGATTGCTCGTTCCTGCAGTGCCTTTCCACACTCAAACAGCACGTTAGTGCCCGCTGGAGGGATTTGCAATAATAAATACCGCTCCCCTACAAGACATAAGAACCGAATGGGTCGCTATGGTGCAACCTGCCATTTCCAGAAGTACTGATGAGGGAACATGAACAATGTAATCATCCATATTGCTTTGCAGATGGCCATAAGGAGGCGTGGAGAATGCCCCGCATCAGCAGAAGAGCGATAAAGCCGCAGACAAATGCGCGTCGAAACTGCTCTTCGAGGAAGGTGGGATCAGCATGTTTATCTCATGAACGAGTCAAGTTCTCAATGAACAGCGAAACGAGGTAGCCCCTAATCAGTTGAAAAGAGATTACAAGGAGAAAATGCAGTTCCTACCCCGGAGGACAGGATTATACTGCTATAACCTTTAGATACCGCAGTAACTCCCCTGCATAGCTGTGAGATAACGTTATCAGTTTTATTGAGTGAGTTAAATTCACTCACTCGGGCACAAAGCTGACTTCTGAAAAAAACCCATAGTCGAGTATGCCAAATAGCCTCAGATTGCAATAAAAAGCTTCTGATTACAAGGAAAAGTGTCATCTGTTTGTCATTGGGTTTATTGACTGGTGTCTGAAATGGCTCTTAAGTTTCCATTGACACAAGGATACCCGTGGAAAAGGTACATGTTACAGGTTGTTTATTAGCTTTGTGGTCAAAGACATACAAAGAATGTTGTCAGGACACCTACACGATGGAGAAACGATAAACAAACTGAAAGCTGAAAGCTTTTTTCAATTCCCATTGACTATTTGCCCCCCTTTTGCTCCTCTGGATTCTTATCAAGGGAGACCAGCCTTACTTTACTTGCAACTTCTGGATTTGCGGAAAACGTGTTGCTTAATGCTTTTTAGCCAGTTTTTTTTGGGGAGGGGTGTATTTTGCTAACTTGAGAAATTAACTGTGACAGTGAGCTATTTTAGAAATGTACTGGTCATGTAAATTGGTTAAAATTTGATTAGATTAATGGTTTCAGGTGGTTCTTATTACTCCCTACCTACATAGCGGACCCTTCTATGAAGGTATTTATTTGTTAGATTTTATTAGGATAAGCCCCTCTGCCAGTGGTGGCTCGCTGAGGGAGTGCTGCGGGGGGCAGGGGAGGGACAGGGTGGGGGGTAGTAAACTCCGGCATACGGTGAAACGGAGTTAAGTAAAAAATAAAAATTTTTAAAACAGTTTAGATTGCGCGTGCTGCAAGGCTTAGTTGGCGTTGCAGCGCGCGCAATGTAAATTGTTTTATTTATTTAGTTATTTACTTAACTCCGTTCCGCCGTATGCCGCAGTTTACAACCCCCCACCCTGCCCCTCCCCTGCCCCACCCCACTGCCCCGCAGCACTCCCTCGGCGAGCCGCCACTGCCCTGCGCCCTATTATACAGTATTTTTAAAGGTGTTTTTTACTGTATGTATGTATTTTCAGCAATGCATTTTTATCTTTTCAAAGGTTGCACTTTCAAAATTTGCTGTATTTTAATTTAGATATGCCTGTAAGTGTATTTAAGATACAAAATGATTTGTGGATGTTTTATTTCTTACTGTGCTTTTATGGACAATGTAGGCTGAATAAAGAATGTATTGATTGATTGACTAGAAAGAAACCTTCTGAATCTTAAAAACCATCTGCAAATAATTAACTTAAAAAAAAATAAAGTAGAAGTACACTGCATTGCCAGTGGCTATTTACTATAATGTTGTTTATAAGTGTATGTGACTGGAATTTAACCTAGAAATGTCTTGCACATTCAATACATTTTGACTTATGTGACTTAAACCAGATTTTAAATCAAATGTCTTCATCTAAAAGTAAACAACACATTCAATGTGTCCAAGAGAAGGTTATTGAAATGTTGATAAACATGAGCTGTTACCAACACCGAGATATACCAGTTTCCAGCCAAAAGCTCCTCTTGCTGATAAATGTATGTCCTACTGTATTATGTCATGTATTTGTGTAGTTACATTGGATCCACTTTGCTGTATTGAAAATTGTAGGAAAATGCCTCTTTTCTCATTATTACCCCCCTTTTTTGGACTGATGCTGGTGTTTCTTTTTTTACTCTGTACACATATGGCCCGATTCACAAAGGTAAACTGAGACGAAAGTCTAACTTTATGAATTACGATATTCACAAAGGACATTTACTACTTGTAAATGCCCTTTGTGAATACCAAAAGTCATAAAGTTATACGTTCGGTATTCACAAAGGGCATTTACGAGTAGTAAGTGCCCTTTGTGACTACCGAAAGTCATAACATTAGACTTTCGCTCAGTTTTCCTTTGTAACTCGGGCCCTAAGACTCTGCTAACCAGATGCCCATCCCTGTGTCCTGACCCCTAAAATATGTTAAAATTGGCTATACTCCTTATTGGCATATTTAACTTACCTATAAGTCCCTAGTATATGGTACAGAGTTAAACCAGGGCCTGTAAGTTAAATATAAGTAGTGATCATTAGCAGCCATTGTACCATCTAGCACAGTGATAGTGCAGCCTATCTGTGCAGATTAAAAACTCCTAATTTGAGCTGCCAAAATAACTCCTTTTGGCTAGCCTAAACCTTTCTTTTAAATACTAATAAGTTACTCCTATGTGGGGCTTAATGATCATAAGGCATACTGCATGGTATTTAAAAGTAGGACATGTAAAAGTTGAATGTTAAACATGTCTTACAGTGATAAGGCCCCAAAAGATATTTTTGACTGTAGCAGGGTTAGCTGCTCCTTTGAAAAGCATTGAAATATAATGGTAAAGTTAACAATGTTTTCTCCACCTAAGAAACAACGACAACGGTCATTCTTGAACGTTTAATTTTTTTTATACTAGCCCAATTTACTGGTAAAGTCGGGTTTGCAATAACTATATTGGAAAAGGTACTTTTAGAAATTGTCTTTTTCCTGCCTAAAGACTTTAGAAGCCCATTTGAGCTTCCAGCTATCCATTAGTAGCTAAATAGCCACCTTGATGAGGTGTGAACTTGCACCCAGAGCTGAGAAAAAGGCCTTGGATTGATGGAGGTGTTTTGTTCTTCTATCAAGATGATCATATGGGCTGTGTATATAATTGGCTTCAAAAAGGCCTACCCGTTCACAGACAAATAGTAGCTGACACCTGAGCAGGTCCCTCTTTTGTCCAGCTATTCAGACAGGTGCCAATCTCAGTGGGAGAGGAGTTATCACCAGAACTGATTTGAAGACAAGAGAGGAGGGGTTACTAATTTTCTATCTTGGTTTTAGATAGAGAGAGGCACTATGGATTGTTTGCAGGAGGGCACACAGGGACTGTTGCAAAGGTGGGTAGGGTTACTCCTAAGAACTTTCTCCCTATTGGATAAGGAGGGGGCAGGAGTCAAACCCACCTGCAGGCTACTATAAGGCATATATTTGGCACCCCTGATCCGGGATCTGTGGAAAACAGATATTTAACTTACCTATAAGTCCCTAGTATATGGTACAGAGTTAAACCAGGGCCTGTAAGTTAAATATAAGTAGGAGTGCACCTGCTGTTTAGACCTGTGAGGAAACCTGAAAGGCTGAACCTGCTTCCACTTTTACCCAGGACATAGAAGTGGACTCCAATGATCAGTTGGCTGACCTCCTGTTAAGCTAAAGAGACAGAATAAGCTACTAGAAACCCTTTCCTGAAGAGTGCAGCTGAACAGTTCCAATAGGACTTGTCCTGCACTCTGCTGGTGGCTTCTACTGGAGTGAGTGTTGTCCCCCAACTGCTGTTCCTGAAGTCCAGTGATTCTTGGCTGAGTCAAAGTGTACGCCTCCTTTCATCCTGAAAACCCCGGGACTTAAAAACTTGTCCAAAGTACCGGGACAAACCTGCCAAGTCAATCCGATGAAGTGTGTTCCTACTGGGCCAAAAAGTCAGGTCGCTCCTGCTCAGAGATTTTGTCACAGCACTAAATCAGTTTAGGAGGCCATCGCAGAGAGGGTATCTGGCCTCCTGGATCCCTGTTCAACAACAGCTTGCAGCACAGCCCCACTAGAGGAGTCTGAACATAGAAATCTTAACCAGTCAAAGGCTCCAAATGTTTCAACCCAGCAATAGTCCTTCAATAGATGTGAATTTTGAATTTCTCTCACTCTGAGCATTCTGACAAAAGTCAACGGCTTCAACAGAACCTTGTCCGATGGCTATCTGCCCTCTTGGAGTCTTTCTCACCATAGCCAGCTTCCTTGACCCACTGAAGCTTTTTGACTTCCATTCAGAAGGTAAAGCTTCTTGCCGGGTTGAACCTGATTTATATATCTGACTTGTTCTCCTTTGCGGTTGGCCTTAAATTGTGCCTAGGCACTCTGGAAGCGCAATCAGATAATGGCAATTAGCGATTAACACTGGTGCTATTTTCATTAAAATTCATATCAATGATTCCATTTATTGGATCATATTTTGATGTCTTTTTGGTTATCTATTGCAGGGTGTTACAGTATAAGTGGTTGATGATGTTTGGTGCTGGACTTGTTACTGCTCCTTTATACCTGTGGTAACTTAACACTTGTAAATTTGTCTCCACTCCCTGTTTCAGAGATGGGAGACATGTACGTTTACACTTTTGTGTAACTGTGTACTCATAAATAGTGAATAGCCCAAAGTAGAAAAGTTACAAAAAAGTGTAAGAGTAAGCTTACACATGTATATTTACTATTGCAAAAGATGTACCACTGCAAATAATTTAACTTGAGTTAACTTGAGCATGCATCCTATTTGTTGCTGGTTCAAGGGGCAGTGCAGTTTGTTCAGGGACCTTCAATATTATGGGCCTGATTCAGAGAACTAACTTAAGACAAAATCCTAAACTTACTACCATTTTGGTATTCACAGAAGACACTTACTCATTTTGGTATTCACAGAAGGCACTTACTCATTTCTGTATTCACATTTCTGTATTAACTGCAGGTCATGGTAATTTGGAATTTGGTTTTGTCCATTTTGTAACTTTTATGTTGGCGACCTGGTGTGGTACCTTCTCCCTTGTCGGCTGTGCCATCTTCATTTGTTGTTGCCACTCCTTCTTGTTGTCTTCTTCTTCCCCTAAATGGTGTATTTTTCCCGCCATCCGTTTCTCTTATGGTCTCCCCTATATGTTGATGTCCGAGTTTCCCCTGAGGTTTGGTGGAGTTCCGGTGCTGTTGTCGTCATCTTTTGGTGCAGCCATCCCCCATTTCGTCTTGTGTCTGTAGATGATTAGAAGTTAAATACATCACAGGGCCCCCGCAGCGCAGGACGCTAAAAGATTTTGCCGCAAGTGAAGGAGTGAAGGAGCCTGCATAGAGGAGGGGACTCTAACCCCCAGATACACCCGCGCCAGGTGGCGTTCTTCTGCCGCGTCAGTTCCGCTGCACCGGAGGCTCTTAAATACATCACAGGGCCCCCACAGCGCGGGATACTAAAGGATTTTGCCGCAAGTTTAGGAGTGAAGGAGCCTGCATAGAGGAGGGGACTCTAACCCCCAGAGACACCTGCGCCAGGTGGCGTTCTTCTGCCGCGTCACTCCCGCTGCGCCGGAGGCCCATAAATACATCACAGGGCCCCCGCAGCACGGGACGCTAAAGGATTTTGCCGCAAGTGAAGTAGTGAAGGAGTGAAGGAGCCTGCATAGAGGAGGGGACTCTAACCTCCAGAGACACCCGCGCCAGGCGGCGCTCTTCTGTTGCGTCACTCCCGCTGCACCGGAGGCCCTTAAATACATCACAGGGCCCCTGCAGCGCCGGACACTAAAGGATCTGCGCCCGTCCAAGGCCGGATAAGGCCGGGCCAGGCTACACCTCTTGGCCAAGCGACTTGCAAGGTGATTCTGAAGCCAAAACACACCGGTAAGGGGTCGGAAAATATTTCAATTTTATACGCTGAAACTTGTTTGTCGGGGCCAATAACACAGATATGGGGAAAAGAAAATTAGCCTCAAATAAGGGGAAGGCGGCCGGGAAAGTCGCTCCTATTACAAACTATTTGAAGAGTGCTATGGGGATTTTAAATGATGAAGTAGTCCAAGTTGAAGAACAACTGGCAGCCACCAAAACAGCTCTGAATATTGAACATAGGGAGGCCAAGACTACAATAGAGGTCCGTGACCCTGTTCGTGAAAACAGCTTGGCTCCAGAAAACCCAGAGGATGTGGTACAAGACCGTGCACAGAGAAATAGTAGCAACTGGAGTAATAGTTCGGATATCTCTAAGCTACATTCTCCAGCAATATCAAGCCCAGGTGTATCAAACACCCCACTAGAAATGTCCATGTCACCAGATGTTTATGATCAGCCTTCACCGCCAGCCAAAAGGAGTAAACAGCACATCGTTCCAGTAAAGACCTATCCCCAGAGAAAGAAGCAGAAAAAGGGGAATACACTAAAGCATGATGGAAGGGGTACAGGGTCGGAACATGGGGATTCACCACCTAAATATGCTTGGCATTGAAATCCTTTTTAAGAAATTACACAGAAAAATTGACACCATTGAAAGGCGCATCATGACTGAGATAAAATTAGTGCAAAAGGATATCTGCCAATTAACTGAGCTGATTACAGATCTAAAACAACAAAACACCTCCACAGCACGCATTAATATTGCTCGAAGCAGAGAATCTGTTAAGTAACCATCATCTGATAAAAATAAAGGAACTGATACTGATCCACGAAGTGCGCAGCAGGACCATCTGATACTCTTGACAAAGGAAGAATCAAAAGATTACAAAAACAATCTCTCTGCAAAACCTGGTCTGAGGACTTTCAACAACCCAAAAACCATCATGGTGTCTTTTTAAATGTACCCCCTCAGGCTACCCCTTACGTTATCATAATGAAAAATTTACCTAAACTGTCTGAAAACCGTATAGAAATGTGGGATTCACTGAAAAATTGTGCGATACGTTGGTTTGCTACTAATACTTGTTGCAACACTGGGGTTCTCGCCCAGGAAATAATTATGCTAAGGAGAGTGAAATGGGTGGGAAAAATGGACAAGACTTGTGAGGGTGACTGCGTTGTTGTAAACTATCGCCACCCATATTTTGTGGCCTATTTACTAAATGAGGTGTCAAGTAAACAGGAGTGGTCAAGTAAACACCACCATCAACACACTGGCGTTGTTACAGTACCCCTTGGGTACTTCTGTAGACCAAGTTCTGAGCAATATTTTAAATACGGAAGAGCCCAATACTGTAACATCGAAGAAGCAATCCCAATCATGCCAAATAGGTTTGATCTCCTGAGAATATGTAGTGAGGTGGATTGACTAAACATAAAAACTGCTCACACAGCTGATTATCATCTGACAAGAGAATCCCTGAGTACTGAGAATTTGCCCGTAGTATGTAATTCTCCCCCACCTTATATCAACACAGCAATATTGCCAGCAGAAGCTATGCTGCCTTGCTCCCACAATGATTTTATTCCTCCTAGCTACCCAAGTGATATTGATATAGTAAGCAGTCGTTTGGGCAGTTCACTGCAAATCCTGTCATGGAATGTCGCAGGGGTTAATAATAAACTGTCTGATATATCTTGGCTCAACACGATACAAAATCGAGATCTAATTCTAATGCAGGAAACCTGGCAAGTAGATCCTTTTTATGTAAATGGCTTTAAGACCATTTTTTCTGAAGCAATTCCATCCAAGGCAGGGAGAGCAAGTGGAGGTTTAGCTGTGTTACTATCTGAAACCTCTCCACTAACTCTACAGAAAACCTTTACTAAGTCACAGTATTTTCAATTCCTACTCCTTAGTGTAAAGGGAAAGCAAAATATCGTAGGGAATAACTACTACAATAATGTTTTTAATAAAAATAGATCATGGAAAGCCACTGCGATGGAGGAAGAACTTGATACCTTGCTGAAGAGGTTGGAGAGTGAGTATATAGTGATATGGGTGGTGATTTTATTATCTAATTATGCAAGTCATTGAAAATGGATCAATGTGGCCATATAGATGATTTAGGGGACCACATCATTAATTTCCCACATAATCCCTATGGCAAAATACCTCATTACGTTATGTATAAATATGGCCTGGAAGTTTTGAAGTTGGGTGTCAATGATGGAGCCATTGAGGCATATACTTATGAGGGGGGTAGGTCTTCATCATGAATTGATCACTTCCTGACATCAAGGAACAGTAGGCAGTTTGTGAATGATTGCATCATATTGCATTGTTTACTTAGTGATCATCACCCCATATTGTTAACGTCAAACTCTAGCTTATATTCTACTGAAAAGGCTTGTGCCACTTCAGCTGACATTAGTACACAAGGTGAAAATGGGATTTCTATTAAATGGACGAGCTGCCCAAGATGCAACTCCGTCGGAGCAGATATTATTCATATATTTGCATCTTGCCCTCAGTTATATACATTAAAACGGGATTTAGAAATGTTTTTAACTACACACTTAGGTATCCGAGTTGCGCTCTCACCAACCTTAGTGTTACTTGGGGTTAGTACAGACCCATCGGTTCCACATCGGGAATTTCTGTTTATAGCAATGGCAGTATATAGATTAATGATTGCCAGGGCTTGACTGGATATAAGACCTCCGGACATGCATCAGTGGCTGGCAAGTTTATTGTCTGCTTATAATATAGAAAAAGCAATCTATGCACGTAAGGGTAAAAAGAACAGGCAACTTGGATTGAAAATCTGGGAGCCTGTAAGGATATGGAAGGAGGGAATGATGTTAATTTAAGAATGTTGGACTGTTTGTCTGTTTGAATATTTCTTCGATATAGCTGCTTATATACCCATTTATTTTTCATAGTGGTTCTTATGGTTGTGAAGAAACGAACAAAAAACATCAATGATGTATCTTTAAGGAGTTATAAAGTAATGTGAACATTAATTGAGCTAATATTGTACGCAGGGTGATTTTTCAAATGCAATATACTGTATAATGCTGTGATAATGACGTAGTACTGATGGAATATAAGGAAAATTTTAAAAAATCGATAAAAATATAAAAAAAAAAAAAACTGGACTGGTGTTAACTGCCAATTTTATGGAAAACTTGGCTGCAAGCAAAAATCACGATATAGAAGTTTGCTTAGATGGATCTTCTAATAATATTGATATTGTTATGGCTTTTAATAATATTTCAGTAGAAATTAATAAAAATATGATATTAAAAAATAAGATTCATAAAAACAAAAGAGATCGCTGCCCACACTGGTTTAACCAAGAATGCTTGAAATTAAATAGAGATTTGAAGGAAGCTTTGAAAGTTAAGCCAAGAAATAGAGCAAATATTAGTAGACTTAGAAAAAGTTATAAACAAGCACAAGACGCTAGGAAAAACAGAAATTAGAGAGACTGGATGGGACAATTTAGTCCAGGCAGCTGAGACCAAAAACTCCACTCTTTTTTGGAAAACTATTGATCAACCCCTGTTTAAGGATAATTCAATGGCGAGGGTTGACACAGTAGTTACCCCAGAAGATTGGTTACTGCACTTTGAAGATATTTTTAACCCCACTAAACGCTGTAATGAAATGGACCTGGACGGTAACATTATTTTAATTAAAACTAATAAAATTGAAACCATCACTGTAGATGAGGTTGGAACTGCCCTTCAAAATAGTGCAAGTGGGAAGGCTGCTGGCCCTGATGGGGTCCCGATTGATATATTTAAATACAATGTCGACTTTTGGTCCCCCATTTCAGTTAACTTTTTTAATGCTTTACTGACGGGATGTTACCCGCAAATTGGGCTGAAAGTGTGATTGTTCCGATTTTGCAAAAAGGCAACAAAGCTAGTGCAAAATGTTACCGCCCCATTTCTCTCCTTGACTCCACCTCTAAACTTATGGGCAGGATTTTGTTAGCCAGACTCGAATGTTGGGTCAAGGAGAGAAATATTTTAACTGAAGCCCAATATGGCTTTAGAAAGGGAATTGGTATGGTTGAGCAGTGTGTAAATTTAGAACTACTCATTGAGAAATATACCATGGCAAAAACTGGTTCACTTCACCTTTGCTTTGTCGACCTTTCCAGCGCGTTTGACTTAGTAAATCACATTATGTTATGGCAAACGCTGGAAGGAATGGGTGCTCCACATAATATTATCAGCCTCCTGTCACAAATTTATGCCATTTAATATCAAAGATACGATATGGCAAGAACGGGGAATGCACATCGCACTTTAGAGTAACCCGAGGTATCAGACAAGGTTGTGTCCTCGCCCCACTCTTATTTTCATTATACATCAATGGAGTGGACCTTTTACTACAGAGTTCTAAGGTAGATGCCCCTGTCGTTGGTAAGCGTGTAACACCGGTTTTATTATATGCTGACGACGCAGTCATGATTTCCAGGACTGCAAATGGCCTACAACTCTTGATTGATAAATTCACAAATTTTATGTCTGATAAAAATTTTGCGATTAATTTGTCTAAGACTCTAGTACTGATGTGTGGAAAAAGTAAAGCCAAAATTAAAATCCACTACGTCAATGGTGCACCGATTGAAAGGACATCAACTTTCTCTTACCTGGGGTTACTTTTTAATTGTAAAGGCGCATGGAATGCACATATTCACTTATGTAAACTAAACATTTTAAGAATAAGTGAGGCTATTTTTAGATTTTCACAAAAAATAGGCAATAAGCCAGTGCAAGAGATTCTAAAACTACATGGGAGTAAATTTATAACAGGGGTATGTTATGGCGGACCGCTCTGGGGTATGGCTGATACCTCCCCATTACAAATATTGGAAAACAAATTTCTACGAAGATTGTTATCAGTTCCTAACTCCACAGCTACCTACATCGTCCATGGGGAAATGGACGTACCTTTTTTAAGTGACCTGAATAGCGCGTCCGCCCTAATTTTATGGTACCGAATCTGGATGAAGGAAGAAACTAATTTCACTAAGTACATAATACGTGACTGCTTAACCCTTGACTATTGGAAGAATATACCCTGGCTGAAATATATCCATAGTCTCCTTATGGAGTGATATGTGAGCGCTAATTTTGGAAATCCAATGGGTATCAAGAAATGTAGCCATGGAAGCAGCAGTACGTGTTAAATCAAATGTTAGAATAGACCATGAAGGGCACCTGTCTCCGGGCATTCAGTCATACCTTATCTTCACTAGAAATACTCAACATAGATTTTATTTAACTAGATTAAGCTTCAGTACGCTGCATTTCCAAACCGCTTTCCCAAAGATGGGTAAATGGAGTGCAAATCTCCCTATATGCATGTGTGATGGTAAGTCCATCCAAAGCACTGTGCACTTTGTACTTTTTTGTAACTTTTATAAGGATTTAAGGAAATTAATTTTATGCCCACTTTTTATCTCAAATAGATTGTACTCTTAAAAAACCGCCTTTTAATTTATTTGTGATTTAGTACACACATCTATATGTAATGCGGTAATTGCTTACACTCAACTAGCTATCAAGTGAAGAAAGGAGCTTTCCCATTTGGAATCTCTAGTTTATGAATAAGTTGCACAGTCTGTAATTCGGCTTTTTAAACATATTTTAAATGTATTTTATGACTTGAAGTTCCTATGTGCCAATATGAATAATTAATTGATTGCCATGATGTATTTATATTATTGTAACATGTAAAATGAGAAATTATATTTGAAAAACGTATTAATTACTGTTTAAATTATGATGATTTGTTTTGCAATGTAGAATGCTTTTATGGATATATTTTCTTATATACCGAATAAAGCTTGTTTTAACTTTGACACAGGGCTGTAGTTTCAGATGGTGCAGTCTTCAGAGGTCAGGCCTCAGAAATCTTGGCACAGCAAAACTTCTCAACAGGGCACTTCTTGCTTCAGTAAGTTTCTAGTAGCAGATCTGGAGGGCTCTTCCCCTCTCAGATACTTATTCCAAGTTCTCTGGGTCAAGCAGGACTTCTGACCAATGGGAGCAGGGTAACTCCTCCGAGATACGACCACATCCTGTAGAGTGTGGCATTATTTTGTCCCAGAGTGCATCAAATCTTCCAAATCCATAATGGCTGGTTTTCCAGAAAAGAGGTGAGAGCTGGCCAAACACACCCTGAGGATGGCTAATTTACTTAGACTCTCCCCCCTGCATCTGCCCATACCTTCCTTAATCCTGCCATCTGCCTAAGGTGGGAAGTTCAGAGTTGTATATGACACTGTTCTCTGCTATCCTCTTTGAAGAGCATAGTTTACGACTCCTCCCCCTGATATTTCTAAGGAACAGCACACTGCCCTGACAGCAGAGAAGGCCAACCCCAGGGGCTCTTTATCACCTCTACAAGGCAGCCTGGCTAATCCACTTAACTGTGACCAATCAGGGCAGACCACTGGAAGGGTGAATTTGGACTTACAAACAAGAAAGTCTTCTAACTTCCTGTATGTACACTTTAGGAGAAGTTCAACAATATTACATTGTTGTATTTATTAATACCATTCTGGGAAGTCTTTGAATGGTATTTCTAGCCCCCTCCTATTAAGAGTTATTAACCAATAACTTCCTACCATGGGAACCTATGTAACAGGGGATTTGCAATGGGAAAAATTATGTGGGCCATTTTTCCAGTACCAGGACTTACAAAAACATATTTTATAAGTATTTGTCTTATATCTACAGGAACCCCACCCCAGGTGCAACTAGGGGAGACTTTAGTGGTTCTGAATCTGTAGAAATATTGCAGATCCTCCCTCCACAGAACTCCTAGCATCAAATTCGAATTTGAGCAGCACATTACCACAATGTGGGGGGTGAAAGGTGAAATTTCACTTAACCCAGGGCAAATAAAACTCCTTTTATAAGGGAGTCCCTTATAAATATCTGACCCCTCCCCCGGGACACCTAGATGAGACTCTGGGGGTTACTAATATGCCAAAACATTGTAGGGTATCCATTTGTAAGTGCCACAAAATCCAAAGTCGAGTTTGGGCACAATTTACTTTTTAAAAGCAGTCCTGGCACCCAGTGCTGCTATAAAAATGACCCCAGGCTTCAGCAGTGCACACATGCAAGTGCAAAAAGAGCTGCTGGCCTCTAAACTGCCATGCCCTAGGGTACTAGGGACTTCTAGGTAGTTTCAATCACTCTGCCCTATTATATACTAGGGGCCTATAGGGCAGGCCATGGCAATCACAGGGGTACCCCACCATACCATTGTGTACCCTAGTGTATGTAGGTGTTTTAACTGTGTTCTAATGTGTCTCTTTCAGCATAGCACTGGCCCTGGGCCTGGTTAGGCAGAGCCCAGGGCCAGTCAGAGTCAGTTACCACCAGTATCAGTCAGCAAAAAGTTGGGGGGTGCACAGGGCGCAGGATGACTTTGCAACATAGCTCCCCCAAACGAAAGGTGATGGGTTACTAACCTACACCCTGGTAGTCCTCATCAGCTACGTGGAAAAACCTGGAAAGTCCATCTGCATTTGCATGGGCAACACCAGGCCTGTGTTCCACTGTAAAGTCCATTCCCTGTAGGGAAATGGGCCACCTTAACAGCTTAGGATTCTCCCCCCTCATCTGCATGAGCCATCTGAGAGGTCTGTGGTCAGTTTGAACACAAAAGTGAGTCCCAAACAAATATGGTCTCAACTTTTTCAGGGACCACACCACAGCAAAATCTTCTCTCTCAATGGCACTCCACCTCTGCTCTCTGGGAAGAAGCCTCCTACTAATAAAGGCAACTGGCTGATCAAGGACCTCTTCATTTAGCTGTGACAATACTGCCCCAATCCCTTGCTGTGAAGCATCTGTCTGAACCACACATTCTTTTGTGTAGTCAGGGGTCAGCAGTAATGGCGCTGAACACATGGCAGCTTTCAGAGTGTCAAAAGCCTTCTGACACTCTGGGGTCCAACACATCTTTTTGGGCCTCTTCTTAGAAGTCAGTTATGTTAGGGGCCCCACAATGGTCCCATAATTTCGAACAAACCTTCTATAATATCCTGTCAGTCCAAGGAATGCCCTGACCTGAGTCTGGGTAACAGGAGCTGTCCAATCCAAAATAGTTTGGATTTAACTTGGAGAGGCTGTACATGGCCCCCACCTACCAGGTGGCCCAGGTTCACCACAGAAATTTGACATTTGCTTGCCTTAATAGTCAGGCCTGCTTGCTGCATGGCCTGAAGCACTTCCCTTAGGTGGTTTAAGTGATCCCCCAGGTAGAACTGTATACAGCTATATCATCCAGGTAAGCTGCACTGAACTGTTCCAACCCATACACAACACTGTTCACCAACCTTTGGAAGGTGGCAGGTGCATTCTTTAATCCAAAGGGCATTACCTTGAACTGATAATGTACCTCTGGTGTGGAGAATGCTGACCTCTCCTTTGCTCCATCAGTGAGGGCAATCTGCCAGTAACCTGAAGTCAAATCAAAAGTACTCAGGTACTTAGCAGCCCCTAACCTATCAATGAGCTCATCAGCTCTAGGTGGAGGGTGAGCGTCAGTCTTTGTGACTGCATTTAATCCTCTGTTGTCCACACAGAACCTTAACTCCTTGGGTCCCCCCTGAGGATTAGGTTTAGGTACCAGCACCACTGGACTGGCCCATGGACTCTCAGACGGTTCAATTACCCCCAATTCCAGCATCGTAGCAACCTTAGCTTTAATGCTGGCTCTGACATGGTCAGACAACCTGTACAGTTTTTTTTGACAGGTAGGCTGTCACCAGTGTCAATGTGGAGCACACACCACTCAGTGATGCCTGGGGTCAAAGAGAACAGGGCAGCAAACTGCTCCAGCACTCATTTACAGTCTCTGTGCTGCTGGTCTGTACACTTGGGAGAGAGCACAGCTCCCTTCACTGACCCATCTTGCACATTAGTGGAGAGGAGGTCGGGGACAGGCTCAGTTTCCTCCTCCACACCCTCATCAGTGACCAGTAACATGGTAATGTCTGCCTTGTCATGGTGGGGTTTCAATCTATTCACATGCAGGATCCTATGAGGGTTCCTGGGGGTGCCAAGGTCAACCAAATAGGTAACCTTGCCCTTCTTTTCTAAGATTGTATAGGGCCCACTCCACTTGTCATGGAGGACCCTGGGAGCCACAGGCTCCAACACCCACACCAATTGTCCTGGAGTATACTTAGGCATAGTAGCCTTTTGATCATACCAGTGCTTCATGAGCTCCTGGCTGGCTTCCAGTTTCCTGTTTGCCATGTACATGTAATCTGCCATTCTAGATCTCAGGCCTAGCACATAGTCAAGCACATTGTCCTTCGCTTTTCTAAGAGGCTTCTCCAAAGACTCTCTCAGCAGGCTCAATGGCCCCCTCACAGGGTGTCCAAACAACAACTCAAAGAGACTGAAACCTACCCCTTTCGGTGGCACCTCCCTGTAGGCAAACAGTATGCATTGGAGGAGAACATCCCATCTCCTTCTGAGTTTCTCTGACAACACATTTATCATGCCCTTCAGGGTTTTGTTGAATCTCTCAACAAGACCATTTGCTTGTGGGTGATGGGGGGTGGTGAACTTGTTGTTAACACCACACTCATCCAACATAGCAGTCAGATGGCTGGACAGGAAGTTCGTGCCCCTATCTGACACCACCTCTTCTGGAAAACCCACTCTGGTGAACACACCAAGCAGTGCTCTAGCCACCGCTATGAATGGTTCTAAGAGGTATGGCTTCAGGGTACCTAGTGGCATGGTCAACTACCACTAAGATATACCTATTCCCTGATGCAGTAGGTGGGAGGTGGATCCAGGGGACCAACAATGTCCATCCCCACCCTTTCTAATGAAACCCCAACCACTGGCAGTGGTATTAGGAGAGCCTTTGTCTTGCCCCCTGCCTTGCCACTGGCCTGACAGGTGACACAGGAGCTGCAAAACTCATTTACCTTTTCAGACATATGGGGCCAGTAGAAATGGTTCACCAACCGGTTCCATGTATTTGTCTGTCCCAAATGTCCAGCCAAGGGTGCCGCTCGTAGGCTCGAACACTGGATTTCATCGCCTGGGCTATCTTTGGAGGCTGTTCTCTGCTTCTGGGGACGCTGTGCTGTTGGCAAGAATAACGCTGTTATACCCTGGACTACAACACTATCGGGACTGCGAGGACCAGGTAGCTCGGCGCTCTTCACACCTGGTGCCTCTTCCCGACTCCTCACCCAGCTGCTATTTGACGCCTCGCTGCCCCCGCTTCGCGGGAGCCGCTCGTAGGCTCGAACACTGGATTTCATCGCCTGGGCTATCTTTGGAGGCTGTTCTCTGCTTATGGAGACGCTGTGCTGTTGGCAAGAATAACGCTGTTATACCCTGGACTACAACACTATCGGGACTGCGAGGACCAGGTAGCTCGGCGCTCTTCGCACCTGGTGCCTCTTCCCGACTCCTCCCCCAGCTGCTATTTGACGCCTTACGGCCCCCGCTTCGCGGGTGCCGCTCGTAGGCTCGAACACTGGATTTCATCGCCTGGGCTATCTTTGGAGGCTGTTCTCTGCTCCTGGGGACGCTGTGCTGTTGGCAAGAATAACGCTGTTATACCCTGGACTACAACACTATCGGGACTGCGAGAACCAGGTAGCTCGGCGCTCTTCGCACCTGGTGCCTCTTCCCGACTCCTCCTCTTCCCGCCGGACGATTATTATCACACTCTCGTCTACACGCGACAGCGGGACACGTGCGGGTCGCAGTCCGGGGCGAAGACCGGGCAAAGAGCGGGCCGTTTGAGGCCGTTCGAGGAAGGGCGAGGCAGGCCCAGGCCCAAGTGCCCATAACTATACGTTAGTCACTTGTTACATGTTTGGGGGTTGTAAAATGTCTGCTAGAGAAACCAGGAGTAAATCTGCGATGGCTGCTGGATCGTCCACTGGCACTTTGGATATGTACTTTGCTAAGGCAGGCTCCTTGCTAATAGACGAAATATCTACCCTGGAAAGGCGCATTTCTCAGGAAATCGATTGGGTGAGGAGATCTTCCTTGGGACCTCTGGCACAGGCTCCCTCCCCATACGGCCGAACCCATGAGATCCATTGCGGGGGCAGAATCTGCCATTCCTAAGCCAAATACTTTGATTCTCTCCGTTGTAGACTGTGACATCTCAGCTCCCACTGAGCCTAGTATTGCATCTCTTCCACCACCTAGATCACACCCCGTCCGGACAATTTTAAAACCTAGTATCCTAGACCAGGCTCCCACCCAGGATAGAAAGCACTTATATAAACAGTCGAACCGGGGGGGGAAAGCAGGTGGATTTTCGAAGAGGAAGCGAGGGCCGCAAAACACAGGAGGGCGTATGTCTAAAATTGCAAAGCCCAACCTAAGGAGCGAAGAGAATCAACTTGGAGTAGCTCATACAAGGACCGATCCACCTGACACACTCGATCTCTCACTCCATAGTCACAATGCTTCCACGTGTGAAATTGGCCTTTCTCTAGTGGAAGTAAATTCTCTTATGAAAAAATCTCTTACGCCTATAGTTGATCGCTTGGTACAACTAGAAGCATCCATAGCGAATCTTCAAAGGGGAATTGACTTACTCCTAGACGCCCCTAGAATAGCTACTCATCCTGAGAAGCCTACACAAGAACTTTTAGCTAAGGAAGGCGGTCCCTTGCCCAAACCTCTCCAAACGCTCCATCTTAGACCACTCATTCCACCTACACCAAATTTACTGACCCCATCCTGCACTGCTAACCCTAGCTCTCACGTGGTGCCAGTTCCTCCACTGGCACAGACACCAGGTAATGATATGGGACGTAGGACAATTAATTTACCCCCAGAGGCAGTCCCTTACACAGTCATCCTAGCTGGTATCCCAGAATTAAAATCTTCTGCTAAAGAACCAGTGGAGGCTTTAAAAGACAAGGTTATTCACTGGCTTTCGCTAAATAGACCGCTTCCCAAGGGCATTCACAGTGAAGTCCTTATGGTGAGGAGAGTTCCGTGGCTAGGCAACACTAGGAAAACAATCCCTGGCGACTGTGTATTGATTAATTTTAAGGACTCCCGCACAGTCTCCCATATATGTAGTTGGCCTTATAATCCCCAGCGATCCTCCATCCAATCTCTTCCACTTTCATCTTTTTATCCGCCAATGACTTTTGACCCCGATGAGGCACAATGGGTACTAGTGGGTCGGAGAGGGAATTGCAGTAACCAAGTAACAAGAAGAGAGCATCGCTTTACGGGCCCCCTTAGATCAGATTATTTACCCACCTATAACAGGTTTAGTCCTTTAGATATGGTGGACTGACCGTGTACCCCGGGGGGTGGTGGTGTTCTGAATATGAATAAGCCTAATACATCCCTCGCTCATTTAGTAATTCCTATTGAGGGGGACCTTTTGGAACATGGCCAATTAGGTGGAGAAGGACGCTTAAAGATCACCTGTCCAACACCCAACTTGGCCGTGGACAGGTGCCCCCACGAGCATCATTTTGTCTCCAACTTGCCGGATGGGAGGAATTCAGGCCTGGCTCTAAGCCCTATTGCACTTCCCGCGATGGGTGCCTCTTCTTCTCTCAAGATCCTATCGTGGAATGTAGCGGGTTTAGCTACCAAATTGAAGAACCCGGTCTGGAGTTCTTTTATCGAAGACAAGGATATTTGTCTGTTTCAAGAGACCTGGGCAAGGGAAGATACTACTCATGTGGGTTTTGCAGCATTTTCTACCCACGCAACCTGGGGGGGAAAGGGGCGCCCCTCCGGAGGCCTAGTAACATGGGTGGCTTCAGATTTGGGTTGTACGGCACTTATTTTTCCATCTTATAGTGAAGATATCCTAGCGGTATTGCTGGAATGGCCCAATTCCCAAAGTCTTTTAGTGATTAATATATACTCAAGACCAGTTAACATCAGGCAGGAATCGCCCACTATTGCGAAGCTGGCGCTGTTCCTCAATGAAATTCCAGAGGGAACGCCATTTATAATTGGGGGCGATTTAAATTGTCACTACGAGCCTTTCCCAGGCATACTGGAAGGTTTGGCTTTGGAGGAGGATCTCCTGTGGTCCATTCCCCCGCTACTGGCCCCGGCCCCGAAATCGTGTTCTCCCTTGGTCTTACAACTTATTTCCCTGTCGTTGAAATTTGGTCTTAGGGCTTGCAATGGGAGGTTTAAATCAGATATCCCTCCCAGATGTACCTTTAACCGGGTGGGCAGCGAATCCCGACTGGACTATGTCCTGGTTCCCCTGACCTCATGGCTATACATCAGAGATTTTTGGGTCACAGTGAGGGATGACAGTGACCATAATGCCCTTGAGCTAGTCTATGATTATCCCGGGCTAGAAACCAGGGATAAACCAAGGGCGCCCACCGACGATAGCCTGGTCCTCACTAATAATAGGCGCAGAATTAAATGGGAGCAATTAGCCCTTCAACCGGGGAGGATACCCAAATTATATGCACTAGTAATCCCCACCTTCGAAAAGCTCTTGGCACTTAAGATGAATAGAACTATCCAGGATCCTTCTACTCAAATGGGGCGGATCCATGACGATCTAGTAAAAACCTTGTCTGAATGTCTAACCAAGAATACAAATAGACCAAATAGGAAAACTGATGGCCCCCATTGGTAGAACAATGCCTGTCGAAAGGCAAAAACTGATCTTGTGTTTTCAATTAAAGAGAGAAGGGCCAGGGAGGAAATTAGGGAAAGAAGAGCAGTTTATAAGTCCCTGACCACCAACGCCAAAAAAGAATGGGAATACGGCAAATGGGAAAGACTTACCGCCTATTTAACCAGAGGGGACTCACGCAAATTTTGGTGCTGAGTTAACTCGGGTACGGAGGAGCCGGTTTCTGCCATCCAACCTAATATATCATCTAAGGTATGGCAAAACCACTTCCAGTCTCTGTATAAATCACCGGAGAATGACCCGATATTCACTACTCAATTGCCCTGTCTGGTTGAGAGGGGAGAACCACTTACAGTGGCGGAGGTGCGTACGGCCGTAGTTGGTTTGGCATCGGGAAAGGCTCCAGGTTTGGATGGCATCCCCGGTGACTTACTTAAACAGGAACCAGACGTCTGGGCCCCTTACTTCACGATCCTATTTAATGCTATCCTGGAAGGCATGGCTATACCGGGCACTTGGCTGGGCGCAGAGATTGTCCCAATTTTCAAAAAGGGCTCTCCTCTGCTCCCAGCCAATTATAGACCCATTAGCCTTATTGATGTGCCACAAAAGATCTTTGGCAGACTCATCTTAAATCGCCTACAGGACTGGATCGAGGAGAATGCGATTATGAGCCCATACCAGGCAGGATTCCAAAGGGGGATTTCCACCACCGATCAAATCTTCCGTTTGAACCTTATATATTGGAAGACGGTGTTGTTTGAGGGCGGCAGTCTATACACGGTTTTCGTGGATCTACGTGCCGCCTTCGATTTAGTTCCAAGATATAAATTGTGGGTCGTTCTATCGGACCTTGGGGTCCCACCGGACATTCTATCAATTTTGAAGAGACTTCATCAGGGAAATTTCGCCCGGGTAAGATGTGGTAGGGGGGGTTCTCTCTCAGATGCTTTCCCTGTCGATAGGGGGGTAAGGCAAGGCTGTGTCCTTGCACCCACCCTTTTTTGCCTTTTTGTTAATGGGGTCATAAATCATCTTAATGAGTTAAGTAATACCGATGCCCCTAAGCTGAATGGCAGCAGGGTTCCCGCTATTATGTTTGCGGATGATACCCTGCTGCTTTCTAAATCCCCTATGGGCTTGCAGCGGGTCTTGGATGGGTTTGTACGATTTTGCGCGGATCGTGGTTTGGAGATCAATGCTGCGGAAACTAAATATATGATCTTCAACCCGCCCTCCAAAACTCGTGCAGCTCCCCTTATAGGGACTTTAAGATTAGAGCGGGTTGATACGATCGAATACCTGGGGGTAGTAATCAACCAATTTATGTCATGGGAACCCCACAAAACTAAGGCAAATTTGAAACTTTCCCAGCTGGCGGGGGGTATTGTGAGGATGACAAGAGGTTCAACTTATAGGCCATTTGCGCCTTGCCTGCAAATTTATAAAATCCAGGCCAGAGCAACAGTGACTTATGGGGCTGAATTATGGGGCCACATGCCAGGACAGAAGTTGCAGACTACGGAAAACAACTTCCTCAGACAACTGACAGCCTTACCCATTAGCACTCCTCTTCTGCCTCTCAGACTGGACCTGGGTGTAAGACCGATTTCAGAAGTTTTGGGACTAAAACCCTTAACTTTCTGGTGTAAAATATGGTCCTCCCCGGATCTTTTGAAATATAGAGCTGAGTTGGAGGAGATTATGTCCCTCTGCAAAAACATTCAAATTCCTTGGCTCAGCCACATCAAGCGTATCTGTGAGGCAATGGGTAGACCTGAACTCTGGTATGACCCGCTGTCCGCTTGCCCCAGGGTTTCTCGAAAACTTATTTCAAATGCCTATTATGAATACAACTTGCGTGCTGCCATAAAGAACACACAAGAGGGTTCCCAGACAGCATACTTTCTGGGATTCAAAGACTTATAATTTAGAGTTTGTATTTGATGGTATGGGTCCACCACTGACCAGGAAACTTTACATGCAATGGCGTTTCAACACATTACCCCTTAGGGCACACACGGTTTCGTGGGCACAATTAAATCACACTGCCCATTGCCCTGGTTGTGCATACCCCCATGAAACGGACTTACATGTTATATTTTTCTGTCCTGCATACCACAAACCTAGGAACTATTGGCTTCGACCCCTTCTCAGAAATATGGGCTTTAGACAGCATGCCCCTGCTTTTCGAGTATTGAAATCTGATCTCTCTGCCCCAATTGTATTTGCGTTTGCAAAATTTTTGACTTCGATGTGGTTCATTCGGATGCACTGTCTTAAGTCGGCAACATTGAACGAATCAGTGGGATGATTTTAGTTAATTGTTTATCTTTTTAATTGTCCTGTTTTTATATTTTATTCTGCACATTTATTATTGTATCTGCACTCTTTTATGGTCCTGGTGACCGAAATAAAGATAATTGATGATGATATCATGACCCAAAGTCAGGATGAACTCTCTGTACTTCTGGGTCACCACCAACCTCTTGGTGGCCCCTCCTTGAGGTTTCTGGCCTCAGTATAAAGCAGCCCTTCTTCCCAGTAGAGTTTGTGAAACCCACTCTCATCCCCTTCCTCTTGCTTTGAAGCAATCTGCCTCAAGCTCTCAAGGGTGGAACAGACACGCTGTCCCTGACTGAACTCACTCCTCTCTGGAGGGTCCACCTGCTCCTGTCAGTTCTGCCAAATCTGACAGCTCTGGCAGGCATGGAGTCCCTCCCTCAGAGGCCAGATCCTCCCCATCAGGGTTAGATTCCTCCTGCACCTCTGGAGTTCCCTGGGCTGGCTCAACAGGCCCAGTGCCCTTGTTCTTGGATTCTTGGCCCTTTGTTCCAGGGTCCAAGTGTCCAGCCCCTCCCTTCTGACTAGTTTGTGACCTAGTCACAGCACATACCCACTCAGGGAGCTCCAATATTATCATATGGCGTCCTCTCTCCACGTCTGACCACACAGAGGCTTCAAGATCCTTGCCCAGTAAACACTGGACTGGGAGCACCTTTGACACAGCTATGTTCATAGGGCCTGTCACCTCCCCATTCCAAATCCACCACAGCCATAGGATGGAGTTTGGTAGTGCTGTCTGCATAAGTCACCTGGTGAAACTCACCAGGCAGCAACCTTTTTGGAGGCACCAGTTCATCAAGGACCATAGTTACACTGTCCCCATTGTCTCTGATAGCCTCAACCTCAGTCCCATTCCCTTTAGGGCTCCGCCTGTACTTCTCCATGTTTGGAGGTAAGGCGGCAAGGGTTGCAATATTCACCCCACCCAGGGACATTAAGGTTGCTTCCACCACCTGACTACCCCTCTCTGTGGTACCACTCTCCACCCCTACACTGACACTGGCAATCCCTGTGGATGGCCCCTTAGGGGGGAGCTTCCTGGCGCAAACAGCATCTCCCTGCTTATGCCCTGGTTGGTTACAGTCAAAGCACTTACCCACCTTTGAGGGATCAAAGAACCTACCAGGCTTCCCTGAAAACCCCTCCCTTTGAATTTGGGTTGGCTCAGGCCCCCCCCCCTTCTTGTGCAGGTTTTTGTGGTTCTTTGGAGGACTTATTTCCCGGGGCTTTCCCTTGGGAAGGGACCTGTCCTCCTTTCTTCTGGTCACCCCCCCTGGGGCTGAATGGAAACCCCGGGTCTCACCCATTCATCAGCTGATTCCCCCAACTCTCTGGGGTCTGTCAGCTTAGAGTCCACTAGATACTGGCGTAACTTCTTTTCTGCACAATGAGTCAAAATATGTTCCTTCAAAAACAAATTATACAATCCTTCATATGTGTCAACTTTGTTACCAACAATCCAGTCTTCCAGTGCCTTCACTGAAACGTCAACAAAGTCTACAAGACTTTGAACTCAATTTCTGGGTGCCTCTAAACTTCACCCTGTACTGTTCTGGAGTCAGATCAAATCTCTTGACCAAGCATGCCTTCATCTGCTGGTATGATTCTGCATCCTTTCCCTTCAGGGTCAGGAGCCTATCCCTCCCAGCTACTGGAATCAATTCCCACAGGAGTGCACCCCAATACCTATAGTGGACCCTACTCATTTTAAGGGCCCTCTCAAAAGCTGCTAGCCACCTGTCAATGTCACCCTCCTCTGTGTACTGGGGCACTATGCCCTTGGGAAGTTTAAGTTCAAATCTACCACCCTTGGACATCTCAACATCTTCTTCACTTTAGATGCCAGCATTCCTATTCTAATCTTCCCTCTCCAATTTTCTCTCAGCCCATTCCAATTTCTCCTTCTCCAAGGCAATCAACTCTAATTGAGCCTGAAGCTGTCTATCTGCAAGGAACAGGAGTGGTTTCTGAATAAGGGACCCTTCCCCATCCCCACCACCACCTTGATTCACCTGGCTAACACTAGCCACAACGGAAGAGGTCTCATCCTCACCCCCATCTTGGGTGAGGTTGGGGGGAACATCCTCCACCCCCCCGGGTTCTCCCCAGCTTCTCCAGCCCAGGCCTGTAAGGACTCAAGCAACCCTGCCTTCCTCATCTTCTTGGCAGCAGGCAGCCCCCTAAGCCTACACTGTGCCCTAAGATCAGCTATCTTAAACTGGGACAGTTTAGCCAGGTCCAGCTCCATGGTTCCCTAGTTTTGGGTCAAAAAAACTAGGCACAACAGACTTATAACTATGTGGAAACATCAAAACAATGGATTTAAATCAGTTTAGTTCAAATTCCAAAAATCAAACACAAAAGTTTTGTTCTAAGGCAATTTAGAGGATTTTTATAATATTAATTCACTTTACTGAAAGGTGTACTTTTAAACACAAGTGCTCATCCCAGCGGTGCCACCATATGTTGGCAAGTGGGTTATTGGTAGGGGCAAATATAGATCTGCCACTGGCAATAAGGCCACTAACACATGGTAGGACTCAGCATAGGTCTTAGAAAATTATTCCTAAACTCAACCCTTGGTAGCTTGGCTGCGAGTAGGCAGGCTTAACTTCAAAGACAGGTATGAAAAGCATTTAAAAACACCAATTCAGGAAATAATTAAGACACAACACGTAATAAAAATCCAACACTAATTTATAAAAATAGGAAATATTTTTATCTTTAAAATGACACCAAAATGACAAAATTCCAATGATGTGAACCGGAGATATGAATTTTCAAAGATTTAATAAAATATAGCACTTAGAAGTTTATAGCACCATATTGGGATACCTGGTCGTGATAGACCTGGGCAAAGTGAAAGTTTCAGGCCGACCACGATGGAGCCTTCGATGGCTACAGCTTGCAGCAGGTCCCGGTCTCAGTTTCTACCTTCACACTTAGAAACTTTTCTGGAGCTTTTCTCCCCGAGGTCCTTCGAAGCTCCAAGCCAGTCCGGATTCAGTGAGGGTTCCCTGGATGGCCTCTTGACGAACTCCCGGACAACTTCCCTGGAGTGGACTTAGAAACTTTTCTTTGTGCGCTTCAGCAGGGCAACCCAGGAATCCAGGCCGACACACGATGGAAGGCAGGAAGCTTGGCGTTCGCAGTTGCTCCCAGTCACCTTCTCTACGAGCGGACTTAGAAACTTTTCTGGAGCTTTTTCTCGAGGGGTCTCTTGATGCTCTTCATGTGGCCGGATCCGGTGAGGGTTCGCCGGCTTCAGATTTCTTCTAGTCCCAGTCAAATTCTAGAAGTTGGACCTATGGAGCTTTTAGCGGGATGAACCTGGATGGCTTGGCCGGCTCGCGGTTCAAGGCAGGCTGGCCAGGTTAACTTGGTCCCTCTATGGAGCTTTTTTCCAAAGTTGCTCCAAAGTTCTCCAAACTTCTTGAACTTCTTCCTAAAGTTCCTCAAGGGGTCCCAAAGTGTCTCAAACTCACTTCAAGGGTCTGGAAGCTCCAAGATAGTCCTTGAAAGTTGAGGACTTCAGTTCCCACAATCCACTGGTACACAACCCTTACAATTCCACTGGTAGTTCTCCAAGGTGTAGATTTAGTTGGTGATGTTACAGATGAGCTCTTTTAACCTGTAGCTTTCAGGGAGTCCCCTCTTTAGTTCTTTTTCAGCAAGATAATCCACAGGGTTGTAGTTTCAGATGGTGCAGTCTTCAGAGGTCAGGCCTTGGAATTTTTTGCACAGCAAAACTTGTCAACAGGGCACTTCTTGCTTCAGTAAGTTTCAAGCAGTAGATCTGGGTGGTTCTGCCCCTCTCAGATACGTATTCCAAGTTCTCTGGGTCAAGCAGGAGGTCACTTCTGACCAATGGGAGCAGGGTAACTCCTCCAAGATATGACCACATCCTGTAGAGTGTGGCATTATTTTGTCCCAGAGTGCATCAAATCTTCCAAATCCATAATGGCTGATTTGCCAGCAAGGAGGTAAGAGCCTGCTAAACACACTCCAAGGATGACTTATTTACTTAGACTCTCCCACATGCATCTGCTCATACCTTCCTTAATCCTGCCACCTGCCTAAGGTGAGATGATCAGAGCTGTCAAATACACTGTTCTCTGCTCTCCTCTTTGAAGAAGATAGTATACGACTCCTCCCCCTGGCCTGGCATTCCTATGGAACAGCACACTGCCCTGCCAACAGAGCTGATCAACCCCAAGGGCTCTTTATCACCTCTACAAGGCAGCCTGGCTAATCCACTTAACTCTGACCAATCAGGGCAGACCACTGGAAGGCTAAATTTGGATTTACAAACAAGAAAGTCTTCTAACTTCCTGTATGTACACTTTAGGAGAAATTCGACAATGTGATATTGTTGGATTTATTAATACCATTCTGGGAAGTCTTTGAATGGTATTTCTAGCCCTCTCCTATCAAGAGTTATTAATCAATAACTTCCTACCATGTTAACCTATGTAACAAGGGATTTGGAATGGGAAAAATGACTTGGGCCATTTTTCCAGGATTTACAAAATCCTATTTTATAAGTACTTGTCTTATATCTACAGGAACCCCACCCCATGTGCAACTAGGGGAGATGTTAGGGGTTCTGAATCTGTAGAAATATTGCAGATCCTTCCTCCACAGTGCTCCTGGCATCAAATTCGAATTTGAGCAGCACTTTACCACAATGTTGGGGGTGAAATGTGAAATGTCACTTAACCCAGGGCATATAAAACTCATTTTATAAGGGTGTCCCTTATAAATATCTGATCTCGCACCCCTTGGACTCCTATGGGAGACCCTGGGGGTTCCTAATATGCCAAAATATTGTAGAGTATCCATTTTTAAGTGCCCCAAATCCCAAAGTCGAGTTTGGGCACAATTCGCTTTTTAAAAGCAGTCCTGGCACCCAGTGCTGCTTTTAAACTGACCCCAGGCTTCAGCAGTGCACACATGCAAGTGCAAAAAGAGCTGCTGGCCTCTAAACTGCCATGCCCTAGGGTACTAGGGACTTCTAAGTCATTTGAATACCCCTGCCCTATTATATACTAGGGGCCTATAGGGCAGGACATGCCAATCACAGGGGTACCCCACCATATCATTGTGTACCCTAGTGTATGTAGGTGTTTTAACTGTATTCTAATGTGTCTCTTTCAGCAAAGCACTGGCCCTGGGCCTGGTTAGGCAGAGCCCAGGGTCAGTCAGAGTCAGTTACCACCAGTATCAGTCAGCAAAAAGTTGGGGGTGCCCAGGACACAGGATGACTTTGCAACAACTCCTTTCATTATGAGAATGAAACAGGTTTTGAAGCTATGCTCTTCTTTGTTGACAAGAACATTGTATTCCCAACAGTCAATCCCGGAATGCTCGAAAGGCAAATGTTGCAGTTTCTCCTTAAGCATGCTGTTCATCTTCTTTGTACTGCTATGATTTCATTGTCATGACAATGGAATGCTATGGTTTGAATCCCAGGAGGTTGTCAGTTCCTGGAAGCTGTGGAGACGAACAGTCAATAAAGTACATGCTCTTACACTTACCTGCTTGGCATTATCACTACAAATTTGGCGACGAGTTTGACTGTTCCTCTTTCCACCCACATGTGCAGTGATAGTCTTCTGCGTTCCAAGTCTTCTGAGCCATCCTGCTTATCTTCAGTGCGCAAGATCATCTTTCATAAGATCTCTAGACAAGAGTGACTCTTCACACCCGTTTTCCCTTTGCCACATTGGACTCCTAACACCATTCTTACGTATACTACATGGTTGGTGACCCTTCTTTACCTTTTTCACACCAATTTGCCCTGCGCTTCTGGCTGTGAACATACCGTTTGGAATATCTGTGTTGTGTATCACTGGCATTCCCAGATGTGCAAGCGTGACTGTGCTGCGTGCTGGAATTCGTATTGGAGTTGCTGTTTTTAGCAGACACGATCCTGTGTGGCTGTCACTCTGCGCTGCTTACAGTTGAAATTACATGGGCGAGAGGTCCTACTCTCGTTGTGGCTTTCCTCAATTGATGATGTGAAAGAACCTCCTGCAGGAGTCAGCGGAGGTGGGCTACGCGTCATCTGGTGATAGCTACGCGTCAAGAGGAGCTTGTCGCTGCCTGGTGACAAGAAGTTTTATAAGCAAGGTATTCCAGGGTGTGCGCGTCATCGTGCAGAAGCAGAGCATCGCTCAGCAGCATCAGCGCGTCACCCTGTGCTCGTCCTCGTTGCCTGACTACATGAAGTTTGACTGAACAGGGTATCCCACGGTGTGCACAATATTGCGCAGAAGCAGGCCGTTTTTCAGCGGCTTTAACGCGTATCCTGGTGTGTGTTTTCTTCTGTTTTCCCGTTCACAGTGAGCAAGGCTAGCGTGCAATTAAGCGAAGCGTCTAGCATGCAGTGTCTGTTGCCCTGAGACACCGAGCTTGACAACAGAGCGGGTGTACAGCCTTCGGAAATGTCTGCAATACTGTAATTGTTATGTACTATTTTCAAGCACATTAGCCCATCGGCTGTCCAACGTTCTGCAATAAGTGTTGCAGCATTTATCTTCATCTTCTATCATCGCAAGGGGGACTGACGTTCTATTTAAGAAGGTATGCGCATATGTCGATAACTTTTGCTGCACAGTGACGCAATACTGCATAGCCTTTTCTGCGACATTTAACAGTCAAAGTCGAAGTCCATCATCAACGTGGTGTTGCTCTATTCATTTATTAATCGCAATCCTTTATTTCACAGGTCGACTATAATTATTTACTGTAGTGTGTTAGGGTTAACATCTTTACTCCACAGTTATTTTCACTGCATACAGTAATTGTTTATTCTTGTCTTCACCATGCAGAATGTACAACCCCTCCCCCTTTTTTACAGCTTCCAAGTGATCCACCTGTCAAGTGGAAAGTGTGGTATAGAACCTTCATGAAATACCTAGGCGCTATGGGGGGGCTCAAGATTTAGCGCTGAAAGGAAGCTTTTCATTTTAGAGCATAATCTGGGGTTCGAGGGACAAGCTGTTTTAGCACATCTTCCTCCTTTAGTTGTAGTTGAGGGTGAAGAAGAATTAAATGTGTATGACCAAGCTGTGGGCATCCTAGAGAAACAGTTTGATGTGGAGAGCAGTTTAGTTGTTGCTACGCACAAGTTTTTTACCAGAGAGCAGAAGAGTGATGAGAGCATAGTGTCTTATGTAGCTGCTATGTGCATTCTCGCTTCAGAATGTGAATTTCAATATTTCACGTCTCAACTCATTTGAGATCAAATTGTGGTACATTGTAGGGACAAGAAGGTCCAGGAGAAATTGCCCACTTTAAAGAATCCTTTTCTGGAGGAAACGGTTACCATTGTCAAGAGTATTGAACTCTCTCAAAAAGCCTCAAAAGAGCTCAAACCTGAGAAGAATGTTGTGGGTTTGGTTAAGGATCATAAGGATATGAGTGAGAAAATAGTGGCAGACAAAACCAAACTGCAATCTGAACAAAGGGGGAAGAGGTTTCCTTCCACAAAAACTGAGGAAAAAGGTTCATACTCTAAAGCTCTATGTACTAAGTGTGGATTCCCATCGCATTTCCCCAATTCGAGTGTTTATCCGGCAAGGAATGCCTCTTGTCGCAAATGTGGGAAACAAGGCCATTTCGCCAAAATGTGCAGTTTCCGGGGGAGTGTCAATGTTCTGCACTCTGAGGAACCTAAGAGTGATCTTGTATGCGAAGTCGTTAGCTCACTTACCGATTTTGTGGTGGTTGGTAAAGATGATTCTGAAGATTGTGTCGATCCCATAGTAGATGTGTTGGTGGATGGGAAGTGTCTGCAACTGCTGGTGGATTCGGGGGGCGCGTATGACTATGATTACGGAGGAGTTGATTGAGAGTACCTGGGGGAACGGACCTCTAAATACCCCTGACAGAAGTCCCGTCTCTTATGAAGGGAGGAGAATTGATTTGATGAGGTTCTTTGTGACCACCCTAGTCTTTAAGAACAGGCACATCCAAGGGAAGGTTTATGTGGCCAAGAAGGGCCTTAACTTTCTTGGTGGTATCACCAGGGGTTTTTCGGCATGACTCTCAAGCACGGCACGCCTGTACAGGTTTCAGTGGTGGGTGAATGATCTAAAGGGGAGAGTTTAGTTTCCTGGTCCTTGAAGTTTCCCAAAGACTTTGGTGACAAGATTGGCTGTACTAAAGGGTTCAAACACTTTATCAAGGTCAAGGAAGGGGCTCTCCTGATCAAACACAAATTGCATAATGTGCCTTCCAGTATCAGGGATGACCTGTCATTAGAGATTAAGAAAATGTGTGAATCATGAGTTAATGGGCCCATCGAGTCCTCACTTTGGTTATCCCCCTTGGTGGGGGCGCGCAAAAAGAATGGGACTCTCAGGGTATGCATTTAAATGCGCAGCCTGAATAGGGAGATTTGGGTAGACTCACACCCCCTACCCCGTATCGATGACATCCTTTCAAAATGTGCTGGTGCTAAGTACTTCTCCAAGATTGATCTAGCATCGGCATACCATCAGGTTGAGCTGCATCCGGTCTGTAAGCACTTGACAGATTTTGTGTCAACTGTTGGCACCTTCCAGTTCAGAAGGATGCCGTTCTGGCTGGCTTTGGCAGCCTTAGTTTTCCAGCACGTCATGGAGAAGGTTTTAGAGGGTGTCACAGATAGTGTTGTCTTCCAAGATGACATTTTGGTGGCTGGAAAGAGCAAGGAGTCGCATGACAAGAATCTTGCGAAAGTCTTGGAGAGTTTGGAGGGTAAGGGTATTGTGGTTAATAAGCTCAAGTGTGTTTTTGGTGTTGAGTCCATTGAATATCTGGGACACCATATTTCTGGTGATGGTATTGTGCCGAGAGAGGGTCTCATTGAGGCCATTTCTAACACTCCATGTCCCACCTCCAAAGAACAAGTCTCCTCATTCTTAGGTTTGTGTGAATTCTACTCGAAATTCATTTCCAATTTTGCCACCAAGACAGTCCACATGAGAGTTTCCCTCAAGAGGAAAACTGTGTATCTCTGGTATGACTCCTGTCAAGAAGAGTTTTCAAAGATTATAAAAGAGTTAGGGTCATGCAGCATTATTGCCCCCTTTGAACCCCCTCTTTCAATGTACAATGTCTGTGGATGCAGTCTCGATGGTCTTGGGGGTATGATGATCTCCCAGGTAAAGCAAGGTAAAGAGTACACTGTAGGTTTCGCCTCCCGAGAGATATGCCTGAGTGAAAAAACAACTCAGTTATTGAGTGAGAATTGCTGGCTTGTTGCTGGGCTGTTAAGGGTTTCAAACGCTTTTTTGGGGGGAAGACTTTTACGCTTCTTACTGACCATATGCCTCTCATTACCATCCTTGAGGGTAGGATTGTCAAAGACCACACTCCCAGAATCGCTAGGTTGAGTTCTAAGTTGCTGCAGTACAATTTTGGGGTGGCACACATCCCTGGTGGGCGAAACACACAAGCTGATTATCTTTCAAGGTCTTCTCTGCCCTTAGGAAAACATGATCATGACGACAATGCAGATGAAGAGTGCCTTATTGCTGCAGTCAATGCTTGTGGTGTGAGTTGTTTCACTGAATGTGACTGGTTTTCTGGGATGGAGTCGGGTGATGTGCTTAAGAGGGTGAAGCAATTTATTGTGTCATGTGGGCCCAAGGAAAAACACCTAGACAGTGATCTACATCCTTTTGCCAAGGTCGCTGATGAGCTTACTTTGGAGGGGAGAGAGATGATCATGTGGGGGGATAAGTTTGTTCCTCCTGAATCTCTCAGAGGTCACATCATCGATTATGGTCATGAGGGACATCTTGGTCAGACGAACACTAAAAAAAGGATTTGCTGTGTGTATTGGTGGCCCTCCATAGACCATCAAATCAATGATGTCGTGGAGGGGTGTGTGACATGTTCTACCAGCGATAAGGTTATAAAAATGTTTTGCCTCCAGTACAACAGGTAGAGGCACCCGATGGTACCTGGTTGAAGTTGGCTATTGACATTGTGGGACCCTTCAATGTGCGACCCAATAAATGCAAGTTTGCACTGGTAGTTGCCGATTACATCAGCAAGTGGTGGGAGTTACACTTTATGACAGATCCCAACTCCCATGAGGTCATCAAGATCCTTCAAAGTCTTTTTGCCAGAGAAGGTGTTCCCAAAGAGATAGTATCTGACAATGGGGTACCTTTTACGTCCAAAGAAATATCTGATTTTCTGTTCCGGTGCAGTAACTTCCACTGGCTTGTGGCTTTATATCACCCTCCGGCCAATGGTTTTATTGAGTGCACCAATCGAATCCTTGTTGAAAGTGTTCAGTGGGCTGTGTCATCCAGAGTTGACATCAAGGAGGCTGTCCAGAGTATGTTGTGGGCACATAGCACCACCCCAAGTGCTGTCACAGGTTCCAGTCCCTTCACTCTACTTAGGGGTAGACAAGCTTCCTTTCACATGTGTCCTGCTTGGATGAAGAAGTGGGGCTTGCTGTCAAGGTGCCGGGAGACACAGGGCGATAGTGACACTCAATCATTACCTACTGTCCCGACACAAGGAGATGGTGGCGCTCTTCCACAGTCTGCTGTCCCAGATGTAGGCAATTTTAAGTCCACTGTCTCTGTGGGAGATTTGGTGAGGATTAAGTCTCCTCTCAATATTCCCAAGGGTCTGTCAAAATGTGGTCCTCCTGTTAAGGTGGGTGCTATCTCACGCTTTACTGTAAGAGTCAATGGCAAAAATTGGTGGAACCTGTCCAGGATTTATAAGATTCCAGTGAAGGTTGTGATGCACCTGGGTCTTGAGTCGGGGAACACTGTTCAGGCCCATTCACTTAAAAAAAAATCTACTGTTAAAGAGAGTGTGCTGATGCCTTCCCAGGTCGGGAAATCCTCTTTGAAATATGTTCCTCCACGGAGGAGTGGTAGGACAAGTGTCACGCCAACTCGTTTAAATCTTTAGTCTGTTTTATTGCTTCTACCATATTTAAATCTGTATGAGTGGACGTTGTGTCCACTTTTAGCTTTTGTACCATGTGTTATTGTTGTCAAATTTACACTTAGCTTTTCTCTTCTTATTGTTCCTTGGTATACCTCTCTTACCTCTCCTCTTTTGTTTTCTGTGCCTGTTTTCTCCCTTTATCTGTTCTCTTTTGTATTAATGGAAAGAAAAGAGATGTGGTAGTAGTTTCTCCTTAAGCATGCTGTCCATCTTCTTTGTATTGCTATGCTGTCATTGTCATACCAAGGGAATGCTATGGTTTGAATCACAGGAGGCTGTCAGTTCCTGGAAGCTGTGGAGACGAACAGTCAATAAAGTTTGTGCTCTTACACTTACCTGCCTGGTGTAATCACTACAGCAAAGTTTACCGCCATTAAAGATGTCCTTAATATGTTAGGGGATGTTGATTATGCTGCTAAATTATTGGTCGGTTGCTTCCTGTGGCAGTGAAATTGCAGATGGTATGTGCTTCATACATTATTAGTTTATCCATGATACTGATATACAGGTGCATACAATACACATGGAGCCACAGCACTCACTCAGGAAATAGCTACCCGTGAGTACATTAGAAACTCTATATTAGGACAATTACTTTTGATTATGTCTTGTGATCATAGAGCTACCCAAACGTATTCAGGAGTGCCTGAGAATAAGCATGCAAACCTAACAATCAAATGTCGTTGGCCACGTATCATGAACTCAGATATGTCCTCATTTAAACAAGAAATGTTCATTAGATTGTTGATTTGTGTCTTAAGCATTACCGCTGAGATAAACCTTTAGTGTCCAACACCTCCTCAAATTGGTATAGATTGGAGTGGGAACAGCAAATATCACCTTTTTAATGTCCAACACCTTTCCCAAATTGGTTTAGATTGGAGTGGTAATAGTAACTGCAACATTTCCCGTGTCCAACACCTCCCCAAAGTGGTTTGGATATGAGTGGGAATAGTAAATGTAATCTCTTTAGTGTCCAATAAGTTTTCCAAATTGGAATAGATTGGAGTGGGAATCATAAATGTCACCCCTTAGGTGTCCAACTCCTTGCCCAAATTGGTTTAGATTAGTGTGGGAATAGTAAATGTCATCCATTTAGTGTCCAACACATTCCCCAAATTAGTTTAGATTGAAATGGAATTAGCAAATGTCACCTCTTTAGTGACCAGCACCTTCCCCAAATTGGTTTAAATTTGACTGGGAACAATAAATGTCACCCTTTTCATGTCCACTACCTTCCCCAAATTTGTTGAAATTGGAGTTGGAATAGTAAATGTCAACTTTTTAGTGTCCAACACCTGCCCCAAATTGGTTTGGATTGTATTGTAAATAGTAAATGTCACCCTTTTAGTGTCCAAAATCCCTGGGCATAAAATTCCCCTCCGCTCGTTAAATTTGCAGAGTTTTGGCAACTCCGCATTCCATATAGTACGCTAAGTTGCCAAAAAACTCCGCATTCCGCAACAGAGTGAAGTTTTTATGTGTTTGCGCACCCAAAAAAGCATTTTCGCGTGTGTAGGAGAGACTTACCGGAAGCCCAGGATCGCCGACAAGATTTCTGAGACGTTCGCGTTCGCCACGAGATTTGCTAGGCGGCTGCATGGTCCTGAAAGAGTTTGTGGTCGCAAACACGTCATTCGACCGTGCCATTGGACTTCTAGCGAGGGGTTTGTGAAGAACACGATCCCGAACACGCAGAATCTACATCAACTCCAATCTGGAGAAGGCTCTCTCCCGAAGCAGCATCAAAACCTTCTCAAAATGATGATTTAGAGTAAAAAACTCCTTAAATTATTTTTTCTTTTATTTTCAAGAGAAAGAAAGTGCCCCAGAGTCTCCAACTTCCTGTTCCTGTCTAGCAGGCTCCTCACAGTGCTTTGTCCATCACTTGGTCACTTTTCATTAGGATTTGGAGCTGAAAGGATCACTCTTTGTGTCTGCTGCAAAATATATCATTGGATTTGAGGACTCCACAAGTAAGTTGGAAAACAAGTGCTGTTAGTTTGATTTGGGCCATGCACCTAGATTTATATGTACTTTTGATCGATTTTCTTTTCCATTTATTGTGATGGGCGGCTTGTAGTTTCAGTAGGGGCCTAGTTGTTTCTTTGTAAGTCATTTTTCTTCTTTTATAAAGGAAACAAGTTACTCAGTTCAGTACATTTTCTCCATGTTTTGAAATCTATTTGCAATATTTATTTAATTATCTATGTTGCCCAGCAGTCTGCCAATAGGCATTTCAGCCAGCAGGCCCAGAGCTACTCGCTTATGGGTGCATGAACCAACTGTTTCTGTGGTGTCTGTTGAATTTAAACATAATTTAGGGCATGGATGGCATTGGATTGAAATTCAAAATGTGTTTATTTTGTGGTGTTTCACTTTTTTCTATGTGTGTTAATGCCTTTGTTGGATGTTTGTGGTTGTAACTTGCAAACCTTTTTAGCCCAGTAATTTTCATTTTTCACATTGCTGCATTAGAGATGTGTTGTTTTGCATGCCTCCTTTGTCTGGCCAGTGTGTTTTTTTTAATAGTACTCTACTATTTGTCTTGGATACCCATGCGGCCAGGGACCATTTTGTGAAGTCTGTGTCAATAGGCCTTGCTGTGTTTATTGTTTTATTGTTTTTCAGGGCTCCTGTTTGTTGTTATGAGTAACCATGTGGCTGGCGGCCATTTTGTAGAGGCAGTCAGTGTGCTTTTGCCATAGGCCTGCATGTCTTCCCTTTGTTCCTCTTGGCTTATTGCTTCTTGTTGTGCTGGCCTGGCCATGTGGCTGGCTGCCATTTTGTAAAGGCAGCCAGTGTGCTTTTGCAATAGGCCTGCATGTCTTCTCTTTGTTCTCAAATGCCTTCTTCTTGCTTCTTGTTGTTGTTTATGATGACCATGTGGCACTGGCAGGCTGCCATTTTGTGCATTCAGCCAGTGTGCCCCTCTGACATATGCATGCATGGATGGTTGATCAATGAGATAATACTAGCAGCATAATAAATAAATAATTTGACGGTCACATCATGATAAGGTGTGTGGAACCACCGACCTATGATTAGTCGGTTCTTACCCGAGCCGGTGTCGAACGGACAAAAGTCTGCCTGACAACGTAATAGGCCCCTTAACATTTTTCCTGCTTGTTTGCTTTTAGGTGCACAAGAGAAGAGACAACATCCACAGTACTGCCAAACAGAATGCCGGTGCAGTCACACATCAGTCCTCCAATCTCTTCTGCTTGTGCCGCTTGGTGCAACTGCCAACTGAGAACTTTAAGATGGCCCCAAAGAAAGATGATTCCAGGAAAGTGGTCAGTGAGAAGAAGCAAATTTCAACCAGTGGCATGTCGCCCCAAATCTTTTTTGGACCACCATGTCATGTGCCTTCTGCACCAGCCTCGAGGGAGCAAGCTGAGAGCAGCACTCCTGCATCAACAGCACCACAACAAACTCAGCCCAAGAGCATGTCTGTCAGTGAGGCACCCACTGTAATCATGATAGATGCTGATGAGTAGTGACGTTGAATTCGATTTGTCTTTTATACAAAATAGTACACAATCATTTCAGAAAAGTGGACTGTAGCTGCAACCAGCAATATTATATTTTCCTGATGTTGGAGCAGAACTGTAGATTGAGCTTCCTTCTGAGCAAGAACATCCTGTTTTAGAATCATTGGCTCCCAGATCTCCAGCAAGGAAAAGGAAAGGGATTACACCACCATCTTCACAAAGAACCAATTCTGATGATGATGATAGGGACATGAAGTAGATCCTGCCAGAGTCCTGGAGACAACAGGAGAGGAAATGGAAAAGATACATTCCAGAAAGACTTAGACTTATGGAAAGGGATGATGAGGAAGATGACAACACCAAGTCTCTCATTGTGGAAGAAGACACAGAGGAGTCTGACATTGCTATTCTACCTGCTCCAAGGGATGTGTCACAGGTGGCACTGCCTGCTCCTACATCTGCAAAGCCTCAGCTGAGACCTGCAACAACTGCTACCTCAGGAGAAGTATGCACTGCAGAGAGGCAATCGACAACACACCCACCTACCTCCAGTTCTTCCTGAAGTATAGGCAGTGGCACAGTAAAATAGTATTTCTCCCCAGTTTATAACTTTTTTTACGATTAGCAAAGAGGGAGAGCACATTGCAGTATGCAACATTTGCAACACAAATGTTCTTCGAGGTGACCCTGGTACACATCATGTTACTGGAGGCCAAACACCCCATATAAAAAAACACCACACTATCAAGTGGGAGGAGCACCATAAAAAAATGCTGAACGTGGTTGTGGTGATAAATTGAGATGGGAAACATCAGCTACAAGTTCAATAATGTTGGGAGGTGATGATGAGGAAGAGGAGGGAGACATCTTTGAGCAAAGCAGCCCTGTTCCCAGCAGTACACCAGCAGAATCACCCACCTCTGCGACTACACAATGGCACAAGACTCGGAGTGAGATGGAGACATCACGGCATACAGTGACTGCCCCACCTCTACACACATTGAGTCTACCACCACCATATACTTCTCGAAAGACGCCTATGTCAATGCCCCAGAAAAGAAAAAATCCAGGCTACTATGACGGGCATGTTTAGGCAGGCAGGGTCCTATGAGCGGAACAACCCAACAGCATATTTTTGCTATGGGAAGCTCGCAAAATGTTAGCGCTGGACCTCTTCCCTTTTCTTTTGTGAAGGAGAGGGATTCTTAGAATTTAAGGCAGCCATCTGCCCAAAATGGAAGGTACCAAGTCAGATCTATTTTGCAAGAGTTGCTTTTCCAGTGCTGCATCACAATGTGCTGCAGTTGGTTTGACAGGCTTTGCAACAATGTGTTGTTCACACTAACTACCCGATCACAACCATGCAGACCAGTTGTCATGTGACTAATTACATGTGCATCACTGCACACTGGATGTCTTTTGCCGGGGTAATTCAAACTATATCTGCTGGACTTGCCCCTGAAGAAAGTTTAAATAGCGTTCAGCAGCGTGTAACAGTGGCCATGTTCGCCATGGAGAAATCACATACAGCTGTAAACATCTTGGATGAATTTAAAAGCAAAGTTTATCAATGGCTGCGATCTAGAGGTCTCAGAATTGGAATTGTTGCCACAAATAATGGCAGTAACATAGTCAAGGCCATGTTAAACAGAGGCTATGTCGGGGTCCTGTGTTTGGCTCATTGCATCAACCTGATGGTGCAAGACTTTCTAAAAAAAAAGACATAATCAGCAACATACTGTCCACCTGCAGAAGAAACTGTACTCATTTCATCCATTCTTTTAAAGCCTGGAAGCAGTTGCAGGTTATTCAGTGTAATAATAGAGCACCAGTTAAAGCCCTAATACTGGGGGTGCCAACACATTGGAACTCAACCTACTACATGTTGCAACGTCTCTTTGAGCAGTACAAACATATCAAGGACTATGTCATTCTAAGAGGAGGGGAACCAGTTGGTAAAGCTATGACCATGGATGCATACAAATGGGGCCTAGTGAAATGCCTGACACAGATGCTACTCCCTTTTGAGGTTTTAACATGGGAAGTTAGTAAGGAGGACAATACGATGGGCCAAGCAATCCCGTTATTGCATCTCCAATTGGACCAGGTAAAGAAGGTGCCTGAAAGGTTCTCCCCCGCAGGTGTGAATGAAAAGACAGAAGCGTATGCCTTGGTTGAAACATTAATCCTTCACTTGACGTCTAATACGCGGCTGCAACATGGCATCATCATATCCAAAGAGTACACTACTTGATCCGCAGTACAAATTCAGCCTACTTTCATTCCTTTTTCTGAAGGGGATGTTTCAAAATACAAGAGGTAAATTATTGAGTAAGCCGGAGACCTGGAAGAAGAACAGCTGGAACTTAGAGTCCCACCTTCAACTTCCAGAGAGGGCAATCTTGTCTCACAGCAGCCAACAACACCATCAACCAGAACACCAGCAACAACAGAAGGACCAGACTCACCGTCTGCCTTGTATTGATTTCAATCGGCAGGGCTTAAGTCCAGTGCAGAGGCGATGAAAAAAGAGGTTGAGCAAGTGGCAGAACCAATGACCATCCAAAGGATGTTCCAGGAGTATCCGGATGATCAGAAAGAGGTCTACATGGATCAAAATCCATTAATGTAGTAATATGGGAAGATGCGCCAATGGCCAGAGCTCAGCAGGCTGGCAATAAAGCATCTGGCTTGTCCTGTAACCAGTGTGGGTGCTGAGCATGTGTTTAATGTTCCTGGTGTGACATGCTTTACTTTATTTAGATATAAAAATATCTATTAAAAGATCACCTCAAAGTTACACAGCAAAACATTTTAAAAACAGAACCTTAGCATAAAAACAGTAATTAATAGAACTTCAAAACACAGTAAAAAACTTCACCAGTCTATCAATGGAAAAGGACTTAATGTGCAAAGTGCAATGACCGGTATAACATTTAAAGTGCATTTAGATTCAAGTCTTTGGCAAGGACCATGATTACTGACCATGGACCATAAAGTGACAGCCAATTGTGCAAAGCAACAGTCCAATAAAAGGTATAAGCAGCAGTTGAGAAATCACAAATTAGAATGAAAAAGCATAAAAGTGAACCAGCCCGTAACTACTTAAGAGAGCGGTAAGCATTTCGTAAGAAAATTGTAAAAGCAATGTTTAGACCTATGTTTTCTGGCATTAATGCTGCAATAATTGCTTGTCTGCACGTTCGGATTCCCAGCCTGTTCCACTCAATTTTCAATTTATGTCTACGTTGTGACATAAAAGATGGGCAAAGACAGACTATATGCTCCATGGTTTCGGGAGACAAGCCGCACCCCCTGCAGATTACGGCCTCTGACGGACGGCGCCAGACGGGAAGATCTTTTAGAAATTGCCATTCGCCTAGTCTGGTGGCCATAAAGCTAGTTTTTAGGTGCAAGGAGTAGGTGCAGGATAGGTAAGAAGCGGGAGCTAACCGACCATATGAGGACATTGTAGCCCAGGCGTGTCTGCGTTTGGCAAATTGGGCTTTATCAATGATCAGGGACCTCATGCGAATACAGTTCTTAATGCTAGTTTTAAATGCTGATTTACTAGGGTTGAGGTCCCATAATGCACCAGCAGACATTTCACGGATCGAATCCTTAAAAAGGCGGCTGTAAGGGCCGCTTGGATTTGTCTGGAAAATATCCAGCCAAATTAAGGACTCCAATGATCCTGGCTTTGCCTGTCTCAGTTTGTGGCACAGGTTTAGATACAGACCAGTGGCTGAAATTTCATAATTTAATAGACCGAATTCTAGTCTGATCTGAGCAGCAGAAGCTGATTTGGGCAAGTGGAGGATTTTTTTGTAAAGTTTTGTCACATATTGGTTAAAAGAGGAATTTAGTTTCCCCCTAAAAATCTCAGCACCATAAGTAAAAGTGGGCCCAATTTTTGCTCTCATGACTTCCAGTAATGGGGACAGGCTTGGGCCAGACAGATTTCTTGAGAGCCTACAGAAGCTTACTTGAAGGTTCATGGCTTTTACTGAGATAACCTTACGTTGTTGGTTAAAGTTACCCCTGGAGTCAAAAGTGACCCCAAGATATTTGTAGGTGTTTCCTATGCTGAGGCTAGAGTTGTTAAACAGCCAACCACCCCCACGGTATAGCTTTCTACCAAAAGTGACAACCTGGGTTTTCTTTAGATTGACCTCCAACCCATTCGTGGTTGTATAGACTTCCAGTCTGTTTATTAGCCTTTGCAGCCCTACCCGTGTCAAGCTAAAAAGGACCAAGTCGTCAGCATACAAAAGATTGCTTATCGGGACGCCTCCCATCTTGGGCGGGTGACTGTTCGTTTCTTCAAGGAAGGATGGCAGATCTGCAATGAACAGATTGAAGAGAAGGGGGGCCAGCACGCATCCCTGTTTGACTCCTCTAGTTGTCATAATTTTCCGAGAGAGATGTGTGCCGGTCCCCAACTTCACTTGTACCCATGTGCCCGAATGAAGTTGGATGATCGTGTCCAGGAGCTTATCTGGGATCCCCCATTTTTTTAGCTTCTCCCATAGAGCTGCCCTTGGTACCCGATCAAATGCAGCTTTAAAATCTATAAAGCAACAAAAAACCATGCTAGATGTAACTAATGCATTGTTGACAATGATAGACAATGATAGTAAGTTGGTCATGGTACCGGAGGAGGCAGTGAAGCCAGTTTGGTTCAGTGGAATCAGATTATTCTGCTCTACCCAATCTCTCAGTTCCCCCAATAATGTTCCTGCAAAGAACTTAGCTTTGATGTCTAACAAGGCTATTAGTCTATAATTGTTTGGGGATGCATGAGAGCCGGACTTGTAAATCGGGTGGATTATTGCCCCTCGCCATGAGTCCGGGATGGTTGAACTTGTCAGTACATAGTTGAAAAGATTGGATAGATATCTCGACCATAAATCAATGTTTGTTTTGAACAAGGACTGTGGTAGGCCGTTTGGACCGGGAGCGCCGTCGGATCTTGCTTTTACAAGAACTTTGGTGACCATTTCTTGCGTGACTTGCAGATCTTCACTTCGTATATCTGAACGGACCATCGAGCTGCTCCTGATCGATTGTGGAAGAAGTGACAGTTGTTTAGGAACAGATAGGACTATAGACACAGAGACTTCTGAGTCCCTGAAATGGTCAGTCAGATAGGCAGACCAGGTCGCTTCTGCAATGTTTGCTGATCCAGATCTGGAGGAGCTACCGTTTAGTTGGTTGATTAAGGCCCAGAATCTTTTAGAGTTACAGCTTTTGCTCTCCCATAGAAGTTTGCACCAAAATTGGGTTAGATGGCGTCGTTTATCAGATTGGATTGCGACCCTGAATAATTTTTGGATTGCTTTGAGCCCATTCGAAAGTTCATTATTTCCTGGGGATGACTTAAGAGATCGCAGTGCTTTGTCTCTAGATTTCTTCAGTGCCTTAGTGTGACTGGAGATTTGGAACTTGCGGCTAACGAGGGCCTTGTGGGCGTGATGGCTAGAAGGAAAGCAAGTTGTCAGTTGGGAGCAGAAAGATGACCACGCACCCGTGGAAAAGACCGCTGCGGAGGTGCTTCCTGTGATAAATACCAAACAAGCTTCCATAATGTTGGGACTGATATCGTCATTCCATTTTAGCTGTTTTAGGTTTTCGGTGTAAATTCCTGGGCATGTCGTTGAGGCAAGTTTATGAAAGTCTGGCTGAATATTAAGGGTAACAACTTGGGGACGGTGATCACTTCCTGAACGGGGCAGAATACTGTAGTTGGTCAAATGATGGAACAGCGCTGAATTGCAGATGGTGTAATCTAAATAGGAGCGTTTGCGGCCATTTGACCATGACCAGTTGGGGGGAGTATCATTCGTAGATCTCCCATTCATTACCAGGAAACCAATACTTAAAAATTGCAGCACACAGAGCTCACCGAGGCCACAATAGGCTTGGTGTGGGGGTTTGGACTGGGCCTTGAATTCCGGAGTTGTTAATGGAAACAGCCCTTCGTAATCGGTGGAATTACCCTGGAAAAATTTGGTGTTAAAATCTCCAGTAATTAGGTAGTCAAAGTTGGGATAATCCACCACCAGATCACACACAATTTTCATTAGACGCCTTAAGTGGGCCTTCTTTGAACGGGTGTTAGGGTTGATAGAAACATTAAGAAGAAAACGAGAACGCTGGTTATTCCATGCACTGATTTTAACACCAAGTAACCAGTCTTCGTCAAAGGTCAGTGTCTCAATCGGGCCTTTTAGGCTATTTGAAACATATATCGACAGACCACCTTTGGGATGGCCAAAAAGACAGGATCTAATTGCCGGTTTCCAGAATTCCATGAAACCTATAACTGGGCTAGATTGAGAAGCCCAGGTTTCTTGAAGTGCAATTAAGTCATGACCAAAGATGAAAGAATGGATCTCTGAGTTAGTAAGTTTCTGAGAAAGACCACTAATATTCCATGAACATAGGGAGAGCAAAGACTGTGACTGCGGAAACGGAGTGGTTGAGGAAGGATGTAGAGGGGATCCTGATTGAGCCTGGGCAATCGGATGCTCATCACGTGGTCAATCTAATGTATTGCGAGACAAAGTGGCTGGAAGCCAGCCCCAATCAGAAGTTTTATCAAAGTTCAGGGGATTAGACCGTCCATCTTCGGTCGATTGAAGTGATCCTAAGGCATTTTTGAGGATTGAATATGGCCTATTTTTCTCCCCACTTAGCAAAGTAGGGGGTTGTTGAGTTAACACTGTGGGGTATCCAGGTGTGGAATAGGGGTAGATTTTGATGCCCCATTTCCGAAATAGGGGCTTTTGGTCTAAGAATAGTTGTACCCAAGTGATAGACTTAAGGGACACCACGGTTACCTCAGAGGGTTGAGAACCCCTTGGGGGGAGAAATTCGATTGACTCGATGTCGTCCGAAGACAAGGCCTCAAAACCCGGAACGCAGTTGACTAATTTAATTATATTTGATCTGTTGAGTATATCCTGCCGACCTTTTGATTTGTATTCGGGGGCAAGGAGAATTTTTAGAGAATGTGTATCTCTAATATCAGTGTCGGAAGTCCGGGATGAATTAGACTGTGAGAGATTAGCACTTGGAGTATCTGGGTGTGGTCTCTGAAGGGGCCGGTGAAGGGCCCGTGTGTCTTGCCCGGATGACCGAGAATCTTTTAATAAAGTTGATATATTATTGAAGATTGTTTTATGAATTATGGGACTACGTCGAGATGCGGTTGACAACGCAGCCACTTGAGGTTGAAATGATGTAGATAATGGCCTCGTTGTAGTTATCTCAGTGGAACTGCCTCTTGGTTCGTTTGTGGCCGGCTGAGATTCTGAAGGCCCATTTTCCGGTGGAGCAGGACTTAGCTCAAGACTGCTCAAAGGAATCTGTTGGTTAGTGGTTGTGATTATGTCAGCCTTGTACGGGCTTCGAGATGAACTTACTGGTGATGCTAAAGGTGGTGAAGTGTTAGGGATGTTTTTGTTGGTAGCGATTGAAAACAACGGAAATAATTTAGGAAGGTCAGCTTTGGTGTTAATTCTTGATTTATTCCGTTGTTTTCGTTGACGCTTGCGCTCTCTCTTACTACAAGGAGGCATGGGGGGGTGAAGCGTTTCTGGGATGGGGGGAGCCACGACCGCTGAGATAAGACTTGACCCTGCCTTATTACTAACGGAGCCATTAGGAAGCCCATTTATTGTCTGAGGGCTTATAGCAGCTTGTACCAATGGGACCGTCAGACATACAGAGCCTTGGGATGGGTGAGTGACGTCTTGATGATCCAACTGTGTTGTAGAGCTTTTTTGTTCCTCGCTCGTCTGGACCCCAGAAGCTGTTGATGTTAGGGTAAGCGCCTTATCTGATTCGTGGGTTGGGAGAGATCGAGGGGGTTGATCGAGCCGAGGCAGAACGGCGCTGCCCTTCAGCAGTTTTACTTCATTAAGGACACTGGTTAAAAAGTCTGGGAGCGAGGAGAGGGAATCAATAATAGGCGAACAGCAACAAATTGACTGAACCAATTTTGCAGATGCTTGCGCACTCATTATTAGGTTGTTAAGTTTGTCCAGCTTGCTGTCGATCCCTGCTGTGAACAGAGCTAAAGTGTTCAGTAGGTCCACCTGAGTGTCCAATTTGTCCGCGTGGTAATTTAGGGCAGTGACTGTAGATTGAAAGGTCTGAAGTAATTGGGGCCAAACGGTCGGGGTTGTGACAGGATCATGGTGAGGCTCCTTTTCTGATCTTAAGTGGGGCGGTGTGGTTGTTACAGATAGAAGGACCAGCCTCTTTCCTCAAAACGTGGAGAGATTAATTGTGATCAAAATGAACACACATTTCATATCCCACAATTACACCATTCCTGACACAGTACAGAAGGAGGATGATTGGTCAGAATCAAGTTTGTATACTGAATAACTTCTGGGTGAACCACCTGAGTTTGAGGATGAACTCTACTTCCCAGACTAAGTATGCCAGCGCCGCCATAGAACCTTTTCATTATTTCTCGTTGAAATGTTATCTTTGCAACAAAAAAAATGCTAGTGGAACATTATTATTTTTGTGTCAGATTTATGCTGCCCCATCATTTTTTAGTAGCATGTATTGTCGGATTGCAGTTGGACCACAGTGCACTGAAGAAGCCTCCAAAATTCCTTCATGACATTGGAGATAATTTCTGCCCCCCTTGTATGCTTATTGCCTATGATTTTTTGCATCACTGAGCACTAGAAGATCTGCTCCAGATTAGTGTAAATTTACAAGAGTGCCAATACAAAATTTCAATGTGTTCCCTGCATCAAAGATGAGTCCCTAATAAATAAACTACCTGTGCTTGGATTGAAAGATGTAAATATAACTATTGCATCAGTGAGTGAGTGATTGTGTCATTGATAATGATTGATGATTCATGAGGTGGCAGACAGTGTGGGAGGGTATTCCACTGTAATGTGGGAACTTTCTTCAGATGATTGATTTACAATGTTTGGAGCCTGAGTGATGGGCAATCATTTTTTCCCTGGAAGTGATTGGCCTTTACAAACATACTAAGTAAAAATAATTAACCTGTGCGATCTACTCCTATGATCCTTCTTCTTTTTTCATCATCTAGGATGGCTGCCCCAGGTGATCATTTGATTTACAAGACTGCCAAATTCCAATCTGTTGCTTCCATCAAAGGGGAGATAGTGTACCTACCACCGTGCTTGGAATTGCACCATGAGTGATCTGATTTTTGAGTGATTGTGAGTGATGTGACAGTGAGGGAGGGTGTTGAACATGATATGGAAAATTGCTTGAGATGATTGATTTGCAATGTTGGGGGCCTGAGTTATTTCCCACACTTAGCCAGATTTACTTGCAGGGTCCTCTACTTTTTTCTGGTTCTTCAGAGACCAGAACAGTCACTTCAGGTAACAAACAAAAACGTATGCAAAATACTGCAATTCTGTGTCTCTACTTGTTCTTCAACAGCAGTGCACTACAAGTCTATTCTACTCTGGTCATGACTGGTCTGGGACAGCGATACTCAGAGTCAGGAGGAGGATGGAAGAACTCAGAGCGGGAGCTGTAGGACTACCTCATCAAAAACTAGAAGCAAGACATTATTGACTTCAAAGGCAAACCAAGAGTCTGATGCCTAGCACTCAGCTATGTGGAATGGGGAAAGGAGTGTTTATTTGTTAAATACTGTTCTGTGTTTGTGTGTTGCACTGGTTGCAAAAGTGAAACTTTGAGTCCCACTCTTGTTTTTCTTGCTCAGCCTCTGAGTCTTCTTGATACAGTCCTCATGAAGCTTACCTTCCTGCTGTCCTTCTCTTTGACTCTAAAATACAGTTTCTGTTTTACAATCCACAGGCCTTCTAGTCTCTTGCATGAATAAAATGCAAAAGCTGAGCTTAACACTCCTTCTGATCTACCGGACCAATCCAGATAGGCACCCAATAGTGATGTACATTCCAGAGGAGAATGCAGATGCACTACCTAATTTTGCAATACAGTATTATTTTTCTTTTAATAATCATATTTGAAGAACTGGGTGGGTGGGTTCACTCCCACCCTAGAAGACAGAACATTTAGATATCTGATAGTTTGTGTCTCGGGGCAGACGGACTGTTTGCAATGCAATTAACTTAACTGTATCATACTCATTCCTTAATTTCCTTCCACAACACATTGATGGCGATCAGTGTGCTTTTCATTGCCCTGATGAATGTTGCCCTTGTGTAGTGTTTGTCTTTGTCAAACCTTTCCCCAAATCCTTTTTCCCATCCAGTCATCAAACCCCTATTCGCCTTTCACTGGGCTGTATGATTTAAAAAGTTGTGACTTAATTTATACCATCAATGGATCACACACTTGTGGGGCGAATGTAGTGAAAGCAACACCAACTCACTGCAGGATCGTCTATGCAATATCCCACACTGTCCCCATTTACCCACCCGCACTAAAAAAGTGATCCATATTTTAGATATAGATCGAAGAACACCAGTTGTCAGCATCATCCTCCAAGCCTTGTGTTGCATAACCATAAACTCCTAACATGAGCTTGTCCACGCCAGACTTTGAGTCAATTTTTTATGACTCGAGGATTTTGCAAGTTACTAGTAGTAGCTACGTATGAGACAAATTACTAATATTGATATTTTTTGTTATTTTATCACTATCAGGAATTCTTGTTGTAAACAATAGAGGTCATGGCTGAATCCCCTATTAGTCAAGATAGTTAGGGAGGTATAACTCTATAACTAAGGGGTACATTCTTACAATAATCAGGCTGCATAAAAACTGAAATCAGCAGTGCAAAGTAAAAGTAAATCAAACTTCTTCAAGTATAACATTTGATAAACAATAGAGTCCCCTTAATATTTTTTACAAGCAAACCCACCTTCTCCACCCACACAACATGCCCACCCCTCTCCCCCAACAACATGACCCAAGCACCAATGTCCAGAAATCTGAACAGTCCCATCTCCCTTCCCACCCTCTCTACCCACAACAAATCCCTCTGACCGAAACAAAAAAAAGGCTAGAAGAGGGCATTCTATATTTGGTTCTGGAGCTGGTTCAGACTCTGCTCCATCATGGCAAGCTACCTCTCTATGGTGTTCAACAGCTGCAGGATGCACTGCAGCAATTGCCTCCTTTTGTCAGTATGGGAGGGCTGGAGGCTGAGGGGGTTCCGGATGAACTGAGACCCGACTGAGAGACATCTACTTCATCGTCCTCCTCTTCCAGGACCATCAGCTGTCGGTATTCCTGTTGTATGTGGTCCAGCCTCTGCCACCGCAGATGGGCCACTATCTCTTGCCTGTTGGTGTTGGGTACTAGAAAGGTGGACCAGCAGGAATAGCTATATGGTGAAAAACAAAAAGAAAACTGACAAACTGTAAATAATGCTCTGTACAAACAATTATATAAAATTAGTGTGTGTCACAGTAGCAGTACATTGCTGGTCCCCTAGGGCCAATTGAATGTGTTGTGAGTATGACTAGGAGAGTCACAAGGACAATTTCATGTTTTACCACACATGCTTGGCATACAAATCACTGACTGTGTAGCAGAAAAGTATTAAGGCAGAATAACACTGAATTAAAAAGCGGATTTTTTTTCTTCTAAACTAATTTCCTCTCATTAATGAGTATGGCATTATGCACTGTAGAGTACAAGTTTTCTGTTGTGCTAAAATAATGGAGCCATGCTCATTGCTAGCCAGCAAGTCAGGTATTTTGCTACTATTTGCAGCTGGGGTATCTGAAAATTATTAAGTTTTAATTCCATTGGTCTTCTCCAATGCATTTCTCTTTCTACTCTTACTCCATAGAGGCAGATGAATAAGAAATAAGATACTATGTCACGCACCTCACGTATGAAATGTGTATATTAATTATGCTGTCTGCCGTAAGTAGACTTTGGGGAAAATAATGATGCACTGAACTATAGGGATAGGAACTAGCTATATAGATTGCATTTAGTACGTCCGGCACAGTGTATCCCATGCGCCAAACTTGACATCAAATCATGCACTTACTCACACTTTACTCACTGGCCTCACAAGCCACCATATATACTTTCAACAAATGTATTCACTGGGCAGTAAGTAAGGAGCGTAAACTTGACTTACTCTACTGCAGAGTAGGGTAGAGGGATTAGGCAGGTAGTGTGGAGCTTTTGATATAGAATGGAGGGGTCACTACACTGATCATTGATGCATCATCTTTGACTTATTCAGTCACTGTACTAGTCGATGGAAGATGAAAGGAAAAACCTGAAAAGATGTCAAATTAATCTATTATGGGAAACCACAAAATATAATCTGGAATCACTCCACTTCACGTGGTTATAAAATCAAATGTGGGACATGCCAAGAATGGATTTTCCAATTTTTTGGTAGGCTGGAACAGAGGACCTAAGGTAAAAATAAAGGAGTGGAGTACTGTTAGACTTGGCATCATTTGGCGTGTTTCCCCTGAGTTTTTGCTTTCTGACCTCACGGTTTTGACTCTGTTTTTGCTGGTTTAATGATTCTGCGCACTTTTCTCACTGCTGATCAGTGGTAAAGTGCAAGTGCTCCTGTGGTAAAGTGTGTTATGATTGGTGTTTCCATGATTGGCCTATTTGATTTATGTGTCAGTCCCTAGTAAAGTGCACTGTGAGTGCCAGGGCCCATAAATCAAATGCTGTTGGTGGGCAGCAGCACAGGATTGTGCCACCCACGCAAACAGCCCATAAACTGTAACTCTGGCCTGCGATTTCAGAGTCTGTGTGCAGCCTGGGGCTGCCATGTTGACTTGGCAAGTGCACACACTTGCCAGTCCCTAAACCTTCCCTTTTCAACATGTTAGTCACCCCTAAGATAGGCATAAGGTACCCCTGTGGGCAGGGTGCATTGTATGTGAAAGGTAGGACATGCCCTGGGATGTGTGGCATGTCCTGATAGTGAATTACAGCCTACTTCGTTTTTCACTATTGCAAGACTACCTGTTCCCCATAGGCCAGAATGGGCAGTTTGATTATAACATCCTATAATCCTAACTGACCCAGGGAAAATGTAAGGAATTCGAGTTTAGCATGCCTGAACTCAGAATGATAAAACACATATTTTAGTGAAGTTGGTTTTAATATTCTGTGTTTGAAAATACCACTTTTAGAAAGTAGGTATTTTCTTGCCTAACTGTCCAAGCCTGCCTCTGCTTGGTTGTGTATTGTGTGTCTGGGTTTGTGAGTGAAGGGGCTGGGGGATTCCAGGAGACAGGGTGAGTCAGAACAAGGCTGAATAGAGAGATCTGCATGTAGAGTGATGGGAGGAGTTGCACCTGGGTTTGAATAGGGCTGTGCCTTCCCTCCACAATGTTGGCTCCGCCTCCTGTGGTGCGCCTGATGTCCCTGGCCTACACTGTCAAAGGAAAGAGGAGTCCTGTAAAAAAGTGCTTCAAGACTGACCAGAACTGGTTTGAACCAAGAAAAGGCCCCTCTGCCTTCAGAGGACAAAGGATTTAGTAGTATAATTATGGGGACCCAGACAGATCACTTCTGGAACAACAAGACAAACCTCTGCCAAGGAGAAGAAACAAGGAAGCTGTAGTAGTTGGACAGTGCCAGTGTGCTGTGTCGCTGGGTTGGCCTGCAGTGGTGTCTTCATTGCCAAGGAGAGGAGAAGGAACTTTTAAAGAACTTTCATCATCTTGCAGAATATTTCTCCAAGGGCTTGATTTGGGCTTGCCTCCTGACTGAAGGCTCAGGGATACTACATTAATTCACCCCTTCTTTTTGCCTGCATCTGGGAAGTACTGTTCTAGTTACTACAGAGGGAATTTTGCAACACTGACGTCGGCGAACGATGCCGTCATCTGCACCGGATCCGTGAGCACTGCTCTGACTTGCAACGCAGACCCGACGGTGGTCGCCGTGCCACATCGATGTCAGTGAACGACATCCTATGCCTGCCATAGCTGTGAGCGGTGCTCCGACTTGCAACGCTGGCCCGATGCCACCTGCTGTGCCGCATCGACTCCGAAGCCGACATCATCGCAGAGTCGATCGTCGACGTGGGTGGTCAAGAATCCATCGACATCGTACTGAACCGTGGTTTTGGCGCCATCGTGAAGTCACCTCCTCTCCTGTCAGGAACCGACGCCTCCCCTGCCTGCGCAAGCATCCAGGTCCCGACGCATCATCTCCCCCGAAGCAAGGATCCAACACCGCACCGCACCAACGACGCTGCACCTCCACGACACCGTGAGCTGTCTTTGTTTTCACTTTTCCAAGGTACTGTTCTTTGTGGGTCTGTCTTGACTCCGGGCTCGACGCTGTGAACCTCGCGGTCAATGCCGTACTTTGGGATTTCTTTGACCTCGACATCGTGATGACTTCAGTTGGAGTTTTCTGTTGCCAAACACTGCTTTTAAGTGAAGAACCTATTTTGAAACTATTTCTACCATCTTGAAGAATTATTGATTACAGTATTGTGGATTTTTGTCATGTATGGTCTTGTGATAAATCTATATAAAGAATACTTATTTTTTATAAAACCTGTGTGGTGTCCATCTGTAGTGTTTTCACTGTATTACTGTATGTGTTCACAAATGCTTTACTCACTGCCTCTGAGTCTAGATAAGCATGTCTGCTCATGCCAAGCTACCAATGGGGTGAGCAGTGGTTATCCAGTAGTGTAATCCCCTTTCCCTGACTTAGAAGCAAGGGTCCCTACTTGGTCAAAGGTACCTACCTCTGCCAACTAGAGACCCCCAGTTCTAACAATTGTCAATAAGCAAGCAATTATGTGACTTACCAGTGCCATCCCTGCCACCGGTTTGTTCCCTCCAACTGACTCTCCTCCTGCAATGGCACTGAAGCCGGCATCACTGGTGATTTGTATGGCTAGAATAAAACATTATACATATTTTAGATGCCAGATACACCACCTCCTTAATTTTTTCAATCAAACAATACAACCACAATACATCACTACAGTTTGGTTAGCACTGCAGTATCTTCTAACAAAAATATAACTCTGGGCATTTGGTTGGTTCACAATGTCAGACAAGCTGGTGGAGAAATAATGGTCAATGAAAGACTAGTGGTGTTGACTAGCAAATGCAATGGGAGTGAGACCTCATACTTTTATACAGCCATGCTGCACTGTCATTAAAAACTGCTGGTATACTGTAGAAATTAATGACATAGCACACAACATTTGGGGGGATGGATCCATGTCCATGGCCACTCTCTTGTGAACTCAAATGTTAGAGTATGAGAAGGAAAAAGAAAGCCTTCTAGACAAACATACATGGTGAAAAATATTTATAATACTAGCTTACTTGGGACTGACAGTACCAGAAATGTGTGTTATTCTTAGTCTTACTCTAACAGTACCACATGATATATAAGAGAGAGAGCTGTGTGCCATGAGTGGGTTTGTATCCCGTCCTCATCATCCGATGGAACGAAGATGGCAAGTAATTGTGTCAGAGCAACACCATCCTCGAAGCAGCAACTCCCATCCTGGAACTTAGTTCACATAAATCATAAAAACCAACATTAGGGAAATAAAAATAATAACTAATAGTACTTACTGGGGCTAGCAGAACCCTTGGCAGCGGTGCTGGTGGTCGGTGCCTCCTGCTGACCAGTTACTCCCAGACCCTCTTCAACGTCCCTCTTCTTGCCCTTGGGTGCTAATGCAAGAAATAAAAGGAGATTAAATAAATAGATTAATGATTCACTTAATCTCCACAAACGTATTATGACAAACACAGTCACATAATTGTACTTCTCTAAACAGATCACTTGTAGCACTAGTTACAAGCCTATCAATTAATGTTGAGTTGCCCATACTAATCTTAAAATCCCTGTTCCAAATATCCTTAACAAAAACAACATTTGGAACTAATGCATTGCAGTGAATGACCTTTGTTTTTGTTCTCAATTCTCAGCCCCCTTGATGGACCAACTCGGTCTCCCTTTTTTGCAATGCATAGATGCATAATATACATTGCTGTGAAATAGCTTGGAACTGAGCGAGCTACATAAAGAAAGTCTCAGAGAGAACGCCAACACACTGCTATCCCTGATTCACTATGGTGACAGGATAACAGTCTGCAATTGCTTTTCAATTAATCAGCCAAAGTGAGTGCCAATGATGAGTACAATAAAGGTAGCGCTGACTATGTCTGGGCTGTGAACTCCGCTCCGCTTGCAGAGCTTGTGGAGTTTTCCGCATCTGCATCACATGGAGCTCGCGGAGTTCCAAATAACTCTGCTCCGTGCAGCGTCTTGGAGTTTTTTTTCTCGCTTGCGCTCGTCAACATCAAGTTGGTGAGCACCAGCGAGGAAATACCACCTTCCTGCAAAAATATTACTAATTTGCGATTGTCAAAGTTGAGAAAGCTACCACTCGAGTAAAAAAGTCTAACTGAGCGGCAGAAAGGAAGCAGCGCCCGCTTGCACCCTCTTGCGCTGTGCATGGTGCTGTACGCAATGACTGCACAGTGCAGACAAACACCGGGTGCTGATAATCAATGCAAATGACATTTATCTAACTCACTCTGCTGCTCGCGGAGCTCCATGTTACACAGCGTCGTTTTTTTGCACTTCGTGGAGTTGCACGGCAGAACTCGGCAAACTTCGCCCAAGCTTAGCATTGACCACCTGCCTAGCAAAAACTAGAAACTGTATCAGATAATAATATTCCAATGTAAACTAAACTTAACTAACCTCTGAGTGTGAGCAGCATGATATTCGGACAAATAAATGTTAGCATTGTAGAACATAAACACAACAAATAATTAATACTCACCGAGCCCCGGAATCTTGATGCTTAGCAGGTCCTGTTTACTCTAAGATATCCACCTAGTGAGGCCTCAACTGCTGGATGGTACACCGAAACTGGATGGTGCACCGCACACATCTGCACAGCCTCTCCAGCGCAGCGCAGCTTCTGCAGAGGGTATGAGCTGCCAGGCCTGCTGCCTGCTGCCAGCATGGAGAGGAGGTGGTACTGCACAAAAGAAACTAGTGCTGCAACCTACGTCTCACTAAAGATTTTCCGGGGCTGCACACCTGGGAGTTGGCACCACACCCAAGGTAGAGAACACTTTACCATGGTGCTGGGTGGGGTAAATAAAGATGAGAAAAGACGGGAAAGGAAAGAAAAAATAAGGAAGTAAGGGTTAAATAAACAAAATACAAAAAGTCATGAAAAACAAAACCATTTCAAAAAATGTAACATACGGATCCTCAAACAATGTGTTGATCCCATTGTCGGTCCTGCAATTGACCTTCTGAATGCCTCCTTCACTCACGGCATTGTTCCACCCAGCTGGAAGCAGGCTATTGTCAAGGCACTCTAGAAAAAACCTGACCTTGACCCTACCGATCTGGCGAATTTTCGCCCCATCTCACTCCTGCCCTGCCTGAATAAGATCGCTGAGAAGTTTGTTAATCGCCAGCTCTCCGGCTTCCTGGAAGCTAACAATCTACTAGGCCGGACGCAGACTGGCTTCCGCCCAGGTCAGGGAACGGACGCGGCCTTGTTAGCGATGGTTGAAGAAGGCAGATGTATCTTAGATTCAGGAGGTTCCGCTGCGATGGTCCTCCTGGATCTAAGCGCGGCTTTCGATACGGTGGACCATAATATTCTGATCCACCGTCTGGGAAAGATTGGAGTAGGAGGCTTGGCCCTCCAGTGGCTTCAGTCATACTGGAGGGGCTGCTTCTATCAGGTCTGCGACGGTGATTTTAGATCCCTGCCTATCCCCCTCCAGTGTGGAGTTCCGCAGGGCTCTTCATTGAGCCCTACGCTTTTTAACGTCTATATGGCCCCGCTGGAGGAGGTCGTGGCACCCTTTGGAGTGGCAATGGCAACCTATGCAGACGACACTCAATTGATTGTTTCCCTGTTGCTATTGGAAAGTCAGGGGGCGAAGTTTGCTGCCTGCCTTACCAACATCATGGCATGGATGTCGGACTCCCGGCTAAAACTAAATGGGTCGAAAACGGAGTTAATGCTTCTTGGCAATTTGTGCTCGTCTTTGCCCAAATGTATGTGGCCGGCCAGTCTGGGCGCCCCTCCGGCCCCTAAGAGTGCTATAAAAAGTCTTGGGGTATGGCTGGAACCTGAGCTGTCTCTGATTACTCAAGCCAAGCGAGTGGCAGGGACATGCTACGGGCTGCTCCGGTCAGCCCGAAAAATTCTGCCGCTTCTTCCTGACAATTCTAGGAGACTCCTAGTCCAGGGATTGGTGCTCTCGAGGCTTGACTATAGTAATGCCCTCTTCCTGGCGGCACCTGAATCTACTTTGAATGTGCTTCAAAGAGCGCAGAATGCAGCTGCGCGGATGCTCACCGGTACAGCCAAATGTTCTTCAGCACGGCCAGCTTTGAAGGTCCTGCACTGGCTACCAATTAGAGCACGCATCAAATTCAAGGCCCTCTGCATAGTGTTTAAGGATTTACAAGGATCCGGCCCCCCCATTCTCAGAGACTTGTTCCACTCTTATAAACCTACTCGAGCCCTTCGCTCTGAAGTTGGGAACCTTGTAGTGATACCCAGAGCAAAAAAGGTGAAAACGGGTGGACGCCGATTTTCCATTAATGCAGGTCTTCTCTGGAATACTCTACCGATAGCTCTGCGTAAGGAACCCAACCTGACAAAATTCCGTAAAATATTGAAGACTCATCTGTTCCCTCTGTAGGTTCCTCTTGGTGTTATGGTGTAGCGGCTCAGTGTATTACCCAGCGCTGGGACGCTTAAGGGCAGCCATGCGCTTTAGAAATCTGTTTTCATTTCATTTAATTCATTTCACACACTAATATAATAAATAAAAATGAGAGTAGATAAGTTTAATAGGGGGAGGATTAAAGAGAGTAAAGAGGGATTGAAAATTAGGCCCAGCACAAAAACAGAGAGTAGAAAAACAAGATGGCTGTGCACATGCGAACCCTGTGATGCTGCTCGCGTGTGATTTCCAATCCGAGGACACACATGACAACCGCGTAGTGCAGTTCGTGTGTGATTTGCAATCTGAGGATGAACTCCACGTTGCACATGGCATTGCACATGGCAACGTTATTTAGCCACTTTAAGAAGTCTGTGTAGCAGAACTCTGCAAACTCCACCCAGGACATATATATATAAATAGGTTGATTTTGGTCCAGAGTAGTGCCTTTTGGTAGTTTGGTGTAAATTCATTCAGTAGTATAGAGACATTATCAAAAATTTGTAAATCTAGGGACGCGGATCCACTCGTGGAGGGTGTCCACTCACCACAGCAGGGCCCTGATTGGTTGGACGCAACCACAACTGGTAAGTTGCGTCCCCCATTTTATGTATTGAGAAATGATCCCTGGGGTTGAAAATGTCTGTGCAAAGTGAACAAAGGGGTCAAAGTACAGGTGCCCTGACCCCATTGGTGAATTAGAGGGGTCCCAGAGAGACCTTTAACGGCCATTAAATTGCTGTATAATATTTTCTTCTCAACTGTGCAGGAATCCACATACCCTGTGGTTCTCAGTGCAAATCCTGATGCAGCTCATCAGAGGCCCCTGCCCCCTTTGCCCACCACTCTGCAAATGCATCTCCAGGTGCCAAACTGACGAAGTCCCCTTGGATGCTGAAGGCCCTTAGGGGCCAAGAACCCTTCCTATCACCTCCAGTAAGTCCCACACTGCAGATTTCTGAGAGCTCGTTGGAGGCCCCACAACCTTTCTATACTACTCTGCAAATGAGCCTCCTGGCACTCTAATGGTTGGGGGATAAAGTGCCCTTGGAAATGAGGGTCCTTGGTGGCCAAGAGCCACTCATGTTAGCACAATTAACTCCCACGCAGCGGTATTACTGAGAAGTCGTCAGAGGCCTGCTCTCTTTGTCCAGCACTCTGCAAACCTACCTACTGGTGAACTACTTGTTGAACAATGAGGTCACCTTAGATGCTGAGTATCATTGGGGACCAAGAACCCCTCCTGTTACCACCAGCAAGTCCCACAAAGTGGGATTGCTAAGATCTGGTCGGAGGTCCAGCTCCCTTTCTCCACCACTCTTCAAACACACCTCCTGGTGCACTACTGTTTGGGGGATGAAGTCTCCTTGGATGCTGAGGGTTTTTGGGGGCCAATAACCCCTCTGGTACCACCAGTAAGTCCCACACAGCGGAATGGCTGAGAGTTTGTCAGAGGCCCTGCCCCGTTTGGCCAGCACTTTGTAAACAGGCCTCCTGATCCACTACTACTTGAGGGATGAAGTCCCCTTGGATGCTGAGGATCATTAGGGTCAAGTAACCATCCTGTACCACCAGTAAGTCCCACAGGATTGCTGATAGCTCATTGGAGGCCCTTCCCCTTTTATCCACCCATAGTACAGACACAAACAGCCGCTCATACACCCACTTACAGACACAAAAAGTCACTCATAAATCCACACACACATCCACACAGCTACTCACACACCCACTCAGACACCCACATAACTGCTCACACACCTAGTCACAGATCCATACAGCCACTCACACACCAATCAACAGACCTATACAGCTACTCACACAGCCACTCTGAAAGATTTGAGGTTACTAATAGGAAATAAAAAAAATTCTAATTCACCAAAAAAAACAAAGGTTAAAGGAACATTATAGTTAGGATATAGAATTAATAAAACCTTAGAACCTCACTGAAATAACAAAGGTTACAGAGACGTTATATTTAGACTTGCAAAATTCAGCAGCTATAGTTACCTGAGCTAACTATAACTTACACCCTTGCAATGCACTGCTTATGACCTCACATATTACATCACTCATGACATTGTCAGTGACATCACTGATGCCATCACTGATGATATCTCAAATTGCATCACTCATGATATAACTGATAACATTATCCACAGAACCACTCACATACCCACACAACAACTCACACCCCTACTCACACGCCCATAAAACCACTGACATACTGACTCACTGATCCATAGAGCCAATCACACACCCACTTACTTACCTTACAGCCACTCACTTCACACACATCTACTAAAGGAGCACCACAGGACACTGCTGTGGCAGGGCAGGTCCAGTAGCACAATGCATCAGCAAAAGAGCAAGCCTGTTGAAGGGGTAGAGAGTGTAGGGAGCAGCAGGAGAAAATCCTATTAGTCACAGCAGCATTTCTTTGGCTGAAAGAGGGTAGCGCAGAGGCATCCACAACAGCAATACCCCCATCAGCATCATCCCCTGCCACCCATTAACCATCAATAAGTGATAGTTGCAGCCACAGCTCCAATGTCTGAATGTTGATTCAGCATTCCCAGATGAACAATACATGCCAGAACAATTATGAACTTGATAATTCTTTTTGTATGTTTAGTGTTTATTGTAATGTTTTATTGGGGATTCTTGGATGGGGTGGCGATGTTGTGGGTGATGTGGGTTGTTTTAAAATGCTGTTGCAGGATTCTCTGTAATAAGTATATTTTAATATGCATATGGCCTTGTTTAGAGGTTTGCAGAGTGGGACAAGAGCCAAAAGTGGCAAATGTCTCCTCCACCATATTTAGGGGCTCGTTAGGGCCGCATTACAATGCCAGCCAGCCTGGCTTCCGTGGTCCTGTCGGAGGCGGTCAGACCGCTAAAGGTCTCATCTGAAGCGGTTGACCCAACCACCATATAGCAATGTATTCGAATACATATATTTCTCACCTCCGTGGTCCCTCCAAGTTTGACAGGAAATTCCATCCTCAGTGGTGTCACAATGCGCCTTTCCGATGAGCTTTCTGTGGCGGTCCAACAATCTTATCAGAGCTGGCAGAAAGGAAGAGATAGAAGGCCAAAACTCAGCTTCTCATGTCCAGTGCAGGCATGGAGCCCATCGCACACATTGTGCCTCAGCTCTACCTACTTGATTACCTCCAAATTTGAAACCGTTGTGGACCCAACCACCGGTAAGTGACACACCTATTTGAGGACATTGAATCAATAGAAAGTCGATGGCCCACCATTAAAAATCCGATCCGTTGCATGGTCAGCATGAGTGGGGGTGTGAGCAACCTGTACTTAAAGATACACGCACGGATATCTTGCCAAGTAATAGATATATCTTGAAAAGCAGGACATGAGGGTCAGAAAGGGACAGAGGAAAGAGCGAGTATTGACAGTGCAGCAGTCCATGAGGTGGTCCCAGGCCTGCTAGTGCATAACTTCGGCAGGTCGAAAAGGCAGTTGGTCAGAAGGGTTCCATCCAACACCGTTTAAGCCCTTAGCCTCAGGGCGAGATAGAAAGTTTACTTTGCAGCAGTATCACCCACCAGTGCCCCAGATGTGACAGCAGAGATACTCGTAGGCTTCCATTCACAGTCTCCTCATGTCACAACTGAAGCAGCAACCAAAACCTATGCAAAAAGACACAGTTGTTGCTGTAGAACGATTTGCAACTAACAACCATTGTCAAAATCAAAAGTGTTGGCATATTAGGTGTAATGTATTGTGTCCTATCTCAAATCTGGATTTTGTGCAATGCCAGAAGTAGTGACATACCATATGTGTGGGACAGCATGCTAATCACAAATATGTGGCTTATATATCAAGAGACACCCTCATGGACTTCAGCCATGCCCCTTTGTGAAACACCCCCAGTAAACATATCCCACTCACACTCCTGTTGTGGTGGCAAGAAAAATACTTTCAAACACAAATGTCACAACACTGTCCAAGTCCACCAAAACACAGAAGACAGAGAGCATGTGTTTGTGTCTGTGTTGGCAGTTAATACATCCCAGCTGAAAATATACACACACTCCACATCACCTGACTGAAAACACTCCTAGGCCACTATGTCCCACACATTACATCAATCAATGGCTTGTGATACTACATACATGCCCCCCTGGAGGCAGGAGACCGTGGATAGGGTTAGGGGCGTTGTATCCCTAGCCTAAACATATCTTGTAGGCCCATGTATGCAACATAACTGAAAGTATGTTCCCATCACAACTGCATGATGCCTTCTATGCCCAAACCACTGACAATGTACAGTCACACTCTCACAAACTCTAACTATGATCCGATCTCAGAAGCTGCTGTACTGATGTGTGCAATTAAATGTCAAAGAACAACACCTCCACGTGACTGACATAGCAATCATCTCCTGTGACACTCAAACGTTGCTCATAAGCTAGGTCCTGTTGTGACATCGAACATATATCAGTATGGAAGTGTCAGGTAAGAAAATACAACTTCACTGCTAAAGCACTGTAATGGGTCCTCCCACTTCACACACCTGCAAATGGCAAGTCAGGTAAATGGGATTCCCACAAAGCAAGGTGTAAAAGAATAGAAATGTAAAGATTTACTGCAGGTATGGGTTCCCCAAACAGGGGAACTCCTGAAAACCTACATGGCCAGGCCACAGTCCATATTGCACCTGACTCTACGTTTCCATGTGGACAGGGCCTGTGAAATTAGTTATATCAGGGACTAACGGAATGTGTAATTGCAAGTTTATAACAATGAGCACAGCACCAATAGCAGTTGTCACTCATCCAGTAAAAGTATGTGGAAAAAACACACATGAAAAAGGGTACGTGTGCATCCAAAATACCCATTATGTATGATTTATGATTTATAAAGCACATAAATACCCGGAGGCATCTTGGTGCTAAACGGAACTGTACGGAGCAAACGAGGGCAAGGTATGAGCAATCATTGATTAAATAACCAGGTTTTAAGATTTCTCCTGAAAATCATGAGTGAGGGTGCCATTTTCAGAGTTAGTGGTAAACAATTCCACTGACGGGCTGTGAGCCTAAAAAAGCTTTGACCCCCCCCCTAAGTAGCACGCTTAAAGGGGTGACTTTCAATAGACTGGCTGAGCCAGAGCATGAAGTTCTGCCCAGAATATTCTGCTCAAAATTTTTAAAGAAGAAAACGGTGGTTTTCCAATGAGAGCTTTACAGTCTAAACAAAGGGCCTTGAAGGTGATCTGATGGCAAACAGGAAGCCAATGAAGTTGTCCAATGGAGGCCTTGGCTGATTGATGTTTAGGATTTACCAGAAGAAACCACATTTCTGGATAGTCTGCAATTTTTAAGCGTCCCCTTTGAAAGGCTAATAAAAAAGCTGTAGTAGTAGTCGAATTGTGACAGAACTAGGGCGATAAGCACCCCTTTCACTAGGTCAGCCAGAATAAATTTTACAATTTTCTTTAAAATTCTAAGAAGAAAAAACGAAGAAGTGGTGATTTGATTGATTTGATCTTTATATTTTAGTTCACAGTCAAGCATAAAGCCTACAATTTTTACTTTGGGCATTGGTTTGGGAACTTTACCCAGGTTCGATGGCCACCAGAGAGGAGACTACATGGCTGGATTGTTGCCGAACTGAATGACTTCTGTTTTAGATGAATTAAGGCTTAGACAGTGGTTGGCCATCCAATTGCTCACTGCCTTCATGCAGGTATTAACCGAGGCACCAGCAGCACTTGCATCATTAGCCAATGACACTATGATCTGAGTGTCATCTGCGTAAGACGCCGATGACAATCCAAAAGATTTAATCAAAGCCGAGTGTGGAGACACATAAAGATTGAATAAGGTGGGAGACAGGGACGATCCCTGTGGAACATCACACAAGAGACAAAAAGTTCCTAAAACTAGTTCGCCAAGGGATATCACTTGTTGCCGTCCAGAGACGAATGATTTATGCAGCGCCAATGCCAGGTCTCTTATCCCTAATTCCCTCAAATGGTCAACCTGTAGTTTGTGGTTGACATGATTGTAGTATCTTCATATAAGGTTAACTGTTCTCCTGTATCTGAAGGCTGTGGAGAGATCCAACAGAATCAAAACTGCATTGCCTCCATGATTGATAAAAGAACAAATTTCCACTGAGGCTGTAATCAGTGCAGATTCAGTGCTATGATTTGCCCTGAATCCAAACTGCGAGTCATCCAAGAGATAGTTGTCCTCTTAAAAGGAGGAAAGTTGATGGTTCATGACTTTTCAACTACTTTTGCCGGAAAAGGGAGTCTAGCAATAGGTCGATAGTTGTTGGGATCAAGAGGATTGAGCGTAGGTTTCTATAAAAGGGGAGGTACTGACACTGCTTCCCAGGTAATAGGAAAAACACCAGTATCAAACATAGTAGAGAAAACCATAAAAAGGTATTTTGCATTGACTTCAGGAGCCCTATGAATAATTTTGAGGGGGGTGGGCATGGGTCAGCACGAGATCCAGCATTCACCTGTGAAATGAATTCAATAATCTGTGATACTGAAGGGGTGTCGAAGTGTTTGATGAAAAATAGATAGGGACTAGGATGGGGTACTCCAATTGAATGGTTATTGTTTTGTAAAATACTTGAAATACTTGAGCACTTTATCCTGGAACGTGTTAGTTAAAGAATTGCAAAAACCTTGATTGAGACATGCCGTGTCTGTTCGTCTAATAGTGGTCAGTTATTTTATGGTGTGAAACAGAGTTTTGGGGACATTACTAACAGCTTTTATGTGTGAAGTGAGGCAATTGCTTTTGGCCTCCGAAATAGATTGTTTATAACTACTCAGACATGCTTTGTATTTGTCTCTCCCTCCCTGCTATATTTAGCCCGCCACTTGCGCTCATGTCTGCGACAGTCTCATTTAATTAATTTAAGTTAGTCATTATACCAGGGCTGAGAGGATTTTTTATGGGTTATATTCACACTTCTGGTTGGCAGAATGATATTAGGAGCTGAGATAATCCAGGGTTTATATTCCGCGGCCAATCGATCTGGACTAGATTCCTTAACAGAGAGTAAATGAGCACGTTTGAGGGCTAGGTCCACGGTTGAATTTTATTCCAAGGCCGAGCCAACTGACGTTGATTATGAATCCTAGAGGAAAGGGTGTAATGTAAGCTTAGCTTCCATAGTATGACATGATGATCAGTCCAGATTAGTGGTCTACAATCGGTTGAATTGATAACACCTAACATATGGATTATGGGCAGAAACAAATATCTACTTTGTACACATTAAACATATATCCACCATACATCTCAGGGAGTATTGCAAGCTGAAAGACGTGGGCATTGGCCAAGGCAAGCTGCAGTATATATCGTAGCATAGACCATCCAATGCAATGTCTGCCTCAGTTGGAACTCATCCCACATATACATCAATTGAACATTGACCCTCGACCACTGTAACTTGCCACAATGTCTGACAATACTTACTTACTGAAAAAGAATCAGCTATCATGGTGAAAGAAACACAACTGTAGTTACACATCACAAATTACACAATTCCAACAATTAGCATCATTAGCAATGGCAGGACAACGGAGTTCCAAAACAAGCAAATGCTTTACTACAGAGAACAAATTGGTTTCCCAAAACAAAGGCCAATGGCCAGTCCAAGTATCACTATGTGGGCCAGCATACAGCTGTGCCACCCAAACGTGCCTTCCAAAACACTGCCAGGGATACCTCCTAAGGAAGGGTAATCTAGTGGGCAGGCCAGGTACCTCAATGATCTAACTATGGTGGGCAGGGTTGCTCCTTGGGGGGCTGGAATCAGGATATGGAGGGTCAGGTGGGTCTGTGGGAGACTGAGCTTGGGTTTGGAAAGGCTAGGTGTCAACATTTTAGGGATATTGTAAGCATGAAGGGCAGTGAAGGGTATAGGCAGGGGGAAACTGGTTTACCTTTTTGTTTTTTCTTCCCCTTAGAAGAGCTGGGTGGGGAAGTGGTCCTTTGGGTTTTAGGAGGGGATGATGTGGTGTCAGGATGGGTAGTTTGTTTTCTTTATGGCCATGTGGGGTTTGTAGGGCTTCAGTAGAGCGGTGTGCTGCTTTTGTTGTTGAAAAGTACTCCTTTTGGGTTTGGTATGGGGTGGGGCAGGTGGCTTAGGGAAGAGGTCATGGGCAATCACGTGAAGTTTTTGGGCAGCCTGGGGAGTAGCTGAGACAAGGGGTGGGGTTTTGGAGGTGGAGGGTTGTAATGTGGTGTCTGTGAGATTGGTATCTATAGTGAATGTTTCTGCTGGTGTGGTGTCTGTATGCCTGTAGTGGAGCTATATGGTACAGTGAGTGTGGTGTCTGCCTGTGCATTTGTTTTAGAGGTATGTAGTGCAGTAGGTGTGGTGTCTGCCTGTATATCGTTAGTTGAAGTATGTGGTGCTGTGGGTGTGGTGTCTAACTATATGTCAATGGATGTAGTAGTGAGGGTGTTGAGTGTCTGCTGAGTGGGTGTGTGCCTATATTTTGTTGTGTGTTTTTGTGTTTGTGAGCTGCGTGTGGATGTTGAGGCAGATGCGTGCTGATGTTTGCGTCTGCTTGGGGTAGGTACGGGAATAGGGATCGTGGTTGGTGAATAGAGCGAAGGGGGGTGGAAAGCTGGAATTGGTAAAAGGGTGCCATGGATGTGGAAGCTAGAGCCTGAAACGATCTCTGCAGGTAAGACATATCAGAGTGAATGCCTTTCAGATACAACACCATCTGCATCAACTGGGGGCTTTGCAACTCAATTGCATTCAGCATTGCTGTCTGACCCACAGAGATCTGTCTCAGGATGTCAATGATCCCACACTCATGGCATCAGGGAATACAGAGCAGGTGGTGAGGTGCCTGGCACAAAGGGGACTCCTCCTGGGGAGTGGGCCAGACAACTGGCTGGGGAGCAGCAAGAAGGGTGGAGATGGAATGTGGGTGGTTGACTTAGATGTTGCAGATGCAGGTCCAGGGGACTCCATCACCACTTGGGAGTGTTCATTGGAGCTTGAGTTGAGGAAACTAAAATCTTTCCTTGATGCTTCGGACCTAAAAATGGCAGTTCAGGCATTTGTTATTTCCAGTATTGAATACGGTTGTTAAACCCTATGTGACCTACCCAAAATCTCCACAGCCCCCCCTACAAGCTTCCCTCAACGCCACAGCAAGACTCTTAACAGGCTCAAAAAAATTCACCTACATCTCACCAAACCTGAAGGCACTGAACTGGCTTCTTCCTTAAACCAGAATCCAACTCAAACTGGCTTGTATCACGCACAAAGCGCTACAGGCAAAATCCCATGCACATCTCGCTCAGAAAATCATGGCTTCTGGAGGAGTCAGAAACTCCCGGTCCGCCAGAGACTTTGTGCTCCAGCCACCCTGCTTCCGTTAGGAAAAAACCTACAATCGTGCCTTCTTTGGGGCCGCACCAGGAATCTGGAACTCGCTGATATCGTTCATCGGAAGAATACCTTCTTTGTCAATATTTAAAAAGGAAGCTATAACCTTCCTAATGGGCAAGTTCCTCCCATAAATCTATTCCATTGCACACACCACTCAGCGGCATTGCTTTATGTTTTACGCTAGATTCTTGAATGATTGGTTTCTCTTGTCTTTGTACTTACCTGTTACTCTCTAAAATGTAATTGCTGGATATCTCTGCATAATGCTCACATGCCACTACTCTGAATATTATATATGCCTGTTATTCCTGAGTGTAGTCACTTCCTTCTATCCCTATCCATATTTATTGTCTATCTCAAACTTGTATACAGCGTGTTATCACTCTAAAGCGCTCTGGTACCCTAACGGGTCACATTTGCATTCTATAAAACTCTAAATAAATAAATTAAATAAATGATTGGTATCGACAAGGGAATGTCGCATGTGTCCACAATGGTGTCCCCTGTACCTTTAATCTTATGTTAACACAAATGCCAATCTAGTACTGAGTGCTGATACACACATATCGCCCCAACATGTCAGCATATCACTCCCTGATGCATATCATCAGCCACAGATTGACCATCCACAGACCCACATATGCATCACACCAGACTGAATACACCTTTCTTAATGGCATGCTAAGTCACATTGACAGAAAGTTCAGGAAGTGTTCAAACTATGTATGTCTTTGCATCAACATGGTGACCTGGCTTATGACACCCATCAATGCCATTGGGTATGTGTGACTTTAACACCCACGTCTACACACCGCTATTTGTGGTAACACCTACTCTGTACACATTGGACATGCAAATCTGATGGTATCTGATAGAAAACCTTGTATACCCCTCAGATCATATATGTAACAGTTGTACATGTGACCGAACAACTCATTAAGGTACATATGCCAGCATGTAAGCATCACAATAGATGACACCAGTGGTGTAATCCCTCTCATTATACTTTAGGTTCCCCACATACCAAGGTGATGTAATGAACAGTGTCTGCATCCAGAGTGCATTGTATGCCATGCCACAAGCAAGTAGTCCATCATCACATGAGAAACAGAAGTGAGGGGCTTTAATCCAGACACTAGGATGACAAGTGGTCTGTTTGGAACCTACTGTTACACATGTCATGAAAAGATAATGTGGATCATCTGAGACAATAGGCAGCCATGTGGCTAAGCAGGGTACTGTCAAATGTGAGTTTACATTTGACAGTACACTGCTTAGTTTCTGGTCACATGGACAATAGTCATTGGTTATTACCGTGCACCTACTACCAGACCTACACATGCAACAACTCCCCCATTGCGTGGGACATGAATCGCCTTCAAGCTTGAAGGGTAAATAGCTGCCTGAAACAAAAGATAGATGGTCTTGCACAATGTTTCATTCAGGCCAACTCACCCCCTCCTTACTGCTGTTGGGCTCCCAACTGCCCATCAAGGTCTAGGTATGTATGCCACTGGAAGTATGTGGGCCATTGGGGGGACCAGGGTCTGCGGCAGGCCCTTTCTGCCTTAGGAGGACAGCCCCAGAGGACCTCAATGATCTTCTGAGTGCAGCATCTCAGGTACTCCAACCTTTTCTTGCAGTGGACACTGCGCCAACGAATGACCCCCAGGGTCCACACCTTCCAGGCACTGGTTTTCCGCAGGAGCACATTCTGACAGGCATTGACCTGTATGGATGCAATAGATGAAGAAACTTAGTGGACATGCAAGATGTCGGTTATCTGCTAGGGTGACACAGAGTTAGTACACAGCTACCATACCCATCTAACAAGACTGAAGACATTAAATGATTGGAGCGCACATGCTGAGCAATTCAAAAAGCTGTTCGTCTAAATGTTCAAGTCCTCTGAGTACCACCCTCCATCCTGATCTTGCCCATGTTAACTAAGCAAGACCACAGATATCACGTAGCCTGGAAACACACCACATATGCTCTGTAAGGTGTTACCAGGTAACACAGCACACCAATGTGTCCTCCTGACAGCTACAGTAGCTGTGCAGCCCTGGACAGACACCTGAATAGTCTGGACAAATTACTTTATCCAAACTGTCCAAGTCATCACTGCTACCATTACATGAGTACTTGCAAAGTTTGGAGTACCAATCAAGGTGCTGTCATGTGTGTAACTTGAAACCCCCACTTTGATGGTTAGTGGACATGTGTTTCCTAATTTGGACATCTAACTACATCTGCATGTGTTTGTGTTTGAAAATCCTGCCATCGTGGAACACACCATAGGCCATATGCGGCAGTGGGTATGGAACAACATCAACATACCATTGTACAAACTGCACGATTGCATATTATTACACAGCAGGTGATGCACTTAGATACCGCACTGCAGATGTAACTAATTTTCTGCTCTTAACAAATATCACATCATAAATGTTCCCTTAAAATGGTACCATCACTCATATGACAGTGAAACTCAAAATTTGTAGGAGTAAGGGGCCTGTTCCTAGGCAATGACACACATGAACAAAATGGGTTCATGGACAGGGCTCTTAAATCTCTGGCTCACATCATGTACCATACCCAAGGTTACAACACTAGGAGCATTCACGCCAAATCATAGGCCCGTTAAGTGTAATAAGGCCACATCTGAGGATCAGCAAATTTACAGGGGGAGTAATCTGTGCATCAGTACCATCGCCAAAATAACTCTGCTGAACCCTGGGTCATGAACCATATAGGGTACAAATCATTGTCAGTGTTTGGTTTCTGTATGCTAAGCCTACTGTTCAGACATGGCCATCACATGGCCACATTTCCCATACCTGCCTGTACATCTGGTGGCCATCCTATATCTGACATGACTGTTGTTGTTCACTGTGAAGGTGTCTGTGAAGTTTTGGAATATCCCTGATGTCTGGTTAGAGAGGCCTCATGTGTGTTTAGTGACTGGTGGGACGATACACAAATCTGACATAATCCTCAGATGTTACTCACAGGACACAGACACAATTTAGAGTCAAAGGCCTATAAATCTTCCAGCACATTTTGCATCAAACATATTTGCACATTTATCATTGGCAACAATAGCTTTATACAAGCATAGAGATGTGCATAAAACGTGTGTCGGGTATAGAAATGTATACACATCACCAGTATGATGTGAAGTCCAAAAAGTACTTTGTCACATAAAATGGGACATATTTGTCCTTTTTTATGGCCACACTATCTGAAAAACATAACTCTATTGTCTGTCTGGATCTCAGAGCCACATTCTTTCCCATGGGAATGGATATATAGTATGTTGCAGAGTCCATACTGTAAAACAAGTATTTACCTGTTCCTCTGGTGAGCCATAGAATTGGCAATACAGTGGAAGGACCTCGTCAACCAGGGTCTCCAGCTCCTGTGGAGTGAAGGCTAGGGCCCTGATTCCTGGACAACGTGACATGGCTGCTCACACAGGTAGTACAAAGCATCTGACTGATGAGGAGGTGTACCAAGCAGCAGCTTCTGGAGGCAAGGGATTTCAAAATCGCAACGTATAAGTAGGCTGCACAGGCGGTCTTCTGTGTAGACGGCCACAGACATTGGTCCTCGGCACTCACCAACTTTAGCCAATAGCTGTGACTGCTGTGTTAAAATCTACCCACAGCGTGGTTCAAATTATCCGGCGGTCAACGATCCTGCATGTTCCAATGGCGAGATTAGGCCGCCACATAGGCGGTCTCTTCTGTAGGCAGACATCCCTTGAACCACGACCGTCACAATAACATCCATCAGCCTATGGCTATACCCACCGTGGTAGAAACCACCTACTGCGTCGTTTTGGAAGCGCCTGCGTGTCACTATTCTGCATGTACCATTGGTGAGGTTAGGCATCCAACCTGTCAGTTTTTCAAACCTATGTGTAAAACGAGCTTGTAAGTACGTCTCCCCCACTACATTTATCTGTTGGAAGGATCACATGAAGTATGACACCATTCCTCTCCTTCTACTATTACTCAAACGTCAGTGTCGTACATCACTGTGCATGAGTCCATGATTACCCCCGTGCAGTATACACCAGCAAACTCCACAACATGACAGTGTCCACCATACACAAGTTGTGTGTATGATGTGTACAGTGCAGTTACAGACACATGTGGAGTCCAGAATGTGCTTGATAGGTGGAACTTTCAGTAATGGCAATTGATCATATACATCTGGTGAACTCCCATATTTATCTTGAAAGCAAATGTAACTAATAAGACTGTCTACCGCCTCTAATGACCTCTCCTATACCTGGGGTCACTGGTGGGAATGTATTCTTCAGTTTGTTTTTCCAGGCATCTCTTTCACTTTCCTTATACAATGAGTCACTATGTGTGCTGTTGTATGTCATACAAAAATGATGTGAATTGCTGTTTACTGTTAACATATGCTGGCATCTGTGGTCACATGACTTTTAGGTGTGCGTTGGTAAATGTTAGTGTGAACACCAGGACCAAACTCCATATGTCTGTACACCCCACACTTAGGTACCCTGGCAGAGGTAGAAGAAGACAGTCTCCAGTCTACTGGCCATTTCCAGACGTACACCTACAAACTATGGAAGAAAGAGATGTAATCGGCATATTTCGTCTCAATAGGCAGACCATCAAAGATTTATATGACCAGTTGGAGCCTCTTTTACGTCCTCATTGTATACTATCCCACATCTCTGACACAAATAGTTACAGTGATGGTAGTACTGCATTTCCTGGCCACAGGTTCCTTGCAGTGCACAGTGGCTACATCTGGAGGATTGTCACAACCTATGTTCAGCATAGTACTTTGTGATGTATATATTCATTGATGAGACTCATGGACAGCTCCATTCAGTTCCTCAGATGTGAAGATTTGGCCAATCTGAAGGGTGACTTTAATGGTTTGGTCTCATCCCACATATTGTTGTAGCTATTGATGACACACATATCACCTTCATACTACCGCAAGCCAGTTAACAGGTCAATAGGAACAGGAAGGAGCTTCCAATCTATCAACGTGCAAGTGGTTTGTCTACCACATTTGTACATCTCAAACATCTGTGCAAGATTCCCAGGTTCAGCCCATGACTCTTCATACTGCAGAAGGGGAGACATTGTTTAAACCAAATGCGCTACAATGCATTTCATTACAATGCGGTTGTTACAACGATGCATTGTTACATTGTAAACTATTGCAACACAAGTCATTACAACAACTTTCTGTAGGAGGCAGAAGGTGTTTGATTTGAAATCCAACACCTCCCCTACTGTTGCAAAGACTAGAGTTGGAATAGTAAATTCTACTATTGCAACATCCAGCCCCCCCTACAGCAAGTTGTTGTAACAAGTCATCCTTTACATAGGCTAAGTCCTCAATGTGTATGAACTGGATGTAGCATTTGATATGTCTCTCATTGTATGCAGGCCTGGGCGTAGTTCATGTAGTTTTGCTACGCAGAACTCCGCGATGCAACAAAAAAGCTCTGTGAAGTTCTGCAAGTGGTGGAGTGCAGTGCGAACTGCTGTTCACGCTGGGTTTTCTGCCACTCGGGTAGAACTTCTTCCCGAGCTGCAGCTCGCACTCGCAAACTTACCATTCGCAAGCGCGACCAGGGAATAAACTCAGCTGCACTATGTGGTGTGGAGTTTTCTGCACTCCGCGAGCCCCGCGGAGTGTGGAGTGCAGAAAACTCTGCAAACTCCGCGAACAGACCGTAGTCCACTGCCCAGGCCTAATTGTATGCCACAGTGCTTGTGGCACACCACTGACATATGTTAGAACATTCCACCAGATGCAGAAAGACTGGATTGGAAAGAACTTGTGCTTAGAAACTGTAGTACTTCCATGTTTTGGTTTATTTTTTCTAGTGATGTGGGGTACCTTTTGTGAGGTTGTGGCTCCTGCTGATGACATGAACCAATTGTCAGTTGCCTCTCCTATTTAGCATTGTCAGATGTGTCTCCTCCTACCATGTTTTTAAAGTATGCACATGACACTTGTGGTCACTGACACAGATGTTTTTCTTGTGTTGCTCTTTTTTTACATCATGACAGACTAATGATTGGGACTATGAAATAAAGTTGCCAGGAAACTGTACACTTGTATGTCTGTCTTGTGGTGGTGTGGTTCGAGTGAGTGTGTAGCATATTGTTGATAATACACATGTACATAATGACCTAAGCGGCTTAGACTTTCATATGAGGGATCACATGGTAATTAATACATAGGTTACCAGTTGTAAATAATATGACATATGCTAGTGTTGTTGTGAAAAGTGAATTTATTGCAAGGCATATGGTGAGAACAAGAAATGAAGCAAAATGAGACATAAAATTAACTGAATGGAGAGTAGTTGCTAGTGTTTGTGGATGAATCCATTGATGTAAGAACCACATTGCCTGGAGTCCAAAGTCAAACACATTCCTCCCATCAGAAGGGAGAAAGTGTACAGGAATTTTCAACAAAGTGACAGATAGACAGAATTTCTTCACTCAGTTGATAAAACAACCATAAAAGCGTACAGCACATAAAAACAGATAAAATGCGTCCAATATTATAAATAACTCCACACACGATAAAATCCGAACTGATACCCTATATACATAGCGCAAATAAAGTGCACAGTGTTTTATGTTTGAAATGACAGCCCATAAAAATCATTGCAACGCCCCATCATTTAAATACTCTCCGAATTGCCACATGAGCGAATAGCAGCACGTATAAAACAGGCTATAACAATGTAGGTTTCTTCATCTAAAATAAATACATTGAAGAGACAAGTAGGCCGAGGCAGTGTCTCAAATTTCTGGATCTCAGAAATGGCACCAAGAAGCATTTAGTGTACTATGCAGAAGATTTGCATTAAAAAAGGAAATGAGGGCCATATGTATCAAGGCGAATTGCGATCGCTAATGCTGAAAATCGCAGAATTTCAGCGTTTGCGAGTGCAATTTGGCCTAGTGCTATGTATGAAAGCACAACCATCTCGCAAATTAAGGAATCGCAAAATTTGTGATTCCTTATTTTGCGAATGCAATTAAGGAATCACAAATTTCGATTCCTTAAATGCAATGTATGAAGCACCCAAGTTGTGCAAATATGGCGTAAGGAATCGCAAGTTACCACCAACTACAGGTTGGTGGTAATTTGTGATTTCTTTCAAAAATGCACATTTTTGCATTTTTCAAAGTGGCATATGGCGCACACACATGCCCTTAGGGCATGTATGTGCGCCACATGTGCACTCATGCTCATTTCAGGGGTGCAAAAGGGTGTACTTTTGACACCCTGGCACACTTGAAATTGCATTCTTAATTTGTGATTCTCTATTTGGGAATCGCAAATTGAGAATGTCTTCCCATTCATTCCTATGGGCCACTAGGCCCATAGGAATGAATGGGGAGGTATTCCTTAATTGCGAATCGCAATTTGTGATTCGCAATTAAGGAATATGTAGGATTCGCAAAATGTATTGCAAACCCTACATACATAGCGTTTTGCGATTCTCAAATAGCGATTCTCAAAAATTCGCTATTTGAGAATCGCAAAACCTGACATTGATACATATGGTCCTGAATCATGGATCGGTTAGCGCCACTATTACACGCACAAGCAATCGCATCTAGGTTCGGCTGATGCCCCAGAGGGAAACAAAGCAGGTACTTCACTGTGTCAGCTCTAATCCTGAATAACAAAGAACACCCCCAGGCCCTAATAGATTTCCACAAATAACTATTAGAGGCAGCCTCCACACTTAGAAGCAAATACTTTCCAATAGTCACTTTCTGTGACTCAACTTCGAACCTTTCATTGTGCAAACGAGCTAACAGAAAGAAATGCGAACGTCTGACAAGTTTGTTTACATATGACAACCAAGGAATTGACATGCGCTTGTCACAGGCCTGGCAGTTGGTGATTATAGGCCTTGTCAATGAGGCTTCATCGTTTCGCCAAAGAGAAAGCCACAACAGAGAGGGTCTAATTCGAATATGATCACACAAATAAGTGAGACCCAATTCACTGTGATAAAATAAAATGGGAGGAGGATACTGGAACAGCCACAGCTCTTTACAAAAACTGTTGTCCCCCCTCTGAAGTGCCATCCAGTCAGAAATACCCCAAGGCCCGCCCCGTAAGTGGATATTGGAGAGCATTCTGAGTTATAAATGTGTATAACGGAGCCAGAGGCCACCCCATAGGGAGGTGTGGAAACTGAGGAGTGAACCCGCTGATTTTGCCAATTTTGCCCTGATTTGCAAAACGTGCAGAACCCAGGAACCTCTTGAACTAAATGTTATACCTAAATATGAAAAAGATTTTGGGGCTTATTTACAAGCCCCTTGCGCCACTTTAGCGTCATTTTTAACATGGGAAAAATGATGCAAAAGTGGCGCAAGGGGCTTTTAAATCTGCCCCTTTGTACTTTCGAATGTATTTGAGCCAAGTGTAATTCTGAGGATCGGGTATCTTTTGGCACCACATGTCATTATAAAAGATTTAGAAAAATTGGTTAAAAGATCATGGTTTTTGATAAAAGACACAAAAGTGTGAACTAACGTTCTCAAGGCTTTATGTGTACGGGCCATTAAAACTACGTTGTCAGCATATAGGATTGCGGGAAGCAAAGTACCATTTATATTTAAGACGTCTGGGATACTAGCTGCCGATTGCATATTTAAGTTGTTAATATAAATAATAAATAATAAGGGAGCAAGTACATACCCATGCCACACTCCTCGGTGAGTCCCACTAATGCCTGAAGGTTCGCCTTTTTGTCGAGACCACACCCTTGCTGAGGTGTTAGAGTGGAGTGCAGCTAATATATGGATTAGAGCACCATCTACTAAAAAATCGAAAAGGTGTTGCCAGAACCTGTTTCGGTTTACACAATCGAAAGCCATTGATAAGTCTATGAATCCTAAATACAGAAGAGACTGTTTGGCTACAGTATACTTATCAATTACCAAGTTCAAGTTGAGGCACTGCTGCACAGTGCCAATAGCAGCCAGCAAACCATAATGGCATAGATCCAGGATATTCTTTTCATGAACCCAATCCTGAATCCTGTTGTAAAGAACTCGACCAAACATATTGGCCGGTATGTCAATCAAAGAGATTGGACGATAGCAGTGGGTCTTTGCATGGTAGAAGATGTCATACTATTAAAGCAGGGAAGCCCATACATCCAGAATACATTTAATTACATTGATGGGGTCTCCATCAGGGCCTGGAGTTTTGCCCCCACACTGTTGAATTGCTGCTATGACTTCATCAAGAGTAAGATTTAACATTTTGGAAGGGGTAGCAGCCTGTTTTGATAGAACTGAAGGATTCACGGCCTTATCTGAATATATGTGACCAAGTGCTTCGCCCATGCGTCAGCCTCTATGTGACAGCAAATACCAGTGGATGTCTGACCAAGGGGACGCCTGTTGGTCACAGCTTTCCAGAACGCAGTACTAGCCTTTGACTGTGCTTAATCAAGATCCTTCATCTGGCCAGTGATGACCTCATGACCACAACGTTGTATTCATTCCATGTACGAACCACTTCAGCATGATCTCTGGGATTTTTACTCAGGGTTCTAGTAATGAATGATTCGCATGCGAACACGCGTGGTCAGACCGCCATGGACACTGTGCCCTAGGTCTGTGGAGCATACTAAGCGTCCATTTAATCTTTTTGCAGAAACCCACAAAAGCGCTGACTATCCCCCATGCTCTGCTAAACATCCCAACGCTAAATCAGTGTTCTCGGAAATAACCTTTCTTAAAAATTGCATAGCAGCAGACAATTTCCCACATAAATGGTCAGCCAATGGGCATATTGAGCTGACAACAGTTAAATGATCAGCCAATGGGCATATTGAGCTGAGGACAGTTAAATGGTCAGCCAATGGGCATATTGAGCTGAAGACAGTTAAATGATCAGCCAATGGGCATATTGACAGTTAAATGGTCAGCCAATGGGCATATTGAGCTGAGGACAGTTGCAAGTTTAATCGTCCTGTTAATAAGATACCAAAATCTACTACAACATGATTGCAATCCCCGAATTGAGTGAGAATAGTGGTGCCATACATTAATAGATTTATCAGATTATGGGAGACAAATACGTAACCTATAACCGTAGAACAATTTCTCCATCTGAACATCGGCAACCCTGCATTATCATTGCCAACTATCTCTAAAGCATTATGCATGTTGGCTGAGTTAAGTAGTTCCTCCGACACTTTGCCAATTGTATCCCTTCATGCATTGCCCTTAAACATCTGGCCAATACTTTTACATGGGAGATTGCCTCTAAAGTCTCCCGCCAAGCAAACAAAAGAGTTGAAGGCCCACGTTTACACTTTTTACCAATAAAGAAGACATTTAATTTAATACAGCTGGAAAATTCTTATTGGGAACAATATAAAAGTCGTTCGTTATAGGAGTTCAACAAGTTTAACTCTAGGGCCCCACGAAACACTACTGCTTGGAGGTTGTTTTCTTGAACATCTAAGGCCTCTGCTCTACATCCAGGTAACAAATTAATCCAAATTGAAAGCTTCCCGGATGGCACTGCAGGTAGAGAAAAGCACCCAAAACCCTCAAAAATGATCAGGGCAATGTCCCATGTTTCCTAAAACAGCAGAATATCATATGATCTTATAAGCGTTTGCCTCTCAGGAAGTATGATTTTAGGGGCATATCAACAAGGGCTTTATCTCTGCTTTTTTGGCTTTAAAAGCCAAAAAAGCAGAGATAAAACTAGCGCCCTATCAGCAACAGGGTGCTAACACGCAAATTTGCATGTTAGCACCCTTTTACTCATCGCTTCCCCCTTGCATCTCTAATGAGATGCAAAGGGGGCGTTCCAGCGTAAAATAATAGGAGAAATGTCGCTAAGCGACATATCTCCTATTATCAAGGATATCGCTAACCTTATTAGAGATAAAAAAAAGTAGCGCTAACCACGGTTAACGCTGCTTTTTTACGTCTGGTATTTTTCTGACTTAGCCATGATATCCTATGTAAGGTGGATATCATGGCTAAGTATGTCTATCCCTATCAGCAAGCTCTTGCCAAACCTTGTGGGACTATCGCTGTATTTCCAGCTATAATCTCACAATTGGCAGCTTGCGCTCTGAATTTTATCGCTTTGGAGATAAGCGTTGCTGATAGCACGCTATCTCTGCGATAAAATTCAGAGTTGGCCGGCGATAATTATCCTCACGCTAAGAGCGCTGAGCGATAATTATCTCCGGCCCTTGCTGATATGCCCCTTAGAGCGTTTACCAGCGATATTCCAACTCAAGACTGGTAATGGGCATGGGTAACGGGGGCAGGTGCAACATTAACAATCTCCTCTAAGCAAGGTGGTATTAGTGTTGAGATGGGGTTGATGCAAACCAGTTCTGCCTGTGTTACAAGGTCAAGAGGAGCCAACATATCCACGATCCCAAGACATGCTTCCAAGAAACCAGCTTAGCTGACCTGGGCGCACACTGTCAGTCGATCTCATTACAATCAGCCAGTGGGGAATATCTGTTGCTCTTTGGCAGTGCCCATAAAAGATCCAAGTGATAATAATCTTGGGGCGGGATGCAAGATAACAATTTGGGAGGTTTATAAAACGCAACAATAGATTAATTAACTAGTGTTCTTAAAATTGTTTACACAGCAAGTTCCCCACAATACAGGGCTGTCAAAATTTGACTACGATGCAATCGCCAGGAATGTCTTTTGGGACAGTCCCAATCCAGCTTATACGTCAGACCACTAAAACGACATTCCAATCTCACAGTTGAAAGTTTCTGTTGGCCCCAAGCCAGTGTGCCACCTTGTTATGTGTTTGTTCCCATGTCTCTATTTGACCATTCTTCAATGGGGGCACTCAGGCCATTGCGACACCATTGGGGAGGTCTCTGGAGGAAGATTTAAGATGGTGGTAGAGGGTTTGGCTTCCATTACACCCAACTTTGGGTTGATGTGTGTCATTCTAGTGGGTTGACTGGATGCTGTAGCACAATTTCTGCTACCGAGATCATGCTCCTCTTTCCCTGAGGTAACTGTGCTGGCCACAGTGCCACTCGAAGCGTTGCGTGACTGCAATGATGAAACTGTCCTTGTAGATTTTATAGGTGCGATGGGGTTGCCAGATCACTTACCACTACTCAGAGTATTCTTTGAAATAGCTGTGGGCAGAGGAAGATTGAGTACGGGACATGCTGCAGGTGGGTATAGCTGGGGGCGTCAGCAACAATTACAAGCACTTTTCTATGCCTGATAGGAGCTCTTTTATAAGGGTTAAGTGCTTTTCCAGGGATTCAACGAGTAAGCCCGACAATCTATCATAAAATGAATCAGTCTGCTGTGGCAACTCCAATCCTCTGCTGCCTATACTTTCCGTTGAATGTACCTTGGAGCGAGTTCTGCAGTTTGGCATTCTCTTTCTCCTAACGGCTGGTTTGGGGGTTGGTAAAGGGCTACTGATATCCACAGTGCTAATGGCTCCTTCAGGACTAACATGGGAGCCATAATTCTCAGTTGATCCAGAGTTAGACAATATTTTTCCTTGCCCCCACAAGGACATCCTAAAATCAGCTTCAGAGTTGGGCACAATATGCATTCCCCCATGCCACTACCTTGACTGAGGGCGATTTGAGTGCTTACCATTCCTATAGCTCCCTCTAGAATAGTGTCAATGTTTGTGGGTATATGGAGTGCCACATCAACGTGCCCATACCTTTCCCTTTTCCACACTGTGCTAAACTGCTACAGGGTGGATAAATAGTGGGAAAATCCACCCAAACTTTTTAGAATTACAACCAACAATAGCTCAAGGCACTTACGTCAGATAGGTTGCCCAGCCCACCCTCTTCTGACCACTGACAGGCACAGACAGGTCCGATCTTGGTCCGGTCTTTGCCTGAGCAACTCACGGCTGTGACCCGTGTGTGTCCCGCATTGGATACACCCAGGCTGCTTATGTGATGCCTCCAGGCGCAAGCTGCTGGCATTGGTGACTTCCCAGCTTCATTGTATAATGGCACTTGAAGTCTGCCCCTGCTCTGAAGCTCCTTGGTCTCCCCATGCTGCAGGACATGCGGGCTGCTTATGATTGCGCCACCGGACATGAACTGCTGGCGTCAGCGGCTTCCCAGCTGCATTGCATATTGGGGCTTGAAGCCCGCACCTGCTCTGAAGCTACTCGATCTCCCTATGCTGCAGGACACTCATGATGCTCATGATGTCACCTTTGGGCTCAAACGGCTGGCGTTGGAGGCTTCCCAGTCACGTTTTGTAATTGGGATTGAAGTCCGCCCTTGCTCTGAAGCTACTTGGTTTTACAAAGTGAACGGATTACACACAAAGGAGGAAATCAGGGAGACTCTTTCTTACTGGCAGTGGTGGGTGCCTTGCCATGCGACCCTCCTGGACATTTTCTTGGACATCCCACCCTACGTCGGGTAGGGGGATCCACAACTGCAGAGTCCAGTGTGTCTGAGGAGTCTTCCCCAGACACGACCGTTGGCTACCACAGATGTCGAAGGGACAGGTGTAGATGTGCCACAGGGAGGGGTAGGTGTTTGTGGAAAGACCCTTTAGGGAGCTGTATTAATGCCCCACAGCTCCCCAATGACCTGGTCCATTCGGACAATATGTCTATCTATTTGTGGTCTAAAGACCTCTGCAGTTGCTTAATCTCCCGGAGTATCTGAATTACCTGGCCCATTGCTTCCTGGTATTCTCACCCATGACTAGGGCAAGGATGGCCTGGCCATTAGTGCAATCAGAAGCCTCGCAGTGTTGGCCTACAATAGCCCTCCCAACACGCTCGCTCCCGCACGCATGTACCCTGGGCCCTGCCAGCCCCCTTCCACTGGCTCCTCCATCCTCAATGAGTGTGTTTTTTCCCTCACCTCCTGGTTTGGGAGGGGTGCACAAGAGATGTTACTGTCCATGCTCGAGTCTCTGGTTGTTGGCGGAGGGGTCGGCTGCGATGTTGAAGCTGGGGCTGCTTTTTCAAAGACCACCTCCAACCAGAGGCTCCATACAGACAGTGTGAGAGATTCAACTGTATCCATGCTCCATCCCCCATTGGGTGCCCTCACACCTTACTCCCAAATCCCTGGCAGAAAATGGAATGCACTCATTGTTGTTGTCCTTGTAGCATTTACCCCCCCCCCCCGATATGAAATAGCCATACACAAAATACCAAATGTTAAATTTTGGCAAACGCACCCACAAACCCAGTTTCCTCTCTAAATCCTCCTCACCTGAGCAAGGAGGAGACTGTAGTCACTCTACCAATCGCTCTCAGTAATAAATGAATGCTCTCAACTCAGTCAAAGTACATCTACATAGTGGACCTGTGCTGGTGTAGGTGTGTTGAGGATGAAACATGAATTTGGGCTGAGACTCAGGACATACACTCCTCTCTGGGTGGCCCTGACCACATTAACCAGTAAAGAGGATACAGTCCTGGTAAGAAGTCATTGGGCTGAGCCACAACACAGAGAGTTGGAATAAATGAGGAAAGCTCAGAACAGCCAAAGAGATGACAAACTAAGGAGTACTCGCTGGTGTAAAGGTAACTAAAGGCAAACCAGGTACTCCTCCTGAATGATTTCTCACCCAGACATTCAGAAAAATAAGTTCAGTTTAGCAACTTAGGTGTTCCTCATTAGTCAGTTTGCATTCAATAATTGTTCCAAGTCCCCTGATACTAATGGTTAGTGAAAACCCACCCTTTCCAATAGGAGCTACACACACAAGCAGTGTCCTCCTCAGAACAAGTTTCAGTCATCAAGACAGTCGAGCGTGGTAATTCAAGGTTAGATAAGGTGTCACATGAGACATCTAAAACCAGATTTAATACCAGACAGGCCACAAAAAGTAGGTCGCACGTTGTACACTGATGTTAGGCGACCTGTCTCTGATTTTGTGATGCAACCTGTCTCTGATTTTGTGATGCAAGCTAAGTACTAATAGGTCACATCAGAAATGTCTAGTCACAGAAGGTTGCAGCATGCATATTTAATTATTAATAATTAAGCAGTACACTATTTGTGGCTCCTGATTGGCTGCAAGCACAGGGATGGTGGCCTGCAAAGAACAGCAATATTTGCAAAATAACCTTTTTGTTTAAAAAAGCCACTGCCCCTTATAGGAATCAGTGTTGCTTTTAAAAACTGTTTCTTGTTTGGAAAGCTTTTGGGATGAAGACAGTGGTCCATGAACCACTACCTTTTCCTTCCTGCGTCACAGATACCATTTATAAAGTTTATAATTATATTGCCATTCAAGTACCATCTTCTTTGAGGTGTCAGTAACTTATCAGTGGCTTGCGACTGCAATTACAGTTGAAAACCATTGATAGATGCTGTACCAGATCACAATCAGGAGGAGACACTCATTTCATGCCCTTTTCTAACTGTGATTAAGTATGGGTTGCTAACCCTATTTTGCAGGTCAGAAAGGCTTTTCCTACTCACAAAATGGGTTGAATACACACCTGAAAGCCATTTTGTGGTCGCAATCCCAGAGGTTTTATGATTTGTAGAAGTTGAGATTTATTGCACAATCGCTTTTTATACATCTGGCCCCTATTTCTCAGACAGTGTCCACTTTTTTTTTCTTGGAAGCATCTGTGATCGATTACAAGGTCATATTAGTTACCTTTGGTTAATTTTGTTAAAGGTGATCCAGTGTGAAGTGATTTCATTGTCATAAATCCACTGTTTTTTCTTTGGAAACCTTTGAGAGGAGCAAATAGTGGTCCAAAATAATATAAGGCCAAGAGACAAAATTATGGCAACTTTTCCATTGTATGCCTTGACCGCATTTATGTTTTCAGTGGCATATTGCTTTCTTGGTGAACATAGATGTGACAATATGTTCCATTTTTATGTATGGTCTCACTAGAAGAGACTACTGTGGAGAAGGTATTCGGCACGGACACTTTGAGATGACTGTGATATCTTGTTTTTCCTTTGACCATTCAGAGGCTGCACTTGTGCAAAATGCTCGCCATGATCATCAAGGTGTAGAGTCTAGATGACAGCATGTTCTTCTTCATCACCATCACATCCTTGCACCACTTTTAATTCTACTGCAACTGTATCAGCAACACCAGGTTTAAGAGGTGTTGTTCCCAATCTGATTGCAATTTGTTTTCAAATGGGTGAATAGGCTCCCCATACCAAGATATTTACCTGGCTTAGCATGACACACTAGTTTGTGGAAAAGTAAGCAGTCTACAAGGAGTTTCTATCGGTAGGTTATCCAAAACAGAGAAGAAGGTCGACTTTACAGTATCAAACCCAGAGCATGTTTGGAACTGGAACTATATTGGGGGTGGCAGAGGGGTGTGTGATTTAGAGAACATGGTGGTAGGTAGTGGTGATACAGATGCACACTGCATTGAGAGGGGATTTGCACTACCTCAGTGCCACTCTTAACACAACCAATGACGAGTTCATGCTTTAACTGTCGACTATGCTTCTTGTAATTGTTCTTAGGTCTCATCTCTATTAGCAGGCTACAGTAGTCCATTCCATGTCACCAACATTTGAAGGAGGTTCACAGAATGTATGGAAGATGGGCTTTTTCTTGGAGAAGATGCTGGTTTTGAAGATGATGATGAGAGAAAATGTTTAACATATTGCTGTGATGCAAGAAAAATGTTCTGCTTTATAGCTAGCACAACCTCCTCTCTACTCCAGTCCATGCAACCTCTGGAGCAGTGGACATTTGACCCTGTTCCATTTGATAAGAATATTCTCCTTGTTGGAACAATTCTGGTATAATTATAATTCCAACTCACTGACAGCATGTATAACTGCTTTCACTGCAACATTGAGAGTAAAGGTCTTTGATTTTGATAGTGTGACCATGGATCCAGGAGTGCTTCTAACATCTTTCTAACCAGAAATGGATGCAGGAGTTGTCCTGTGTTATGCATCTTTTTGAACAATGGAAGCAGGTTTGCTGGCTGACAGTTGTAGGATGGAATAACAAATGCCTTAACCATGCATGACTTTACAACGCAAGCGCTGCAACAACCCTACCACTACAACGCAAGTCTTTACCACGCATGTCTCAACCATGCATATACATAGGGATACATTGCACGTATCTTTACCATGCATACCATTACCATGCATACCTTTATTACGCATATTGTTACAATGCAAATACTCGAACATCGTACAAATGTAATGTTTCACACAAAAATGTATGATTATTTATTTTTTTAATAACAATTTTAAATCAATTTAGCAGTACATTAATATTGCCACCACCATATTTCAAAACTCAACATTAACATTTAATCTTGCCAAATACACATTTTATTACATATATGGGTTTCAAGGTATCCCCTTTCCAGACTAGTCCTCCCTTTATTTTCAGGAGACATTACATGTACTCCCACTTTAAAATGGCTGACGGTCTATGGGTGGAATGTGAATAAACATCATTTTTTAAACCGATTAAAATAAATACACGTTCCGTCACAATCAAACACTTGCTGTAAAATGCTGTCCTAAATATATTTTCGTCTAAACTATGGAACACCACAAAAAAAATATATATAAACAGACATCCACTATGTTGTAGTTAGTAGTGCACCGAGTTCCTTCGTGACCATGCACAATGTTAGGAGTTGAGAACGAACAGCCACAGCCAGTTGAAAATACCACCCTCTAGCTACCCAAGTAGTATATAATATGAAACACTGTTCAATATTAACGCTAGAAAAATACCAAAACATGTATATAGTCCGTTTAAAAAAAATATTTTGCAGGACTTAGAAACAAAATTACTACAGTGGACTACTCGGGTTCCCTTCATTATTCCACATCTCCAGAAGGTAAAAGAACAAAAAATATTACTATACTACTCAATTTTATTTTTTTGTCTGCAATTTTTAACAAAATGTGCCCCCACAAATTAGTATCTGAGCAGGACTGTTGCTGGTCATTATTTTAGAGTTAAACTAACAATTGCAAGACACCCTGCAAAATACCTCAGGGCAATTATTGCACGCTGTCTGGAAGAAAAATACTAATGCAAGAGGGTTTACCTCAGGACAGGTGCTGGACAGTAACTAGGGGTATAATTACTTTTCTAACTATGCTGGGTACCTACCTCAGGGCAGGTGATGGACAGTAACCAGGGGGTTAACATTACTATTCTAACTCCACAGGGTACTTTCCTCAGGGCAGGTGTTGGACAGTGACTGGGGGTGTAAAATTACTATTCTAACTCCGCTGGGTACTTACATTAGTCGTTACATAAAGGGTAGACCCAATGGTACTGAGACCTGGGTATTGTACAGCACAGTATGGGATGGTCCCAGTAAGCACTATTTACACAGAAAAATAATATGAAGAAAAACTAACAACACATCAAAAGACAATACATACAAAAATTTACCTGAGTAGTGTTATTTAATCACACCCTCATTTTCAAAATGTTAATGCAGAATACACTTATTATTATTAACAATGTGCCCAGAAAGGAAGGACAGGGGTAGGGGGAAATGATGAATTATGTGGGGATATAGTGTTGTGGAAGGAGAAAAGAATTGGTGAAATTGAATGATTCATATTCAATATACAGGGTGGGCTTATTATTGAGCCACTGTAGCATAAGAGTTTACATAGCTAACATTGGCCAAGCTGTTTAGTAAAACACAGTACAAAAATATCCATTGTTTTAGAGCTGGCGTAAAGAGAAGTGTCGATGTTTGCGACCCCAAAGACGTGTAGGTAAATGTCCACCTTACAGGGGGGTCTTCCTCAGGACTGTGAGGGGGGATTTGGGCACCCTTAAAGACCAAATCATGGAGAAAACAGGCACTAGAAAGAATCAGGAAATAAATATGCCGTATGCGGCCCGACCGCTAAAAAGTTGGCTGTTCACCGGAGAACGGTCCGGTCGCATACGACATATTTATTTCCTGATTCATTCCAGACCACGAGGAGCGATTGAGTGCCCTCGTGGGACACGCGTTTTTGGGAGTAGACCAGATGCAGTTACCATGCACTCCGTTCAATGAGCCACAGTGCCTGTTTTCTCCATGATTTGGTCTTTTAGGGTACCCAAATCCCCCCACACAGTCCTGAGGAAGACCCTCCTGTAAGGTGGACATTTACCTACACATATTTGGGGTTGAAACATCAACACTTCTCTTTACGCCAGCTCTAAAACAATGGATATTTCTGTACTGTGTTTTACTAAACAGCTTGGCCAATGTTAACTATGTAATCTCTTATGCTACAGTGGCTCAATAATAAGCCCATCCCTTACTGTAGGGTACTTACATTAGGGCTGGAGTTGGACAGTGACAATGGGCACAATTACTATTCTAAGTCCACTGGGTACCTACCTCAAGGCAGGTGTTGGACACTGACTGGGGGACCAGATTACTATTCTTAGTCCGCCAGGTACTACCGCAGGGGAGGTACTGGACAGTAACTGGGGGCAAAATTTCTATTCTAATTCTGCTGGATACTTACCTCAGGGCAGGTGCTGGACACTGACTGGAGGCAAAATTACTATTCAACCTCCACCAGGGAACTTACCTTAGGGCAGGTGCTCTACACTGACTGTGGGGAAAATTTACTAACGCTGCTGAGTACTTATCACGAGGCAGGTGCTGGACAATGGCTGAAATATAAACTTGCCTTTGTTACACCACCGGATACTTACTTTAGGACAGGTGTTGGAGAGAGACGGTAGTTTTAAAAACCATTATGAAACAATACAGAATCTAAACATTTTTTCTTTTTCCAAAACAGAGATCACCCTCAAAAACACAATTGGAAAAGCATAGGAGAACATAACAGATTACACAGGGAATTTTCAAATTCAATGTAAGTATAGCAAAAAAACAAAGAGAATGAAAACAAAACCACTTCATATTGTCATATATGTTTCACCAAATATAATTGCATTTTTCTTTTTTTCACAGAAGTAAAGACTATACAAAAGTGGCAGTTTCATCCCAAAAGCGACAAACAACTCAGAGAAAAAAACTAACACTGCGTTCCATTAACAAACCATAAACCATTTCATCCCCAGGTAATAAAATACACTTTAGATATTCAAAAGCGTAACCCAGAAGGTTAGAAAACCACCAAAGCAAACAACGCACCTTACAATTTTTGAGTCCAGCATGCTTTTTTAACTGTCCCCTTTCTCCTCTACACAGGCTACAGCAATTAAGAGAGTTTTCTCTCTCTCTTACCAGGCAAAACACCACAAGCCAGAAAGGCAGAAAAGTAAAAAAAATCGTATTCTTTTATATTTTTCTTTTTCCCTTATTCAACAGATCTACGAGACATGGCTTCAGCTTGGCAACCAACATTTGTAAAGTTGCTTAGAGAACACAGGGGGATATTATCAAGGACAGCGTTAAAATTATCGCCAGTTTAGTGGCAGAAAACTGCCGCTAAAGCGGCGATAATGGGCTTGAAAATATGCCCTTGAGAATTCCAACAGAAGCCCATGTTCACACCAGAACATGGACTTCTATTGGAATTCTCAAGGGCATATTATCAAGCCCATTATCGCCGCTTTAGCGGCAGTTTTCTGCCGCTGAACCGGCGATAATTTTTAACGCTGTCCTTGATAATATGCCCCACAGTCTTTTAAAGTATGGTGGCTATCTCTGCTGTAAAGAGAGGTTGACTGAGGCCTAGAGTCATTGAGGGTGCATGTAAATATTTCTCTTCCTATTGCACAGGCGGAGCTGTTACTCTGGAAGACACCGTTGTTAGGAAGACTGAGCATAACCACCCTGCATCTGCAATAGAAATTGAAGTAAGTGAAAATGTACAGCAAATTAAACTATTAGCATGCAGCTCCAATAAGCCTTTTTGCTCAGTTTTGAGGGAGGTAGCCCAAAACATTCCATACATGTTGCTAGTTGCACACCACCCATATCCAACCCAGACCCCCAGACCAATGGAGATATTAGCATTCCCCCTCTGAAGAACCTTTTCTTCTGCATGACAATGAAAACCCTCAGAAAAAGAATCTTAATTTTTAGCACAACCCAAAACCTAGTTACCCTGGAGAATAGTCAAATTTGGATGATGGATGGAACATTTAAGTCAACACCACATCCATTCACCCAAATACACACTATTCATGCCAACATCAATAGCACAACTGTTCTGTTAGTGTATAGCTTTTTCGCTGACAAGCAATCCTCAACTTACACTGAGTTTTTAACAGTGATCAAATTCAAAACATTGAATTATAGTCCTAGAAAAGTGATAATTAATTTTGAGTGGACAATGATTAATACAGTCACAAAACTGTACCTGATACCCAAGTTCATGGATGTTTTTTCACTTTTTACATTCATATTGTGGAAAAATTAAAAAAAATCCTTAGTTGAGGATTACACGACAAGCTGTAAACTACAGCATGAGTTGAGAAAATAAATTGCGTTATGCTTTGTACCACCTAACAGTGTAGATGAGTTCTACACTTCAATTACGGAATCAGATTTTTTTATACAAAACAAAGAAAAATTTGCACCATTACTAAATTACTGTGAAGATACATGGATTGGCCGTCTAAGCAGGTTGGGTTGCATGAGGTAGCCAAAGATTCCCATTGAATGGTGGAACTGCTACACAGCCAGTTTATAGGGTGGTGCAAAAATTAACAATGCCATACAGGGTTGGCACAATTCCTTCAACAAATCAATTGGTAGACATCGCACAAACCTATATAATTTCTTGGAAAATTTGAAGAAGGAACACCCTTGTGTATTCAAAAAAAGTAAAGAAATGTCCGAAAGGCTATTGGGTAAAATGCAACAATTTTTGTTGATGGTGACTTCAGACTACCTAGGCATTCTTGCATACATATCACATTTCTAACCCCTGCAAACAACTACCTACATTACTTGCCAGTGTTAAAAACTCTCTACAGTTCAATTGATATTTTTGCAATTTTTCTTATCTGAATTAAAGGAATTTTGAGGTTACTACCTGTAGCTGTCTTCTTTCTTTCAACCCTAGGTGACTTCTAAAATCCTCCTGTCACTAAGAGTCTCCTTTACAGGAAAAATACCAACCAACAAAAAAACAAATCCCCCAAAATATGGCTAAACCACTGCTGCCATCTTCCTAAAGAAATGCAAGTCCTAAAACCATAGAACCTCAAAAAGTCTACCAGTTTGTGAAGCCAGACACCCATTTAAAAAAAAATCCTAAAAAAAAAGAACAATTAATGTTATTGTCTTTCCATTGGAAAGTCTGCGTTTCCCATAAGAAAAATATGTAAATCCTTTAAAAAAAAATTAAACACCATTTCCCAAACTGAAAGAACTGTAGAGCTATTTAATGTGTTGTTCCTCCCAAAAATTATCCAGTTGAATATGGTGTGCTGTTTTCCATTTCTCCAAAGTAGCTACGTTGTCTTCCTTTTCCATATAAAACTGAATGCATTTTGTAAAAAAAGCGATTAAAAAAAGATGAAAATGTTACTTACATTTGAAATAGGTTTACAAAAGTGATATACATTTCTTTGCCCACTTTTTGAAACATATTTTTGAACAAAAGCAACTGTCTCGACATGGGCATGCAAACACAACCTGTATGGGAATGAAAATGTGGTAAACACAACACAGACATTGGTTTTCCTATTACCTATAATCTAACTACCTCTCTTCTCTAGCCTTATATTAGACATAGCCACCTATATACTTAAAATCTAAATTACATCGTTCTTACCTGACCACAGCCCTTCCTTGCTACTGACCTAACTGAAAAAAGAAAAAAAAGGAAGATTTTGACCATTGAAAAAAATGTAAAAGTGTGAGAAACAACTTTATGCAATTTTTTTCAACATTTTATTAATTGAATTAAAATCTTGTTCTATTTAAAAAAACAATGTATAATATCATTTTTCTTAAATGATTCTTTTTTTACTATTTGCAAATACATCTTAAAATTAAAAAACCTTGTGTTTTTATTTGTGTCATACAACTTACACTAAAATGAATTGTCTATCATGGTGGCGTGGCTTGCAGGGCCAAGATGGAAGACGTGCCTTAATGGTACTCGGCCACCCATCTCCAGTATACGTTATTTATTGGGCCTTAGTGGTGGCATCCATAATTTACAGAGACCCTGTCGAGCTACTTTGATGGCCCCTTCTTGTAGACTGTTGGCTCGGGCTGGGGGCAGCCTGTGTACAGTTGTGGCAGACCTGTGCCTCAGCGTGGGTTGCACAAGGAGGCAGGGGAATTGGACAGCAGGGCTGGAAGTCACCGGCCAGCGGAACTGCTGTGTGCCTGCCAATCTGAAGTAGGATGAGATATGCTGGAGGCAGCCCGATGCTCACAAAATACCGATGGGAGGAACCAGATCGAGAGACCCAGAGTTGGGTCTTCAGACCACATCTACATGGGACTGTGGCCCTTCGCAACCTGTGAGAGGGCTTGCGAGGCCTACCACAGGTACGTGCCACCTACCTGCCCTCCCATTGCCCTTGCTGTGCCGCACACGTTGCAACACCTTGGATACTCATCGGTCCATCACCTATGCCTGCCTCCCGCCTGTGGCACATCAGTCTGCGGTATCTGCCAGGGGGGCTTCCAGCACCCAGAGATTCACCACTGGAGGCCTGAAGGCTCGTGATGGGGCCTGCCACATGAGCTGGGGAGTGAGAGAATGGGCCTCCACTCCCTTTGAGTGACTGCATGGGTTTCTCTCTGGACCAGAAGAGTGCTGTACTGTTTGCACTTGCTCCACTATCGCTGTGCAGTACTTTTTCAAACATGGTTACCAACCTATGGGCAAGAGACATCTTAGTCTATCAGGGATATACTAATATTCTCACGCGAGGAGAATGCTTTATATGGATCTGGTTGCCTGTTGTCCCCACTCTGAGATACCCTGCCTGCTGTTTACCACTTCCTTGTGGCCCTCTTGCTATCAGTGCTGGGGGAAACTAAGCTCTTCTTCTGGCAATGTGGCTGCAGATCGCCACTGTATCTCACCACAAGAACATGTTCCACCCTTACACCCCGGGTGTTCACTCTCTAATATTGCTGCTGTGAGATGGCCCGTCCTGGGCTGTGTGTGCTACGTTGCCCCACAATTCACTGGTGGGTATCTGAAAGCGGGCTCGTGACCTCAAATATCATACCATCTTCCCTTGCATCAGTGCTTCAATATTGATCTCATACTTCACTGTAGAGGGATGTGAAAGAGAGACGAGCGGCCATTTATTGAGCCTGCTCTTTGAGCTGCCTGCGCTGTGATGTTGGGACTTAAAATTTTATGCCAGCAAGTGGGCCCTCCCCAGACCTTGACTGTCTCCAATGCGGCGGCTCCCCTGATGTCGAAGGCCGATGAGGTGGGTTGCATACATAATGCTAATTCCAGGACATCATTGTGTTCCTCACCAGGTGGGTCCCACAGACCAACCTTCTCCTCCTGAAGACAGCTTAGATGTGGTGTTGGCAGCTATAGAGGAAACCAGTGTTTCACTAGAATCTAAAATTGACAATGGGGTGACAGACCTTACACTGCTGCATGCAGACCACATGAAACTGGTTGACCGTGTAATGGCCAAGGAACAATCTCTCTTAGAGATTCATCCCACCACCAAGCAGTTGTAGCAGCAATTGCAGGAGTATGGCCCTAGGATTCAGAATTTAAAATCAAGGGTGGAAGATGCAGAGGGTTGCTCTAGGCGAAACAATGTCCAGCTTATTGGCCTCCCTTGAGGGAGTGGAGGGCCATGATGTGGTCACTGAACAATTTCTCAGTGACTACTGCTGAATGCTCCTTATCATCTTAATTGAGAGGGTGCACCAGGTCCTGACATGCAGGCCTGCCCCTGTCCCAGGCCCCAGACCATTTATTCTTAAAGTACTACACTACAGGGACAGAGACTCAATACTGCGTGAAAGTAGGAGATTGCAGGATGTCAAGTTGGAGAAATCACGCGTGATGTTCTTCCCAGACTACACCCGGGGAGTGCAGCACCAACACAGCACTTTCCTGGCAGTGAAGCAACAATTTCAGGCATTAGACAAAAAGTACTCCCTGTTTTTCCCTGCACGGCTGTGCATGTTTCTGCTAACATGCCACAGGATGCTTGGGACTGGCTGGAGGCCTCTGGATGTTTTCCAGTCCCCAGAGAGGGAAGGGAGCAGTGGACTATGGAGGACCAGTCCAGGTCACGTACCTGGCACAGGAACTGCCGTCTCCCTGGCCCAGTGGCTGTCTAGAACCTGAAGCAGATCATATCCAAAAAACAACGGGTTAGCCAAGAAGCTACATGGAAGAGTGACACCGTAAATGGCTCTTACCAGGAAGCGAAGGAGTTTGACTGCATGCACTCATTTTTATCATCTTTTTTTCTGAAGTTTTTATTCCATTTACGATTGGATTGCGCGCTTGCCCGAAAAACGTGGTTTGCCCTATGCCACGTAGGTAATGATATCTATCAGAGGGTCACAAATGAGCACAGGTGTTAAAACACAGATTCAGGAAAGCACGCAGTAGAGGGAGGTTGGTGTTCGAACTGAGAGACGCGCACGGAAGTTGAATCAGCAGGTAATAGCTTGGGGTGCTTTCGCTGGTAGGCAATAACTTGCTGTTGAAGGGGTGGTTTGTAACTAGATTGAGATACATTGAAGGGCTTGTATGTGAGCATAGGGGAGAAGGCAGTGGGCATCAATGTAGGGGTAACTTCAGGGTTACTGTCAGCGGGAAAACGTTAATGCATATGCGGTTAAAAGCAGTACAAGCTAACGTAGATTTTGATGTGATGTATTGATTTAAGATACGTTCTGACACCATGATTTTAAATTGTAGAGTACCCCTGACGAAGGGCCGAACGGAGGCCCGAAATGCATTGGGTTATGTGGATTAATGAATGGGCAATACTTATGTACCGCGCTACAAAATAACGCCTGGATTGGTATGTTTGCAGTCGTTAAGGATTATTATACATAAGATGTCTCTCATGTGACAAGATGTACCAAGGACGACAAGGTTTAAGTTTGAAGAAATTTGAATAAAATGTGAAAATGGATACTATGGCATCAAAGTTATGCTTTGTGTATGCTGTGCGTCCGGTCGGGGTGAGACGTCTTACCAGGAAGCGCCATCTGTGTCATCATCAGGAGACGATGAATCCTCTACAGTGTGCCCATCAGACCCTAACTTGACGATGCTACCTGTCATCACTCCACAGATGTCAGATGACATCATATGAACTCTTACCTGCTTTAGTTTGCATAATGTCTCCCACTGTTTTTTTACCTTTACTATCCTGAACGTTACAGATCCTCATATTGCTAATTCCTCATCACCTGATTTTGTCTGGTACTCCCATGAAAATTATGAATCTCTGATTTGTTGGAGCCAGGCTTAGTGGGGCGGACGGGAGGCCCCTCATCCTTCTGCGATGGTTTGCCTCTGGGGAGGTCAGAGCCAGTTCAGCGGCAGGTGCCCTTGAGGTCCGCCTTTACATTACGTTATGCAATGGAATGATATTCTAAATGCTATGTGAAGCTTCATACCTCCTACCTACGTCTTTTTGCGTTCATTCTTTTTGACATAGTTTGCGTCTCAGTTTGGGCAGCCTTCCCCAGAGGTCTGCTCTTCTGGTATTGATGAAAAGTCATGTTGGTACTTGGTTCATGTTTCATGTTGTATTGGTTCTGCTGATCCCAGCCCCGCCCCCGTATATAGATAGGTATACACTCCTAGGTCAAATCACCTTAAACACTTCCATCCAGCTATAATATGACAAACTTCAATATTGTTACCTGGAATGTGCGGGTATGCATTCCCTGTCCTGTCGCTATGCAGTATACTCATCCCTCAAACATCATGCTGCACACATAGCTGTACTACAGGAGTCACATTTAACATTACCTGAAGTGATTATGCTGCAGCGCAGATGGAGCGGGCAGGTTTTTGCCACAAATTTCTCCTTCTGTGCCTGAGGGGTACTAACCTGGGTCTACCCACGGAACTTCTTTCCAGGCGGAAGAAGATTAGATAGATGATGAGGGCTGGTACATTTTTATTAGGGCAAGCTCGATGACCGCCTTATCTTGTTAGGCAATATTTATGCACTGAACACTGACCAAGGCTCTTATCTACTGTCTCTTTCTCAGACACTCTCCAAATGGTGTGGCAACTTCAACAGAGTCTTGGACGTAAGCTTGTACCACTCCTTTCCTCCTCTGCAGTGTGTGGTGGCTTCCACCAATGCCTCAGCATTACAGGAATGGTTATATCAATGGCCCGAGTGTATTCCTTTTATTCCCATCCACATAACCTGTGATAGACCCAATGTTATACATGCCAAATATACTGCTCTCTATTATGATTATCTGGGGTGTAATCACTCCGATTTATCTCTTTCAAAAAATGCTAATTAAACTGTGATAACTCCAAACCCATTACTTAATTTTAGTGACACTATTAAAATTAAATGTATTACAACACCTAGTAATTGATACCCAGGAATTAAACATCATATATGGGTATTAATACACTTCCCCACCCATTAACCCTATATCCCTTGCATCCCGTTTCTAAAGGTGAATGTAACCGATTTTTTTGAAATATTTAATTTTACTGACAATATTAAATGCAAATGTATTACAACACCTAGTAATTAATACCCAGGTATTAACATTAATACCCAGGGTATGAATACACTTCCCCAACAATTACCCCTATATCCCTTGCATCCTGTCCCTAAAAGTGAGTGTTACATAATATTTACCAAATATTTAAATTTAGTGACAATAATACATTTGAATGTATTACAACACCTGTCAATTAATACCTGGGTATTTAAATTAATACCTGGGTATTAATAGAATTCCTCATCCATTACCTCCATATTCCTTGCATCCCATCCCTAAAGGTGAGCCTAGCAAAATAAAAGAAAATATTTAAGTTTAGTGATAACATTACATTTACATGTATTTATAAACCTAGAAATTAATACTCAGGCATTACAATTATTACCTGGTTATTAACACAATTTCCCACCAATACCCCATGTAACCCTCACATCCTCTCCTACAAACATGGTTATATTGTAATTTTGAAAAAGTTGTTAACATACATTAAAATAAATAAATTAAACAGCAAATAAAAAGAAAAACATATTAACATCGCTTCATATGCTGGCCAACTTACTTACCTAAATACTTACATGATATATATGTGTTGTAAAGGCATGCGTGGAAATGCTCTAAACCTAAAATGCGTGGTGATGACTACATGGTAAAGTCAGCAAGTGATTAGGACTTGCTAGTAAAGGTTGTTTCCCATGGCAGACAGTGCAATGTTGATGCTCTACATTGTGCTGTCAGACCTCTTCTCACAAGATGCCTTCTTATATTAGTATTGATTTCTTGGATGCTATTTTCTTCTTGACTTGTTACTGTAGTCCACAGATTTAGCAAATTCACCACAAGTGAAGAAAGTTCTTGCAACCATCTATTTTTCAACTCTTGTGAACCTGCAGGCAAAAAAAAGAAAGTGGACATGGACACTGTAGTGAATGCAATGCATGCCATAATAAAATATAGGGCCTTTTTACGACTTTGGCGATCTTACAGCGGACGCTGCAATGCACTGTCCGCTGAATGACCACCAAAGCCGTGGCTCTGCCGCACCCCAGATTAGGAGTTAAATCCTGGTCTGGTGGGTGGTGCTGCAGCGTGTTAAGGTGGTGGTCTGTGAGCCTGACATGCAGACCACTGTTCTTAGAGCACCAACTGCACCTTCCTGCACGGTGTGTCATGTATGAGGGTGCAAAACCAGGGGGCACTACATGTGTCCACCACCATGCACCCCAGAGCCCAGGAGAGGCAGTTGTTGCCTCTCCGCCACCCTTTTCAAGGTGGGCTCACCACCATTAATAGGGCAGTGGACAGGAAACTCCTAATTTGTTTTGCAGTGTCTCACTATCAAAGCCAGCATATTAGTGCTTCTGACTACTGTGTGACTGCCGCTGGTTCCTTGATCCCCGTGGGCGAGGTGATCCCCACACTCATAATACTGTGGGCGGGCCTTCAGTGCGGCGGTGGTCAGACCACCATCATCACCACAGGTTCAGCAATCCTATGGGCCGCCAATCTCATAATAAGGTCCTTAACCATAATACCATGTTTACCGTAAACTGGTTGTTTGACTGGGCCCTCGGTTTGACCCCAATCCTACGTAGAAATGTTGATGTTGCTTAAAATATTGTTTTGGTCAATTCTAGAAAACTACTTGCATTAAGAACAATTGTTCTGGGGACCCACCCCACCCTGCCCATTGAAGCCTATAGTAATGACAAAAATATGAGATAGCTCAGTACAAGATCCAGTATGAAATGTGTGAATTTTGACAAAATAAAGACTCTTTTTGGAGCATAGCAGAGTACATACAGGCATTTAAAAAGAATTTATAAATTATGAGGCAAAAAAATACTACAGACTTTAAGTAAAATGAGATATAATATTTGGGGCCGTATCACAGTAAGTGCCCCGGGGGTGCGCAAAGTGACTGCTACACTTTTCACTGCGGACTCACTGCTATGAAAAGTGTGGAGGACTGGAAAGTCATAATATGCTTGGTAGTGCAGCAGCGGCACCACCAACATATTGCGGCCCCAGGCCACTGAGCCACCACTGTTGGATTGTAAATCCCCGTAAGTTGTGGCAGTCACATGGAGGTTCAGCCACCAAAGTTGTAATATGGCAGTCAGACCGCTGATGCGACGGTAGCTGCACCGCAACTGCTGCGCCACTGTGAGTTTGACAGTCCACAGACCGCCAAACTCATAATCAGGCCCTAAGTGGCAGAGAGAGACACGTATAAATAAATAAATAACTACCAGCATTTGTAAAGCATTGGGGGCTGTCTGGAAGATTAAGGGAGCTATTGCCCACAGTCACAAGGTGCTGTGCTAACCTGCTGCGGCGATCGGAATGTGAGCCCCCTTATTCCGGAGGCAGCCGCCCTGGCCGCTGCACCACACCTCTTCCCATATATCACATCAGAGAAGGGCAAACAATTGCTATCGTTCATGGGAGACACATACAGCCAGGACAACACAACCATAGGGAATGTGAATTGGAAAACTGGTGTTGCAATTAACATCAGAGAATACAACCATCTACAAATTTAACAGCGATAGAAGTGAGGCAGGTACCTCACAATTTAAAAGAAATAAGCACTAGTTTGTTTGAGCCCACTGATAAAATGTTCAAAGACATACTCCCTAAAGTACCTGAGCACATTACAGGTCAGTAACCAGAAATCTATACTTTAAAATGACTAAATTCACACACTAATAAAGCTGCCAGGCAAACGCCTTTTGCCTCTAAAAGATAGCAAGACATTCCATTTCCCAAACACCTAACCACCAAACATAACAAAGAACCCTTCCTCCTACACAACAACTGGAATAATGCCAGATGATTATTCATATTTTCAACTGATAAAAAACCTCCTAAGTGTACGTCATTCTGAAATGTGGATGATGGATCTTTTAAAAGGTGTAATCCACCATTCACACAGATGAACACCAAATATGGGCAATATTATAACACTAACATACAACTCATTTATGAATGCTGCCTAACAAACAATTAACTTTTAAACCATATCAAAGTAAACACTAACAGCTATTTTCCACACAAAATGATAATAGTTTTTGAACAGGCAATGATACAAATACACGGAAAACAACCGCCCGCCAGCACCGTGGAAAAACCGGCGGCCAAATTAGGATCATCTGCCAAAAAACACTGACCACAGCGGAACAGGGCCAAGAAAAACCGCCCATAGCGGGCGGAGATGGCCAAAATACATCCGCGGCGGTGGGAGTCGCAGCGGAAAAACACGAACCTGCCGCAAGTATAGCGGAGACACCGCACGGGAAATTAGGATATCCCCGACGGTCCCACGGTACGTACCGCTGTCTCTGACCGCCACGGTCGCACAATGTGATGAATGGGATAGCCAGCAGAAGAGCTGAAGCACAGCCACCGCTGCGGACGATCCGTAAAAAATATGACGGACGAAGCAATAAACCCACAATAAGGCCAAAAAGTGCACACAGAAAACTAGCCATGCCCCCCCAAATACACAAAGCACACCCCAATGACACAACCACATGGCAAAAAGAAACATACAAATCCCAGGACAACACACCTGACAGCAATACCCCAATTGGACACAATTATTTGCAATACTCCATGAGAGAAGGGACACACACTCCAGGTGACAGGAGAGGCAAAGGACACAACATCACTAGCCAAACCACACACAGCACCACTTCCACACCTGCACAACTATCCCCCTGCACAACAACACCATACACATCACAACCACAACCACCACACACACTCCTGCACCCACAACCACTTTGCACACCATGGTCAGTCATGGTAGATGAGATAGTCAGAGTGGAACCACAGCTTTTTGGTAGCCTGGTTAAACAGACACCATTAACCACAAGGACACAAATGTGGGCAAGGATAGTCCAAAGGGTCAATGCATTAGGGACCAGCCCAAGATAAAAAAATGAGATCATGAAGCGGTGGCATGATCTGAAGAGGGTGGTCAAGGAGAGGAGGAGCAAGAACCGTGAGCTGGCTCAGAAGACTGGCGGTGGCCCTCCCATTCCACAAAAACCATTCACACCATGGGAGGAGAAGGTGCTTGCCATACTGCATCCAGAGAGTCTCACAGCAGTAGCCGCGGGAGTGGAGGCTGGTAAGTACAAACAAATGTCTACCACCACTCTGCTATGTACAGTCCCGCACAACTACGAAGCTACACCACCTAGGACAAATTCCATCCATCTGCACCACACACTCACCAAAACATGTCTCACAGATCCCACATTCACCCACTCAAAATTCACCCTAAACGTAGCTACCAACATTACCATGGGGGCATGTGTACAGGCAGACAGCACTACAACTCCCACCAGGCCCCCTTGTCCCACAGCATCAGCAAGATGGAGTCCTCCACCCACCAAGAAGCATGTGTCAGCCATTACATTACCCTCATCAAACTCACAGGTAGGTAGACATCTTCCCTGGGAGGGTGTTTGGGGGTGGGAGGCCTGCACTACCACTCCTACCATGCCCCCTGCCCCCCAACTCAGCAGGATGGAGCCCTCCCCCACCCCACCCAGAGACAGATGGAAGCCATTGCAGTACACCAAACAAACTTACATGTAGGTAGCCATCTTCACAATGAGGGTGTTTGTGGGTGGGAGACCTGCACTGTCACTCCCACCATGCCCCCTGGCCCCCACCTCAGCAGGATGGAGCACTCCCCCCACCCCACCCAGAAGCAGTTGGAAGCCATTACATCAAACTAACAGGTAGGTAGCCATCTTCACAGTGAGGGTGTCTGGGAGGCCTGTACCACTACTCCCACCATGCACCCTGGCCCACACCTCAGCAGGAGAGAGCCCTCCCCCACCCCACCCAGAAGCAGTTGGAAGCCATTACATCACCCTCATCAAACTAACAGGTAGGCAGCCATCTTCACAGTGAGGGTGTCTGGGTGTGGGAGGCCTGTACCACTACTCCCACCATGCCCCCTGGCCCCCACCTCAGCAGGATGGAGCCCTCCCCCCACCCAGAAGCAGTTGGAAGCCATTGCAGTACACCAAACAAACCTACAGGTTGGTAGTCATCTTCACAATGAGGGTGTTTGGGGGTGGGAGGCCTGCACTACCACTCCCACCATGCCCCCTGCCCCCACCTCAGCAGGATGGAGCCCTCCCCCCACCCAGAAGCAGTTGGAAGCCATTGCAGTACACAAAATAAATTTACAGGTAGGTAGACATATGATTCTATCCTGTGACCCCACTGAGCAGGATGTAAACTGCCACCATGCACACACACATGTGTGACATAACAAACCTAAATATGGGCACATTACAGGTAAGTAGCCAGTACGTGCACCCACCCATTCATCACAAATTAAATGGTGCCATAGGACAACACCAGCCCTCTCATTGCACAAATAGGCACACCTACCACATTGCTAAGCACAGTGTGCACACAGGTAAGGTAAGGAAACTGTCACAGCTACCAAAGTGTGACACACCAATGCACAAGTAGAAAAAAGTCAGGGCACAATCATGCACAGCACCTATTTACATGTGCATTGCCATGTGGCAAGTGCAACATGAACCATTCAAAATATACGAAAGCATGTGTGGTGGATCAAATCAAGATATGCACATGACATGACAATGGTGTGCAGGAGATGACAATTGCTAGTCCACGTCCAGATGTGACGCCTGCCATGTCTGACAAATCTACAATAATTCCTCAATTTAAAACATGTTGAGCCAGGCCCTAAATGGCAACAAGTCCCTGTAATCATTAATTGTGCACGGGTCCATGGAATGCCTTGACACCTTACACCATGGACAAGTAATGCATGTACCACTGCATCATGGCAGGAAGCACAGTAGTGCACATAGAAAACAATGTGATGATCTGTCAATTGTGCAGTGTACAAAAAGTGAATGACACACAGCTAACACAAACATTGCCGGGTGCACTACAATGACCATTTCCCATCTGACCCACAGGTGACCAAGAACTCACTGCAGAGGACAACACCAGCAACCTGCAGAGGCAGTTATCCCCTGGTACATGGACTCTCGGATGTTGACTCCCAGGATTCCATGGACGATGAGCTTGAAGCCAGCCCATCTGGTGTGCCGGGGAGCTACAGGTCCCAGGACCCATCGTCCCCCCACCACATCTGCGGCATCAACAACTTCACAGCAGACCCCTGCTGTCACGGCCTGTGCGCCCACCGCCAATACCACCACCACCACCAGTGCTGCCTGCAACACCCTCTCTGTCCCAGAGGATGACCAGCACACACCACCGACGGAGGAGGGCAGGGAGAGGATGTGGGTGCCCACATAGGTGAGGCAACAGGTCTGTGGCAGCAGGGCAGGTGGGAGGGGCAGGGTCACCCACGCACACCAGGAGGCTGGGACCCAATCCCTGGAACACATCACCAGAGTCCTGGGCGCATACGAACAGGCTCAGGGACAAACAGGCCAGTCGGACGAACTGTTGCACGAGCTCATCCTGCTGATGAGGTCCATCGACACCCGCATGGGACAAATCGTGGACCTCTTGGGCCAACAAGTGACGGTACTGAGGGACAGGCATGCGCCACAAACAACACCTCCACCTCCCTCTGGTGGGCCGCAGGATGACAGTTCACCATCCTCCCCTGCGGCCACAGAGAGGGGTGAGTCCTCAGACCCCACTGGCCCTGAAGCAGGCCCCCCCTGCCAAACGATGTAGGGGCGTCCTAAGAAGACCCTGGGAGTATCTGGAGGCAAATCACCTGCCAGACGCCAGTCATGGAGCCAGCCATGATGGCAACCCTCTCCACCACTGCATTGACTTTTTGGACTGTCCTTCCCCACACTGCCTTGTGAATAACATCTGTCTGTTGGACTGGGTCACCACATCAATGTGGTGACTACTCGATTGTCTCATCTGCCACAACTCTCAAATCACTGCTCCACCTCCCATGGAAATGTACACCCATCCTCGCATCTTATCATTGCAAATAAAATATCCTTACACACATGTTGTTGTGCCTGCTCCCTCTTTATTGCAGGATGTACAGCCTTCAACATGATCACAATGTACCAGGAGCATGTGCTGCATGTAGGTAAGGAGAAGGTGAAGGCACCTAGGGAAACACAACAGAACTGTATTCACTGTTCTGGGTGTGGCATCACAGACATCACACAACCCCTAACATCAGGATAACCCAACATGCACACGTCACTAGGGGCAACAAGTGTCAACATACACGTCCTGTAGATGTTCCCAAATGACCTGTCCCAGAAACATTGCCAAACACTGCTGAGTCTACAACTGGCTGCTGTCACAATTCTCACATACCCCTTCACGACAACAGCAATATTAGCAGACAATGGGTATGTTGCACATTGTCACCCACCTTCAAGTGAAGTAGCGTGTGATGAGCTGTTGACGCAGGTCAACACCTTCCTCCTCTCCACTGTCCTCATCACTGGACACGGGTTGGTTTGCAGACTGGGGCCTTGGGTCCACACCATCATCCAGGAGGAGGGGATCTCCTTGCGAATGGCTAGGTTGTGGAGCATGCAGCATGCCACTACAATCTGACACACCTTCCCGGGCGAGTATGCCAGTGCACCTCCAATCTTGTCCAGGCAGCGGAAACGTGACTTGAGCAGACCAAAAGTACTCTCCACCACACAACGCGTCCTCCCATGTGCCTGGTCACATGTAGTGGACGTCAGCTGGGGTCCTGGGATTCCTCAGTGGGCTCAGCAACCAGGGACGGTTGGGATATGCAGAGTCACCTAGGTATGACAAACACAAATAGACATTGCAATGTCGCTGAGGCTCAGGGCAGCAGCACCCAGCACGCAATACGACTAGGCATACTCACCCACAATCCATGCACGCTCGAGTAGCAGATTAACGATCAGCTGGGGTACAATGCTGTTCCACAGTATGTAGGAGTCATGGGCCGAGCCTGGGAATTTGGCACACATGTGGGAGATGTCATATCTGCCAGGCACATCACCTGCACATTTATGGAGTGGTAATGCTTGCAATTCCTGAAAAGTTGCTCACTTGCCTGTGGTGGCACAAGCCCGACATGGGTGCAATCAATGGCACCACCAACAACATTGGGGATGTGTCCAAGGGGATAGAAGTCTCCCTTCACAGCTGGCAATTTGGCACCCCTAGGGAAATGGATGTATCTGTCCTTGTATATCATCATGGTGGAAAGTACATCACGCAGCACCATGCTGAACATCGGTTGTGACATCCCACCTGCGCTGGCCACTATCTCTTGGAACGATCCAATGGCAAAAAATGCAGGGCCGCCATCACCTTATAAGTAGGGGTGAAAGCTGTTGGATATGTCCGGCAAGGCTGCAGGTGGGGCTCCAACAGATCACAAAGGGTTTTCAGGGTGGCATTTCCATATGATCGCAACATCCTCCATGTCCTCCATGTCCTCCAGCACCGTCAAGTGACAAATCAAATTTGGCCTCCTCCTATTTGAGATGATAGTGGACACATGTCAATGCAATACATCATGAGATGTGCACAATATATCACATTCTGGATGACACAACAACAACAAGAACTGACATAAATATTGACTAACAGACCAGCTTACATGTAGGGACACCTTCAGCTACACAAAGGGCACACCTGTCAACTTACACAAGACAAGTACCTCAAACACCACCTTGGTCAATGTGAATGCACATAGGGAGATGGCCACATTTCACATGGGCACGCCTTGGAGTATAGCATCCAGCATATGTGCAACAAATCAAACCCACTGTCTCATACCTAGCTGCTGTACATGTCACACCTTAATGCGTCATTTCAACTTGGCACACATCCACCACACAATGACCACCGTCGGCGCAGGAATGACGAATGTGTGCATGAGTATGGATGAGAGGCAATGCAAAATGGATCATCATTCATTAAGAAAAGAATTGCTGTGATTGTCACTGCACCTCAACACATTGACATGTGTACACATTGTAGAGTCCAGAAAAACACTATCCTTCCCACCCAACCATAAAATCCAAATTGATATGTGAGTGAGTGCAGGCCAATCTACGAAATCACACACACAAACATGGCATGTGGAGCCATCAGTGGAGTAAATGGAATATTGGCATTGTGTGCACAACGATGTGCCACTGACCATGTGGGCACTGTGCACTGTTGATGTTTGCCAGATGGCCATTGCAATTGTATGGCACCCATATCGCGGTAGCTACCGCCTGGCCCAGGCAGTGTGTCACCAGCACCCCCATTCACACATGTGCAGTAGTGATAGGCATGGAGACATGGGGAGATGGCGGTTGACATGCTCCGCCGCCTGAATGGCGGTGCCTCGTGTCAATGTATGGCACCCATATTGTGGTAGCTACTGCCTGGCCCCGGCGGTGTGTCACCAGCACCCCCATTCACACATGTGCGGTAGTGATAGGCATGGAGACATGGGGAGATGGCGGTTGGCATGCTCCACCACCCATATCGTGCTAACGCACACCGGGCCCCTGTGGTGTTTCACTGCCATGGAGCTTGCCCTAGAGCCAATGGGAAGCTCGATAGCGGTGCCATGATTCAATTTAGAAAATCACGGTAGGCTTGCTCCGCCACCGTGGGGGCAGTAATTGGATGTATTTGAAAGAGGCAGACCTGGACCACCAATTGCTGCAGCTTGGCACCTTTGAAACAACCCAAGGGGGCTATATATGTGTGGAATTGAGCTTCGCATTTCCACTGCTCCCAGAGCTTGCTGCCAGAGACCCCTCACCTGCTGCTGCCTCCAGGGACTGCTGTCTGAGACCCCTCACCTGCTGCTGCCTCCAGGGACTGTTGCCTGAGACCCCTCACCTGCTGCTGCTTCCAGGGATTGCTGCCGGAGACCCCCCATCTACTGCTGCCTCCAGGGACTGCTGCCTGAGACCCCTCATCTGCTGCTGCCTCCAGGGACTGCTGCTTGAGACCCCTCACCACCCAATTCCGCCGTTGTTGTCTCATGTCCACAGTGATGGCCAGGACAGAGAAGATCCGTGCCAGTCCCTTCACGACGAGGAGCTGGAGGTCCTGGTGGATGAGGTGCTCACACAGTACCCAAGGCTATATGGTGCCCCAAATGTCGTGGTAAGTCATCAACGGGGGGGGGAAGTCAGGGGGGGCAACACATGTAGTTGGACTGATGCAGTATGTGCCTGGGAGTGTGGGGTCGTGTCATGCACTGCATGACATGCAGCCTCCAGGGGGACTGTGTGTGTACCCAATGCCACAGGTTTCCCTGCCTGCACATGTATGCATGAGTGACCTGTGTTGTGTTGTCAGCCATACAGTGACACAGAAGGTTGTTAATGCTGTAGTCAGGACAGTGATTGCTTGGCTGGATGGCTGTGTGTTCTCCTGTAGTCTATCTCAGTGTGAGCCCAGCTGGGCAGCACGTCCCCGTCTACTAAGACATGGACATATCACTTCGCTTACAGAGTATGACATCAGTCTTTTCACATTGTACTCCAGCTATGGGCCATCTCAGCACTGTAGATTGCACACAACCGCCCTTGTGAACGGCATTTCGAAGTTGTGAGATCATGTCCCTCAATGTGACATCCACGACACAGTTATCTATTCACAGGGCAGGGACATTGGGACTGCACAGTCTTGGACACAGTGGGTCACCCCCCAAACACAGGTTGATATGTGATGTATGTGTTGCTCAAACCAACAGTGGACTGGAGATGTGGGCAGGCTACATAGGGGTTTCAGTATTGGCATCCTTCATGTGTGTGAAATGTGCAGGGACTCTGCTCCCCCTCAAACCTGTATGCATTCACATCAGCTTTTCTCATGTAGATGTACCATGTGAGATGTACTCTAGTCTCTGATAGACATATTGTTGGATATGTGATGAGTTTGTATCTTGCCGCTATACTGATAGATGTCGGTACATAACACTGTGTCACTGATCATTTCCCCCTCTTGTCTCCCATGCCTGCAGCTCAAGGTACATCAACGTAAGGCTGTGTGGAGGGCCATTGCAGCGAAGGTTCGAGCTCTGGGGGTCTCAACCTGATGGCGCACCCACTGCCACAAGAGGTGGGACGACATCAGCCGGCTGGCAAAGAACGTGGCGGAGATGACCTTGGGGCTGCTTCCTCACACTGGGCTTTTGGCACTGCGCAGCATGACACCACTAATGGGCCACATCTTGGCGGTGACACAGCCTGAGCTGGATGCACGTTTGAAGGAGCATCAGCAGCAAGTCAGGGGTGAGCATTTGGGGAGGGTGACTTTGGCTGGGAGTGGCTGCATGTGTACAGAGCCTGTGCCAGCGCTGGCCTATGTGATGTTGGTAGTGTGATGCTGTTGCATGTAAGTGGCTGCTGGGCTGGGTGCCGGTGTCATGCATTTGCCCTACCTGTACTGACAACGGTGATTTGGATGCTGTGCATTCATATTACATTCTGAGTTGTGCTCTTCAGGTTTCTTCTGCATTGGGGTAGTCTTGGGAATCCTATGGGAGGGAACGGCATTGTGCCCAATCTGACTGTGCCTTCATCAATGCGTCCATTGCATGCACCCAGATTGGGGAGGCCTACACATCTGATAGCAATGTGCACCATTCTATTGTCCCCCAGTACAACATGGTGGGTGGCATGGGCTAATGTCCATTGTGTACTGTCATGTTGTAGTCTGGGTCTGTGTTGTCCCCTCCTGTTCCATCCAGATCTGTCATTGGCAACAAGTAGTGTGCCCCCATCATGTCCCTAGGTGTGCTCAGAGCTAGTTGTGTGTTTGGTTGATGAGAGCCACACGCAGATTGTTGTGCTGTGTGGTCATCACATGGCTCACTCATGCCAGAGTTTCCAGCTTCCACACACTGCATGAGTCAATATAGTGAGTTGGCACAATGTGATTGCACAGGGTGGTGTGCAACATGTAGATGTGGTCATCTTTTGTAATGCATTTCTTGCATATGTTTGTTCTGTTGCTGTCACCTACATCTCTCTCTTTCATGCAGCATCTCCTGTGGGCACGGAGGGACAGGGGACGGACACCAGTGGGGGGGAAACCAGCACAACAGCTGCACAGGAGCCCAGTGACACAGATGTCACCAGCACCTCAGAGGGGGACAGGAGTCTGCTGTAGGAATCCCAGCCTGAGACGCAAAGCACCACATCATCTGATGTCAGCGGGGATGCATCCATGTTGGAGGGCACAGGGAACGGGGACTCTGCATCGTCTTCCACCACACAGCGGCCAGTGCCAACCCTCCCAGCCACTTCCTCTGGTGCTGCCCTTGTCCGCCTCAGTAAGAGGGGAAGAGTGTCCTTCACCCCTGTCACCACTGCCCCTGCCTCTGTCTCCCCTGCTGCCATCAGTGCTGAGTCTGTGGACCTTTTGCGCCAGCTGTGTGTAGGCCAGACAGCTCTCCTCAATGCCTTCATTGACCACGCCAAAAAATTGGCCCAGGTGGTTGCTTTCATGGAGGGCATACATTCAGACATGGGTGGGCTGCACCAGACAGTCCAGGCTTTGTCATCGACAGTGACGTCTGCCCTTCAACAGGCACATTCTCACAGTCCAGCTCCGGTCCCTTTGTCCACCCCCTGGCAGTGGCCACGTCTGTCGATAGTGACCATGGTCCACATACATCAAAGTCATGATACAGCTCACAAAGCACACAGCATCAGCAACCCAAGCGGTCCCGGCCGCAGACACCATCCCCACAGAAGACCAAAGCCACCCCAGAGCACAGGGAGAAAAGCCCGTCAGGTGACACCTGTGGACAAAAAGCAAAGCAGCAGGCCTCAGGCACTCATAATCCAGAGGCATCCCCATCCAAGGACTCTCCTGCCCCTAAAGCATTGCGCAAAGAGAAGCATACTGTGTCTGTGCCCACCAAGGAGGTGGTGCATGCCAAGGGTACACCTAGGAAGGGCTCCAAGGCAGATTCCCCCACCACCTCGACTCCCATTCCAAGCCCAGTGAAGCAGGGGTCAGAGTGCACTGTAGGGGTAACACCTAGTAAACAGGGAAAGGGGGGGCAGAGGCGAAGCCAGGCAAAGCATTCCGCTGGGTCAGCACATCACCAGAGGGGGTGCCAGCGCCTACACCTGATGCAGCTTTGGTGGTGAGTGTGCCTGTTGTGCCCACACCACTTCCCATTTTTCCAGTCATACAAGCCATTTAGCATCCCCAAGAGGTGGAAAGGCACCCCTCCACAATCTGCAAGCCACACCGTGTCTCCCGTCTGCATGACTCCACCTCCATGTGCCACTAAACCACCTGGTCCAAGGAGCCCTCCGGCTTGCCAAGCCACTGATAGCTCTACCTCAGCTGTTCCGCTCTCTCACTGTTCAGGTGCCTCGATAGTCCCCAAGACACAGCCAGCTCCCAGTCCGCCTGACAACCAAGTCTGAGGGTTAGTTAACCTCACACACCTTTCTGTCACACAGGTGGGCCTGTACTGCACATTGTTACCCCCTGACTGTGTTGCTGACCCTGGAAAGGTACAGTCGCACACATTCCCTGTGCAGCTTCTCATGGACTCAGTCTGCACCTTGGACTGGCCACTGGCCTTGTGTTTTACCCCCTGCCTGTGCAGCTTATCATGGACATGCTCTGCACTTTGTCCTGCCCACTGGCTTTGTTGTTTACTGCTGTGTGCCCCCTGCCTGTGCAGCTTCTCATGGACTCACTCTGCACCTTGGCCTTGGCCACTGGCCTTGTGTTTTGCCCCCTGCCTGTACAGCTTCTCATGGACATGCTCTGCACTTTGTCCTGCCCACTGGCCTTGACGTTCACTGCTGTGTGCCCCCTGCCTGTGCAGCTTCTCATGGACTCACTCTGCACCTTGGACTGGCCACTGGCCTTGTGTTTTGCCCCCTGCCTGTGCAGCTTCTAATGGACATGCTCTGCACTTTGTCCTGCCCACTGGTCTTGTCGTTCACTGCTGTGTGCCCCCTGCCTGTGCAGCTTCTCATGGACTCACTCTGCACCTTGTACTGGCCACTGGCCTTGTGTTTTACCCCCTGCCTGTGCAGCTTCTCATGGACATGCTCTGCACTTTGTCCTGCCCACTGGCCTTGTCGTTCACTGCTGTGTGCCCCCTGCCTGTGCAGCTTCTCATGGACATGCTCTGCACTTTGTCCTGCCCACTGGCCTTTTCGTTCACTGCTGTGTGCCCCCTGCCTGTGCAGCTTCTCATGGACATGCTCTGCACTTTGTCCTGCCCACTGGCCTTGTTGTTCACTGCTGTGTGCCCCCTGCCTGTGAAGCTTCTCATTAACATGCTCTGCATTTTGTGCCTTGCTCTTCTCTTGTCATGGTGCCTATCTGTGCAATATGTGAATAAAGAGAGTTGTTCCTGTTGTCTATTTTGTCAGTGTCCTTACTGAATAAAGTTCTTTTGCTGTGTGTATATGGTTTACTGTGCCACATGCTCTGCGTACCACTTCAACATGGGCAATGTTTGGGCTAACTTACAAATCAGTTTTCTGGGGTGACAGGGTCTTCAGTTCTTCCTGAACCAGATACTTGTGGGGGGTAATTGTGTAATTTTACAATGTGCAGCAGTTGTCATTTACTTGATTAGTTCATGTTGGCTATATTGTACACATGACAGGTTGGGGGGTACTGCTGGCACAGAGTGGGTTGCTGCACACAGTTTTGCAGGCAGGCTGTCCAGGGCCATCATGTATGTGTGTTCTTCTTTTATGTGTGCCCAGTGGTGTATGTGTGTGGTCATCTTGTGATGGCCAGTCATCCTAGTCCCATGGCTTACTTTCCATGTGTGCTCTTGGATGTTCTGGTGGTGTGCAGTGTGAAGGGGGTGAGTTTGTGGGGAGTGTTGATGTGTGCATGCCCCTGCATTGTGAACCACACACATGTGTCACCCAGGAGTTGTATGCCTGTTGTTTTGATTGTTCAGCCCTGTGGACGTGGTTGTATGTATATGTGTGAGTTGTATGTAGTGCACTGTGCAGTGTGTTGGTGTGTCCTTGCAGTTCTGTCTGACTCCTACTTGTTGTTTTTGTCAATTGTGAGTATGCAGAGTATGTGACTGGTGAGTCAGTGTTGTGTTTTGTTGCACATCCATGTGTCTTGTGGCTGTTTTGGGGACTATGCAGATCTGCTGTTCCACACTGCCATTGTGTTTGTGTTTTCTCATGCTGTGCTGTCAAATGGTGCCTTCTTGCCTCCAGTGTGGCATGTTGTGTGTGTTGCCATGCCATCCCCTATCTGTGCTTCAGATGCCTACCCATTATGAGTCTGCACTCCCTTTCTTTGTGTATGGTACACTCCTGCAATGTCCCCTACTGGCATGCAGTACACTTCACTTTGGCTTCAGCTGTCCCCTTGGTTTCCATGTGTGTGTGCCTCCCCATGACTTCATTTGTGTCACTGTGCTTTGTGGTGCAGTTCTTTGTCCAGGGTCAATGTGTCACTCAGGGCATTTCCCCAATGGGTTGTGATTTGCTGGTGCTGTTTGGCAGTCATGGTTGCTCCTCTGCAGTCCAAATGTGTGTGCTGCCCAGTCCTCTGCTCAAGTTGTTTCCACCTTTGTGTCCCAGACTTGTGCATCTATTGTGTGTTGTGTTGGATGTATGAGTGTTGTTTGTGTTATTGCTTCACTTCCTGGGTGTGCTGTTGTCTTTGTGCTGTGCTGTATGGTGTTGTGTGGGTTGCTGTTCTGTCACTGATGTCTGTGTGTGGCTGGTATGCCTGGTGTGCACACACTCCTTTTTGTGCATGCAGTGCTGTGTGTGTCTGTTGCCTTGTCATTGCCTGGTGTGCATTCCCTGATGTCCTGCTGTGTTTGCTGTGTGATGGTTGTGCTTGTGCGTCTGTTGTTTGTTTGATGTGGCTGTGTTTTTCTGTGATGGTGCACTTCTTGTGTGTGTTGTGGTATGTTGTCTGTGCATTGATCCTGAGTGATGATGTTGTGCCCTCCTGTTGTGTATGTGTTCCCATCGCCTTTCCCCAGTTTAGCTGCACAGGGCATGTCTGTTCTTGTTGTGGTTCAGTGTGTGTTTCTGTTGGGTTATGTGTGTGTGTGTGTTGTTTTTGTGCATACATTTGTTGTGGCATCCCTGTGTGTGTGTGATGTTTGTGGCTACCCCCAGGGTGTGTGATTGTTTGTGTGTGTGTTGACTGGCAAGTATTGCCAGCCTTCAGTGTGTTTGGCACTGGTGTTGTGTGCTGCTGGTGTGAGGGGGTATGTGTGTAGATTCCTAATGGTGTTTGTCAGTCATAGCGTGTGTCAATGGTCCCTGTGTATAGTGCTGCTGGTGTACTCCTGTGAAGTACTTGTATAGATGTGTGGCTGTTCACAGTTTGACTTCAGGGCCTTCCTTTCATCCTTGTGCCTCTACATGGTTTGCCTTGCTATCTCCCTGTGTTGTTGCACTGTGATGTCTGTGGTTTGACCTCACTGACTGTACCAACCATGTGTGCTTTGATGGTGTAAGGGTGTTGTTCTCTGTTCCTTGTCTTGCATGTGATGTTCACATACTTGTGTGTCTCCTTGGCCTTCCTTTTGTGTGCATCCCACTTTGGTTTTCCTATTTGTTGTGCCCCATTGCTGTTGTCACGTGGGGTGTGTATGTGTCTGTGTGTCAGTCTGTAGTATGTCTGTGTGACTATGCAGGCTGTGTGTCCATTTGGATGTTTGTTCCTTGTATGTGTTAATTTGGTGCTTGTCCTTATTTTAGTTTCCCTGTGTGTGGTGGTGTCGTGGTGTGTACATGGGGGTGCACAGGAGGGGCACATGGCATGTGCCTTCATGGGGTGTGCTAGTGTGTGGTGGGAGGGAGTGTGGCCCTGTGGTCTTGGTGCCCTGCCCATGCCTGACACTGGCCGTGCCTTCTGCATTTTGTGCATGTATTTCCTTGTGTTCACTGCTGCGATGACGTGACCAGGACATTGCTGCATGGTCACGGAAGATGTGTGTTCAGGATGCAGAGGGGTGACTTGGTGGTAGGTGGGTGATGTGTGGGTGCCCTTTTGGATGTGTCCCTGTTCCACCAGGGTGTCTGATGTGGATTTGGACCCTGTGTCAGCCCATGTGTTGTGTGTTGTGTTATTGCGTACCTGCGGCGGCATCCGCGGCAGTCCATGAGTTCCTGGTGATGTAGCAGGTACAGCACGGAAAGACGTGTAGAGCTGGGTCCATGGCGGCCGTGACCGGGTGATGTGGACCGGGACTCTGGTTTCGCGCTCCGCTGTCGTGCTTCCGCCGTCTCTGGTTGGGCGGTTTTTCCACTGTGGTGCGTCTGCTTGTTTGGGTCATCCTAATTTTGTGGAGCGGGGCGGACGTCATTCCGCACGGCGGAGAGTCTCCATTGGCTCCCACCGCCGCGGTGACAGGCGCACTTTGATGGCGTTGAGCGTCGCACCGCGGCGGTCGGGAAATGGACTATGTTTGGCCATACTAATATGTCGGGCGTGAGGACCGCTGCTCGCAGGTGGAATAAAGCATTTTTCCGCACTGCCGGCACCGCGGTGGTGTCACCGCCTGACATACTAATGGGCCCCTTAAACTGTACACACACACACACACACCCAAACACACAGACACACACACACATACAAAGATGCTGTTATCACTTCAACCAAAGCATTTATAAAATCAACAGTAAGTGTAAACTATGAAACAAACAGCCAATTTGCCTTTGGCATTAAAAAGTTAATAGTTCTATCATATGTACCCGTGAGACGTAGCTAACCACTACAACATGCTTATACAATCCCCATGTTATCAAAGAAATGAAAAACCTAAGTACACTAATGGACTTGTCAATGACACTTGCGTTTGCAGACTGCACCACTCTAGAAACAGATACCAACCAAAACCAAATTCTGTGGTAGAATGTTTACGACAGCACCATGGCTCTACAAGCCAAAATGAACAGTACAGTGGAAGGTTGGCACAATGACTTCCAAGCCACCCTATGAAGAAATGAACCAATACTCTACACACTAATCATATCCCTCCAAACAGAACAAAGCTACCAACAACTTAGAACAGCCAGTAAACCAAATCAAACGTATAATAACTAAAGAAACCAGGGAAATGTACGTAATGTTACAATTCAAGTCAGACTCTTCGTAAATAATAAAGGAACACACTACCCAGAAATGATAGCTAAATCCCTATAATAAACATCGGACTACCACATATACTCACAACTAAAATACATTGAAACCTAACACCACTAACAGTTTTACATAAATATTAGAACAATTTTTATAAATCCGACTATAACAACATTATATTAAAAAAGTAGAAAACAAGACTGATAAAAACAAATATTTTATTTTAATATTTAATTTAAAATATTTACCAGAAAAACAAACTGAATTATAATGAAAAATGTACCAAACTTCTCAAAAATTAAAATGCACACACACAAAAAACACTTTTTCAGTTTCAGTAAAAGCAAAACACATATACATATTACAATGTAACATTTCCCACCATTTAAAAATAATAAAAAATATCATACTTACAGATGCGTAGCAGAAGTTCTTGATCCACCACTATCTTCCAAAAGTCTAGTCCACAAAAAAGTGAAAAATCAAAATGTAAGAAACTCCAAAAATGTCTAAATTAAATCCACCAAAGTATGCACAAATCATTACAAAACATCAAAAAGTAAACCTTTGGATAGAAAATGCTCTAGGAAATCCATAAAATAAAATAAATAAAAATAAAGTTGATTTAAATGAAACCAAATTAATTTCCTTTTTAAAAAATCATTAAAAGTAGCTTCAAATATTCCACTCTAACTTTGAAACATCCCAAATAAAATACAAGCATAAAATTACAAGTGTACACAACTATATGGGCAATGCCATACTACTACCAAGCAGTAGTTAGGCCTAATGCATTATACTACATACCAATGCAACACAAACTGCCACTAAACAACTTTACCAAATAAAACTAATACTATAAACCACACTAACTAGACTACCCATAGCCGACTAACACCAAGGGCCTTTGATTATGACCCTGGCGGTTTGGGAACCGCCATTGCTTTCTGGCAGTCCAACTACCTGCATACCTGGTGGTCCAACCACTGGATTATGATGTGGATGGGGAGACCACATCCAGATAGCCTCCAGATTATTCTCACTCAATTTTAAAACATTTTGGGGAAGGTGTTAGAACTAAAAGATGTTAAATTTACTCTTCCCACTACAATTTAAACCATTTTGGAGATGGTGTTAGACACTAAAGGGGTTGGATGTACTATTCCCACTCCAATCTAAATTATTTAGGGAAATTGGACAATCCAGAGGTTACATTTATTATTCCCTCACGCACCTAACCCATTTTGGGGAATGCGTTGACACCACAAGGGTAATATTTAATATTCCCAGAAGACAATACATATATTTTTCTGAATCATGAGCAGCAATAACAATAAAATATATACAACTTCCAACACATATTTACAATTTACATACATATTCCAAGAAGCATGTATAAAACAATAAAAAAACAACATATTAAACAAACATTTAACAATCATATAATTACATGTAAAATACTAAAATATAAGTAGAATATTTATGACAACAACATTTTAATTCTCTACTTACAATATCATTATCATAAATATTACAAACGAATAACTTATAAACTGAATTCATATATGTATAAACAAAATAAATTATACATTTTTTAAACATGAATTCAATTTTAAAATATCATAATTTAAATGGAAATGTGCACAATAAATACATAAAACAAATACACATATAAACAACATTTTAATATAACTTTAATAAAGAAAACAAACATTTTAAAATGATGTAGCATATATAACATGTTATAATCAATTTAACCTTTTAAATACAATTTTAACAATTAAAAATGCAATTATTCAAAATGTGGTATTTTTTCCCAAAGTTACAAATAGAGTACTAAAAAGGTAAAACATTAAATCAAATATAAATTTCAGAACAAATACTACAAAAATCTCTTCATCCCCTTCCCATATAAACCCAACATCTTTTCAATAAAATATAAATTATTTTAGGCAAACATTAAAAAAATTAAAAACACATAAAATTAAATTTTTGCTAATATATAATAAAGCCAAATTTTTTATTAACAATATAAATGTAAATAAAAAGGTGCATTTGTACTTTAACCCTTTCAGTGCTCATGACGGAGCGGTTCCTAGAGTTGGAATGGTGGAGGATGTGGCTAGATTGAAAGATCACCACTTTCCTAATCACATTCCTCCCACACCCTCAAAAGACTTTCCCAGTAGGAGATGTAGAGTCTGTTGGCGAAGAGGTACGCAGAAGGAGACTCGTATGTACTGCCCCGAGTGTCCTTCTAACCCTGGGCTGTGTGTGCCTGCTTGTTTTAGAATGTACCACACACAAAATAATTTTTGGCAGCATCCATGAGTGGTAAAGTGAAATGCCTAGTCTCTATTGTTTTATATTTTTCGTTCAATTTCAAGGTTGGGATTTGTGCAATGTATTTAGTTTCAGATTTTGTGTTAGTAAATTTGTATCTATTTGCAATTTGTTTGTGTTTTCTTTTTTGTATAAAAAAATCCTAAATATGATGGTGGTTTGTTTAGGCTGGCACTTGTCTTGTGGTGTGCGTGGACTGGTGCTTGACTGGCGGTGTGTTTGGGCTGGCACTTGGCTGGCAGTGTGCGTGGACTGGTGCTTGGCTGGCGGTGTGCTTGGACTGGCGCTTGGCTGGCAGTGTGTGTGGACTGGTGCTTGGCTGGCGGTATGTGTGGACTGGCGCTTGGCTGGCGGTGTGGGTGGACATGCGCTTGGCTGGCGGTGTGGGTGGACTTGCGCTTGGCTGGCGGTGTGCGTGGAATGGTGCTTTTGCAGTCAGTGTACGTGGACTGGCGCTTGGCTGGCAGTGTGCGTGGACTGGTGCTTGACTGGTGGTGTGCATAGACTGGCGCTTGGCTGGCGGTGTGTGTGGACTGGTGCTTGACTGGTGGTGTGTGTGGACTGGCACTTGGCTGGCGGTGTGGGTGGACTTGTGCTTGGCTGGCAGTGTGCGTGGACTGGCCCTTGGCTGGCGGTGTGCGTGAACTGGCGCTTGGCTGGTGGTGTGTGAGTAGTGACTAGCTGCTAGTCACTACACACACTGCTAGATAAATGCCACTCCACACAATCTGTGAGCTGATGTGGTTGCTGTGTGAGGAATGTGGGCATGTGAAAGTGATGGGGCCTTGAATGGCGCTGTCTGCTGGTGTGAGTGATGTAATGTGCTGGGCCCACAGCTGGCGGTGTGAATGATTTTGTGTTGCGGGCGTGTGAAAGTGATGGGCCCTTGAATGGCGATGTCTGCTGGTGTGAGTGTTGTAATGTGCTGGGCCCGCAGCTGGCGGGGTGAATGATTTTGTAAATGTCACACGTATGAAAGGTGTATGAATGGCCTGTAAAGAGGTCGTGCCTTGTCATGGCTTTCAGCTCATGAGCTGTGAGTCAATGGTTCAGTTTCTCGTCCTTTCAATTATTAACAGTTCATTTCATTTTTGTGAAATCTCTTGTCAATACAACTGTATATACTGAACCATCACTCACCCTCATGCCAAATCCAACCGGTATGTATGTGTGTTTGAGGAATAGGTGGTTGTGCAGAAATATTTGTCTTTTCTGTCTTACTCAAGCAGGGTGTACCTTGTCCCTTTTTGTGAATGTTGTAATGTGTTGGTTTTGTGCCGGTGGTGTGAATGGACTTTTGTGTATCACATATGAAAGGTGTGTTAATGGCCTCTAAAGTGGTTGGGGCCTTAACGTGGCTTTACAGCTCACGAGCTGCGAGTCACTGGTTCAGCTTTTTGACCTTTCAATTATTGACAGTGCATTTCATTTTTGTGAAATCTCTTGTTAATAAAATTTTATATACTGAACCATCACTTGCCCTCGTGCCAAATCCAACCAGTAAGTGTGTGCTTGAGGAATAGATGATTGTGCATTAATATTTGTCTTTTTTGTCTCTCTGCCAAGGTGTACATTTATCTAAGAAAAACCTACCAACTGTAGATATTGTCATAAACTAAACACCCATGGGAGTACATGGTGATCCCAACAAGTTATCTTACCCACAATGTCTTGCAAACCTCAAATTGTGACTGTCACATTTTCTGTGCAGTATTGTGCCAAACTTTTCACGCTTCAGAAACAGACAACAAATTTCCTTCCCCCCCCATTATTTCCCCAAGTATCCGAATAGAAATTGTACCTCACTTGTGTGGGTGGGCCAAGTACCCGCGGCAGGGAAGGGCCCAAAACCTATTGAGGCAACATCAAAGTTACCTATCACAAACCAACTTGGTTTTGCAAGGGGTCCCATAAGTTTTTGCCCCCGGGTTCGGCGGTCATCTGGGGAAACCTACCAAACCCACACATTTCTGAAAACTAGACAACCGGGGCATTTGAGCGACGTATGGCTTGCGCGGATCCCCCAACGTTTTCCTACCCAGAATCCCCTGCAAACCTCAAATTTAGCTGAGAAAATCACTTTTCTCTCAAATTTCTGTTTGGGAAAGTTCTGGAATCGGCGTTGATCCAAAAATGTCCTACCACCCAGCATTCCCCCAGGTCTCCCGATAATAATGGTACCTCACTCGTGTGGGTGGGTCAAGTAACCGCGACAGACAAGGGCCCAAAACCTATTGATGCAACATCAAAATTACTTATCACAAAACAACCTGGTTTTGCAATGGGGGTCCCATGAGTTTTTGGCCCCGGACTCGGCAGCCATCTAGGGAAATCTGCCAAACCCACACATTTCTGAAAACTAGACACCCGGGGCATTCCAGCGAGGTATGGCTTGCGCGGGTCCACCAACGTTTTCCTACCCAGAATCCCCTGCAAACCTCAGATTTAGCTGAAAAAATAACTTTTTTCTTGAATTTCTGTGTGGGAAAGTTCTGGAATCTGTGTGGATCCACAAATTTCCTACCACCCAGCATTTCCCCAAGTGTCCTGATAATAATGGTACCTCACTTGAGTGGGTAGACATAGTGGCTGCAAAAGGAAATGGCCCAAATCGTACTGTGGAGATTTTAAAAATACCTATAACAAAACTACTTGGTTTTGGTGGGGCAACTAGGGTTTTGACCCCAGGCTCGCTGCCATTTAGGGACACCTACCAAACCCACACATTTCTGAAAACTAGACACCCTGGGAAGTCCAATGAGGTATGGCTTGCGTGGATCCCCCAAAGTTTCCCTACCCAGAATCCCCTGCAAACCTCAAATTAAGCTGAAAAAAACACATTTCCCACATATTTTTGTGTGGAATCACTGTGCCGGCACAAATGTTCTACCCCGCTGGGTCTGGAGTAAAATGATACCTCACTTGCGTGGGTGACTAATGCAGAGTTGGCTAAAAACTTATTTTTAAAAAAATGTAGCGCTTAGAAATCTCAGTGCTATACCCTCAATCCCTATTTTTTGGGCTCTTCCCAGTCACAGGCCCTTGCCCCACCCACACAAGTAAGGTATCATTTTACTCGGGAGACTGAGGGGAACGCTGTGGGGTAGGACATTTGTGCCGGCACAGTGATTTCACCCAAAAATATGTGGAAAAAGTGTTTTTTCAGCTAAATTTGAGGTACCATTTTTATGGCTTAGGGTAACACAGAATTGTAGAGCAACTGTTATTACCTATTGACTTTCGGTGCATTTCTGCCTTCTAAATGAAAGACAATGTGTAAAATAGAAGTCATTTTGAAAAATGACCTATAATTTTAATGCTAGTTTGGGTGCTCCCAATTTCGAAAAAAAAAACTGTTTCTCAACTCTATATTTTGTTTCCATTTCAGAAATACATAGGTGTCTTTCATACCGATTTTTCCATGTATACATTTTCCCAGAATAATTGATATATACCCGGTACATAATAAAAAACCATTGCAAGACACTGCTCAGTTATTGGCTCTGGGTTCGTCGGGTTCTTGGTGAACCTACAAGTCCTATATATCCCCACAACCAGAAAGGTCCAGCGGATGTAACGGTATATTGCTTTCAAACAGCTGTCATAATTAGAAGAAGTTACAGGTGAAAACGTTGACACAAATGGCTGTTTTTTCAACTAATTTTCAATTTTTCCTATATTTAACTGTTAGTTTCTATAAATAAACCCTGACAGATCTACACAAATGACCCCTTGCTAAATTCAGAATTTTGTCCACTTTTCAAAAATGTATAGCTTTCCAGGATCCATTATTGCTTTCATACCCATTTCTACCATTAACTGGAAGGAGGTTAAAGCAGAAAAAATAGCAAAAAAAGGCTATGTCCCAGAAAAATGCCAAAACTGTGTAAAAAATGTTGGTTTTCTGACAAAAGTCTGCTTGTCCCTGAAAGCAGGAAGATGGTGATTTATGCACCACAAACCCTTTGTTGATACCATTTGTAGGGAAAAAAACCAGACGCTTTTGACTGTAGCCCTTTTTTCCCTTTTTTTCCCCAAAAACTAAAATGTTGCTGTATTTTGGCTAATTTTTGGGTCCCCTCCAGGGGAATCCACAAACCCTGGGTACCTTTAGGATCCCCATGATGTTGGGAGAAAAGGACGCAAATTTGGCATGGATACCTTCTGTGGTCAAAAGGTTACAGGGGCTTAAGCGCAAACTATCCCAAATAGCCAAAAAAAGGCTTAGCACAGGGGGGAAAAGGCCTAGCAGCGAAGGGGTTAAAAATGACTGTATTTATAATTTAAAATAAAACTTTAATACATATTTAAATAATACATTCATACAGTTTTTTAATATTTTTCTTTTATTTATCAAAAATAAAACATGAAAAGAAAATTACATAAACGATAACTACATTTGAAAAAGTTTAGATGTAAAAAATAAAATAGCAAATATATACATTGAATTGAAATACAATTATTAGAATGACAACAGCATGAACAACAAAAAAGAATTATTGTACAGATATATTCAAAGATTTCACATTTCAAAGTTTTAAAATTACTAAATGCAAATGTAAAAAATTACTTACAAAAAATATTAACACAAACATTCTTTCAAAATCTCCCCATCCTTCCCCTTAATACAATAAACAGTCCAACGTTTACAATACATTTACATAATATCAAACTATTTTGAAATTAAATGCATAAAATAATTTTCATTATTTAACAAAATTATCATCAAAAAACACATTGGGGCTGATTACGATGTTGGTGATCGGAACATAAACCAGCCAGTCATTCCGACAAGGTTCCGACCAATTCTCGGAGACTTTTGGCTGGTCGGAACCGCACCATAATAAGGCTGTTGGAAAGCGACTTTGGGAGTCCCTTGCAGGGCCCACTTGCCTCCGTGGTCTACGGTTGGTGGTCGAGGGGGTACCTAGGGCACCCCTGTAAAACTCTGCACTGTGTGGCAGGCACCATGGGGTGCCTGCCACAGAGTGCAGAGGTTTACACACACACCCATTTCTCTACAAGAGACTGTATTATGGCCAGTTTACATCTGTAACACAAGCTCCCATAGAGTAAAGTGAGTGTTTGACCGAACAGTGTTTTGTCGCATCGTAATCAGGTGCTTATTACGATGTTGGTCGGATTTATCTCCGTCTCGAACTCTGGGCCGACCGACCTCGGGTCGGCGGTTCCACTGCCTGATTATGATGTGACCGAACATTGTTTGGGCACATACTCCCTTTTCTCTATGGGAGCTCGTGTTATGGCTGTAAACGCCTTGGAATGACCGACCGGTTTGTGTTCGGACCACTGACATCATAATCGGGTGGTCGGACCGCAAATCAACGTGTTGGTCAGAAAGCCTCCGACCGTGGTTGGAAAGCTTCCAACTAGCTTTCTGACTGACATTGTAATCGGCCCCATTATGTGCAACACTATTTAAGTGCATTATATATTTTACAACCCCATTAAAAAAAAATGAAAACAATATACTTAACTTTAATATTTGTGACCATGATATTTTTGACATCATGATATTACTACCCAATATTTTTGTATCATGGTGAACCTTCATCAGTTTTCTGTCTTAAGTATTGTTAAATGTCCCTATGCAACAAAAGGCGATGGCAGAATAAAAAACACACACATTCAGACACAGAGTCAATCGCCACGAGCACATGGATTTTGTTTTGTATTTTATTTTATTTGAGAATTTGCCCAGAGTAATTTAAAACATTTGCTATTTTGAAATGAAAATAAGAAACGATATGATATTTAAGCTTCAAGATGCTCCTCAAATATACATCAAACTATTAAAAAATAAATATTTAAAATGAAATTAATTGAAAACATTTTTTACTGATACATCACTATTTAATCCACATCTTTTGGATTTCTGGGCGAAAATGTGCCATACATTTAAAAAAAAAAAAAACATGTGAAAAGCCACTTCCGTTTTAGTCGCTTGTTTGGAACATTAGTAAAACCATGTGTCTCTGCTGGCCTTAGTTCTTTGCAATCAATCACTGTTTGACATCTTTTGCAGAAGGACTCCTGCACTGCAGGATGTTTCATTGGGTCTTAATATTTACTGTCTGTAACATCGGCTTTTTATGGTGCCAGCTTTAGCATCCGTTGCAGCAGGTTCATCTACAACACCAGCAATGAAATCAGCAGGAGCTCTTGATAAGAGTGGCAGGATCAAGCTGTGTGCAGGCAGGGCTGTGCCCCCATTGCCTCTTGCTATTATTATATCAATGCTCAGGATGAACTCAAGCACTATACATGCACTCACGCCCTTTTGAATTTAGCTTCTTTTACCATAGTGAAGTATGGTTACTCTATGACTTGGACAAAAAGGATCCAATTTTAAGAGCAAAAATGTTTTCGCTCCACTGTTGACCTCTGCGAGGACTTCCAAGTTGCAAAATAATATTTTTTATATGTTTTACTAAGGCACATTAGGGTAATGGACATTTTGAATACTCTTACACAAATAATAAAGAAAGAAAAAAAACAAATGTTACAAGCCTGGTTCATTTGGATTGTTAGCGGTTGACTCACACAGGTTAAAAATTTATTCACAATCCATATGAAACCTTTTTTTATTCTAAATATATATGTTGTTTAACATATATGTCAAACTCTAGAATGGTGCCCCAAATTGTAGCAGTTTGCATTTTGACTAAGGTTGACATGGTTTTGCTTTTCAAGGGGAATATAAAAAACGAGGCAATAGATAATTATCGCCACTTCTGCGGCCGTTTTCGGCCAAAAAGCGGTGATTAATTTATCTCCTAATTAGCAAGGTCACGCTAACGCATGAAACCTTGCTTTAGCGTACGAAATCTTAACGCCCAGCTTTGCATCTCTAATGAGATGCAAAGTGGGCGTTCCTGACCTGACATGACAGGAGAAATGTCGCTAAGCGACATTTTTCCTATCATCAAGCCCCACGCCATGAAGCATAGCGGCAGGAAAAGTAGCGATAACCCCTGTTATTGCTACTTTCCTTACGCCTGCTTCAGGACTGACTTAGCCATGATATCCTATGGAAGGAGGATATCATGGCTAAGTTTGTGAGTCTCTATCAACAAGCTAATGCCACATTTCGTGAGATTATCTCTGGATTTCCAGCGATAATCTCACGTTAGGTAGTTAGCGCTAGGACTTTTATCGCTTTTGAGATAAGCGTTGCTAATAGCATGCTATCTCAGCGATAAAAATCCACGCTAGCCGGCGATAATTATTCTAGAGCTATGTGCGCTTAGCGATAATTATCGCCGGTTGTTGTTGATATGCCCCCAAGTAGGGCTTCCCAAAAGAAGTTGCTTTTTTTCTTTCACAGAACTATTGCTGCTTTTAACAGTGAGGGCCCAATTTCGATGCCAGGTGGAAAGCCATCCGACAGCTAGTCAGAGGTTTTCAACCCCACATTGATGGTTTCACTCCGACTGCAGTATTACATTACCAGTGGAAGAAGGGAAACCCGTGGGGGATTCCGCTGTGCTTCTGACAGGCGGGGTGTCAAAATGAAACATAATGAGGCAGATCCAGCCTCTGGTCCGCCGTTGGGATTATGATGCCACTTTCAACCTGCCTTTTCATGGCGGTCCGCCCACCATGAAAAGGCAGGCAGAAAGTGACTTTGAGGGCCCCTGGCACAGCCCCCCTACCCCTCTGGTACTTTATCAGGAGGTTGTTAGGACAAATCTTAATTATTCATTAATGTTTGTGTAGAAAAATTCCATGAAGAACGGTCTTGAGTCAGTATAAATTCTGTTTAATTGCAGTTGCATAGGATACTGATAATTTCTCAAGGTTGGGCAACAGCAAAGTACAGCCAACACGTGTTTCGCCCCATTACATGGCCTGCTGGCCTGGGGCTTCCTCAGGGTGTAAGGAGTTGTAGAGGGGCTCTGATAGTCCCATAAATAATGAGTAAAAACATCCGTGATCTATTTGTCAGACATTGAAAGGTGCGTCGACTTGGGGCAGTATCTCCTCCAGTCGGTCTGGCACTTTGCTATGGGGCCCCCTAAACATCCCTGCAACATGTAGCAGGCACCGCATGTTTAAAAATATCCATTTCACAATTGTGGCTTATGCTGCAGGCCATTTCCACCCGCTGCACAAGCTACAATTGCACAAGCTACAATTGTAAACTGGATGTTTCTGACTGCCGATAGGGCGGTCACATCCAAATTCTCAGGCGGAACCGCCGACCTATGGGCCTCATTATGACTTTGGAACAGTTGCGCTGGCTCTCTGCCGGCACTGCTGTGCCAAAGCCACGCAAGGACCACCTGCCTTATTATGAGTTGAGCTTGTGTAAGGCGGGTGGTCCTTTGCCTTTCCCATGGCGGTGCCAGAAAAAGAGGCACAGCAATAGGAACAGCAAACACGTTCCAGCATGGCATGGGTGATGATGTCCATGCCGTGCTGGAACTGGGGGTGAAAGCATACAGGGAGCCACATGTTGTGCCCCCCTGAATGCATCCCATGGCAGGGAGGGCATGGGGGCACCCTGTGTTTCTGCATCGCAAGCCTTTTCATGGCGGGGCTCCCACCATAAAATGGCTGGTGGGGTAGGAACTCGCAATATGCTCAGCAGGACTGCAGCCGTCCCACTGAGCATGCTACATTGTGGCGCAGCTCTGCCACAGGCAGGAAATGACTGTTCTCTGGCACAGGCGGCAGCCCACCACCAGTACGATTTTGAAAGTCGTAATCTGGCAGACGGTGGTCTGCCACTCCTACGTCACCATGAGTGCGACGGTTGGAAGACCACCACACTTGTAATCAGGCACTATGGTCAGGTGGTTCTAGTCTGCAATGGTATCAGCTGGACGCAAGTCCGACCGATATAGTAATTAGGCCCTAAGTGGCAATCAAGCACATGTAAAATAGCACATAATTCTGTATGCCAAAAAAAAGAAAACATATTTCTGGAAAGGTGTTACTTAGTCAACAATTTCAAAAATAAAAACTATACAGCAATTGTTATCAAATTGTATTTGCATTAATTCAAAAATATCTAGCTCATCCTTTGATGAAATTATATAAAGATGTCCAGTTCTGCAAAACACCATCTGTCACATCTGTTATTTGTTAAGGTATCAGTCTTTTGTAATAAACTATTAATGCAGTTTAAAAGCGAATACTGCAAACATAATATTCTCTTCTTTTTTCATGTTAGGCAGGTTTTTGCTTTAATTATGAATGAGAGAGGAGACAGGTGCCAGATCACAAAGCATTTGCTGTGCTTTGGTGACCTATCTTTACCTTGGCCTCTTTACTTTTTCTGGCATTCACTATCCTGCAATTACTTCATAGCATTTTTTTTGTCTGCTTTTACTGAAGTACACCATCGTTATGCCCAAATCTATCAGGGGTCGTATCAAGAGCAATATGCCAGTGGCGGCACCCTATTAGGGTGAAGGAGCATCACCACCGTGCTGGGGCCTCTCCCACAACTGCTATTGGCATAAATAACTAACTATACAGTTCAAATTAATTAATTGGGCCTCATTTACTTGGCCCTAGCAGCACTTTTTTTGCTGCTGGAGTGCAACTTCTTTTACCCACCCTTGGCAGGATATTTACAAAGCCATGCAAAGCCACTTTATGTGGCTTTTCATGGCCTTGTAAATATGTGCCCCTTACATGCAGAACACTGCGGGAAAGGGGGGTTCCATGGGTGTTGCTGTGGGGATTCCCACGCAACACCCATGGAATCTAAAGCATTCCCAGATTTATGAGTAATCGTAAACCTGGGAATACGTCAGATTCTAACGCCACCCCAGGGAGACGTAACAAGGAGAAATATTGTTATTTCTTCTAGTTTTTACATCTTTCAATGTACACATAGGAGGAAATTGCCTCCATTGATTGATTTTGATTGATTTTGTGCAGAAAGGTATCACTTCCTGCACAGAATCACCTGCTACATGGCGCAAGGATGCCTGCATTGGACCTAGGCTGCTTTTTTTAACGCCGTTGTAGGGGTCTGTACAGGAAGGCACCGTATTCTTGTAAATACAGCACATTCTTGCACTTTTAGAATGACGCAGCAAGGCACTGCAAAATTTCTTGGGGCACCGTGCTGTGCCATTCTTTTGTAAATGAGACACATTGGGGCTTATTTACTGACCCCTTGCTCCACCGGTCTTGTTTATTTAGTAAAAATAACTCTATTTTTCTAACTTGGTGTGGGATCCGTTTTGTATTTTTCACTTTAATATTGTTTGAAGTGCTGCAAACGTACTCTCGACAGTGTCTCCAGATTAAGCCTGCCTGCTCTGTGCCAAGCTACCAGCGGGCAGAGTACAGGTTCCGTTTAGGGTTGGCCTGTGCATCGCCCTCACAAGGACTGTGGTTGCTTCTTGACTAGGGCTCACACCCCATTTAGCCAACAAACCCAATTTCTAACACAATGTCACCCGGGGTGGGGGGCACAGGGCAGGTGAGGGCTACTAGGCACAGGGAACCCATCTCTCCTTCACTTTCAGGGTAGCGACAAAAAGCAGATAAATGCTTCTCTGGGAAGAAGGCAGTGTTTAATGTGTAGAAAAAGTATAAGTGCCAGGGACTAAGACATTTCTCTGGAGGCTATTGCAGCTTACATCTTCTACTGTCCCTGCCAGCACCGCCAAATACCAGTACCAACACAACGTGCTGACCACTGCACTTCAACAAATGTAACAATTTGGGCAATGCCTTGAGACCCAAAGTTATAAGGGTGGTCCTGGTATTATTTTTTCTTACTATATATTGAGGGCAGGTTTATGATAGTATTCCGTTACCCTTGCATCACGCATGGTGTCACGAGGGCAATGCAATACTAAAGTCAGATTTACTGAGCAAGACAAGGCTACCTTGCCAGGGCCTGTGTTGCTTGATAAATTTGGAGTAACGCGAGGCAGCCCAATTCACGGGGAAGGCGTTTGAGGGGTGGAGCGTGGGTGTTCTCATGCATCCACCCATGGAGTTTGACGCATTTACAGATTTACAAAGACTTGTAAGCCTGGGAATCCATCAAAATGCTATGCCGGCCCATGGGCGGCACGACAAGGAGAAATATAATTTTGTGCAGCTCACTTAGGAAGAGGAAAATGCTGTAGAGGACTGATTTTGTGCAGGAATGTGTCCCTTTCTGCACAAAACAATCCTGCCTGCAATGCAGGCACCCTTGCATTTTGGCGCAAGGTTGCCTGCACAGGCCCTGTACAGCAATTGTGCGCCAGCGGAGGCAGAAAGCAGGAATGCATCATTTATTGATAAATATAGTGCAAGCCTGCCCTCTCCATTTCTTGCAGCCTCAACTCATCAAGTTGACTTACTCTGTTGCCTGAAAGATTGATAAACCTGGCCGTGAATTGTTATACATTCTGCTTCACACTCTTTATAAACGAATCTGACAGCCTCACCATGTGGTGGTGGATCGTCATAAATAAGTGCCGGTGTTACGAAAAAAGTGCTGATGCCAAGCAATGAAAAACATAGCACAAATTAAGCCCTTAAAGTATAGTGAGGATAAAGACTCATAATCTAAGCAGTGAAACAGCAGATACGCTAATTCATGGTCCAGCAAAATGCTGTTCTTAGTAATAAGAGTACATTAATTTCACAGAAAAAGGGAATACTACATACATTTATTTGTGATTCAGGTACAGGATTCTACATAACACCATTACGAGGCTCTAGCAGTTCTACCAGAATCTCACACCAGACTGTAGAATTGTAGCAGCAAATACAAAGTTTAAAGACAGGAATTAGGCATTTAAATCAGGCACAGGTGTGAGCTCACAAAAGCTCAGTTCTAATCGTATCTTGATTAAAAAGAGTTTTCAATGAATGACTGAATGAATAAAGGTACTTTTTAAGCACAAAACTTACACCAACAAGGCATCTTGGTGCCAAACGTGTGAGTAAAAGAGAAAGGGGAAAAAGAACATTAACAGCCGATTACATACAGACTAATCCTACTGGCCGAATAATAAACTAATTTAACCAAAAAGACGGGTTTTTTATTTCCTCCAGTAAATTCTGTGGTCATAGACGGCAGGCAAACCACAAGGTAGTTGATTCCAGGCTTACTAGAGCGAAGCAGTAAAGGATTTCCTTTCAGAGGGAGCTTTTCCACAATATGTAACAAATGCCATGACTTGCGAACAACGTTGAGCACATGCAGAAGTAGAGTTACGGATGTAAGTTATGAGTGCAGTGGTACCAGAATGACTTATCATTGTGTGGAGCAGGTACACAGCTTTGAAACGAACTCTCTGTTCCACTGGTAACTGGTGCAATTTATGCCTGGCCTCAGCGACATGTTCAAATTCTCAGTAGTGGCTCGCATTGGCCGTGCTGCGGGCGGTGGGGCGGGGGGGGGGGGGGGGTAGCAAACATGGACATATGACGGAACGGAGGAACGGTATAATTACTTTCCTCGGTGCCGTCCTATGTCCGTGTTTCCTACCCCCCACCCTGCCCCTCCCCTCCCCACCTCACCCCACCACACCGCCCCGCAGCACGCCATATGCGAGCCGCTACTGTCAAATTTGCTCCATTCAAAAGCAAGCATCATAGTTGTGTTCAATTACAATCCATGCCAAAGGAGCGAATGATTTAAATAAGGGTCATATGTAGATTTAATACATGATCAGGGCAATGACTGGCACTGAGGGACTCCCCCCCTTGTGTGATTTACTTTTGACTTTAATTGTATCAAGCAGGGGCAGTGCCTGAAAGCCTGTGTCATCCAAATGGTTGGTCATAGTAGAATTATTGACCGTATCAAATTATTGGATGTTGTTAATCGCTAACTTGCAGAATGTTCTTCCTGAGCCCCAGACAGTCTCATAGTTCTAAATTCAGAACGTGTGCTGCCTGCACACTGGGGTGGAGTCCAGAGCGAGAGGTGGAGGCGCACCCTGCAAGGTCACACAGCCAGTGGCCGCGGGATCATGAGCAGCAGATATACACGCTGGAGGCACAACAGTACTGCAGTTGTCTTTGGCAGTCATGACCTCCATGTCAGTAGGGATCCCCGGCTTTGGTGGTGTAGTTGGGCTTCACAGAATGCACAGCACATGAAAGATAATGGCAGGACAGTTCCCACATGTCAAGTCTTAGTGATGATTTAATCCTTCCTGTAGTTTGACACATAAACCACGCAGGGAGGCTGGGAGACCTCTCATAGCTTGGACCGATTCTTGTTACACTGCTGTTAGCAAGTCCGCTCTTCTGAGTTCCCCACACCCAAGAAAAATGGTGGAACATCTTCATAGCCTTTCCTTCTGAACGACCAAGCATGCTCCTTCCCTCTGGGAGCAGGCAGGCTTCTGGGTAGACCCAGAGCTCCTCAGCAAATTGTACAGACTTCAGGTGATGTCCTCTCTCCTCTAGGAGACTGACTTTTGGACAGACCTCAAACCTGACAGGTCATTTAGTACTCCACAGAGCACAGCCTTCATTGGTTAAGAAGAACTTAGAACTGGAACAAAATGGAATGGTTTAGGTCCCAAACGTATGCTGATTTTCCAGACAGGGGATATTGATGCTCTACCCAAAGTCCAGGAACCAATCAGAGCGGTTCCTTTTCAAGTTTCATTTCTGACTGCAGCTGCAGATCCAGTCTTTGGGAATGGTGATGGCTCTCACAGCAGGTAGTTATTATGCTGGCTCTAAGCAAGAGTGCCCAAAACTTGAGAACAACGAAGTCCAAAACCTCCGAACCAGGTTAACATCATCTTTTTATGATGTATTACTCATTGAGGCATAAAAGGGGCAGGGAGGAGAGAAAGGGGTAGAGGGAAAATCCCCTCTGTTTAGCAACAGCAACTACTGACTCACCTCAATACCACCTACAACAAACTAAGTAAAAGGACGCATGAGTTTCTAACGAGCAATCCCTGCTAAAAGGGCCTTATAGAATTTCTAAAAGCAGCCACGTCTCCATTATTCAGTCTGTGGAGCTCCTTTTTTGCCTCAAGTATGCACGCAATGCACATCCACTGTCTGGAGAAACTATACTTCATCCTCCATCTTGTGACATGTAAAACCAGTTGCAAGCCAAAATGGATTCTACAGGTCTCAGCAGCCATACACGTTCCAATCCTACTACCATCCTTACTTAATAGACATGAAATTGACATGCGCTCTGGATGTGCCACAAGGGTGTGGTTGTCACATGTGTGTGATCTTTTCTGAATGAGGCCTGTTTGCACCATGCTGCGCTGAACCAGAGAAAAGGGTCAGTTCAGTACTATAATCTAAATATGATGTGCTCTCTCTATTTTATGTCAACAACCCAGGACATGGAAAGTAGTCCCATGTACAGTTAGAGTGTATGCTTCGTGATCCACTCCAGGTGAAAGAAGAGGATCTAGAATTCAAAATCATCATGGACAGGTCTCAGCACACGTCAGATTACTGTATTGGCTACCCCCCAAAAAAGTCAGGATACCAGTTTCACATGCATTTGGTTTGGGTCACTCAGGTCAGGGCTACACACTAGTTTATCAAGCAGGTGGATTTTCCACCCCAAGAGGCATCAAAACACTTTTCTGCTTCAAACAATTTACACTAGGGGTCTCATTGGTGTAGCGTTTAGTAGACCCCTGCTGCACACAACAGGTTCACAGGAAGAATTGGCAAGCCCAAATCCCAAAATGTATATCAAAGCTAAGGTTTACGACCATGATCAAAGATGCTGAAAAGATTAATAGAACCTCTGACCTTTTGAGCTGACAGAGGGCTGAATGAATTATCTGAGAGCTTAAGTGTTATCCACAGTGGAGCAGTTCAAATAAAAACCCTATTCTCTTGGGGTGATGTTATTGCAATTTACGTAAGAGGGCAAATGATTTAGCAGGTACTTTACAGAAAAGTGTCTCACCACTTCCACCTAGGCTATGGGGCAATACCAAGCCTGGGCGTCCAACAGACCTGCTTTATTTAATATGAGTTATCAGACTCCCGTTCCAGGGTGGAGGAACTCGATTGTTTCTTATGCACAATTTGCAGTTTTCTTTTAGTTAGCACTGAAGGACCGAGAGGCTCATACGCCGGAGATCTTAAAGACACTTATTAACCATTCCACTAGAATCAATTATGAGCTTATTACAAAAAGAAAAGGCAATGGAGATTCCAGAGGATCTCCATGATGTTGGACTCTTGTGACTGATAAAAATCAGAAACATTAGTTGGCTTGTTTATAGAAGGAGTCAAGTGGGAATGTTCGTTCCCTAATGACTTTGCAATGGCACCACAAATACTACAGAAATCTCTTCAAAATGGTGCATCATTTAAGGCATCCAGATTTTTGAGTTGTTAATGATTTGCACGGTCCTTCCTGATTTGTTGGATTTGAGACTTCAACAACTATAAAGCATTTGTAAATCTTTTTACCTTGGTTATCACATAGATATTATGACTTCCAGCATGGACGATTAACGAGGTTTGCGGAGTCCTACTCTCAGCCTACTCTATACCCAATGTTTATAGATTTCACTCTATCTTATTTTATCCAAATTAAGACACTGCATTTTCCAGCAAAACTATTCGACTAGTACAGTGATGTTAGTGACTGACTCCATTTAAATCTCATCTGCAGCCACACTCCATAAGGTCCTTCTAGAGGTGGTGCCAGGTGGGCATTAATAGGAACAGCACTAATGTTTAGGCAAAGCAAAGTATGATCACTTTCTCTATATTGACGCAACACTACAGCAGAACAATGATTCCAGTGTGCGCAACAACAAAAACATAGAGCCAATATTAGTGGCAGCAAATCCCTTTAATTGTGTCAACTTTCCTTGAATATCTGCAGATAACTGCCAATTTCCAAAAACAAGATTTATCTTGTGTGTATGTTGCAAACATAATTTCTGCCTCATTTACATACATACATTGTGGAGTGGAACTCATCATGCAACGTTATCGCAAAATATTAACTCGGGGTAACATACGCATTCAAATCAGCTGCCAGTAGGTGAGAAATTGCCAGGGTAGTCTTCCATTATTCCCTCCAAAAATGTAAATATGTCTGGAACTACATTCAATCTAGGAGTATTTGTGGAGGTACTTACACATTGGGAAAAGTAACCTTCAACACCTTTCCCCCATATTAGCCAGGAAAGTAAAACTATCCAAAAAGGCTGTGAATCAATTGTCAATAAAGTAAAATTCCCTCTCAGCCGAGAGAAGGAAGGCCTGATCAATCAACCTTAGCACATCCCTCGGTGGTTGCAAGCACTGATAAGGAGAGCACCATAAAATCAGGAGTCAGGAGGAACCAATGTTTGAATGACTGCTATTAGCTAGACAATCTGTAGTGGATTTAAATATCCGTTCTCGGCAAACAGTGCAAATCCTGCTACATTCCAAACTGCATGGTGGGGCTAGGACAGAGCAGGTATAGTTTGAGCCGGGTTAGTTAAGACTGCATTTACCCAACTTCAGTTCCACCGAAGCATACTGTTCAGCAGAGCAAGACAGGAAAGTGGGGCATATTGACAAGGAACAGGGAAAATTAACGCTAAGAGTGCTTAGCGTTAATTTTTTTTAACGCCCGCTATCGATGGATAATATCGCCTGGTTATCGCGTTATTAACAATGCTAACCGCCTAGGCGATAAAAAATCCAGCGATAGCGGCATTTTGGGAGGTTATCGCTGGTAATGCAGCGATAAAACTACAAGGATATGGATATCCTTGTTGATGGCCCATGGTGGACTTAGCCATGTAATACACCGCCCATTGGATTACATGGCTAAGTCTGGAAATTAGCAGACGTAAAAAAGCTGCGTTAACCGTGGATAGCACTGCTTTTTTTGTCTCTAACAGGGTTAGCGTGAAGCTTGATAATAGGAAAAATGTCGCTTAGTGACATTTCTCCTATTATTTTGCTCTGAAACGCCCACTTTGCATCTCATTAGAGATGCAAAGGGAAGCATAGTGAAAAAGGGTGCTAACATGCAATTTTGCATGTTAGAACCCTGTTGTTGATAGGGCGATATTTTTATCTCCGCTTCTTTGGCTTTTAAAGCCAAAAAAGCGGAGATAAAGCCCTTGTTAATATGCCCCATAGTTTCCTGACGCCACTTCTTTTAAGTTTAAAGAGACTTTTATTTGGTCAATAATGCAGTACATAATACAATAGCACAGGTAATAGTCAATAAGCATGTAGGAAGAATTGTTAAGACATAAAGGAGATCCTGACGACACTTCTAACAGACCCATAATCCTGTTTGAATTTCAGCATAGCAGCCTACCATGTAAGGGGAAGAGATAAATGAACATGTGACTTGATAGGCCCTCCCATATTCTCCTGTTCACACTCTGACAGAGATACCAACACACATTCCATCTTAAAGTATAGAGACTTGCGGTGCTGTGCTATATTGCTACAAGATCTATTTGGTATCGCATCACAGTCCACAGCTCTTAACCAGCTGGCTTGGCTCTCTCTCCTATGGAACAGACTGTACATGATTTATAGGCAACCAATGCACCTAAAAGAACAAACACTGTTACCATACTCATCTTTTACAAATTCATCTATGGAAATGCCTTCTGAAGCAATCATTCTCCCAGTAGGAATCACATCTAAGTTACACACAAAACTAGCTCGACTCAAGGAGACATAGCAAAAATATGTGGGAATAGATCTATGATAGATTGAGTAAATATTTAAGACAGAGTACAACTGTGAACATTATTCAATGAATCTTTCAAGCCCTCAACAATGTTCTCTAACACATTAGTAGAGGCTTCTTGGGCAGTTGCCGACAGACCAACCAAGTATAGAATACGTTGATGTAGGAATGAATGATGCAACAATGGGATTTAGAGTAGAAACTTCAGGTCGTGGTAGGGAAAGACCTGCAGGCAACTTGTTTGATTCTGAAAATATTAATTTCTAGATTCCTTTCTTCCTGAATCATCAAACCATTTAGGGGCATATCAGCAACAACCGGCGATAATTATCGCTAAGCGCACTTAGCGCTAGGATAATTATCGCCGGCTAGCGTGGATTTTTATCGCTGAGATAGCGTGCTATTAGCAACGCTTATCTCAAAAGCGATAAAAATCCTTGCGCTAACTGTCTAACGTGAGATTATCGCTGGAAACCCAGCGATAATCTCACGAAATGTGGCGTTAGCTTGTTGATAGGGCCTCACAAACTTAGCCATGATATCCACCTTCCATAGGATATCATGGCTAAGTCAGTCCTGAAGCAGGCGTAAGGAATGTAGCGATAACAGGGGTTATCGCTACTTTTCTTGCCGCTATGCTTCATGGCGTGGGGCTTGATGATAGGAGAAATGTCGCTTAGCGACATTTCTCCTGTTATGTCAGGTCAGGAACGCCAACTTTGCATCTCATTAGAGATGCAAAGCTGGGCGTTAGGAATCCCTGCGCTAAGGCAAGGTTTCACGTGTTAGCATGAGCTTGCTAATTAGACGATTAAATTATCGCCGCTTTTCGGACGAAAACGGCCGCAAAAGCGGCGATAATTTTCTATCGCCCGTTGTAGATATGCCCCTTAATATTTATTTCCACCCATCCTATTCCTTAAAAAGTAAGGAAGAATCCTTTTATAGTTAGAGTTATCAGAGCTGGAAATTGGTGTTGGAGCAGATTATGTCATCTATCACCCCTTTTGCATACCTGCTTTTGAACCTTGATTAGTTTTACAAGCTACGTTTTCACTAAAATCTGCGGCTCCCTGCTCTATACATCCCTATCCTGCTTTGAGGGATATAGAAAAACAGTTTATGGGTCACCTCTTTGATACTTTCTTGAATCTATCATCCTTCCCCATGGAGAATAACATAGTAACCTCTGGTTCAGCAAATAACCAACTCAAAGACCAGCGGCTATGTCCTTTAATGAAGCCAAATGGGTACTTGAACTTTAACCCTCACACAGTAATTTGCACTGTGCACCAGGAGCTGATTTTTTGGTTCTTTGTAATTGGGTCTCCAGGAAGATACTTCCATGGTCCCTTCCAGTGGAGAAACAATTGATGGGGTCACGATGCTTGTGGCTGAAAACATGGCTGGCACAGTTAGGCTGGTCTGGTTAGCAATTGCAGGGCCATGTGATCAACTGCAGACCACGACCCTGCAGTCATTGAGTAAAGACAACTTGTTAATGTACACTAAAATGATCACAAGTTACTGTTTACTTTGATAAAAATATGATAAACCCCAACAAAATGTATGCATCTTTGACATATGTATGGAGAGCATTCACACTTCCAAAGGAGTGAAGTACATTTATCTCAGGACTGCCAGTTGATTCCCTCCATCCTGAAAAAGTGTGTATGTTTGAAAGTAGATTAATCTAGAAGTGACACTTTTTCTACCGTTCCACTCCCCTCCATAGTGCCATAGGATTTCATGTCAAGTCTCCGAGCTGACGTTAATTGCTATATGACCAGATCTGGCAAAGTGAAACCACACTATCAAGGACTCTGTGAGAGTATATGCAGATTTTAGTTAGAGAAGAGCATCCAGGCTGTGGCTCTAGAACCATCTAGAACTACTCTACACAGTACAGAGAACTTAGAAGCAAAATAATCAGGAATAGTTGACTGCTTCTTTTATATATTTTAATCTTTCATATTTCACTTGGCCAGCTCCAAAAGAATTATATGCTGCCTTGCATTTCTCACTAAAGAGTTGTATTGCATGCATTCTTCAAAATACCTCCTCATCCTGAGAGATCAAAACATTACTAGGTGCTCGTGCTCTCTTCCCTGGGCCTCTTTGGCTTGTCGGTGCTGACGCTTTGAACATTGCAGACACTACCACTCTGTACCTTTTCACCCTTCACCAGCTAACTAGGTATCTGCCTCACCAGGATCACACTTGCCTAAAGGGAAATCATGTCGTTCTTAATCCCTAGTTTAAATGGTACTCAAGGATGGAGGGGAACGCCCTAATTGCAAGCAGCAGTAACTCAGAATTCTAAATCCATCCACCATCCAATCAGGTCACAGTTTTTAGCTGTCACTCCCAGCTGGTCCTTGCCTGCACGGTTTCCAAGATGGCCTCAAGTTGTGCTCAATTCCTGGGTTAAACTTTAAAGTTCTCCAGTGTGAGCGTGCGAAGAGCTTCCCAACAAACAAAAGTTCCAATACCATGTCATACTATAAAGTTATCCCGTTGCCTCACACTCCAATTCAGTCTGTTTGTGACACTGGCTGCCTTCAACTGTGCTCCGGCCCATTTTAGTATCTCGCAATTATCTACTGGAACCCACTCTGGTCAGATGAACCTTTTTACTTGTCCAATAGCATGGAGGGAAAAACACAATTATCAAAATTTCTGTCCGCAATTTGCCATAATCAAGGACTCGAGACTTAATCGCTTGGCTCTCTGGTTTTTATTATCAGCATAAAGATTTGGAGATACAAAGTCCTCAATACGAGGCACAACAAGTACATAGGCACTAACACAAAAGCTACTCTACGGAGAATCCGCATACGGCTAAAAATAACTAAAAGTACAATCTCTAAAAGCATGAGGTAGAACACCACCAAGCAAATGTCGATACTAGGGACACTGAACCATACCATCTCTGTCCCTACTCTGCACTAGATGACTTCCCTACTTAGCAATCCCTTGAGACCCTCATCGAATAAAGGTGTCAGAGTGAAACTTCCTAAGAAGACTTCACTTAGAGAGCTTGGTCTAAGTTGCCCCCTCTATCCCTTCGCCTAGCCTTCCTCTGCTCTGGGCTGCTCTGAACTGCCTCCACCCTCGGGGCGCTGTCCCTAATACAGAACCCCAAATCCCAGAACACGCCCTTTGCGCCTCCTCTTCTGCGGGGTCGTCTTTCAGTAAATTTCCACAGAGCGCTGTCCAGTTCCATCGTCCATCGCTTGGCCTTGAGTCCCAGACGCCATCCGCACTAGGAGTTACGATTGGCACATTCCAATACACTCCCATGTCTGGCTTTTACTACATAAGTCAATTTGTGAACAAAGAGCTTCTCTACTAACGAGCAACTGTCCTTGCACCTGGGGTGAGATCATGCAAAGCAGACATTCTTCACATCTTTTAAGTTGCAATTTACTACAGCCTAAAACCTCTACTGGAATAAATCCCTTCTTGGCCTATTGCCCTTGGCCAACATAAGAAAATACCAGGCCTTTCGCCTCAACGATATATGCGAATTCTGGCCACTACTTCGGTTACACAAGCATGTTTAAATCACAATATTGACATTTACGTCTTTCTTTCATGTGTGGTCAAACTAAACAGTCTACAGACACGAAGTCTAAGATACACATTTCTAACACCACATTACTTTTCATGTAGGCTAAACTCTATACATTTCTCTAATACCTTTACAATGTGCTTGTACATAGCTGGCACTTCTATTAAAATCGATATAGGTTATACAATTCGTAATACATTGCACATAAAATACCTGAGCACACATTTGATTATATGCGGGTGCCAACTAACAGTGAGTATAATGCACCCCTACAATTTTCAAACTTTTAAGCGCTACATCAACTGTTAGATTCACTCCTGTACTAATTTCTACTACACTCCAACTACTTACAACTCTGAAGATCAGCCCCGTTCTCCCCTCTGCCAATTCCTCTATTATCTTTGCAAGTTTATGTTTCGGAGCCTTTCCTCCTAGGATGTGCAGTATAAACCATGCCTGACTTTAGGTACTAGGCCTTAGTTGCGACCTCAAATATAATCTTACCCATTTGGACATATGTCAATAAAGACTTTTCAGTTTGAGTTGCATTTCACAACATGTGGAGGAGATTATTCACGCTGCCCAGGAGAACAGACCCTCCTTCTATCTGAGATTGATTGTGTCTATAAAAAAAGCAACTAAAACCATATCTTGAGGCAGGTGTTAAGTGCCTCATTTGGTGCAGATAAAAGAAAGCTATCCCTCTTCCTGCCTACTAATGGCAAACTTCTAAATTTCCACAAGTCTTGGCCTGAGTAGCTCAGTCATATCAGGATTTTATTTTGCACACTGGGACTTGTAGACCTGTTTATCCTGTTATAAAATCAAGATTACAGATCCCAGGTAGAAAAGCCAAAAGGTTGGATTAGATCAGCTACTCATGCAGTGACCTGGTGAACTTGAAGGCTCCTCAATTTGTGCATTTAGATCCCTCTGAGGCTGCAGTCATAACATCCAGGGGGCTTATTTATGAGAGCCCTGCTTCACTTTTGTGCCACATAAAGTGGTACATGTGTGCAGCAGGCCTCTCATTCCTATCTATAAAGCTTTGCAAAGCCACCCTGCATGAATTTGAGTGGCCTCATAAATCATGAGTACAGTGACACAGCGCTATCACTGCGTCACCTTACTCTGAGCCCAGCAGGCATTTCATGGGCTTTGCGGTGTGTTTTCCCATGCAACACCCATTGAATTTGACGCTGCTCCAGATTTACAAAAACATGTACACCTTGGGAAGCGCCAAATCAGATGCCTAACAAGGAGAAAAGTGTTAATTTCTCATTCTTTTTCCTCGTTCTTTGTGTGCTGCATTCTGCAGCACACATAGAACAAGGAAAACGCATCTAAGGATTGTTTTTGAGGAGGAAGGTGCCCCTTCCTGCAGAAAAACTTTCAATTCAATGCAATGGAGGCCCCCTTGCACCATTATGCAAGGGTACCTTTGATGGTGCTAGCCTGCCAAAATAGCGCAAGCACAGGGAGAAAGGACAGAAATGCACTATATCACTTAAATAGGATGTATTTCTATCCTTTCACTTTGGCGTAGGGCAGTGCAACAAGGTGCCTTGCTGCGCTGCCCTATTCCAAAATCCCATCAATAAGCCCCCAAGGTTCTCAGGTCCATGTGCAATTATCTGTTTCACTGCAGGTTTTGCTTAACATTCTAGGACCTGTAGTGGTGGTTCTATAATGCGAGAAACAAAACTAGAAGTCCCACTATACAGAGAAAAGACCTGCAGCTTGTAAAACACAGACCTGGCAAACTTGACAAACATATGGAGTTCTGAGCTCTGTTTGCATGTGTAAATAATGTTATGATAAGCTGTGGTGGTTCACCCACGGCACTCTGGTACATCTCCGAGGAGCTCACTTACACTGGGTTTCTCTTTGCATCCAGAAAAACAGCAAGACACTTTATGGTCAACATTTGTATAGCTCCAAACACAGCAACTTATGTAAGTAGTGAATTATATTGATTTGTTAATGCATTTATATAGTGCTTACTACCCGAAGCATTGATGCACTTTATGCCAAGGAGCATGCTGCTCTAAATCCCAAGGTTAGTGGTTAGTCCAATGGTTGTTGGTCATTGGGATTAGTCTTGTGCTATTAAGGAAAAACATTTTATATATTTGCTATAATTTCTTAGTGGTAGATTAAATTAATAGGCACTAAATGTGACAATTAGTAAGGGCGTTATAGATCATGCAGATTATTGGTAGTATTTATAGATGACCTAGAGCAGGTTAATTATTCTTAGATTACTAGGGTATGATTTTCAAAGAATGAGAGGTTGTGACCAAGTTCCCACTCTTCCAAATCCTAATCCAATCTTCTCCCACACATTCTCCTCCGTCAAATCCATAATCTCCTTGTGAATGGTCGTGATGTTGTCTATGTACTTCCCTATCTCCTTCGTATTGTCTGGAATATATGTGCAGCATTCCTGAACCTTCAATAATTTGCAGACTCCGCCTTCTTTTGCTAATAATACGTCTAAAGCAAGGCGATTCTGCATAACCATATTCCGTATCGACAACATCTCTCCAGCCACCAACAACAAAGATCTCGCCGTGTTCATAGACAACTCATCAACCACAGTCGCCAACCTCCTGATCTTCACATCATTCAACACCACACCCATACTAGGTATCATTGCTCCGTATATGTCTCCAATCACTGCACCGGCGTTCGTAGCCCTACGTTTCCTAGACTGTCGCTTCGTCTCTAACAACTCCAAGTCCTCTGTGTGATAAATCTTCGGGAATATGATAGCCAAATAGCATATGCCATACCAATTCGCAGGTAGCCTGACATAAGCATTCTTCCCACATACATAATATACTGTCGGAATTACCTCTATTGGACCTACCATAAAATTCTTAGCAGAAGCTTCCACTGTGAAGGTCTGAGAACAAGTGCTATGTCCGACTGCGACCTTATCCGTATCGGATTGAGGCCTTCCAATACACAAATTCCCTCTCTGTACCTCATCTAACGCTATTGGTCCATAACTTCCCTTGGATCTGTGAGCCCTCTCCTCATCTGTCCAATCTACTGGACTATCTCCGGTGTGTCGTGTCTGGGTCAACTGTCTGTATCTGTCCTCTACCTGGTCTATGAATTTCTTCTCTATCTCAGATAACGCACATGTCAGGTTATTCCTGTGAGCATGCGCCGTATCCAACTTCATAGTCGGTCTAAAATACTTTAGGAGTCTGTCCTCTTTCTTGCTAGAATCATATTTGTTCAAATGCTTGATTGCTGGAACTTCAGGAAGTACCGTGTCAAAATTTGAAAAGAAATACTCGAACTGTCTCCTGTCATAAAATAAACTGAGTAATAAACTACAAGAAATCCCATATGTCAATGGGAGATGATGGTACTTGATACCCTCATCCACTGAAGCAGGCAACTGCATACACACATAGCAATCCTTCACATCCATCGCATCAACATACTCATACAGCAACCTTGCATACGCATTAAGCTTAAAATCACCCCTCGATAAATCCATGTGGAGTCTGCGATCATCCCTCAACTTCGATATTTCCTGTTCTCTGATACTGACACCTCTCTGCCCTGGGGTAATAGGTGTGGGTGCTCCCTGAACCTTCCTCTCTTGCCTGTGAGCCACCATGTATGAACTTATCACTACCGCAAATATGGTGATTATCACAACTCCTACCAATGTGCCTATTATCAATTTAGCCCTACGATGTGGGTTTGCAGGATCTGCCATCTTCGGAATGTACTCAGTGTCCAATACAGTCTCTGAAAGGGTAAGTCTCCTTCTCATTAGTGTCTCTTTCGTGAACTTAGGCAAACCTCCCTAACTTTTCTTCGTTCTATAACGGAAAAATCCCTAATTTTGTTCTTCTTCCGCTCGAATCTAGGTTATCTTCTTCTCTGCTCGCAACCTTCTCAAATCAATCTAACATGAGCGCTGGTCCCAACAGTTCCAAGACTCCCTGCAATATTTCGAGCTTAAGAATGATCAGTTCTTGTGGGTCTGGCACAGTCGTGAACGTCGGGAACTCTAAATTGTCCAAAATCATACCTCGAATGACACTCAGGAATGGCGGACTCGGAATATGAATCGTCAAAATTCCTTCGATCTCCAATCCCGGAACCTTCAGCAACACTTCCACCCTCTGGAGCGGGACACTGTTGACCAATGTCATCGACCTCAACCTTCCCGTGCTCGGTAACCCTGGCATCAGTCACTTGATATGCCCACTCTGGTGAAGCGTACTTCCGACTTGGCACTCGAGTTCTCTTGGACCTTCTCACACCACCTTGAGGATTCTCCTCGTCTCCTGATTCTTCTTCTGGTTCCTCCGAAACTGGTGCAAGATCTGTGTCCGGAGCCAACCTCAGGTTTACCCGGTTCTGTCTTGCGGGCCAAACCCTTTCTGCTTCGGTAGCACCTCCGGTCTTCCCTTCGATACCCGGTGCACTGACCTCCTCTTCTTCGGCAGAACTTGATTCTGTACTACCCACTGCACCTCTTGCTCCTTCGCCGGTTTCTGGGTCAGTACTTCTTTCACGTTCTTCCCCAACTCGATTCAGTGCATCATCAGCCGCTTCAGCAACCCTTACAGCTTGACTGGCCCTCTCAGGAGGCTCTGTCGGTTCACTGGGATCTTTGTTCTCGAGAGGGGCTGTATCTCCCAAGGGTGCTGGAACTCTACGGGTATGAGAAGCATGCACCCAGTTCGGTAAACCTCCACACTTGACGGCTGTGTTCGTGACAAGAATCACTTGGAACGGGCCGCGCCACCTAGCATCCAAACAACTCTTCCTCACGTGCTTTCGGACTAGGACCCAATCGCCTGGGTCCAAGTCGTGGCACCGGTCACTCGCAGCTGGAACCGTTGCTGTCTGCACCTGCTGAGACACAGAACGGACCACGTCAGCAAGGCCTTTACAATAGTCCAGGATCATATCATCAGTGATATTTATCAGAGCAGTAGCAGGTATCGCAGGCAAACGCATCGCTCTTCCCATGAGGATTTCATGGGGAGACAACCCAGTCCTTCTATCAGGCACACTTCGGAGGCTCATAAGGACCAAAGGTAATGCGTCAGGCCATTTCAGAGACGTAGACGAACACACTTTCGCCATCCGAGCCTTCAGAGTTCCATTCACCTGCTCCACTATCCCTGAAGCTTCTGGTCTATAGCTACAGTGTAACTTCTGATCTATATTCAAAGCAGCACAAAGCAACTTCATAACTTCGCTGTGGAAATGAGTTCCTCTGTCCGATTCAAAGGACGTCGGGAACCCGTACCTTGGAATGAGTTCTCTCAATAATAGTTTTGCTACTGTGAGTGTGTCACATCTGCGTGTAGGGTACGCCTCCACCCACCTGGAAAAGACACATACTATCACTAATATGTACCTCAACCCATTACACTTCGGCATTTCGACAAAATCCAACTGCATCCTATTGAAAGGTCCCCCTGACCTCCCTATGTGGCTCAACGTCACAGCGGTTCTTTTCCCCACATTCATCTGTTGACAAGTGACACACCTCTGGCACACAGTTTCAGCCACTGCACGAAACTTCGGGTTGTACCAAGTCTGACGAAACACTCTCATCATGGCATCCCTACCCAGATGTACAGCACCATGTATCAACCTCGCCATGGGATTCAACAAACTTTCCGGCAATACCGCTCGTCCATCATTCGAAACCCATATATCCACATCTCCCTTCTCACATCCAGCTCGTATCCAGCTGTCACGTTCCTGATCCGAGACCCCTTCCTGAAGCTGTTTCAGTTCCTCCCATGAGTCGGCCATTGCTAACATCTGACCGTACACCACCTCCTCCCCAGTTTCCTCGACGTGGGTCTCAGTGAAGTTGCATCCTTGTTCTGCACAAAATCGGGCTACTTCATCGGCATAGTTGTTTCCCAACGAGACGAAATCATTTCCCTTTGTGTGTGCAGCACATTTAACAACAGCAATTTCATCCGGACCTTGCAATGCTTTTAACAGTTTCCGTACATGTTCACCATTTCTTATAGGAGAACCTGAAGACGTCATAAACCCTCTCTGGGACCATAGCTGTCCGAAGTCATGAACCACACCAAACCCATACTGGCTGTCCGTGTAAATAGTTACACGGATCTTGTCGGCCGCCAAACAGGCACGAGTCAAGGCAATGAGCTCAGCCACCTGCGCGGAGTGTACTCCTTCTAGACAAGCGGCTTCAACCACACCCGTGATGGTGCATACAGCAAACGCTGCTCTCAGTCGACCGACACTGTTTCTTAAACATGAACCGTCCACAAAGAAAATCTCATCTGAGACTGGGAGCGGTTCATCGACAATGTCAGGTCTCGGTTTGGTGCATAGTTCAGTCACATCGAGACAATCATGGTCCTCACAATCTTCGTTATCATCTATAATTGGAATAGGTAACAATGTAGCAGGATTTAAAACAGCACACCTCTTCAATGTCACGTTATCGGCTGCAAGGATAACTTGCTCATAACGAGTCAGCCTATTATTCGTGAGGTGCTGTGTTTTAGTCCTAGTCATCAACAATTCAACAGAGTGCGGCACATGTACAGTAAGAGGATGACCCATCACAATGCTCTCACATCTCTCGATGCTGACACCTGTTGCCGCAACGGATCTGAGACATCCGGGCAACGCAGAAGCTACTGGATCTAAAGTAGCTGAGAAATAAGCAACTGGTCTACGGACACCTCCATGATTCTGGGTTAACACTGCTAATGCGCAACCTTCTCTTTCGCAGCAGAATAATGCAAATGCCTTGTTGTAATCCGGCATTCCCAACGCAGGAGCGCTACATAAGGCTTCTCTCAGCCTCAGAAATGATTTCAAACAGTCGTCGTCCCATGGTACCGGATCACTTACATCCTTTCGCGTCAGCCGCTGTAAAGGCTTCGCTTCAAAGGAAAAGTTTGGGATCCACTGGCGGCAATAGCCCACCATTCCCAAAAACATTCTAACTTCCCTCTGCGTTGAGGGAACTGGCATTCTCAGAATCGCATCAATGCGATCTGGAGACACCTTCCTTTTACCCTTTTCAATTCTGTGCCCCAAATACTGGACCTCAGGTAAACAGTATTGCAGCTTGTTTGGAGACACCTTGTGACCATTCTCTCCCAGGAAATTCAACAGCGCAATGGTATCAACCCTGCAAGCGTCTTCTGTCTCTGACGCGACAAGCAGGTCGTCAATGTATTGCACCAAAACAGAGTTTTTCGGCAACACAAGACCTTCAAGATTCTTCTTTAAGAGCTGATTAAAAATTGACGGGCTCTCCGTATACCCCTGTGGGATACGACACCATGTTAATATCCGATTCTCTAGCCTAAATGCAAAAAGAAATCTACTCTCTTCATGTAGGGGAATCGAAAAGAATGCCTGACATAAGTCAATCACTGTGAACCATCCAGCTTCGCATGGGATCTGGAACAGTATCACAGATGGATTCGGTACCACTGGACAACATGGAACAACTATGTCGTTTATTTTCCGCAGGTCTTGCACTATCCTGAACTTCCCACTTGGTTTCTGCAATCCCATAATGGGTGAGTTACATGGACTGCCCATGATCTCCACCAGTATTCCCTGCCTAATCATAGACTCGATCACAGGTTTAATCCCTGCAATTGTTTCAGGCGACAGTTTATACTGGGGTGTTCTCGGGAATTCCGCGTTCGGCTTAACCTGTATTCTCACTGGTTCCACTCCCCTGACTAAGCCGATCTCCTCTCCGCTTAGATCCCACACATCGGTCGATACAGACTCCCTCAAATCCGGTGGAAGCTCCTCCACTGTCAAAGCCGGGTACATTTCCACGCACACCCGCTGATTTGCAACCTTAAAGGTCGCGTCATCATCCCTCGTCTGTACCTCTACTCCCTTCGGGGTACAGTAGATTGTACAATTGAGCTTACACAGCAAATCTCTTCCCAGCAAACAAACAGGGCTAGAATCGCACACCACGAACTGATGTCGATCCCTAAAGTTGCCTATCCTGACTGGAATCGGTTCCGTTAAGGGGCTCACTAGCCTCTTGTTCGCCACTCCAACCACTTGTATGCATTCCCCCGAAAGGGCTACCCCCGGAATTACTGCTGATCTTATAGTTGACCTGGTAGCCCCCGTATCTACCAAAAAGGTAGTAGGGTGTCCATCGAGTTCTGCTTCCACAAAGGGTCCTCTCTGATCTACCTCTAGAATAGCCCTAAGTATGCAATCATCATCCTGACCTAAACTTAGCTGCGCCAGCAAATCTGCATCCCTCTCCTCTCCCACTTCGAACATGGGCATCTGCAAATAAGTCCGAGCTCCCTGCTGTATGTTCTGCATCCGGGGTGGCTGGGGAACCTGCACCTGCGAGACGCCGGTCCCCCCTTGCATCATTCTCGGTACAGTCACCGTCTGTACCTGTTCCGCCCCAGGGACCTGACCCATTCCTCCCTCCATCTGCGGCTGATTATAGGGGTTCAAGGGACACTCGCGCCTCCAATGTCCCACCTGGTGACACTGGTGACAAGCAGTCGTCTTCTTCAAGATCGCTACATCTATGCCTGTCCTAGGGTCAACGGGCCTCGGCCTTCCCTGACCCTGCGCGTTCTGATTCCCTGTCTGATAGTTTCCCTGTCTCCGCACCACCGGAACCCCATTCGGCGGTCCCTGAGCAGCTTGCATCTGAATGAGCAATAAGTTATCCTTCATCTTCTTGTGCTTGGACTCAATCTCATCCGTGCAGTACCTGGCGTACCGCAAGATCTCATCTACAGGCTTATTCTGCCAACAAATCAAATGCTGCTGTATCATGAGACTGACCTCGGGCTTCAAACCCAGCACGAACTTAGACACAAACTGTCCCATGTCCTTCGTTTCCAGCTCATCTAAACCACTGTACTGCTTAAAAGCCTTCAAAAGTCTCTCATAAAATTCATGTACTGTCTCCTTTGGCTCCTGCACCGTCCTGTCTATCTTCACCCAATCGATGTCTTGGGGTGAAACCTTCGATTTCAACCAGGTAATTACCTTATCGTACAGCCTCATTACCACTGGCGACGGACCATTTGTAACCATGTTCCTATCAGGCTCATAGTCCGGCCAATCAACAGCAATTTTACATGCGTTCCACAGATCTCCCGGAACCACGATATCGAATAAGGTGTTCAGATCTATCCACAACACCTTCGAAATTTTAACGAAACGCTCAACTTGCTTGTACCACTCTGCAGGCTTCTCCCTGAGCCTGGGAAAATCATTCGTAAATGATGCCAAATCCCCCCTGCTCCATGGTACATGCACATATCCTCCATTCGCCACCTCTCTCAAGGGAAGGATCTTTACCTCCTGCAAATCTCCTTCAGAGCTCCCTCCTTTCGCTCCCCTAGAATTCTTTTTCCTAACCCATTTCTCTTGCCATTTGTCAAGCATCAGCCATATTCTCATAGCTACAATCAGTTCCTTAGTATGTGACCTTAGACCAACAACTCTTTTCTCTTCCAATTCCCGCTCAGTACAATGCATCCTATGGTTCCCTTGTAATGCTCTAGTCTTGGACAGATCCACCCCATATTCTCTAGCCAAACCCGCCAGTTTCTCATGTGCCGCTCGTGCTTTACGAGTCACATCTTTTGCTACAAAAAGCAATTCATCTGGAGTATATGTCACTACTCTCTCAAGAGGTAGATTCCCATATATTATTTCATCCGCCTCTGCTTTAAGTCTTACTACATCTATCATTCCTGCCTTCAAGGCCCCTTTCAACACCTGACAACTTGCTCCACGTCCCTCATCATACTCGCATTCCGGTTCCTGCTCTCTCCTTTCTTCTGGTGGTTCTATGGGAGCAGAATGGCTCGTAAAGGCAACTGGGGTTGTCCCCGCTTTGCCCATATTCCAGCTCATTTGCTTCTTTGGCGGTACCCATGACCCTAAATCTGATCTCGACTCCATCAGAGTCCTCGGCCTCACCGGTCTCTCGTCCTCTTCGCCCCTAGATGTGTCTGACACCGCTGCTAATGGTGTACTCCATTGTACAGGGCTTGGAGGTCGGGCCGTTGCCCCTTCCAACTCACTTTCCCCGCTTTCTCTCCTCGTTCTTTCTGCCACTCGTTCTGACCTCTCTCTTTCTTCTGATTCCGGACTGTATATCGACACAATCGGTCCAATGGTGACCGGTACCCTTAAGGCATCCGGTAACCTCATCTGTCTTTCAATCCTCCCACTAGCCTCAGACTGACCCTGTGAACTCGCGGTTTCAAACGAAACCAACCCCTCCACTCGGGTCTCAGGCTGGATTGTTACCCTCCTAGTTTCTCCCCTCTCACCCCACCTATCATCCGCTTCATCTGGATTATAAGGGGGTGGTCTCTCGTCTAGCAATCTTTGCAATACCCCATCATCAGAATCACTATCCTCTTCCTGTGCTTTCCCATGCCTTATCCCCGTCTCCTCCATTAGCGCGGGATACAATTTCGCTTCCTCAATTGTCTGCACTCTCCATCTTTTCTCCGCTGCGTCCCACTTGGCATCCTGAAATGCCCTAATCGACTTCCTCATCCTCTCCTGACTTCTTCCCTTTTCCTTATCATGCGCTGCTCTAATCCACGCATGTAATGCTTCGAACTGTGCTGGTCTTGGCAAAGGTCTTAAGGACCCCATCACCGTCTTCAGTTGGTACAGCACCGCTAGTCTAAATGAGCCATACCTCGGGAAAGCTAGTTCCCCTTCGCCTTGTGTCATCTTGTGCCAATTCTCAATCCAAACTATAGTATGTAACCCACATTCTGTGCCATGTAATGTGCCGGGGTATCCTCGGGAGGGGCTTCTTCTCCCCCACGAACAACCACATGCTTATCGCCTCTACACAACTCTCGCAAAGCCCTAAGGCACTTCATAATGAGCAAATTCGATCTCGCGCTCTATTTACTTCTTGTTCTCGAATCCTCCAATAACAGCGCGACTCACACCAACCGGCCTATCACAGCGCGACACCCTCTGACGTCACCTTCCTTCGCTCGCAGCAGTTCCCTTCTCCAAACTCGTTTCACGCTTACTCACGTCCCATTCACACACTGAAATAACCAATTAAGTTACTTCTCTGGCTGTCCGTCCACAGCCTCTGACTGTTCGTCCACAGTCTCTCGACCTTGTTGACCTCAATTGGCGCCCGTCTGCCCCCGTCCGGCCAGACAGATCGCCTCTGATAGGTTACTAACACTCTGATCCGCACACTACAACCCACGACCAGCGTTAGGTTGCCATACACACACACGTTCACTCCCCCTATCTCGGTCCAGGTGATCGATGGTACATCACGATCTCCTTTGGGTGGTCAACAAAATCTATCTCAGGTGTCTTCTACACCACAATTCCCGGGCTGCGCGCGCTCACAGCCTGATCTCACAATCACACGACATACACAACAACTCCGCAAGACATCACACAACAAATCAACACCGCAATCTACAACATCGCATTATGTTCATACTCACTCCTGGAACTGCTGCTTTCTGCCGCACCGCTACTCGCCGTCGATGCTCATCTGCTGCCGTCTGCTGCTCGCCATCTGATGATTCAGCATCACTTATCGTCTCTTGGGCCTCAAGGGTCACTTATCCTTATCTAATCTTCCCTCGCTATCAGAAAGAAACCATCCTCGTTTGCTACCAACTGCTCCGGCCCATTTTAGTATCTCGCAATTATCTACTGGAACCCACTCTGGTCAGATGAACCTTTTTACTTGTCCAATAGCATGGAGGGAAAAACACAATTATCAAAATTTCTGTCCGCAATTTGCCATAATCAAGGAATCGAGACTTAATCTCTTGGCTCTCTGGTTTTTATTATCAGCATAAAGATTTGGAGATACAAAGTCCTCAATACGAGGCACAACAAGTACATAGGCACTAACACAAAAGCTACTCTACGGAGAATCCGCATACGGCTAAAAATAACTAAAAGTACAATCTCTAAAAGCATGAGGTAGAACACCACCAAGCAAATGTCGATACTAGGGACACTGAACCATACCATCTCTGTCCCTACTCTGCACTAGATGACTTCCCTACTTAGCAATCCCTTGAGACCCTCATCGAATAAAGGTGTCAGAGTGAAACTTCCTAAGAAGACTTCACTTAGAGAGCTTGGTCTAAGTTGCCCCCTCTATCCCTTCGCCTAGCCTTCCTCTGCTCTGGGCTGCTCTGAACTGCCTCCACCCTCGGGGCGCTGTCCCTAATACAGAACCCCAAATCCCAGAACACGCCCTTTGCGCCTCCTCTTCTGCGGGGTCGTCTTTCAGTAAATTTCCACAGAGCGCTGTCCAGTTCCATCGTCCATCGCTTGGCCTTGAGTCCCAGACGCCATCCGCACTAGGAGTTACGATTGGCACATTCCAATACACTCCCATGTCTGGCTTTTACTACATAAGTCAATTTGTGAACAAAGAGCTTCTCTACTAACGAGCAACTGTCCTTGCACCTGGGGTGAGATCATGCAAAGCAGACATTCTTCACATCTTTTAAGTTGCAATTTACTACAGCCTAAAACCTCTACTGGAATAAATCCCTTCTTGGCCTATTGCCCTTGGCCAACATAAGAAAATACCAGGCCTTTCGCCTCAACGATATATGCGAATTCTGGCCACTACTTCGGTTACACAAGCATGTTTAAATCACAGTATTGACATTTACGTCTTTCTTTCATGTGTGGTCTAACTAAACAGTCTACAGACACGAAGTCTAAGATACACATTTCTAACACCACATTACTTTTCATGTAGGCTAAACTCTATACATTTCTCTAATACCTTTACAATGTGCTTGTACATAGCTGGCACTTCTATTAAAATCGATATAGGTTATACAATTCGTAATACATTGCACATAAAATACCTGAGCACACATTTGATTATATGCGGGTGCCAACTAACAGTGAGTATAATGCACCCCTACAATTTTCAAACTTTTAAGCGCTACATCAACTGTTAGATTCACTCCTGTACTAATTTCTACTACACTCCAACTACTTACAACTCTGAAGATCAGCCCCGTTCTCCCCTCTGCCAATTCCTCTATTATCTTTGCAAGTTTATGTTTCGGAGCCTTTCCTCCTAGGATGTGCAGTATAAACCATGCCTGACTTTAGGTACTAGGCCTTAGTTGCGACCTCAAATATAATCTTACCCATTTGGACATATGTCAATAAAGACTTTTCAGTTTGAGTTGCATTTCACAACATGTGGAGGAGATTATTCACGCTGCCCAGGAGAACAGACCCTCCTTCTATCTGAGATTGATTGTGTCTATAAAAAAAGCAACTAAAACCATATCTTGAGGCAGGTGTTAAGTGCCTCATTTGGTGCAGATAAAAGAAAGCTATCCCTCTTCCTGCCTACTAATGGCAAACTTCTAAATTTCCACAAGTCTTGGCCTGAGTAGCTCAGTCATATCAGGATTTTATTTTGCACACTGGGACTTGTAGACCTGTTTATCCTGTTATAAAATCAAGATTACAGATCCCAGGTAGAAAAGCCAAAAGGTTGGATTAGATCAGCTACTCATGCAGTGACCTGGTGAACTTGAAGGCTCCTCAATTTGTGCATTTAGATCCCTCTGAGGCTGCAGTCATAACATCCAGGGGGCTTATTTATGAGAGCCCTGCTTCACTTTTGTGCCACATAAAGTGGTACATGTGTGCAGCAGGCCTCTCATTCCTATCTATAAAGCTGTGTAAAGCCACCCTGCATGAATTTGAGTGGCCTCATAAATCATGAGTACAGTGACACAGCGCTATCACTGCGTCACCTTACTCTGAGCCCAGCAGGCATTTCATGGGCTTTGCGGTGTGTTTTCCCATGCAACACCCATTGAATTTGACGCTGCTCCAGATTTACAAAAACATGTACACCTTGGGAAGCGCCAAATCAGATGCCTAACAAGGAGAAAAGTGTTAATTACTCATTCTTTTTCCTCGTTCTTTGTGTGCTGCATTCTGCAGCACACATAGAACAAGGAAAACGCATCTAAGGATTGTTTTTGAGGAGGAAGGTGCCCCTTCCTGCAGAAAAACTTTAAATTCAATGCAATGGAGGCCCCCTTGCACCATTATGCAAGGGTACCTTTGATGGTGCTAGCCTGCCAAAATAGCGCAAGCACAGGGAGAAAGGACAGAAATGCACTATATCACTTAAATAGGATGTATTTCTATCCTTTCACTTTGGCGTAGGGCAGTGCAACAAGGTGCCTTGCTGCGCTGCCCTATTCCAAAATCCCATCAATAAGTCCCCAAGGTTCTCAGGTCCATGTGCAATTATCTGTTTCACTGCAGGTTTTGCTTAACATTCTAGGACCTGTAGTGGTGGTTCTATAATGCGAGAAACAAAACTAGAAGTCCCACTATACAAAGAAAAGACCTGCAGCTTGTAAAACACAGACCTGGCAAACTTGACAAACATATGGAGTTCTGAGCTCTGTTTGCATGTGTAAATAATGTTATGATAAGCTGTGGTGGTTCACCCACGGCACTCTGGTACATCTCCGAGGAGCTCACTTACACTGGGTTTCTCTTTGCATCCAGAAAAACAGCAAGACACTTTATGGTCAACATTTGTATAGCTCCAAACACAGCAACTTATGTAAGTAGTGAATTATATTGATTTGTTAATGCATTTATATAGTGCTTACTACCCGAAGCATTGATGCACTTTATGCCAAGGAGCATGCTGCTCTAAATCCCAAGGTTAGTGGTTAGTCCAATGGTTGTTGGTCATTGGGATTAGTCTTGTGCTATTAAGGAAAAACATTTTATATATTTGCTATAATTTCTTAGTGGTAGATTAAATTAATAGGCACTAAATGTGACAATTAGTAAGGGCGTTATAGATCATGCAGATTATTGGTAGTATTTATAGATGACCTAGAGCAGGTTAATTATTCTTAGATTACTAGGGTATGATTTTCAAAGAATGAGAGGTTGTGACCTTTGTAATGACACAGCATCTAGCAAAGGAAGCTCCTACTGCATGAACCATAATACCATTCTTTCCTATAGAATTAGTACTAAAATACTTTCGAACTAATATGTGAAGGATTATCTGTCTGGAGACCTCATTGCAAGATCCTTGAATTCCTGATTGTGCCACTAACAAAGTTTCTGACGCTATAGGGAATTGCAAGGTATCTGGGAAGACTGCGGTCCCATCATATGTTACCTGGAAAATGTTGCTGCAGACAGCAAAAGCTATCTCTCGATGAAACATCTGGGGGAAATGAGGAATTAAAGGAGTAATCAGAACCAGAATGACCAATTCTCCAGTCAAATCCTTACCTCTAAGGGTATTCAGAGGTCTCAGAGCTGCCATCATTTCTACATTGCCAGAGTGAACACACCTCCACTGGTGTTTGGCATGACATCTCCCACCCTTGAGCACTTATAAAGAGGCCTTAGGAGAGCAAGTCCTTCCTGACAATTCTCAACCATGTAAGACAAGGCCAGCCACCATGTCAAAAAGATTTTTTTTCGTCATGGACTTGGTGAATCAATAATCTATACATTGTCTACCTGTTCCAACCATATTTTAATCATCGGTGCCTTGACTTGTTTTCAATTTCTCTGAGTTGAATTGTCTTTTGTCTATTTCTATATTCCTCCATAGATCTTCCCATATTCTAAAGCTACACAAAGTGGTTACCCCCCTTTCAATATATATGCATTTATTGTCCTAAAGGGTATTGTTGTGAATTTACATATTGTTATGTCAGCATACAGAGTCCCACATGTGCTTACCAAGGTCACAAGGATGTTATCTATCACGCTCATTATGTCCTGATTATGTCATGCAGGACCCAATGTTACCATACTCATCTTTTACAAATTCATCTATGGAAATGCCTTCTGAAGCAATCATTCTCCCAGTAGGAATCACATCTAAGTTACACACAAAACTAGCTCGACTCAAGGAGACATAGCAAAAATATGTGGGAATAGATCTATGATAGATTGAGTAAATATTTAAGACAGAGTACAACTGTGAACATTATTCAATGAATCTTTCAAGCCCTCAACAATGTTCTCTAACACATTAGTAGAGGCTTCTTGGGCAGTTGCCGACAGACCAACCAAGTATAGAATACGTTGATGTAGGAATGAATGATGCAACAATGGGATTTAGAGTAGAAACTTCAGGTCGTGGTAGGGAAAGACCTGCAGGCAACTTGTTTGATTCTGAAAATATTAATTTCTAGATTCCTTTCTTCTTGAATCATCAAACCATTTAGGGGCATATCAGCAACAACCGGCGATAATTATCGCTAAGCGCACTTAGCGCTAGGATAATTATCGCCGGCTAGCGTGGATTTTTATCGCTGAGATAGCGTGCTATTAGCAACGCTTATCTCAAAAGCGATAAAAATCCTTGCGCTAACTGTCTAACGTGAGATTATCGCTGGAAACCCAGCGATAATCTCACGAAATGTGGCGTTAGCTTGTTGATAGGGCCTCACAAACTTAGCCATGATATCCACCTTCCATAGGATATCATGGCTAAGTCAGTCCTGAAGCAGGCGTAAGGAATGTAGCGATAACAGGGGTTATCGCTACTTTTCTTGCCGCTATGCTTCATGGCGTGGGGCTTGATGATAGGAGAAATGTCGCTTAGCGACATTTCTCCTGTTATGTCAGGTCAGGAACGCCCACTTTGCATCTCATTAGAGATGCAAAGCTGGGCGTTAGGAATCCCTGCGCTAAGGCAAGGTTTCACGTGTTAGCATGAGCTTGCTAATTAGACGATTAAATTATCGCCGCTTTTCGGACGAAAACGGCCACAAAAGCGGCGATAATTTTCTATCGCCCGTTGTAGATATGCCCCTTAATATTTATTTCCACCCATCCTATTCCTTAAAAAGTAAGGAAGAATCCTTTTATAGTTAGAGTTATCAGAGCTGGAAATTGGTGTTGGAGCAGATTATGTCATCTATCACCCCTTTTGCATACCTGCTTTTGAACCTTGATTAGTTTTACAAGCTACGTTTTCACTAAAATCTGCGGCTCCCTGCTCTATACATCCCTATCCTGCTTTGAGGGATATAGAAAAACAGTTTATGGGTCACCTCTTTGATACTTTCTTGAATCTATCATCCTTCCCCATGGAGAATAACATAGTAACCTCTGGTTCAGCAAATAACCAACTCAAAGACCAGCGGCTATGTCCTTTAATGAAGCCAAATGGGTACTTGAACTTTAACCCTCACACAGTAATTTGCACTGTGCACCAGGAGCTGATTTTTTGGTTCTTTGTAATTGGGTCTCCAGGAAGATTCTTCCATGGTCCCTTCCAGTGGAGAAACAATTGATGGGGTCACGATGCTTGTGGCTGAAAACATGGCTGGCACAGTTAGGCTGGTCTGGTTAGCAATTGCAGGGCCATGTGATCAACTGCAGACCACGACCCTGCAGTCATTGAGTAAAGACAACTTGTTAATGTACACTAAAATGATCACAAGTTACTGTTTACTTTGATAAAAATATGATAAACCCCAACAAAATGTATGCATCTTTGACATATGTATGGAGAGCATTCACACTTCCAAAGGAGTGAAGTACATTTATCTCAGGACTGCCAGTTGATTCCCTCCATCCTGAAAAAGTGTGTATGTTTGAAAGTAGATTAATCTAGAAGTGACACTTTTTCTACCGTTCCACTCCCCTCCATAGTGCCATAGGATTTCATGTCAAGTCTCCGAGCTGACGTTAATTGCTATATGACCAGATCTGGCAAAGTGAAACCACACTATCAAGGACTCTGTGAGAGTATATGCAGATTTTAGTTAGAGAAGAGCATCCAGGCTGTGGCTCTAGAACCATCTAGAACTACTATACACAGTACAGAGAACTTAGAAGCAAAATAATCAGGAATAGTTGACTGCTTCTTTTATATATTTTAATCTTTCATATCTCACTTGGCCAGCTCCAAAAGAATTATATGCTGCCTTGCATTTCTCACTAAAGAGTTGTATTGCATGCATTCTTCAAAATACCTCCTCATCCTGAGAGATCAAAACATTACTAGGTGCTCGTGCTCTCTTCCCTGGGCCTCTTTGGCTTGTCGGTGCTGACGCTTTGAACATTGCAGACACTACCACTCTGTACCTTTTCACCCTTCACCAGCTAACTAGGTATCTGCCTCACCAGGATCACACTTGCCTAAAGGGAAATCATGTCGTTCTTAATCCCTAGTTTAAATGGTACTCAAGGATGGAGGGGAACGCCCTAATTGCAAGCAGCAGTAACTCAGAATTCTAAATCCATCCACCAGCCAATCAGGTCACAGTTTTTAGCTGTCACTCCCAGCTGGTCCTTGCCTGCACGGTTTCCAAGATGGCCTCAAGTTGTGCTCAATTCCTGGGTTAAACTTTAAAGTTCTCCAGTGTGAGCGTGCGAAGAGCTTCCCAACAAACAAAAGTTCCAATACCATGTCATACTATAAAGTTATCCCGTAGCCTCACACTCCAATTCAGTCTGTTTGTGACACTGGCTGCCTTCAACTGTTAGATTCACTCCTGTACTAATTTCTACTACACTCCAACTACTTAAAACTCTGAAGATCAGCCCCGTTCTCCCCTCTGCCAATTCCTCTATTATCTTTGCAAGTTTATGTTTCGGAGCCTTTCCTCCTAGGACAGAGGTCTTCAAACTTTTGGATGCCGAGACCCCCTTGTCAACATTTTCAGGTGTGAGGACCCCCTCCTGACAAAAATTTCTAAACCTGTAGGCAGGGCTAATGGAATTATGAGGTAGATGAGGACCACATTACACGACAGGTTTGACTAAATTGTGTGGGAAGAAAATGTAAATAATATTATGTTATGCAGCGTATTTTGGGATAGCATTGCTTCATTATTTTGACATTTTTTACACACAGTAACACTGAGAAAAGATTTCACCACATCAGTACCAGTTTATAACCAAAATACAGCAATTAACATCAGAAAGATGTCTAGTCAACATTTGTGAAGGGCCTTCCACTCTGCAGAAATACGTGCTGCCACATTAGAAGGTCACCTGGCCCTGGCCATGAGCAGCAGGGGTCCCTTAAAACCCTGGCGGTCTTGTGCAGAGTTAAGCAGTTTACCCATGCTGCTTTCCTCTCACCCCCTCCCTTCCATCCCTCTCTTCTCTCTCGTCTCCCAACCCAGGATCCCTCTCTCACTTTGCAGGCCATTTTCTTTCACCCCTTTTTACAACTTCTGAACTCTCCCCATGCAACCTCTCACTTCACCTTTAATCACCGCTTGCCTTTCTGTATTTTCACTGTCCTCATCTCTAACAGACTCCCGCATTATCTCATCGCCTCTTTGGCCCCATCACCTCTTGTGCCCCTCAGCACTTCTCATTCACCTCAAGTCTCTCCATTCAAATTTGTGTCTATTTGTATTTTACAACTCTCCAGTCCCCCCATTAATCTTTCACATCTCCCCTTTGTTCTTCCACACCTTCTTGAACCAACGTCCCTCTCCCCTGTTACCTCAGCACCAGTGCCTAATTTGAGCAGGTGGTTTCTGGTGCTCTGCACTGGCACCTAACTGTGCGCACTGGCACTATGACAGACTTCCACATGGTGGCTCGGTCTATGTAATTTAGAGATGAGCATAACAGCTGTTTATTAATTCAATACACATTAAAAACGATAATCTCCTGACACCCATGCCATTCTTATAGCTTTGGGGCTTGAAATAGTCTGAGTAGTCACACTTGTACTAGTGTTATGGTTGGTATTTGCATAGGTATGGTCATTGGCCATGCAGGTCAGGCAATGGGTGGGTGGTTAAAGTTGCAGTGACCTACTGGTGAGGGCCCTGAAACATGTTTTATTACAAATGAATCACTGCTCAGCACCCACCCCAGTACTCCCTCTCTTCTCCTATCGCTGCTGTCCCTCACCCATGTCGCATCAAATAATCTTTTTAGGTCACAGATCATCTCTCAGCTTACTTCTCTCAAAGTTTAACAGTAGCCCTCACCTTTTGCTCACACTCACTTCTTGCGTGTCCGCACTTCCCTTCGGCACTTCACATTTCTCCTCATCCCTGACGTCTTCAATCGAATTCTCTCACTCCTTTGCCGTCCTCTCTCATCCTCTCATCTCTCCTCACGGAGCATACGGGTCGGACCGGTATGCTCCTCTCGGCCTGTACCACTCTGCTTATTGTTCCCTAATTCAGGAAGGCATGAATTGTCTGTCTCACTGTTTTGGTGCAGGCCGCACAGTTATGGAACTTGCACCCTCCTTTGCTTTGCTCCACCAAGAATCTACAACTAAATCTGCATATTCATCAAACTCCAGCTCTGGTCCAGGCAGCACAACAAGTTTTGGTCCCAGAGCAGGAGTGGGCAAAAAGCCTGGATTCTTGGCTCTGCCAATGCCGTAGGTTAACAAACGGTTCCCTAAGCCTACATACTCAGGGGCAGATTTACAAGCCCCTTGCCTGACTTTTGCGCTGCAGTTGAGTCACTTTTTTGACGCAACAGTGACGCAAACAATGCGGCCTATTTACAACGTGACGCATCTAGGGAGATGCTTCACGTTGTAAAGCCCTGCGTCACATTATACCTGCACCAGGTATAATGTATGCAGGGTGGGTGTTCCCACGCAGGAAGGCCTCGTAAAAGTGGCTCAGTGAAATCTACAAGATTTCACTGCACCACTTTTAGGACGCCACTGCATCAAAACCTTACGCCTGCTTCAAGCAGGCGTAAGTAGTGACGCAGTGTAGTAAGAATTGGCCTCAGCACGCATTGCTGGAGTTGCATCGTGCTTGCGACACGACTCCATCAATGTGTGACTGTTCCGCCAACAGATGCGCCAGAATTTCTGACGCATCGGTCAATCCTTGCGCCATAGTGCACCGTATTGTAAATACGGAGCATTTATTGTGGCGCAAGGGTTTCTAAGGGTGGCGCAGGGAAAGTGACGCATCTGTACAGATGCATCACTTTCTTGTAAATCTGACCCTCAGTGCTTTAAATTTTTTACAGCTTCAGCACATCCACAGGACCAAATTCTCACGAGTTGGATTGCTGAGATGCAATGGGACTTGTACATAATGTTTTTATAAGATAAATTATTCTTATAATAGAAATTGGCAAAAGTGCAAAACACTTTGTGTACAGAAAAAAACCTTTTAAAATATATGAAGCCCTGGGAATTAGATGAAAGGCGGAATATTGGTGCTTTACAAATGCACAGATAAACTGTTTCATTAAGGGACAACTTGCTTATGTGCTGTTTTCAGACAAGCAGTATCAATAAACCCCATGTAAAATAAGTGTTACTGCACACGATCCCTGCTAAAACGGCCCTCTTTAATGACCTCAGATAAAGGAAAGTTTGTGCAATCCCTCCGTGATTTGCTCACGAGACTTGAAGTCTGTATGAACATTTATTCACTTATTTGTACAGCGCTATCCCACCCTTCTGTCACTTCTGAGCGCTAGAGCGTTAAATGATTTTTCTTCTTGGTTAATTTCATTTGTTGTTGAACTGTGACATTATTAACTTCCTGGAGTTTTATTCACAGCTGAGTTTCGTAGAACTGTTTAAATGTAAGGAATAGGCACAGTGGGGCCCAGGGGGTACTGGAACAAGAAAAAAAAATAAGCCTCAGTAAGCTGTTTGCAAAGGCATGTAAATATACAAATGGTCTTTAACGACCTGTCAAAAACTCGGGCGTGTCGGAGATAAGACTCCAGACACTGCCCAGCCGAGCTGCAGCAGCCCCGGCTGAGACACACGACGGGAGGAGGGGGGCTGAAGCCCTTGTAGTTCCATGGGCCTGGGCAGAAGTGTGACTGGGAATGCGCGACCCCCTTTGTATCACTTCACGCCCCCCCTGGGGGTCGCGCCCCACAGTTTGAAGACCCCTGTCCTAGGATGTGCAGTATAAACCATGCCTGACTTTAGGTACTAGGCCTTAGTTGCGACCTCAAATATAATCTTACCCATTTGGACATATGTCAATAAAGACTTTTCAGTTTGAGTTGCATTTCACAACATGTGGAGGAGATTATTCACGCTGCCCAGGAGAACAGACCCTCCTTCTATCTGAGATTGATTGTGTCTATAAAAAAAGCAACTAAAACCATATCTTGAGGCAGGTGTTAAGTGCCTCATTTGGTGCAGATCAAAGAAAGATATCCCTCTTCCTGCCTCCTAATGGCAAACTTCTAAATTTCCACAAGTCTTGGCCTGAGTAGCTCAGTCATACCAGGATTTTATTTTGCACACTGGGACTTGTAGACCTGTTTATCCTGTTATAAAATCAAGATTACAGATCCCAGGTAGAAAAGCCAAAAGGTTGGATTAGATCAGCTACTCATGCAGTGACCTGGTGAACTTGAAGGCTCCTCAATTTGTGCATTTAGATCCCTCTGAGGCTGCAGTCATAACATCCAGGGGGCTTATTTATGAGAGCCCTGCTTCACTTTTGTGCCACATAAAGTGGTACATGTGTGCAGCAGGCCTCTCATTCCTATCTATAAAGCTGTGCAAAGCCACCCTGCATGAATTTGAGTGGCCTCATAAATCATGAGTACAGTGACACAGCGCTATCACTTCGTCACCTTACTCTGAGCCCAGCAGGCATTTCATGGGCTTTGCGGTGTGTTTTCCCATGCAACACCCATTGAATTTGACGCTGCTCCAGATTTACAAAAACATGTACACCTTGGGAAGCGCCAAATCAGATGCCTAACAAGGAGAAAAGTGTTAATTTCTCATTCTTTTTCCTCGTTCTTTGTGTGCTTCATTCTGCAGCACACATAGAACAAGGAAAACGCATCTAAGGATTGTTTTTGAGGAGGAAGGTGCCCCTTCCTGCAGAAAAACTTTCAATTCAATGCAATGGAGGCCCCCTTGCACCATTATGCAAGGGTACCTTTGATGGTGCTAGCCTGCCAAAATAGCGCAAGCACAGGGAGAAAGGACAGAAATGCACTATATCACTTAAATAGGATGTATTTTTATCCTTTCACTTTGGCGTAGGGCAGTGCAACAAGGTGCCTTGCTGCGCTGCCCTATTCCAAAATCCCATCAATAAGCCCCCAAGGTTCTCAGGTCCATGTGCAATTATCTGTTTCACTGCAGGTTTTGCTTAACATTCTAGGACCTGTAGTGGTGTTCTATAATGCGAGAAACAAAACTAGAAGTCCCACTATACAAAGAAAAGACCTGCAGCTTGTAAAACACAGACCTGGCAAACTTGACAAACATATGGAGTTCTGAGCTCTGTTTACATGTGTAAATTATGTTATGATAAGCTGTGGTGGTTCACCCACGGCACTCTGGTACATCTCCGAGGAGCTCACTTACACTGGGTTTCTCTTTGCATCCAGAAAAACAGCAAGACACTTTATGGTCAACATTTGTATAGCTCCAAACACAGCAACTTATGTAAGTAGTGAATTATATTGATTTGTTAATGCATTTATATAGTGCTTACTACCCGAAGCATTGATGCACTTTATGCCAAGGAGCATGCTGCTCTAAATCCCAAGGTTAGTGGTTAGTCCAATGGTTGTTGGTCATTGGGATTAGTCTTGTGCTATTAAGGAAAAACATTTTATATATTTGCTATAATTTCTTAGTGGTAGATTAAATTAATAGGCACTAAATGTGACAATTAGTAAGGGTGTTATAGATCATGCAGATTATTGGTAGTATTTATAGATGACCGAGAGCAGGTTAATTATTCTTAGATTACTAGGGTATGATTTTCAAAGAATGAGAGGTTGTGACCTTTGTAATGACACAGCATCTAGCAAAGGAAGCTCCTACTGCATGAGCCATAATACCATTCTTTCCTATAGAATTAGCACTAAAATACTTTCGAACTAATATGTGAAGGATTATCTGTCTGGAGACCTCATTGCAAGATCCTTGAATTCCTGATTGTGCCACTAACAAAGTTTCTGACGCTATAGGGAATTGCAAGGTATCTGGGAAGACTGCGGTCCCATCATATGTTACCTGGAAAATGTTGCTGCAGACAGCAAAAGCTATCTCTCGATGAAACATCTGGGGGAAATGAGGAATTAAAGGAGTAATCAGAACCAGAATGACCAATTCTCCAGTCAAATCCTTACCTCTAAGGGTATTCAGAGGTCTCAGAGCTGCCATCATTTCTACATTGCCAGAGTGAACACACCTCCACTGGTGTTTGGCATGACATCTCCCACCCTTGGGCACTTATAAAGAGGCCTTAGGAGAGCAAGTCCTTCCTGACAATTCTCAACCATGTAAGACAAGGCCAGCCACCATGTCAAAAAGATTTTTTTTCGTCATGGACTTGGTGAATCAATAATCTATAGATTGTCTACCTGTTCCAACCATATTTTAATCATCGGTGCCTTGACTTGTTTTCAATTTCTCTGAGTTGAATTGTCTTTTGTCTATTTCTATGTTTCTCCATAGATCTTCCCATATTCTAAAGCTACACAAAGTGGTTACCCCCCTTTTTTCTATATTTGCATTTATTGTCCTAAAGGGTATTGTTGTGAATTTACATATTGTTATGTCAGCATACAGAGTCCCACATGTGCTTACCAAGGTCACAAGGATGTTATCTATCACGCTCATTATGTCCTGATTATGTCATGCAGGACCCAATGTTTAATCAATTGATATTGACACATTTTAGTCTTTGTGATCCACATATTTGTCTCATAGTCATCAGGAGATCCAATTTTTCCAATGCTTCATTTGCCTGGAGACAATTCTGGATGGGGTTAAGGGGAAAGGAACAATTGCACGAAGCCTGGTTCTTGATATCAAGTCTCAACTGTTTAGTAAAGTATTCATAGTTAAACTATGGGAAGTGTTTTGTGGACTATTTCTTCCAGGACACAACACAATGTCCCACCGTGAGCATCAAGCCAACTCCCAATCCATAAGGTGCTAGTGCTTACTATACTCAAGTGAGAAACATACCCTTTTTGTCCTTAGATGGGACACCATGTATTACTGCAGTAGTCCCATACTAACTTTACATCCCAGTACCCTGTTCCCAATGCCAGAAAACAGAATTGTGGTAGTATGAAGGGTGCAACAAGATAATTTCTCAATATGTATTGGCAGGGCTTGGAGGACATGGCTCAGTCTGGGATGTACATTCATTTTTAATGCTTTTTACCCATCTCATTCATGAAATGTATAGATGATCAACCTATTGTTATTGCTCTTAATATCTAGCCACAATGCTTCAACATTGACACTAGTTTGCTGATCCAGATCTTAATTTGAGCAGGTGATTGCAGATGGGACATACTGACACTCATTTTTAGAACCCAGTACTTATTTTTCTCTTATCAGACATTTAACCATCAAGAGCTTAAAAAACACACAAGGGAGAAAGAAGGAGGAAGACAAGGATGGAAAGACATTACAAATGTATAGCAAGAACCTGCAGGAGTGAGATAAAGGGCAGGGTGTATCTGCTAATGGATTAAACATCCCTGAGGTGGAATGAGGACTATGCAGCCTTGGTGTTCAAAACATTGACCTTCAATAGTGCGACCGTAGGCTTCTGAGCAAAACCTTGGGCCCCGACAATGTTCTTTCAAAAATTAAGCACTGCCGCTAATCCGTCTGCTCAAGTGTATCCTAAGATATTTTACAGATTTGGTATCCACTATGAACGGTTTTACTGCACTCCAAGTTGTGCAAACCACTGGTTTAAAGGAAAGGGGGTAAGGACTGACCAAACAACAGTTACTTTGTATCCCAACCCCACACCAGAAATGCTATAAATTCAAACTGCGGAGTTGCTGGCCCGAGATCCACAGGTCCACCAGCGACAGCCTGACGTCATCTGTGAACTAAAAGATGGAATGTGTTTTATCTGCAAATTAACACCATTTACAAAATCCACTGATTTAATTGTCATGATTAAAGGTTGTACACAATACAGTGGGGGCATAAGCACCCTTGTCTTATGACCCTAGAGAGCATAATTGAGGGAAAATAATTCCAATTCACCATCAATCTTGCATAGGGCATTCATTTTTAAATTGAGATTCAATCAAAAGTACATATAAAATGAGTGCACATGTGCATTTCTTCAATTTTTGGTGATCAAAAGTTGGGCAATAAACAAAGCATAAAGTAGCAATCCCCCTTGTCATGTATCCAAAAAGTTAGATGGGAGTAATGAATCCTTAAATATTGTGCCATCATTTTCTTATTCAATTGGTTTTTGCATAGAAAGCTTTGTGTGCTTCTCCTTTGCTTGTCAGATCTGCCTCCAAGATGGACAATAAAAAGACACACAATTGATGGACGGAATGCTGAACAAATCAAAATATTCACCCCCAGTCAAGAGATCTGGGTTAAATCCATCATTCTTTTGGTCACCATGCCACCCCAGTTTAGACCTGGCCATATGCAAATCAGTCCTGACCCTGTGCCTCATGGAAACAGTCCAGCCCGAACTGCCAAGCCAGGTCCTCCCTGGACCGGAAACAAGCATCCTAGGACAGGTTTCGGACTTTCAGCCCTCATCAGCCAGGATAGCTTTATTCCAGTGGCACAGTGAGCCCGGGACCCATGTCTGTGCATACCTGGTGCACTTTTAGGGACAGAAAGCAAAAGGCACACAATTGATGGACGGAATGCTGAATGACTGAATGCAGCAGAACCATTCTTTATACAGGAGCACTTTTGGGTATTTGAAATACTTCTCTAACTGTGCATTTCACCCCTAGTTTGTATTCTAGGTTAATAATTTGGGAGATTGTGGTTGCAAATAAATGTGTGAATTCTATTACATGTAATTTTCCTTTTCGCGTTGTTTTAATCGCAGAAATGTCATGCTCACAGCAGTGGATGAATGCTTTGTCTTTATCTGCCAGCGTTTCCACAATTCCTCCCATCAATACACTCATTGGTTTCTTAAACCTATTCAGCCAATTTTGAGATATGTTGTGCTGTAATGTAGTTCCATCAGCAACATATCTCACATTTGGTGGGGCCGATATGGTGTAAGCAACCTCTTCAGGATGAGGGGTAAAATATAAAGTCCTGGGGCTGGAACTTGTCAGCCCAGACTACAGATAGGTTGTCTGTACTCCTCATTTTATAATCTACACTCCAGAGAACGTAGTTGCTTAAATCTCTTGCCTAGTATGCAGTTGCAACAATATCCATATTTTCACACCAGAGTTATAACATATGTACATATTTAATATTTTGAATACTTTTTTATTTGTAAAGTATATATTGTTTGATGTTAGTGTTGAATGATGTTGACCTCTGCCTTGGATTCGCCACTCATGTTTCTTCTTTCAAAGTGTTATTGCATAATTATTTTACTGGTTCACCTGGGTCAAAGCAAAACACCTTATTTCCCAGTGGTGTCTTCACTGGATGGGTCTGTAAGAGGCCTGTTTGACACAAATAACCCCCGCCCCCAGCAACGCCTATAAATCACTGTATTTCATGAGTCTGCCAAAGATCGTGATGCTACATCTGACAATCCCTAACTCCTGTAGTCGAAATCTGCCCAGGTCTAATTAGAGCTTTCCAGCAGATGCACTATGACCAAACAGAAACTTGGATAATGATTCAAGCAACAGACACACTCAAGTATTGGTGCTGTCCACTGCCATTGCTGCTCAGCAGTGGCATAACACAGGCCTCTGCAGCCCAACGTGTGCAGGAAGGATCCTACCCCTACAAAGGGTCCCCAACTGTTTTTGGGGGGCCCATGCAGTTCAAGACCAATGAATATCTAAGAGAGATGCAAGACTCATTGGCAACCTCATCCCATTCTGTTGGTGGGTCTTGTCATTTTGAGTCACATCATTGCTGCTCGGGTGAGCAGAGGTTTGGGTTTGAAGGATGGGCGGCATAATGTGGCATCTTGTTTATGTGTTCTTAACACAAATTAGTGGTGACTTCAAAGAGGAGGGTAGTGCAGTGCAATGATTAATGGAAAGTGTTAATTAGGACTGTATTGAAAAGACAAGCCATAAAGGGATGGATGAGTATTTTGGAATGGGTCGTGTAAAATTTCTGATGATTATTTCAGTGAGGCAGAAGTCCTTTGGAAGAGGCCTGGTATGGGAGTTCATGTAGAAAGTTCTATTGGACGATGGAATGATGGAATGATGGGATGTCTTTGGTGATTGGCTAGACTTGAGGTTCTGTCACCAGGTAGCCTTCCCGGGTTTACCCTAAAGGTATTGCTCAACAAAGAGTACCTTCAAACAGATCACTAATATCAGATTTAAAGTATATATTTATTTTAGGTAAGGCTAAAAAAAATACTTTCCCACCCACTGACTACATACAACCTAAACCCAACAAAACACTTCCACAACACATTCACACCACCAAATATAACCACCTCTACATACATCCAACAAATGTCACAGTAACAACAGCCCTTCTAAGGAAAACACTACCCTCACCAAACAAAATATGCCCACCATGAAAAAAAAAGAAACTACATTTTCCACCCACTTAATACTCCTGATAGCCCTTCCCAAATAGTAACCAATAAAAGGACCAAAGAAGAATGAAAATAAATTGTCTAAATTGAAAATCTATTTTTAATGTCTTCCTGGCCATTCGATAGGATTTCAAGTACCTTTTAAACTCTTGAGAGGAGACAGTTCGAGTGTTATGGGGAGGAGGGATATAACTGGCTGCAGTGTGAGTGGAGCATAGGAGGCTGCGTCAACGCTGGCTGTGGCTACAGTGATCGGTACCCTGGTAATTCCTTTCCACTGTTAGCTGATGTCCACTGGAGGTGAAAGGTACTGCTGCTCCTACCACTTCATCCTCCTTCTCCAACTTGCCCTGTTTGTGGAAAAACAATTCAATGGCATCAAGCCAAAGCCATGAAGCTATATTCTAATGGCTTGGAGCATTAGGTCTCAGTTTTCAGGCCTTTAATTAGATCAATTAGTCGCGAGTTACTAATGGAAGAAAAAAGAGAATGAATTACAGTAGCAACAGTGAGCACAGATGTTTGTATAGTCACACAAGTAGCAGGTTTTTCTACTCAGGGTCAGTGATATTGTACAATGCTGCATACATGGCATTTTAGATCATAATATCTATTTACTGAACTTGCAGCAAATAACTATAAATTAATCCACCACCTCCTGCATGACCAACAAAAAGCAAGCTACTAAAAAAGAGACTCACATGGGTGACAAGCAGTGGTGGTCACTTTGCAAGAGTTAAGTGGTAGACATTCAGGTGCTGCTGTATTTAGGTGCTGTTCAACTATTACCAAAAGATGAGGTGAAACATTTCACCAAAAGCATCAAGCCATGTTAGAAATACTACATTTACGAGTTATGCTACTTATCCTGCACAATTTATTTCACTTAAAGCCACACAAATATTTGAGTTTATCCGGATGCATTATTATGGTCTGTAAGAAATTAGATTAGCAATTGGGGTGGGTGACTGGCCACCTCAAAGAATAATCACAACCCTTGTCAGGGTGAACCCTCAAAGTCACTAAATTAACCTATGTTCAATCCCCTCATAGCTATGGCACAATTTATGGATTTGTGTTAAGTATGTATGCAGTACCAAAACAGTAATAACGCTAAAATGCACACAATAAAAGTCCTTTGAATTAGAAACAAAGAGTGAAACATAATAAGCGAAATGATACCAAAATGACAAAAATCCAATCAGGGGAACCAGAGATGCTAATTTCTAAGGTTTAAGTAGGAATAGCACCAAGAAGCACAAAGTGCCAATAATAGTTACCTTTTGATTTAGCTATTTCCCTCCAGGAAAATGATGATCAATAAATCTAAAACCTTTATTATGGTTTGTGGGCCCAGGTATAAACAATGTAGAATCTTCTTTATTGAAAATACTCCCATTACTAAAGGATACTCATTTTGGTATCTGGGTGTTTTATTTATGAGCAACGGTTCATGGGTACAACAGATTTTAAATACTAAAGCTAAAATGAGCAGAGTCACACAAGGGATTTTTAGATTTTCGTCTAAAAACACATTAGGGGAATGATTGATATTTATAAGGGTAGAGGAGTGACCACTGCTACATATGGGACTGGCCTTTGTAGTTATGCCTCTAGCACTGCCTTGCAAGTGGAGGAAAATAGTTTTTAAAACAGTTATGTTTACCGGCTTCAGCTTCAACTGCGATTGTTCACCAGGATGTTGGCCTGCAGCATCTAGAATACATACGTTTGATCAGACCTTTATTTCTATGGTCTTCTTTATGGGTAAAAGAGGAAACTAGTTTTACTTGAACAATTATTTTAGATTGTATTACGATGGATCAGGGGGCATGTTTCCCTTGGTTAGTGTATACTAATTAATCTTTCAGAATGTTGTTTAAACTGCCCATATGGCCAGATCCTGCACAGGTATCATCACTAACAAAGATGACCATTACAGAAACCTTTTTTCAGTATAGATCTGACCAGTGAATGGCAGTCAACATATCAAAATCGTCAGGAGCCCTATATATGTCACCTGGTGGGTGGAAATAATAATTTATCCTGTGTGACAAACATCCAGCTCCATTTTGTCTTGGTAAGACTGAGATTTGGTATTGTGCACCACTTGTTGGCTTTTCCAAACATAAAGCCTTGTCCTTCAGATATGATCCCTTGCCCATTCAATGCTCGCAGTAAACAAAGCATGATGCACTTTCTGTTGTTTTGTAATTCTTAACAGAATCTTAGACGTTTTTATCTTAAACCTATTTTTCTGTACAAAATATTAGATCTCATAAAGCTGCTATGAAATATTTGATTGCACTAAGTGAACCCTCTGTGTGTTATAATGTTGCCCTTTATATTCTAAAAGCCATCAATGTGAGGAAAGTATTTTGTCTTAGTGGAATGCTGATTTTAAATCATATATTTTAAGTATATCATGTAATGGATATTGTAATGGGTTTTAGTTGGATTCTTATACTAAGATGTATTTATAAATATTTTATGCACTTTTATGGCTGTTCTAACTATCTCAATAAAGTGTACTTAACCGAATCGATTTAGCCATTTAAGTCTTAATTCATGACAGAAGCACTCATTTAACCCCCACCTACTAGGACCACAGGGGAGACACTTACAGGCGCACATTGTGGGTGTCAGGTAGAGGCAAACAGCAGGGTCCAGGCCACTGGTCAGCTTTACTGATGAAGGAACGGCCTCTTGTAGTGTATTGTATCATCATTGCTTGAACAAGAGGTAATCATTATTACCCTTGAAGTTCACTTTTAGGTCCTGGGTACAAGAGGAGCAATTCCAGTCCTCAAAGTCTCCTCCCAGGTCACAGAAAACAGGTCCAATCCTCTTCCATTCTTCCTCAGGTCCACAGTGTTCTGAAGAGGGGGCCAGATGTGCCACATTTATGCCTAGCATTAGATAGTAGATGGGAATGACTTCTGGATATGCCCTAACCAACAGGATAATGGTTCTCGGGGAGAATCCTACCTACTTTGGGCATTTTCAAGATGGTAAAAGTCTTCGGCCACATTAAGCTTGGTCTTTGGCAGCTGGGGGGTGTACGGGGAGTATACTATGGTATTCTTAAAATTCTCCTTCACCTAACACCAAACACCAGTTTCAGGCAGCTATAGTACCCACAATAAACTCAGAGGCGGAAGTCTGGTTTAACAAAGCAGGTATCATCAGCATCCAGACAGTAGATATACAAGAATTGTCTTGCCATTCTGTTTTGTCCCTTTCAAGTGTCTCACAGTCTTACATTTAAAACCCTGAGACAGATGTCTGGTAGGATAAAGCAGGGTTGTGCAGCACCCAGGCAGTGGGTACACATCAATTGTCTTACTCAGGTGATGCAAGTGCTCATCTCTTGGAGGTCCTTTCTCAGTTCCATACGTCTGTAGGATGCCGAGCAATAGAATTTTATGTAAGGCTACATTTGGATAATGGGATCTCTTAAAACATATTTGGAGAGACTAGCCTTTCAGTAGCTTAGTAAGTATGTTCCACAATGAAACGTTGGAATTAGTTGATGCACCTTAAATGTGGTCCAGATTTGCAAATATTTTGTGCTGGATTTGCATAACTTGTGTAACGAAAACCTGGAACAGAGTATTTTGATTGTGTTTATTTATAGGATTTGTGTTGAACAGTTGGTCAAAGTTAAGCAAAGTAGCACCACTTTGTATTTTTTGCGTCAAGAGGGTGTTACATGGGTTATACTTGGGCATTTCCCTGCAACTGCCCATGGGTTCTGATGCAAATCCCTATCTATGAGCATTGGTAGATAGAGATATTGCATCAAAAACATTCCCCTCTTTGAGGCAGGGACAAATGTGGAGCAAGTTTCAAAACTCCGTACATTTATCCAACTTTGCTTGTCTGCTTCACTGTACAGCACCCAAACATACTGTGAAACGTATTAAAGCATAGTTTTGCACAAAGCCTGTGTTTGACAGAATGCACATTCCTTTTCACACAATGCAGCAACTTTGGTTGCTTTGCTGCATTGTGTGAAAAGTTAGTAAATGTGCCCCTTAGTGTTGTGATGTAAACATCTCAAGACTTGAAGCTTAAACTTACATATGTATATATGCATTGTGCCACTAGCTGTTATATTATTGCTAGACGCGGTTCTCAGTTTTCTATGACTTGTTTCTTTTTTCTTTTGATGTATGCAAAATCCATATGCTTATTAATGCTTCTGAATGCAAAGAGAGATGGGTCACTATTATGAAAACAATTCCCTTGCAGATATTTTTCTGTGTGTGGAGAGAACTTGTAATTAGGTTTATTTACAATGTTTAGTGGAACTAAGCAATGCTTTATGGTGTCGTGTCTGAGTAATTCGAAATGAGTTACACCATTTGGCTCTGTTCCCAGAGCAGAATGCCTCTTATCATGTTCTACCAATCTCAATGCTGCTCACACATTAAAATAATTTTTTATCATAGATTTCCACTGAGGTGGCCAGTGGACTGTAACTATGTAATTGCTTGACCCCATTCCCCTGAAGCAAGATGAGCGAGAATAACAGCATCTCATAAAATATTTAGATGCAGTATCAGACATGCAAGACTTGGTTTTGTCTGACATGCTTGAGCCGTGTGTGAGACAAGCAGCAACATTAATTGGATTTTCTTTGCTACCAACTCAGAGGTGCATAAGACTGGGTATTTGTTATTTTTATGGTGTGTTGTCCATAATAAAACTGTTTACGTTCTTGGTATATTTTTAAAAGATAGATTTGCAGCCAAAGCAGTTTTCATCACTAGTTACATGTTAAAGTCATTTTAAAAAGTGGAAACATTCACACAAAGCATTTCCTAGGCAGGAATTTGCAGCATAGGGTGTCAAGGGAGCCTGTTTGTTTGTGAATACCAACACGTCTATGTTTTGCATATTCACAACCTGTACTTCAATTAATTCACACCCTGAAACATGTCAGAGATTTACACCTCCCAGGGACTGTCCTTTAGAAGATTTAGAAATTGGGTTTCTGTTTGGCAGACGTATGCACCTTGTCCAAGCACAAACCACAATCCTAGTCAGGGTAAGTCAAATCCACACTAAAAGATAACCTGTGCTCACCCTCTGATAGCTTGGCACAGAGGAGTCAGGTTTATCTAAAGCAGCAATGTGTAAAGTATGTGTGCAACACATACATACAGTAAGACAATGTGAACACCACAAAAAGACTTCACACTGGTCTGGAAAAAAAGACAATAATTTTATAAAAAATCAAGAACAAAATGAGAAAAATACAAAAAGTAGAAGTTATGAATTTTTAAGAATGAAAAGAATTCTAGTGCTTAGAAGCAATAAGTGCCAATAGGGGGTTCTCTGGTCGCGCAGGACCAGGGAAAAGTCAACAGTTCAGGATGACCACGAAGGAGTGCAGGCTGGGGGAAAGAGCCACGCTGGCCGTGTGAAGAGAGTACCTTGATCCTGGACGAAACAGCATGATGTGGAGTGCAGATGAGTGATGCATCGATGTTGATCCGCAGTCGAGGTGATGCATCAATTTTCCCACGCTGTTAAAGCAGTGATGCGCAGTTCTGATGCATCGGGCTCAGGAGGCGATGTGTTGGTTCTGAGTATCTGGGACCACTTCCATTGAACCAAGCACAGGAGCAGGTCTAGAGACTTTGATGGCCCTGAGTCTCAAACAACAGGAAGCAAGCCCTTGGAGATCACTTTTGTTGTAACACAGAGTCCAGCTCTCCCTCAGCAAGGTCAAAGAGCACTAGGCAGCAGGATAGGACAGCAGAAAACCAGGTTTTCCACATCAACAGTTCAGCAGAGTGTCAGTCCTTGATGCAGCACAGTAGTTCTTCTGACAGGGTTTAGTTGTAGGTCCAGAAGTGCCTGATTTGTTGGGCTCATAGCTCCAATACTTATACCCATTTGTGGGGATGACTTCAAAGAAGGTTTTTTCAAGTGTACAGAAGTACTTTTTCCCCAGCCCTGACTTGAGACTAAATGTGGGGGTAAACAGCCCTTTGAACCAGGGCATTGCCTATTCAGGTGTATGGTGCAGCTCCTCCCTCCCTTCCTGCCCAGGAAGAGCAATCAGAATGCAGATGAGTACTCAGACACACATAACGTTCCTGTGTTTAGCTGTCTAGAGGGCATGCTCAAAGTCTTGCTGTCACCCACCCCAGACAGGTTTTGGCCCACAGAGCTAAAAGAGCAGAGAAATGTCAACATTTTAAAAGTGGCGTTACTAAAACAGTAATGTTAAATCCAACTTTACCAGTAAAGAGGATTTATAGTTACCCCTCAAAGATATAAACATGACACAGCTACTCCTTTCTAATCAGGAATAACAGCGTAAACGTGTTCTAAGGAATTCCCAATGTTAACCTATGAAAGGAGTAGGTCTCACAGTAGTGAAAAATGAATTTATATTGCTTTTTCACTACCGGGACATGAAAAACATACAAGTACTTGTCCTACATTTTACTCGCTGCCCCATGGGCTACCTTGACCTACCCATAGGAGTGACTTATGTGTAATAAAAGGTGAGCTTATCGCTTGGCAAAAGATTTAAATGCCAAGTCGAAGTGGCAGTGAAACTTCACACACGGGCTCTGCAGTGGCAGGCCTGAGCCAGGCTTTAAAGGCTACCTGTGTGGGAGGCACAATCAGTGCTGAAGGTCCACTAGTAGCATTTAATTTACAGGCACTGGGTATATATGGTATACCACTTTACAAGGGACATATAAGTAAACTAAATATTGAAATCATGTATAAACGAATGTTACCATGTTTGGGGGAGAAGCACAGGAACTTTAGCACTGGTCAGCAGTGGTAAAGTGCTCAAAGTCTTAAAATCAGCAAAAAGAGGAGGTAAGCAGGCAAACAGTTCGGGTAAGAACACCCTAAGGCAAGGTGTTGCAAAAGAGAGGTAAAGAAAAAAACTTATCAATAGCCCATGTGTTCGTTCATTGTGGTTTCCTGACTTTTCATTTTGAAATCAACTCCTTTCTTTTTTACACTTAAGATATTGGTTCTACAATCTACGTCAGCAGCACATGATTAGGAACACTGCAATTCAATAAGACCAATTCCCAATCATATTTTCATTTACATTTGGCTTGTAGAGGAAATAGTCTTTTATTCACATTAAAGTTTTGATGATCGATTTGGTGGTTCTTGATGCTGTTCTTTGGTGTCCTGGGCTGTGTGTATTTGGGCAGTGCATTCCATGCCAGTTTGTCTTTCTTCTTTTGGACACTAGAATCCAGACAAAATGCACATTTTTTGCATTCCTTCATAAGTGTCTGAGTTTGAGGCAATTGGGAAGGTACACCCTTTAGTATTGCAATTCAACCTGTGCAAAGCGGGCAAGATTTGCATGTCAAGCAGTCTTAACAATCATGTTTAGCAGCTCTGCTGGGTAATTGTTTAAGTCAAGTTATTGCTCCTCAAGAAAAGCAGGAGAGATATGTAAATCTGGGATTAGACTCATTTGCATCAAATAAGGGCAATGCAACAAACTGGCCTCAGGTAAGCAAAGCTTTACTTCGATTGATCCTGTTAGTTTGTATACCTTCATACATGACTAGAGTTTTAATGACAGTGTAAAAGTAGCTATGAAATATTTTTGAGAAAGGGGTTCTCATTTCATCTATCCTTGACCTTCCCTTCCTTTGCCCAGCTCAGCTCAGCTCAGGAATTTCAAAGGTGAATTCCTGTCTGAAAGCCTTGTACTAAATTAATCACTCAAATTAATAGGCCAGTTCTTCAGGATATTTAGGGAGTACAAGCTTGGGGACAACTATAGTCTTCTGAGGTAATAGCCTGATCACTGAAGAATCAGGAAGCAGCTTGCTCGAAGAGTGATCAGAGTTGACTGGGGGTACGGAAATAGCAGGTAATCTATTAACAGTTATATGTAGATGGTTTTTATGCTGACGGTGGCTTACCTTGAATGGACATTTGCTTCTAAAGGGTGCAGAAGTGGTGCTATGGGGCAACCGATAGGCAGCTCAGGAGTCTGAAACTTGTCTTAGAAACATTGTGTCACTAAGGTGGCATCTTGTGAACCAGTTCTGGAGGAACAAAACTACAAGACTATAATATGAAAAGAATGTTCTGTATATATTTGCACTTTTTGACTATTTTCAGCTACTAAGAACTGGCAGCAGCTCTCTGTGGATCCCTGGTATATATCCTGAAGCACTGCCTGCCTTCCAGTGACTGTTATCAGAGAACAGATCTTGGTGGGTGTAGGTGACGGGACAAAAGTGGAAGACATCCCATCTGGTAAACCAGTGGTTTCATGGCACTATTTAGATTTGGGTAAGTGCAATTTTTCCAACAGCAGCACCACCGCTGAGGCAGCTGGCAAATCCCTTTGACTGATGGCCCATATAACACTGAGCCATTGGTTACTGTAAGTCAGAATGTCCACTCTAACTATGGTGGTCTTTCCACAGTGTATTATTTTTTTAGAAGCTGCAAACAAAAGTATTGTGATCCTTAAGAGGAAATCAAAGAATTGAACCCATATGCTGGAAGAGCACTCACAGCATGGCAGGGACAGTTACTTTTAGATTTTTAGTTATAAGCTCCCAGTCTGGTAATTTGGCTTTGAAAACAAAAAGGTTTGTTGAGCAGGCACATGCATAGTAAGGCTTCAGTATAATGAGCAGAGCTGCCGCAAGGGTGGCTCTGCTGAAGTATTAAAGATATCTTCGTCGGGTACATGTCGAATTACAGTTGTTGTCTTCCACCAAGTCAGTGGAGGACATCCTTCTGCTGATCCACTTTAAATGAAGCTGCCAGACTTGACTGAGTTGTTATTAACAAAGGACTACTAAATGCACAATGATTTTCTGTGTGGTGTATTTGATTTCTGTACACGCCAAAGCACTTTTTTCTAGGATTTCTTGACTCTTTGATGTAATATCCAAAGGTGCTGATAATTAAACCTGTTTACGTCTAAGGGCTAACCTGTTGGAAAGTGGGGTAGCTCAGTCCTTATATCAAGACTTTTTATTAAGGGTTTGTGTTGGCATGCAAAGTGATGCAAAGTGGTGCAAACCCTTGCAAAACTAGTTACTTTTCTGAGCACAAGGTTTTATGTACTAAAAAGGTGCCCTTTTTCAACACAAATAGTGCTTGGGTTGTTACTTGGGTGTGGGGATTTCAGTAAAGGCACCCATATTTTTAAAGCAAAGCCCAATCTACTAAAAAAAATTAAACCAGGCATTTTTTCAAAAAATAACAATCTCATAAAGCAGGGGCTAACATGGAGAATTACTTTGTATCCCTCCAAACATTCCACACTTTGCATGTGTGCTGCACTGCATAGCACACTACCAATGTGCTTATTATTTCACAACTTTTCTACAACTAGGATTTTGAACTAGAAGAGCAGCCATCCAGAACAAACCATATGCTAAACACAATGCACAGCACTCTACCCCATGTTGTAGAGGTTGTGCATGGTGTTAGGTAGCCTGTTCGTGCCCCAGAGCAGCAGATGCTAGCAGCAGCAGACAGTTTTAAAAATGTGGCTCTGCAGTTCTTTCTTCTCTTGTGCAATGCAGTGCAGCGGTTTTAGTTCTAGCAGCAAGTGTTCACACAGATCTTAGAATTTTCTGTAAGAAAAAGTGGCATTCTGTGATTTTGGAAAATTGTAGATCCTGAGTCTGTTGCTAGAGATCATTTAGGCTATTTAGGAGGAGCCTGGTAGTACGGTCCATAATTACACAGCTGTGGAGATTTGAGTATAAATTAAATATATTGAATCAAGAAGATTGTTTCAATAAGAGAGCCGACCCAAGCAATAACTTCAAAGCATCTGGGGAAGCTATTGTGATGTGATTAGGCAGGATAATATTTTGAAGGTCTGTTCAAGAAGTTCATTTACTAAATGTAGAGCCTCAGTGAATAATTGAAGCAACTGCATCAACATCTTAACTACTATTGTGTGTTAAGAGAGCCTTTTTACAGTGTTTAGGATATTTATTAATCATACCTGAATAATCACCTTACTGATTTGAAAATGCTTAATGGATGTCTAGTTAAGATGGATATTTTGAAATGCATGCCTCTTTTTATTATTATTCCTGAAAAAGAATGAGCTACTGCATTTTAAAGATGCAAAACAATGTAACAGTTCTATATTGAAGATACTAATTTTCGCAGCAACCAATGGACCTGAGCAGCAAGCAAGTGTGCATACTGAAGATAAAGAAGACATTGTAGCCCATTATTGACAGATTCCACAATCACCAATGTTATTACTAGCATAAGGAATTCATAGTTTTGCTACAATTCTTATTCTCCTGCACCTCTAAACTGTAAATTGCATGCTGTAGGAGTTATATTGAACCCAATTAGTGCGGGCGTTGGTCAATGGCCAATGCGAGCGCTACCAACCCAGTGAGTTCATCGCCCATTGGCTGACCCTGGTGAGGAATTAAAAGCACTCTCTGGTCCTTGGACCAGAGGATTCCTATTTTAAAGAAAGGGTGGGTGTGAAGCAGAATCGCTTCTGCTTCAGACCCAGTCCACCCTTCTACCCATAGGTGATGTCAGCATGCGGCGAGGTGTGCCTATGTCACAGTTTTTTACCATATTGGATGTGGAGGAACCGGGAGGGGAGTGCTCTCTTCCTCTCAATTAGGGGTTTTTGGGCCCCTGATGCCTCCCTAGGTATAAGGGAGGCATTATTGGAAAGGGGAGAGTCTCTTGTTTCCACATTGCCTTTTTTAAACGGTTCCCTGGTTGTGGATTGCTGTCGCGCAGTGATCCACAACCAGGAACCTCACTAAGTCACCAGGGACATGTGCATTTTAGGGGTCGTCGCAAACACAAGATGATGGATGGAGTGCTGAAACCTTTCAACCACTCACCCCCAGTCAAGAGATCTGGGTTTAATCCATCATTCAAGGGTGGCATAGCGAGCAAAAGAATGATAGATTCAACCCAGGTATCTTTACTGGGGGTGAGTGGTTGAAAATGTTCAGCACTCCGTCCAACATCTTGTTGTGTTTGTGTTTGAAGTGAGTGCTATTTGATTGAACGGACTGACGCCCCGGGGGGAGCAACATTAAAAAAATGTGGTTTTCCTCTGGTGAGCATGATCTTGCCCCCAGGGGAAATATCCAACAAAAAAAAAAGGCAAGAGGTTTTTTAAATGTTTACGTTTGGGGAGTTGCACTTGTGTTGGACAGGCCAATCCCCACTGGTGGCCCAAAAGAGATTTTTAAAAAGATGATTTTTCTCAGGGGATAAAAAAAGGAAAGAAATTTGTCAGGGGGTCATCCCTCCTGGTATATTGGCCGATGACTTTTGGCCCAAATTATTGTTATGTGTGTTCTTCCACTGGGTGGCAAATCATACCCTTCAGGGGAATACACACATTTAAAATAAACCTTTGGGGTTAAATATATATCTTTCTTAATGGGTGTTTTCCCCTGGGGGACTGATTGTGCCCTCCAGAGAAAAACACACATTTAAAAAAAATCAAGGTAGGTGGTTTGTACAGAGCCATCTTTTACCTTAGGCCTGTTGTACATTCACATTATTCTTCAACCCTGTGCAGCATGGAGCAAACGTAAGGCAATAATCTATCTTTAATCTCAGGAGGCACACAATCACGTATCAGCCCTTGGAGGTGTGTGTGTAGGTGTGCTCCCTGTGAAACCTTACACTGCTATCACTCACTGTAAATGTAGCCAACAGGAGAAGTAGCCATTACTTCTGTCATTGGCAAACTTCACTGTGAGTGATAGCCCTGTGAATTTTCATAAGGAGTACACCTGCGTAAAAAGAAAGAGTCTTCGGTTACAGAGACTAGTATGTGAATGTATTCTTCTTGAGATCAAAGGTAGATTTTACCTTCATAGGACCTCGTTAACTATAGCGCCAAGAAACCGCTGGTAGACGTGCGCTCTACAAGTAATTTTAAATTCAAATTCATACATTCATTTCATACTGGCAATGGCCAAGCAGCTCCCCCAGTGGTAAGGCTTTGCTTAAGCCATGACAAAAGTATGCTCTAGTATTGAGTATGTGGCAGGTGAAGTAATACTTTGTCTTTTTTGTCATTTCTTAGTGTATTTGGAGAACCTGCAGCTTCATCAAATAAGCTAAGTTTTTTTTTTTGCTTATTTGCTGCTGTCCATTACTTACAGATGCACACAGCCAGCAACTAATTTAGAGCCATACTTGTGGCTTCTATGTAGGACAGTGTATTAGAAGGAACATTTTAGAAAGTTAGCAGGAATGACATATTAATGTATGACTGCTGCCCAGGCCCTAACTTGAGTTATGGAGGACAGTTCTGAGGCAGGATCAAAGATTGAGACAGCATCTGAGGGAGAGGAAACTGGAGCAGAATCTGGAATCGTTTCTTCAGTCGGTGGAGTTCTATCTGATGACTTGTCTTCCTTTGATTCCAGGGAACATGGTCATGGTAGTTGTGATGTCCATTTCAAGCACAGTCTTTGTAACAGCAAGCTCAGAGGTAGTGCTTTCTTGGCAGACCCCCAATTTAGGGCAGCTCAAATTTCCTGAATGCTGAATGTAAAGTCGATACATCGATAAATCAGCAGCATGGGCCTGGCTAAAGACGCGTCCTTGATTGCTTTGAAGCAAGCACTGCAGATGTTTAACCAACACATGAAAGGCATCCAATTATAATACCTACAACAGTACGCATCTCCATTTCAGCCCTTTCAAAGGCTTTAAATAGGACTGAACCTACATCTTTCTTTGATGGGAATATTAATAAATGGCCTGACTAGGCCTTGTTTCATCATGTGCAAGGATTCTTGGCCCTATCCAAAGTGATTACCCCTCCATAACCCCGGCCACTCCATTTGAGATTCTTTTTAATTTCTTGGTCCTGGGAAAGGTGGTCTAAATAAAGATCCACCAAAACTATGTGTTGACCATTATTATATGTGGAGAGTCCTTCTAGAGACAGATACATCAGAGGAATCTGATGGGTGTTACCTGTATCACCAAGAATTAATTAGTCTGTCTTAGCTAGACTGTTTTTCTGGATCTCCCACATGACTGAATCTCTTTTATGTATGAGTGTTAGTGTGAATGAGCAGGTATAATAGGTGAGAGAGAAGTGCTGATGGTGAGAGTGGGGTTATTTTTGTTTTCAGCAATTACAGTCTTAGTGTTTACCTAGTTTGTATATAAGGAACAGATGAAGTAATTCAAGTGTCAATACATGATTCCAGTGTTGATACGAAATGTGACTATTGAACATTCAAATATTTGAGGCTTTATAGAAATCTAGGTAACTACTTGTTCTAATTGTTTTACTGTTACATGTGTGTGTAGAGAATGACGAACTTGTCTTTTTAAGTATTGTACAGCAGCACAATGAAAAATTAGATCAAAAAAGTATCAAATATTTTTTGCACAAAGAAAAAATATTAAAAATATATATTTTTGTGATTAATTTGTTGTATGACATTGATATTGGGGTTGTGGTATTTATGAGCCTTAGATGGTCACACAAAAAGCAATAAAGGTCAGTTTAGAGGTTCCCCTTGCCTGTAAAGTGAAGGTTCCCCTTCACTTGAGGAGTTGATGACATGTTTGGGCTTTATGCTCAAAGTAGGATAGTGCACAAACCAAGATTGCAGTCATACTAGTCTACTTGCACGGTTTGGGAATCCCGCAGGTATCTATTTTTTAAAAATGCACAAGTTTGCTTGGTTTCCCTAGTTGCTGGCTGAACTCGGGGCCAAAATCCTCACCAACTGACATTGCAAAAAAGGATCAGTTTTTATTGAAAACATTTGAAGTATCTATGTTGTATTGTGGGCCGTTTCCTGTCAAGTCACTAGGCCTACCCACACAGGTGAGATACCATTTTTATCAGGAGACTTGGGAAAATGCTAGGTGGTAGGAATTTAGTGACTGCTCACAGAATCCAGAACTTTCTATGACAGAAATGTAAAGGGTATGGGCCCGATTCACAGAACAAACTTAAGACTAAATCCTAAACTTAGTACCATTCTGGTATTCACAGAATGCACCTAGTACTTCTGGTATTCACAGAATGAACTTACTACTTTTGCTATTCACAGAATGAACTTGGTACTTTTGCTATTCACAGAATGGATTTACGACTACTAAACTTACGTCCGCACTCGGGCCGGAAATTCCGGCCCGGAGGCGGAGCTTCCGGCCCGGAGGTGGGGATTCCGGCCGATTTAGCTAAGGCCGAAATCTCCGCCTCCGGGCCGGAAACTCCGCCTCCGGGCCGGAAGCTCCGCCTCCGGGCCGGAATTTCCGGCCCGAGTGCGGACGTAAGTTTAGTAGTCGTAAATCAATTCTGTGAATAGCAAAAGTACTAAGTTCATTCTGTGAATAGCAAAAGTAGTAAGTTCATTCTGTGAATACCAGAAGTACTAGGTGCATTCTGTGAATACCAGAATGGTACTAAGTTTAGGATTTAGTCTTAAGTTTGTTCTGTGAATCGGGCCCTATGCGTTTTCTTAGTCAAAGTTTGTAGTTTGCAAGGGCTTCTGGGTAATAAAAGCTGGTGAGATCTATGTAAGTAACCCACCCTTAATTTCTCTTGGTATTTAGTTTTAAAAAATGTACAGGTTTGTCAGGTTTCCCTAGGTGCTGGTTGAGCTAGGGCTTGAAATCCACAGATTCGCATATTGCATAAAAAGGGTCCAATTTCAGTGGAAAAATGTGGCGTCCATTTTTCGTTTTGGGCTGTTTCCTGTCACAGGCCCTAGGTCTACCCACGCAAGTGAGAAGCCATTTTTATCAGGGGACTTGGGGGAAATCTAGGTGGTAGGACTGTTGTGGCTCCCCACAGTTTTCTGAGCTTTCCATCACAGAAATGTGAGAAAACTGAGTATTTTGTATACAATTTGAGGTTTGAAAGGAATTCTGGGTAGGAAACCTTGTGAGACCTATGCAAATCACCCCACCCTGGATTTCCCTAGGTGTAAGATTTTACAAAAGGCCCAGGTTTGCTAGGTTTCCTCAGGTACCAGCTGAGCTAGGACCCAAAATTCACAGCTATTCACTTTACAAAAAAGGGTCAGTTTTCAGTAGGAATATGTGGTGTCCATTTTGCACTTTGGGCTGTTTACTGCTGCGGGCAGTCGGCCTATCTACACAAGTGAGGTATCAATTTATTGGAATACTGGGTGGTAGGAACTTTGTGGCTCAATGCAGATCCAAGAAGTTTCGGAACATAATGAAAAACAATTTTAAGGTGCAGCACAGTTGGCTCTAGGTACCTCAGATTCTTGGTCAACCTACAAACCCTACATATCCCCACAACCAAAAGGGTTTAGCAGATTTTTTTTTTTAAATAACATTTTTATTGAAATCAAAATCTACAACAATTCAGCAGTCATGACACGTAATGAACCCCTACACAGGCGGAATACATATTTGGGCATTGGAGACGACAAGTAGTACATCACGGCAATAAGCGCCGAAACAATTCAAGCATTGAAACATTACAAGGTGGTTCACTGTACATTTGAGGACTCCTGAGTCCCATCCCACCCAGTCGTTGCTAGGTGGCCTTAAGAGTTCAGGTCACCGCGATTGCCCCCAGTTTGTCCAGCATAGCCTGTCTCTCCCGTCGTAGTTCCACCGTTGGAGAAATACAAATGTCCCCCCGATATTTATTCCAGCGTCCCCACTTGCGGTCCCACTTCCTAGGGCAACCTCGACTCTTATAGACCGTTTTCTCTGCCACCATAGCTAGATCCATATCATTGGCCCAGACACGCAGCTGCGGCACGGCGGCCACCCCCCACTTCTGGGCAATATTCCTTTTAGCGATGGCCCAACCCAACGCAGCCCACTCCTGCTCCGCTTGGGTGAGGTCCGTAGCTTCCCACACATTTAAAAGGCAGAGTTGAGGAGAGGGGGCGACTGGTTTCCCTATGGACCTCGCCATCTGTCGGGTGACTGCTGTCCAATACTGCTGTACCAGGGGACAAGCCCACAGAATATGTATAAATGTACCTATCTGATGAAAGATTCACAGGCAGAGCTCCTCTGGACTCCTTCCCAATTTACACAACAGGGGTGCATCAAAATACACACGGTGCAGCACTTTGAGCTGAACCAGGCGGAGTCGCATTGGTATTGCCACTTCCCTAGGGGAAGCTAGCGCGTCTCTCCAATCCTCGTCAGCCATGTCACCCACATCCATCTCCCACCTGGCACGTGTTTTCTGCATTGTGTCGGCACGATTATTAATTAACTTTTTATATGTTAAAGAGATAGCCCTGCGGTCCATTGGATCCAGCACCAGCCTGTCTTCCAAGGGAGAGTAGTCTGGAAGGGGCGCCCCCACAGGCAGGGCGCTGTCGATAGCATGGCTAATTTGTAGGTATCGATCATGTTCTGAGGGCGCGAGCTGGTATTTAAGTTGAAGCTCAGCGAAGGAAGCCATCCTGCCTTTAACCCACACATCCCCCACCGTAGAGATACCAATAAGGTCCCATTTATCGAAACCCGCGCAAGTGCTCAGTCGTCCCAGACAATCAGGTTCCCAGAGTGGGGTGGCATTAGTCAGCCGCCCATACCACCCCATGCGTCGCTGGAGCAGGTGCCAGATTTCCACCGTTCGGGCCGTAGGCCAGTCAAGACTAGTTTTTTCGGGTTTGAGTACAATGCCCTGCTATAACCTCCCTTCCCCAAAAGCCAGCGGTCCATTCGGAAGCTAGGGTCATCATGAGACCCGAGCACCCACTGGTTGACTGCGATCAGTTGTGCTGACTGGTAGTAAAGGCGTAAGTCCGGCAGTCCTATCCCACCGTCGTACCAGCCCATAGTCAGTTTTGCATTGCGATACGCGGCGGCCTGGTATCCCATAACAGTCCACGTAGTGTTGCCTCAATCTTCAAAAAATAGGCTTCTGGAATCGGAATGGGCGTATTCTGAAGGGCATAGAGAAAATGGGGGAGGGCTAGCATCTTAAAAAGGGCTGCCCGGCCCAGGAGTGTAAGGGGCAATGTCTTCCAATGGACCACGTCGGAGCTGAACCGCTGCAGTGGGCCCACTAGGTTTCGCTCATAGAATAGGGATGAGTCCGAGGTTATGAAAATGCAGAGATATTGGAAACCCTGTAATGCCACCGGAATATTATATCCCCTAGGACTATGCGGCGGGTCACCCCAAAGGGGATACATCTGGGACTTGGACCAGTTGATCTGGTACCCAGAGTGGGCCCCAAATATATGAAAAATATGCAGTACCCGACGGACCGAACGCGCCGGGGAGGCCAGATACAACAAAATATCGTCCGCATATAAAGAGATACGGTCTTCATGATCTGCTGTCCATTTAAGGCCCCTGAGCTCCGGGTCGCTTCGAATCCAGACCGCAAGCGGCTCAAGTGCCAGAGCAAAAAGGAGCGGCGACAGTGGACAGCCCTGTCAGGTGCCACGGCCGAGGGAGAAGGAATTCGAACGGTGGTTGTTGACTGATACATGAGCCGTGGGCAAGTTATATAGCAGTCGGATCCACCCTATCAGCCGCGGACCCAGCCCCACCCGGGCCAGGACAGCGAAGAGATACTCCCATGCCACCGTATCGAACGCCATTTTGGCATCAAGCGCGAGTAATAGCGCTTCCTCTTGGAGTGTGGCAGCACGGCCCAGGGCCCAATGGACGCGGCGCAAATTACGTGCGGTATTACGGCCTGACATAAAACCCGACTGGTCCGGGTGGATTAAGGCAGTGAGATATGGAAGCAGCCGATTGGCCAGTAGCTTTGCCAGGATTTTGGCTTCTACTGTGATCAGGGAGATGGGTCGGTACGATGCACACTCATCCGCTGGTTTGCCGGGTTTGCGGATAACCACTATGGTAGCGGATATCGGCTGGGAGGACGCCAGTCTCATAGCACTCCTTATATAAATTTAGTAGGTGTGGTGCCAGTGTCAGAGCCATAGATTTCATGAATTCTATCGGTATTCCGTTGGGGCCCATGGCCTTTCCGGAACGCATATCTCGGATAGCTTTTTGAATCTCCTCAATTGAGATATCTGCCTCCAAAGCCTCCTTATCTTGCTGGGAGACAGATCGCATTTCAATAGTGGCAAGGAGGTCCGCCGCCCAACTCGCCTGCGAGTTCTGTGGCGGAGTATATATTTGCTCATAATTCTTTGTAAACGTTTCGGCAATGTGTTGAGGGTCAGTCATCAGCACTCCGTCCGGCCCTTTGACAGCACCCACCCATCGTGCAACCAATTCCTTACGTTCCAGCCATGCCAGCAATTTACCGGTGCGCTCCCCCAGTTCATAAATTCTGTGCCGAGTAGCGAGAGCGCGTCGATTGGCCTCTTCAAAGAGCAGTTGCTTATAATCCTGTCTCTTAACCTCGAGCAGGTGTTGGGTCTCGGTGGTAGGGGCATGTGAGACCCCCTGCTCGAGCTGTAGTATCTCTGTCTCCAACTCACTAACCCATCACCTACGTTCAGTCTTGTGTCCCACAAGCAGTGACAACGCCCGTCCCTTGATGACTGCTCCGTAAGCACCCCATAGTATTATCGCCGACGCCACCGACCCCACGTTTTCCTCAAAATAGTAATCCGTATCTTGCCTCAGGGAGTCTCTAATGTGCGGGATGTTCAGCAACCAGGGCTGAATCAGGATGGGACCAGGTTGCCGTACTATATTGGCCCCAACGAAAGATCTTACCGGGGAGTGGTCAGAAATCCCCTGCGCTAAGGTCAAGGAATCAGTGAAGTGTTGGATATGTTGCGCCTGTGTGAACAGGTAATCAAGCCGCGAGTGACTGCCGTGCACCCCAGATTGAAAAGTATAGCTCACATCTCGGGGGTGTGACCATCTCCAGACATCCACCAGGCCGAACGCGTCCGCAAAATTGCGCAGTCGCGAGCCCCACAGATCGTCCCGTCGGGGAGGAGTGCGATCTACAGTCCCATCCATCGTCAGGTTAAAGTCACCGCCCAGAACCATGGCTCCCTCCGGCAAGGTCATTAAGATTGTCCCTACATCTGCCAGGGTCTGGTGCTGAAGGCCCGTCGGCGCATACACTGAGAGCATATTGAGGACTTTCCCCTCCCAGCTACCGGAGCAAGCAACGTACCTACCCTGCGGCTCAGTCCGGGTGGTGTGAATCACGTAGGGGCAGCCCTTCCGCAGGAGGATCCCCACCCCTCTGGATCCCGAGGTAAAGCCTGAGTGCGCTACCATACAATACCACTTCCGGTCTAGGGCCTGACACGAGTTACCTATGAGATGCGTTTCTTGTAGCAACACCACATCAACGCGGTGTCGATGAATATATTGTTGCACTATACCCCGTTTAATTTTGTCGCCCAGCCCATTGACGTTCCAGGTCATTAGGCTAAGTCCTTGAGCCATAGCCATAAGATCTTAATAGCAACATGTATGATTTGTCGGAGTAACCGTTGCAGAGAGGTCTGTAGCCCTCACCCCTGAAAACAGCACCAGCCGCCACCACGCCCTTCCTGAAGACTAAGGAGAGGAGACCAGGAACCTGCAGGTGAATACTCCGTGTCACATATCGATAAAGTATGCCGTGCAGGACTGCTGCAAGAAAACAATAAAAAACCACCCCCCCAACAAACTGAATCAAAATATTGCAACACCCATGAAAATACCCCCCCTCCCTGCCTCCCTGCGAAACGGGACTAGAACAGCCCGCCTCCCCCAACATGCAGAGTGCCTGTCGCCCCCCCCCATAACCACTTTGAGGTAACGTGCGCCGCCCCACTCCCATCATAGCACTTGACATCTCATAAGATCCGTCCCCCTCCCCCAACCCTATTCCCGCCAGGCCCAAGGAGTCTGTTTTAGCACTGCTGGATTGCCGGAGCCCCACCACGCCAGTCCCAACTTGCCAGAATGAGACCCCCTCGAAGTGGGTTTAGCAGATTTAATAGCACATTGCTTTTGCAAATCGGCCAAAGTGACAAACAGTTACAGATGAAAAAGTTATTACAAATGGTTGTTTTTTGTATTGATTTTCAAAATATCTTTATTTCAACAGCTGGTTTCTTTGGGAAGACCTTGAGGGAACTACAGATATGACCCCTTGCTGAATTCAGAATTATTTTCTACTTTTCAGAAATCTACATCTTTCTTAGATCACCCATGGGCTTCTTGCAAAATTCCAACACAAACTCGAAATGTATTTAAAACACAAAAAAATAGGAAAAATGGGCTACATATGGGAAACATGCCACAACTGTGGTTTTCTTGAATGCTGGGAAGATTGTGACTTTAGCACAGAAATCAAAACAAATACTTTTTTTTCAAGCTACTTTTTCCTATCCCCCCTCTCAAAAAAAGCTATATTTTGCCTATTTCTCCATCCCATTCCTGCGAATCCCCAAACCCTGGGTACCTTTGCAATCTCCAGGATGCTAGAAAAAAAAGATGCAAATTTGACGTGGATAGCTTATGTGGAATAACTTATGGATGCCTAAGTGCAAACTACTCCAAATAGTCAAAACAAGGCTCACCACTGGGGGGAAGCCTTAGGAATTAAAGGGTTACAGACCAGCACTGGTATTTACAAAATTAATTCTGAAAAATCTGGTCAGTATCTTCATCATCTAATGAGTAGTGTTATAGATTCAGTTCATCTGAATGCAATTTCTTTCAGGTCCTTTACTAAATGCTTGATGTGGTGTGTCTTATCTAGTAGTCCAAATGATGTAATTAAATGGTATTGAGGATGTTTCTGCTATCATTGCAAAGGGCCCAGAAAGACCCTGCACACTTTTGGTATTTATGGTTCAAATATGTTTATTGTATTTATATCAGAATTCAACACATAGAGCAAACAATATACATGCCAGTGACAAGTGTTTCAGGGCCAAAAGGCCTGTGCTTAAAATGAAAGATGAATTACTGACAGAAGAGCAGGTAATAAATTAACAGAAATAAACCCATCTGACCCCACCTTCACCCCCCTCCCCCGTACTCACTTGAGGTTAAGCAAGGGCAAAAGTAGATGTGACGCAGATGGAAGAAATAAGGCAAGGTCACATATAGCATCCTTTGGTAATGGTTTATGTGACCGCATGTGTTGCACCTGCAGTAGGTGAATGTGACTCTGGGAGCAAGCACAGGGTCCTCAGGTATTTCAGGCATGTGAGTTTGTTAAACTCCGTAAGGAGGAGAGAAATAAGGGAGGCTCAGAGTCTCTGATACTCGTCCCAGCTGTGCTCCACTGCTCAAATTAGTTTCTCCATTCCAAGGATCTACCACAATATGTGAAGACAAGTTGACTGTGTTGGGACCATGGTGGCACCCCAGTGAGAAAGAAGCACCTCATGTATAGCCCTAAGAGTTAGGCAGATCTGATGCTCCCTTCTGGATTTTAGTGGATGGGGGAGAGGGTCAGGAAGGTCCAGGATTGTACAGGCTGGGAAGGGAGGCAGTTGTGTGTCCATGTGGGCATCAGTGTCCGCCAAAACATATTCTCAAAAACGGGCTCATTTGGGCAGGACGATAAGAGATGTATCAATGTTCCCAAGTCACTGCCGCCTTGCCAACAAGTCCTGCTGCATGTGGGGTTTATGCTAAGGAGTATGGCAGGGGTAAGAGACCAATAAGGGATAATATTGGTGTCCATATCTATGCTGGCTATATTACGTGCTGTTCAATGTGCTTGGCAATCATTCGCGCTCCATTTTTTGGTTGTCAGGGACATCCAAGTCTCTGCTCCCATCTCTGCAGGGCAAAGGTCTTCTCCCCCACGTGGCCCTGTGCGAGAAGGATGTAAAATTCAGTTATGAGGTGCTTGTCTCTCTCCATTTCTCGAAGGCGGTACTTCACCCCCTTTGCGCCCCTGGTAGACTGAGGGCTGCAGAACCCAGTGGCAGACCTGGAGATAGCGGAGGGGTTCTTAGTCTGGGAAACCATAGTCCTCCTTCAGGCGATCAAATGTAATTATCCCACCCTCATCAAAAGAGCTGTCCTATCAAAATGCATCCCACCTGTAGTCATATGACGTAGGTTGAGGAATGGAGGCCCAGGGTGAAGTCAGGGTTACCCTGAAATGGGGGTCATTGACGAGGGAAGGGTTGACAGGTCCCCCACAATGTTACAAAGTCCCAGGTCACAAAGCCCTTGGATGGTTGAGGAGTAAAGCCCCAGACCCTATGTTTGCATGAAAGCTTGGGGGGAGTTCCAAATGTGCACCCCTACTATCGCACAGTCAATAAACACCAATGTTTCTCTGACTTGGATCACTGACAGAATATCGACGGATAGAATATCGAGTCTACAATATCGATGGACAGAATATCGACAGCCTACCTCTACAATGGTAAGTACAAAAATATCGAAACCAACATATCGTTGTTTAAAATATCGGTGTTTAAAATATCGTTTTTTTTTAAATGTCTTAAAAACAATATAAAAATCGTTAAATTATAAATATAATTAATAAAAACATAGTTAAAATTATATAAAAATGTTAAAAACTGATAAATGTTAAATGTAATATAAAAAAATTGAACATACATATTTAATTTTTTATCGATTTATCACTCCAAAGCGCTTCCAGGCACCAAGCAGAGAGACGTACAACTGTGTTTTGCTGTTATGCTTGCCGAGATGGCGTTTTAATTTTTCAATCAGTGCAAATTTTTATATATATATTAACTTAATAATATTAATAAATAATTATTTTATTTAATTATAAAATGTCAGAAACATAAGAAAAGGTATAAATACATACATATATACATACACCTGTAATATAAATATACAAATAATATAAATATATAATAAATTAAAATATTAAAATTGATATTTATTTTAAAAAACATTTTTTACACAACTTTAACTCGATGAAGAGTCAGTGAGCCTGTCTGTCACACAATGAACTGCATCAGCAGCCTTGTTCTCTACGGTGCCCATGGGTGATGCACCGCTGTCTCCTGGAGGCCCCACCACCACCCAAGAGGGGTCTCTCCACCAGCAGGTGGGTCAACATGCATGAGGGAGCCCCCAGCTGGGTTGCTGTGGTGGGCTTCCCCGTGACATGGGGGGCCCACTGACTCCCGGCATTGCCTGCTCCATCACTGTGCCCCCTGTCTCAGTCTCACCAGAATCACAACTGCTGCCTCCTCGCCAGCCTGAGGCACCCCATTTGGTTCCAGCTTTTTTGGGGGGGCACTTCTGCTGCATCGCTCCATGCCTGCACACCCGCACAGTTACTCCACTCTACGTCCTAGGTCTTGAGCGACCACCATTGGTGCTGGGTCCTTTAATTTTTGGGACACCCAGTGGCAACAACGATGATCTTGACATGATACTGCCCACCTAAAGGCCCTTATACCCTGTCTGTCTGTAGAAGTGCCCCTACCATGCAGCATGACATGGTGTACCAGTCTGGCCTTTACAACCCTAGGACCCCTGGCAAGGCCACTCTGACTTTAAGGGACTCTCTTGCAGTACAGGATGCCTCTTCACACTGACAACAAAATGGCAGTGGGCCAGGGAAAGGAACGATGGAAACCTTAAGGACATACTTACCTTCCACACTGGCAAGCCAGCTGACAACAGCCAGCCAGCAATACAGGGCTCTACCACATGGTCTAGCAACAATGAAGAGGCACCCTGAACACAATCGTTTATGGAATTCTTTTTTTTCTCCCTCTGAGACGACCTCCAGGTAGTGAAATAAGGCCTTTTACATGACATATGGGAGGTCAGGCAAGAGCTGGAGGTCCCGGGTGATGCAAGATTCGTGCACTGTTCACTACAGGGGGCACGAGCTAGCACTCTTTCAGGATCACTCTGCGCCAGCACTGCAGAAGTGCAGGCTCTTTGACCGGTCATGGAATTTCTTAGAAGGAAAGGCGCGACATACAACTGGGGCCACCCATTTTGCATAATTTTCTTCTGGGACGACAAGCTCCATCAGATCTTGACATTAGAGGAGGCACAGTGCTCCTGAACATTCCTGATCTAACCATGGGCGCCAGGAAACTGCTAAATGAATTAAATCAAACAGTTTTTCTATTGCAGAACATGTGGTGGGTGACATATGAATCTAAAACCAGGTAATATAAATTTCACATAGCATTTTGGGGGCAGTTGAAATGCTGTAAGTATTAATTGAATAGACATAGAGGTGGGGGGTGGGCACAGGGACTGGCTCCAGGCCAAGCCTGTTACCAGCCATGCTACACATGGCTGAAGGCTGTGCACAATGTGTGCTGGCTGAAGGCAGAAAATAGAGGCAGGACCTGGCCACAGGCCATGTCCCAAACCGTTTCCCCACTGCACTTTGTCAAAGCACAGTGAGTGGTTGGAAATTAAGTACATTAAAAAAGTACAAGGAAATTCACTGACAAAAACAGTTCAATAAACTTGTAGTGTGTATTACACTTACCCTGACTAGGATTGTGGTTCCTGTGTGGACAGGGGGTATACCTCTGCCAACCAGAAACCACATTTCTAACAGAAACTCTATTCCCAGTCACGATAATACTCAAACCAGGAAATCCACAGGCCCACTCTCTCAGCACCCAGCATGAATATTGATCAACACACCCCAACCGTCTCAAGTAAAATCAGAGGCTTCTTGAACAGTTTCAGAACCTTGTATGAGGGGGAAATCCAGAAATCCATTCAAGGGAGAAGCCTGCCCCACATTTTAACAATCCCATTCCTTCCCACCTTCTGAAAGAGATCCACCAATCCATCACTCCCTTATTGACAAAAATCATAAATGCATTTCTCCATCAAGGATCTCTCCAAGATTGCTTGAAGATCAGCCAAGTATCTCGTTATTTAACAAAAAAATCGTTACTGACCAGAAAGACTTAATAATTTCTGACCAGTTTCTAGTCTGCCTTTCCCGGCAAAATTGATAGAAAAATGCACCCATGATCAGCTATGCAAACACATCAAGAATCCTGACCTATTAGACAAACATCAATTAGATTTCAGTCCTTGTCACAATATCAATGTCACAAATCTAAACATGCTAGATGATCTACAAACATCATTAGACCAAAACATATCCTGTCTCCAAATACTTCTACATCTGTCAGCGGCGTCCGATTCTGTCAAGCCGCAAACGCCTCAGAGAAACTCTTGAAGTCAGAATGGGCCTATCAGAAGCCATCCTTAACTTGTTCACCTCCTTGAGGTAGCCGGTATCAGCAGGGGCATTGAAGAAGGATCTACAATTTCACCTATGCTCTTCAATCTATACATTGAACCACTCACTAAAATTCTTACGCAATCAAAAGTTTCATACCACGCGTGTGTTGTTGATACTCAGTCTACATCAAACTCTCCTCTCCAGAGGATATGCACAAACTGGATCACACCCTGAGGAAAACACAGGACTAACTGGCCCACAACCATCTAAAACTACATCTCCTGAAAACCAAATTGAGTCTTTTCGCCCCACCACTTAGATCCCAACAACTGCAACTTTACTCTTTTAACATCAACTCCCTGAACATCAAAGGGCTAAACTACACCCCAACTATTTGTAAATGTAAATGTAAATGTATTTGTACTTATATAGCGCACTTCTACCCAGGGGTCTCGTAGCGCTGTATTCATACCGCTGTTGAACCCTTCCTGGTTTTCCTGTGAGATGTCCACTCCTGAACACCCCTAAGGTGAAGCCAGGTATCCTAGCGCTGTGGGGGCCGTTGTGCAGATTAAGCAAGCTATTGCCCAGAGTTGCACAGTGGGATCCATGATTAGAATAGGCACCGAGGCGAGAATTATCAGGTCCGGGGAATTGAATCCAAGAGCCGCCGAGGCGGGAATTGAACCCTGGTCCCGGGCCAGACCTCAACTGTAACTCTGCAAAATCATTAGGCATCACACTAGACTCAAATCTTAACATGAAAACTCACATTAAAGCTGCAACCAGAAGTGCCTTCCTACATCTGCACCTTCTAAAGAAACTAAAACCCTTCAAACTGCTAGGGGACCTCATAACAGCAGTGGGACCTCTAATGCTCTCAAGACTGGACTATGGGAATGCCACACTCATAGGGCTACCTAAAGCCAGCCAGTCCCAATGAAAGCTACAATAAATGCAGCAGGAAGGCTTTTAACAGGCACACAGCATTATGATTACATCTCCCCTTCACCCAGAGCACTCAACTGGCACCCAGTTGAAGCTAAGTTGCAACTGAAGGTTGCACGCATAAAACACAAAACCCTACAAAATTCGGACCTAGTACATGGCGAATAAGATCAAGCTTGCAGGAGGTGGGAGGGGTTCTAGAAGTGCTAAATCCTTCATACTAGTACTACCCAGATTCAACAAAAGGAAAACTCACAGCCGCACTTTCACCAGTTCCGTGCCAAACATTTTGAACTCCCTACTACCCTCAACGAGAGCAATTACCTCACTCAGGCTTTACAAGAAGGAAGTAAAAGCCATAGTACTAGAACTTGTTTCTTGAGAGAACTATTCTGAAACTGTTATCTCACCATAATTGATATTGCATTTTATTGTGTTACCTTGCTCTTCGAATTCTATGTACAACGTAGCTTAAGTGACAGCTTTTTTTACTGTACTGCAAACCTCGTCAGCTCTTTCGTTGTACAACGCTCTGATACCTTGATGATCATTTTTGTGCTTTATAAAACATAATAAATAAATAAAATAATTAAGCAAATACAAATTCACATTCTCTTACCTCTGTTGTTGCCTCTGATGGTCATCTGCATGTGTTCTATTCTCTCCATCATCATTGTCCTCAAGTATTAGTATGCATCATGCTATGGAGTAGGTTTGGTATATATCACCTTCATGTGTTCTGTTCCCTCCATCCTCAGTGTACCCAGGTATGAATCAGAATCAAGTTATGGAGTATCCCACAACATTGCAGCAAAGCTTTTCAGTTGTGTAATGTAGTGCACCTCCAGTATGAAACAGGCATCTAAACTTCATTTTTAAGGGGTCTACTGCATTCACAATTGCATTATTGAGCCTGCTGTGTCCTTGGTTATAAGCTTTCTCATACACATTTTTGGTATGCCCCAGTGGTGTCATGAGCCACAGCATGAGGGGGTGTCCAGTGTCAGCTGTAGGGAAGAAATACACTGGTACTTTTTCTGCAAGTGAGTAAGCACTCACACTCAAGGGTTAGCACCTGATTTAGACTTTAACAGATGGGTATTTCATCTGAAACATGACGGCTATCCTGGCAACCTTATTACAAGTTCATTAGTATATAATGTATCTGCCAAACAATAAATCAAGTCCTTAGTTTGTTTAGCTAATCTTTTGTAAGTGAAGTGTCACCATTGTATGACCCAGTATGCAACGCAACACCCATTGATTTTGACTGTGCCTTATTTACAAGGGTGGCATAAATATGGGGCAGGCCCAAAATTAAGATCATAAAAAAATCTGATCTTAACATGTCGACACCAGGAGAAATGTTTAATTTCTCCTCTTTTTTGCTGATTCTATGTCTGCTGCACTATGCAGTGCACATAGAAACAGAAAATCGCCATGAATTAATGTTTATGTGCAGGAAGGTGTGCCTTCCTGCATATAAATAATCATTAAAAAAATGACAATTTGCAACTTCTATGAGTGCTGTACAATGCAGCATACATAGGAATTACAAATCACCATTCTGAACTGTTTATGTGCAGGAAGGGATGCCTTCCTGCACAGAAACAATCATTACCCCAACTTAGGCACCCTTGACTATGGTGCAGGGGGTTCCCGAGTTGGCGCTAGACAGTTTAATTTAGGTGGGGCAGTGGGGCCGTGTAAGGGGGGATTTTGAGGGACAATGCAGAGGGAAAATTAATTATTTATTTAATTTTCCCTCTGCATTGTCCCTCTAAATCCCCCCTTACACGGCACGGACCGCGGCTGATCATACTTGTAATTATTAATTTCTATTTATCACGTGCTGTACATACCACTATTGGTAAATTCTGCACATGGTTTTCATCCCATACAGACCCTTGACAATCGATATTTACCACATGCGGTGAATATCACATGCAAATTTCACCTGTAATCAGCTGGGACGGCAATTCCGTATGATAATTACCAATACACAGGGTATATACCACTGTCATAATTGTGCCTGATTTTTTGCAATAAGACGAGGTACATAGAATGTCAATGCATAAGAGGACAGACAGTTTTACCCCAAATTCAACCGAGTGAAGTAACGTCTGTTTTATGAAATCTCTCCGCAATCCGAAGGACCAATCAACTTTTAATCGGCCTAGCACACAGTATTGCAACTCTCATTGCAAAGTGGTTGATCACAGGTTATCTAGCTGCTTTTGCCTTGCTCTGCATAAGAGGCACAGTTCAATGGGCTCGGTGATAACTTACATTAATGCTTCATTTACGATCCATGAACAAAAGTGAAAAGAACATTCTCGGGAAAGCCTGCTGTGTTTTATTGCATAATTCTGCAAGTGGCTGATAACATTTTTGAGCCAATAAAATATTTAGATGTCCTTGTCAGTTTTGTGCAATGCTAAAGATTACTTAGACGGATGTAGGGAATTTTTGCTTCCTCTTTATTGGGTTTATTACCATGCTGTTTTTATCCTTATTAAATTGTGCCTCGGGGAAAAAGGTGCATGATCAAATGCGAAATGGTGTGTCATTGACTGTATCATTGCGAACAGACACATTCTTCTGCAGAGATGCTTCTCTGTGGGAAGGAGACAAAAAGCCCTCTTTTGCTCAACAAAATGTGTTTTGGAATATCATTTTTTGTTACTTATAGGCACTTATTTTAGGCGCCAAGATCTAGGGCGCAAGTTTGGGGTAAAACTAAACTTTAAGATTGTGTTGAACCAGGGATGTGCATATTTATAACATGGGGACATTGGAATGCGTACGTCATCTTACATGCTCTGTAGCATGTTGTTTGTGTTCTGAGATGAAGAGTGTGTTCTCAGTGAAAACTGACAATGAGGGGCTTTGACACATTATCAACTTTGCCAAAAAATCTATTCAGTGGTGTGACAAGTGTATCATGGCCCTAATGCAGGGATGTACAATAGTCCTCGCCATGGGATGAGCAATAGTTTCATTATTGTTAAAAAAAAAATACACAAGTAATTATAATTAAATTAACTATATTTTAAAAATAAATATTCTTACATCCATTTTTGTTAATTACAGTCGTGAGTCCCGTGCTCTCCATACCACTGGAATCAAGCTATCCTGGCTGAAACCGGTCCTAGGATGTTTGTTTCCAGTCCAGGGAGGACCTGGCTTGGCAGTTAAGGCTGGACTGTTCCCATGAGGCACAGGGTCAAGACTGATTTGCATATGGCTGGGTTCAAACTGGAACGGCATGGTGAGCAAAAAAACGATGGATATAGGCCCAGATCTCTGTACTGGGGTGAATGTATGACATTGTTCTGCATTCTGTCCATCAACTGTTGTTTTTGCATTTGTCACCCCGAGTGGGATGGGTATGCTCAGATGTGAGTCCCGTGCTCTCCATGCCACTGGAATCAAGATATCCTGGCTGAAGAGCTGTGAAACCCTGAAACCGGTCCTAGGATGCTTGTTTCCAGTCCAGGGATGACCTGGCTTGGCAGTTTGGGCTGGACTGTTCCCATGAGGCACAGGATCAAGACTGATTTGCATATGGCTGTGTTCAAACTGGAATGGCATGGTGAGCAAAAAGACAATGGATTTAGTCCCGGATCTCTGTACTGGGGTGAATGTATGACATTGCTCTGCATTGTGTCCATCAACTGTTGTTTTTGCACTTTGTAAATCCCTGCGCCACATTAAACCTGCACCAGGTATAATGTATGCAGGCTGGCTTTTGACTGGCTTTTTGACGCAAGTAAGCCTCGTAGAAGTGACACATAGAAATCTATGAGATTTCACTGCGTCACTTCTAGGATGGAAATGTATCAACCAGGCGTAAGACTGACGCAGACACATTTGAAATGGGACTTGCCCATGTGAAATGACACACTCCAACAATGCGTCATTTTTGCGCCTACAGATACGTCAGGAATACTGACGTATCTGTAACTCCTTGCGACATGATGCGCTATACTGTAAATATGACGCATCCAGCATGTCGCAAGGAGGGCGCAATGAAAAGTGACGCATTGATGTTTTCACGCAGGGATGTGTCACTTTTCATAAATGAGGCCCTGATTTGGGAGAGACACAGGTAGATGGCTGGAAAAAGGGGCACATCTACAACAAAAGGGGAGGTGACTAGGGAGGAGCAGGGGGGGGGTAAGCAAGGACATCATTACACATGGCACACCATTGGCACTGGAGGAGGTGACTACTGAGGAGTATTGAGGTGTTAGCGAGGCCATCACCACACATGGCCACTCATTGGCACTGCAACAGCCTCCCACAGAAAACAATGAAGCTAGGGAATTAATGGGCTGATTACGAGTTTGTCAGACAGGGTTCCTGTGTCACAAACGTGATGGATATCCATCCACCAGATTACAATTCCTATGGAACTTTATGCTTCAATCTAACCCCCCTGTGGGCAAAGCAGGTAGTGGGATGGAAATGCTGTTTGCTTTATGAACCTCTCTCTACCAATAGCTATCACTTTCCCTTATTGACTTTCTTATTTTCCTTTCCCAACATTTAAGACACCTGTAATGCACAGAGGGAGTACACCATATTTTCCACTGTTTCTTTGTTACCCTACTATCCTTTTTCGCTTTTCTTTTCCAGACTTGACATTCTTCTTTCGCATGATAATATATTTATTTTGTTTATTAATGTTGACTCTACACTCTGCACTACTTTCATGCCCCTCATTCCTCGTGCAGATCTTGGAAAGCTGCACCAGATTCTCTTCTTGGCAGATAGCTAGTTACTTTGAAGAAAAAGTGTTATTGGGTAATGTGTCATATCCTATTGTTTCGGAATAGTTAATGGTATCAATTTGGCCAGTATGTTTAAAATCTTTACTTGGGGACACACACCCTAAAACCATCTGAGAGTAGGTTAGACTTTCTTGCTACATTTGTTTGCTTTGCAAGTTATGAGGTTGTAATACAATCGTTTGCAGAAAGGCATTTAGATCCTAATGCAAAAAGTGTGAATGCATGACACTTAAAAATGCTTGTCACTATTATTATTATTATTATTATTAGTTATACTTCACTGGTGGTGCTAGACCCAGTGTAGTTATGGTTAAGTCAGAACTTCTAAAGGAAAGGCATTTTGCATGTTCTACATAACTTTGACACCATTCAGCAAATCTGTTTGAAGCAACAGGAAAAAAAAGTAAAACCTGCCTTGGGTCTTCCTGGCAGGTTTCATTCAGATAGTCAAGAGGGGTCCAAGAAACAAAGGGGCTCCAGATACCCAAACTAGAAGCTAATGATGACACCCCAGTAAATACCTCACCCCGGGGACATTGTATTTACCTGATATTGTATTAAACCAAGCCTATTCGGTACCGTCTCTAGCCAGTTGACTTTTGGAATATACTTTCCATTTAAACCATGTTTTCTGATTTATAGTTCTTTTTTCAAGGCTGGCAGTATCACTGTAATCCCAACGACACACATGGCTGAGTAATTTGGTAACATTTTCCAGGTATTGAATAACTTGGTCGCCAGACAAATGTAATTTATTTAAGTGTTTCTTGGATCATTGTGTCCTAAAGGGTGTGATTTGTGGAGAACTAAGCAAACAAATACAAAGCAAACTATGGAACAGGAATCACATCTCTTATCGTTTTGGAAACCTGATGACAAAATGCTTGACTGTGTTCTGAGAGATATGTCATGCAATAAAGTGTCTTAATAGAAATCACAAAATCCTATTACTGAGGCTTGGTCCACAAGAGAGACATAAGAAGTCCATAAGACATACAACCTGTGCCACCATAATTGTGGTGGCACAGGTTGGCTTGCAGTTACAATTCATCCTATGCCACCACCAATGTCAGCATCAAGAGCAAGCAAAGACATGACTGTAATATCACCTGCTAAATCTGTAGAAAAGAGTTAGTTAATGCTAGCCAGATCCTTCTCAGCACAGCAGGACCCTGCCTTAAGGAAAGAATATGCATGTGGTATTTCTTTCTGTGGAATGACCAGGAGAAATAAGTTGACATATCTACTCCTTTGTGAAACACTGTCCCCGTAGGAAACCTGAAAGCCAACAACATGGATGCTCCATCTAGGAGGGCCTGTGAACAGTGATATGAATGAGAGGAGTTGCTACATTACCCCCACCCAAGGTACTCCAGAAGTGCATTATGGACCAAATCCTACTAACGGGATAGTTGTAAAATATCCCTGGGTAGGCTTTACCACATATAACATACAAACATACAACTATTTAAAACATTACAGGGAGAAAAAGAAATCTAAACCAATTGCATAAACAACATGACATGATTTCTGAGGCAGATTTACAAGAAACTGATGCATCTCTGTGTTAAAGCAGAGATGCGTCAGTTTCCTAGTGCCGGGCAAAGAAAAACCTTGAGCACCATGGATGTGTTTCATATTTACCACACGGCGCACCATGGCATAAGGAGTAACAGATGTGCCAGAAATTCTGATGGCGCAAAAGTAATGCATTGCTTGAGTTCTGTCACAAGCACAACGCAACTCCAGCAGTGCATGGAGAGGCCCATACCTAATACACAGTGTCACTACTTACGCCTGCTCCAAGCCGGCGTAAGGTTTTGACGTAGTGGCATTCTAAAAATGGCGCAGTGAAATATTGCTATATTGATTTTACTGCACCACTTCTATAAAGCTTTCCTGCGTGGGAATGCCCACCCTGCATACATTATACCTGACGCAGGTATAATGTGACGCAGAGCTTTAAAATGAGACGCATCTCTTTAGATGCATCACATTTTAAATGGGCCGCAAGGTGGCACATTGTTTGTGCCACCGCTGCATCACAAAAAGTGACGCAGCAACGGAGCAAAAGTGTCACAAGGGGCTTGTAAATCCGCCCTCTGTCTTCATTTCATATATGTAGGTTCTGCAATGTGGGTTGAACAGCTTAGTGAAAGCCAATGGAACAAATACATCAGAAGGACAAAAAATGTGGCAATTTGCAGTTAAAACCTGACCTATAGTGCAGTGTCTATCTTGGTTGCCCAGATAATTATTGTACTCAAAGATGAGAATTCCTTGAGAGGCCAAGACCCTTACAGGGTGCAAGCAACTATATTTAGGGCAGGTATATTTCTCTGGGTTCCTGATTTCATAACTTGTTCAATCATTGCAGTGTGAAAGATCATATTCCAGATAACGGTAATGGGATCTGTGTTGTCCCATTATACAGGAAGGGAGACAAGTCAAATGTGTCTTACCTAAATGTGGCCACATTGCTTTGCTGGATGCAGCAAGAAAAATATATGAAAATGGCTTAAGTAACATTTCCTATAAGCTAATTTACACACCCGTGTTGGATTGTCTCTGTGCAATGTGTGTCTGGTGCAAAGTGCTCTGACATCCTTTACTGGTATGAGTGCCGCTATATAACTAATTCAATGCATCTGAGAGAGAATGGTTATGGAGACTTTGTCGTCGTTCAAGGGTGCGAGTGAGGGAATCCAAGGTGGAGTGGTCATTGGGGGGGCGCCAACTAACATTGTCGCACTGGGCGCCACCAGCTCTAAAGCCGGCCCTGTTGATCATGTTATGTTGTGCAGTAAAATACGGAAAATAAACATTGCTGACTTTCTACTAAAGTCCGAAAGAAAATCATATTCAGTTAATTGGATACAACTTGATTTAGTTTCTAGTCATGAATTTAAAGGTGAAGCATCTGTTTTGAATGTTCTTCAACAGGACTGTGTTTTAGCCCCATGCATATTTTTATTTATTACTGATTTAAAAAAAAATAATAATAATGCATTTACTCAGAAAACAGGTGAAGTTCATTTGTCCTTTTTAATGTGTGCAGATGTCTTGGTTTTATTAGAATTACTGCTATTGAGTTGCAAAGGCAGATAACAGCCGTAGCAAAATGTCGATGTGATTGTATTTTATGTATAAATGAAAGCAAAACATAGGTCATAATTGTAGAAGCAAAAAGTTTAAATTCTCGTTGTCAGTGGTAAATATGTATTAAACAATATGCACGACTATACATTTCATTATAACCAAAATCTATATTTCAATAGTTTGAAATAATACCAAGGCTTGTAGTAATGTAATAATTAAAAAAAATGTGTAAACGTGAAAAAATCTAATGAAAATATCAGTCAGTCAGTGATAACTTTATTTCGGTCAAACGACCATAAAAGTGCACATGCGTACATCAACAATTACAAAGACATGATAAAACAATAAATATACATATAAAGTTAAAAAAGTTAAAAAGAATTAAACTTGAAGTTATCATACAGAGATAGTTAAGTTAAGAAAGTTTGTCTCCTACGCCACATACTGTGCAAATAGCGGGATACAGCAAAGACGATGTTGGGATGAGTATCATAGATTAATGACCTGCAAGCCTGCTTAAAGTGGCGAAATCCCAAATTCCTACAAATAGGAGTCAACCAACATTTCCTGATTGCGTAATAGGCTGGACAAAAGAGTAGTACATGTGCAACAGACTCTGTTTTATAATTACAAGCAGGACAGCTTTCCTGGTTTTGAGTCTGCCACTTAGACGAAAAGGACCGAACCGGTAAAGTACCAAATCTTAGTTGGATATACAATTTTCGTGCCAATGGGGGTTCTATTTGATCCATGAATTCCTCTAGTTTGGAATCTTGCTTAACCATGAGGAATTCTAAGGACAACCTACCCAAAGCTGAAGAGCTCGAAAAAGAAGAAAAATTCTTCATGGATATCAGGGCAAGCAGCTTTTTCCTTGTTATCCCAGGGCAACTTGCTTCCGGGTTTGCCCACAGATCCGGAAGTCCTAATTGGATACAACCTTCATTAATATGTGTGAGCCAGGGGATCTCTTTATATTTAAGAACAGGCCAAATCACTGCAAATTCTGACCTATAGGAGGTCAGTTCAGGCACTGACCACAGCCTCTTCCAATACAAAATTGGTCTCGCACTGATGATCTCCTCTATTGGGACTAGCCCAAGATCAAGCCTAAGGGGGATCAGCGGAGTGCTAGAAGGAAGCCCTAAAAGGGATCTCAGGAAGGACTGCTCAACCTTGAGGAGAGACACTGTCTGCTTATGCCCCCAAAGTTCAGCCCCATAAATTACGGCCACTCTTGCCTGTCGACAATAAATTTCAAGGGCAGGGGAAACAGGTTTAAAAATTGATTTTTTAAAAACTTTATTTAAACCCCCTGTCAATTGGGCAAGTTTGAGCGTGGACTTAGCAATTTGGGAATTCCAGCTAAAGTTCTCCGTTAACGTAACGCCCAGATAAACAAAAGTTTTGACCCTTTCAAGGGGAATGTCAAATAAAACTGGGTTTGGGCGCACCCGCTTAGGGGGGTTAAAAATCATATATTTTGTTTTCCCCAGATTAATTTCAAGTCCTCTTAGCTCACAAAACCTCGCAAAACCATTCAATATGTTTTGTATGCCCGATGACGTTTTTGACAATAACAGAGTATCGTCTGCAAACATCAATGCGGGCACACGACCTGACACCAATTTAGGAGCGTCATTGTCTACCACACGGTTTAGGTGGTCAACAAGACCATTAATATAAAGGCTGAATAATGTCGGGGCCAGGACACACCCTTGGCGGACGCCTTTTTGAACGGGGAAACGTTCAGTGAGCTCACCATGCTTACCACACCTTACTTGGGCAAAATTGTTGTTATGGAGCCTAATTAGGACGGCCAATAAGTAAGGTGGAAGGCCCAGTTCTGCCAATACTTGCCACAATTTAGTTCGTGGGACTAGATCGAATGCCGCCCGCAGGTCCACAAACACCAGGTAGAGGCTGCCACCCTCAACCAAAGCTGTTTTCCAATACAAGACCTGCAGGCGAAAAATCTGATCTAGAGTAGAAGTACCAGCCCTGAAGCCTCCCTGGAGTGTGGAAAGAATCCCATTCTCCTCAATCCATCCCAAGACCCTGTCCAAAAGAACCCTCCCCATTAATTTTTGCGAGGTGTCGATAAGGCTGATAGGCCTATAATTGGAGGGGGTTAATGGACAGCCCTTTTTAAAAACGGGTACTATTTCGGCCCCAAGCCAGGTGTAAGGTACTTCACCCCCCTGTAGGATACGATTAAACAGGACAGTCAAGTACGGTGCCCATATCTTTGGTTGAGCCCTAAATAAGTCCCCTGGCAATTTATCCAAGCCTGGAGCCTTATTTGGGAGCATTTTTCCGATTGCTGTTTCCACCTCAACCAAAGTGAAGAGTTCAGATGGGGCATAGCACCCTGGGACTAGTAAAAGATCTGGGGTATCAATAGACAGACTATCAAGATTGCTCGCGCCATAAAGATCACTAAAATGACGTTCCCAAATTGAAGCAGCTATGTTAGGGGCAGGGGTGTGGGAATGGCCACCAACTCCAGTTGCAACAATGGTCCAAAAGGATTTTATGTCCTTACAGCTAAGCGCACGTCCCAACTCTTCCCACAGCATCCCCTTCCTTCTTCGCTTCACTGATTGCCTTTTTATACAAAGAACGATTTGCTCTAATTTTCTCCCTGTCCTTAATTTTTATTGCAATCAGCAAATCCTTTTTGGCCGTGCGGCAGGTTTTATTAAACCACCTAGCTGTTAAGGCCCGGGACTGTTTAACCCTTTTAACTGGGTACAGGGTGTCCTTTAATGCAATAACCAGATTACCATGGATATCTGTAGGGCTACCAAGAGGCCCAACTCTCCCCATCTCTTCTATAAATGGTATTATTATTCCATACAGCTCCGCCAGCTTACTAGTGGACATTTGAAGTTCTGGCCACTTTACTCTCCTTCTACAATTTGTGATTGTCAATGGGTCAATCACAAAGTGATCACCCGGAGCAGGATTTTTAAGTCCAAAACTTCCTGGTTTAAGGGTCAGGGCTAGAGCATTGTGGTCACTATCAGACCTCTCAATGACCACAAATTCATGGAGCCTGTCCCAATGTCTGGCTTCAATGAAAATGTAGTCAATTGTTGAGGTATGATTTGCTCTATTAAACGTTACATTACCAGGTCTATCTGGCATCACCCTTCCATTGCATGCTCGCAGTGATGTAGCTAGGGAGAGTGACTGCAATTGCAGAACAAGGGGGGTCCATACCTTGACCAAAGGGGCCAGTGGGTCAGGAATATTCCATAAAGCATCTACTTCATCACGATCTCCCGTATTTGGGTCCAGAAGAGGCTCAAAGTGGCAGTTAAAATCCCCGCCCAGGATTAGCACAGTAGAGGAGTCAAGTGACTGTAAGAGTTTGGACATTACAGTAATAGCCTTTGATTCAAGGCCCCTCTTAATAGGCCTTGAATAGACATTTATCAGGGCAATGCTTGGGCCGTTCACTACATCCAATAATACAAGTTGTACATCCCGAGAATCAGTTGGAATATCCTTCGCCTTGATCCCCAAATGGGAGCCAACCCATATAGACAGCCCCCCCCGATGGCCTTCCCCTACCACTCTTACATGCTAGAATATCAAATATTGCAAAACCCGGGGCCGCACTCTCTTTAAGCATCCAGGTTTCTTGCAGCATGCAGATGTCAAAGGAGGAGACAAATGTAACCCACTCAGGGTTGGGGAGTTTATTTTTAAGGCCTGCCACATTCCATGAGATTATTTTAATCCCTTCAACGTTGGGGGTTTGCTTAGTTATTTGAGGTTCCAATAAGTTGGTAGAATAGCTCAAGGGTAAGGTACCAGCATCCACCCTCTGTTTGGTTACGCATTCTAGAGGGGGGCATGGAGTAGAGGGAGGGACAGGTAGTTCTGGGGTCATGATCCTCTTCAACAGGCTTTGTCGTTCAATTTGTCCGGGATTACCATTTTGAAGCAGCCCGAGATGTACAAGTGGATCAGACTGGGTAGCAACAAGGGGAAGTTTGGTCGTATGTCTCATCTGTCAATCGCAATCATCAAGATTCGAAAGAACCTCATATCGATTCGAGACATCCAGTGGTGTAAGAGGGATCAAATAGTCCTGCCTCCCAATACGATTCCCATAGCTCCATGGTAGTACAGTGTCCCACCCTGGAATGCTATCAAGGAACATTGGTTTGGGATTAGTTTCAAACCTTTTATACTCTTTTTTATGAAATAAGCAAGAGTTAGTCAAAGAAACAGAAGGAACCCCAAGGTATCTTGTTCTGCTCCCTTGGTTTCTGGGGTAAAAAAAGGTTAACTCCAAGGGAGTAATAGAAGTACCAAATGTCTCTGCAGGCCAATTAAGGATATGTCTTACAGCCGCAGGGTCCCTAAAGTTAATGAGAATTAAATCCCCCTTAATATCCTTCTTCCTGCTTCCCAACCAATCCAGTCGGCGGACGTGAAGAATTTCGCCATTGATGATATGGGGGAGTGGACGATTTTGGCTCAGCCAATGTACAGTCTTATTTTTGAGCTGAGCAAATCCCTCCCTCTTACCATCAGGCAGTTTAGGAACTCTCGCCAACACTACCACATAGGGGACTGCTTCAGGAGGTAATTCAACCTGGGGCTCCCTGAAATTTTTTCCCCTAGCAACACTGGGACTCACGCGCTCATTAGAGCCCACATTTTTTCCATCTCGTTTATCCCCAACCCTCTGGGTTTCATTTTGGGCTTGTACGTCCAAATGTCTTACAGATTTAGGGGTTAATTAGGACAGCTCTTTAGCGCTAGTAATCGTTACACTAGCTCCAGCTGGACCTTCTCCTGCGACAGGACATGGAGGTAGTTTGGTTTCGACGGGAGAATGGTCCAACATTACTATATCTCTAGTCTGTCCTATTTTGTAGTTGATGGCCGATTCTATATTCCCCAGTCTTTCCTCAACTCTCTTTAACCTCTCAATAATAGGTAAAATGAAGGACCTTATAAGGTGCTCAATACTTTCCAGGGGGTCATTAAGTTGTATTTCCTTAGGAGGACAATGTTGGGGGGTGCCTACCTCCACCAGGTTTAAAACAGTGTTCGCGGCAACCTTTGTGGTTTGTACAGGCAACGTGGGAGCTTTAGGATAGTAACAACAGGTTTGGTGATAATCATATCACTTCTCCCAAAGTCAGTGTGGCTAATTTTAGGTCTACATGCATCTCCGCCCTTCTTTCTCCTTTTTTTGGGTGGTGGGCCGGGAACTTTAGACTGCACTAAAGGTCTAGTCTTCCTTTTAGTAGGCTCTTTATATGGCAGGGAAGAGATTGGTAACACTTCTGTTCCCGACAAAGAGTCACGCGAGCAAGAGATAGTTATTACATGTGTAGAATCCAGGGAATTAGGTGGGGAAGATGGGGGAGATAACTCCCGAAGAAGTGCAGGGACACCATCTAGTGAGGTCAAGTCATCGTTAGACGGGTTTACAACCGTCTGGGTATCTTGTTGTAAAAAATCAGTAGGGGGCCTTTTCTTCAGACATTCAATTGACTGGCGGCGCTCAGCCCTTCGCTCAGCTAGTATGTCCTCCCTCTCTAGGTCCGTAGTGACCTTACTGAAATATCGGTCCAAAGTGCCCTTAGCCAAACCACCAGGCTTTATAGATGACGAAAACTCTTGATTCTCAGCCATAGTGTCTTGAATAAGCAAGCGACCACTACAAAAGAAGGGGAAAGGAGTAAGCGACCCCAAGCAAGGAATGTCACACACAGTAAGAGTCCAGGTAACTCCCAATCAAAGTCACTGGCCTACGACAGGCCTATCTCCAACCCAAAATAATCCACAGAAAATGACAAAGTGTATCCTGATAATCAGGTGCTACTAATATAGCCAGTCAAGGTAGGTCCAATGATACAAAGTAGAAAGGCAATATACAGATGAGTAAAATGGCAGGGAAAGCCAACACTTTCAACACTTACAGATTAGTAGAGATGTCAGAGGGTATGCCCAGCCCGGCCTCGAGCGGTCCTTGACGGGCTAGGGCGGGCCCGCCCTTGGCCCGGGCTTCGCCCGGGCGCTGCCCGCGCGCGTCCCGCGCTGCGGGAGGCGCACCGGCCTTAAAAAGGCTAACCCGCCTCAGCTGGCGATGTGGGCGTGTCCAACCCAGAGGGTCGCTGGGTATGGTAGTTCGATGCAAAACACGCCGTTCCCCTCACGGCTTGCTGACAAAGTGGAGGTGAGTGTAACCAACAGGAACACAGCCGTTCCCCTCACGGCAGGATTCAAACTGCTCCAAGCGCGTCCCGCGCTGCGGGAGGCGCACCGGCCTTAAAAAGGCTAACCCGCCTCAGCTGGCGATGTGGGCGTGTCCAACCCAGAGGGTCGCTGGGTATGGTAGTTCGATGCAAAACACGCCGTTCCCCTCACGGCTTGCTGACAAAGTGGAGGTGAGTGTAACCAACAGGAACACAGCCGTTCCCCTCACGGCAGGATTCAAACTGCTCCAAGCGCGTCCCGCGCTGCGGGAGGCGCACCGGCCTTAAAAAGGCTAACCCGCCTCAGCTGGCGATGTGGGCGTGTCCAACCCAGAGGGTCGCTGGGTATGGTAGTTCGATGCAAAACACGCCGTTCCCCTCACGGCTTGCTGACAAAGTGGAGGTGAGTGTAACCAACAGGAACACAGCCGTTCCCCTCACGACAGGATTCAAACTGCTCCAAGCGCGTCCCGCGCTGCGGGAGGCGCACCGGCCTTAAAAAGGCTAACCCGCCTCAGCTCGCGATGTGGGCGTGTCCAACCCAGAGGGTCGCTGGGTATGGTAGTTCGATGCAAAACACGCCGTTCCCCTCACGGCTTGCTGACAAAGTGGAGGTGAGTGTAACCAACAGGAACACAGCCGTTCCCCTCACGGCAGGATTCAAACTGCTCCAAGCGCGTCCCGCGCTGCGGGAGGCGCACCGGCCTTAAAAAGGCTAACCCGCCTCAGCTGGCGATGTGGGCGTGTCCAACCCAGAGGGTCGCTGGGTATGGTAGTTCGATGCAAAACACGCCGTTCCCCTCACGGCTTGCTGACAAAGTGGAGGTGAGTGTAACCAACAGGAACACAGCCGTTCCCCTCACGGCAGGATTCAAACTGCTCCAAGCGCGTCCAAATATCATATACACTCTGCTCAGTGTTTAACAAAATGCATTCTATTTTAATTATAGATCAGAAAATAAATAATCTTCAAATATAGGGTCAGTTCCTAATTAAAAACATGCTCCTTGTTCACCAAAACAAAAGCCCAAATGTAGTCAAAAGAAATACACTTGAAATTATCCTTCAGATGTTGGCTAAACAATGGACAGTTAAAAAGAATGTTTCGGTGGACATTCTCAACTTTTGCACCACTTACCTCAGGGCTACATTCATTTAAATGAATTCAAATGGATGTATTCCACAACAATATAGTCCGTCTAAAGCTGTTACTGCAGTTTGGAAATGGAGCCTGCATGCAGGGTTATTTAAACATCTTACTGTACAGTTCCCTTGCCTATGCTTCGCAGTTTTTGATTGGTCTTGCTCCTCTCGATGCTTATGACGGAGCGGTTCCGTCATGCGCGTCGGTCGCGCTGTGCGCATGATGGAACCGCTCCATCACGGCCCCGCCCGAGCAAGAACCCTTCAGAACAGCACGGTAATCCGCGCCGCGCTGAAGGGGTTAAGAGAGTTTTCACATTAGCTCTGAGCCAATAATATTAACAACTGTTCAACCTCAAGGCTTGTGCTGGTGTTTACTAACAAGAACAGTTCGAAAAGGTAGAGGAGCCATAACATTAGGCGCAGATCCCAATGTGACAATTTTCCTTAAGTGGATGTGAAGGTCCAGTCAAGATAATGCAAACCAATGCAGGACAGGGTCAGTGAAGTTGATGTGAGTTTTCAGCGCTGGATGGTTGTGTGTGTCGAAGGCTGTACAGAGGTTGAGCAAGTTAAGGATGCATGAATCATTATTGTTGTTGAAGAGAAGGGCACATTCAACCATTTGGAGCATGGCTGTTTCATTTTATGGCGTGGTCTAAACCCAGACAGGTAGCAGTTTGTTCTTGTTGATGTATCCCTACAGCTGTTTGGTAAGTGCCTTCTTATTGATGGTCACAACAAATGAATTATAGGGCAGAGTTCAAGGTGTTAGCTCAGTCTAGAGCAAGGGAGAATCTGCCTGGTGTGAGTATGTCTGAGAAGGTACCTTGACTTAGCAAGACAGTTAGAATATCCTGTATTCAGGTTTTTTTGTGGATTTCACAGTTTTTTTCTCTGTGTTTTCCAAACCTTTAGAAATCAATACTTGTCAGTGTTTGTTCAACTGTGTTACCCTTAAAACAGACATACAACTGTGTTTTTCCAGTGTTTACAAAGCATGTTTTTGCAGTGATTATTATAAAGCACATCATTGATTTAAAGGAGAAGTAATATAGGGTAAGTAGCGCCTCCCCATATGCAGTGTGTCCAATGGACGCATTTTATGCTGTTTTCAGAATTAAAATTCTGTGTAGTACACTCTCACTCACATTCATATCTCATTACCCTCTCTTACATCGCATTACCTTCCACAATCACGCTGTCAGGTCTCTTGTCTGGTCTACAGGGCTATTGTTGCAGTAAAAAACTAAGGGGGATATTCAGAACAAACGGCGATAATTATCGCTAAGCTCGGTTAATGTGACTTTTTTTATCGCTGTGTAACACCGGAAATTATCGTCTTGTTAGCGGCATATTCAAAATACGCCGCTAGCAGGATATAGTTTCCTGTACCCGGTCAAAAGTCAAGCGATAAGATCAGTTTTATGGCGATGAATATTCTCACGCTAACGCGAAAAATGTGGCGATGGTCCAATAGCGCCAGGCTTGTGTTTCCCAAGGTTGGCGGGAAAAATTGCTACAAAACCCCCGCTAAGCAGCCCAAACACCAAAAAAAGCCATGGAGGAAGGTGGACCAAGCACAGAGGCCAACAACAACCCCACAAACACCCAGGAGGACCAGCCAGAGACCATGGGGAAGTCCAAGGAGAAGAGGAAGAGGAAGACACGGTTCAGTCAGCAGGAAAACCAGGTCCTGATTGCGGAGGTGACCGAACACCAACAAGAACTTTTTGTCACCTCCACTGTGTCATTGGTACCAAAAATGCAATATGGCAGTCCATCGTGTCCAAGGTGAATGCTGTCAAAGAGGTGAGGAAGGCAGTGGACGATTGCAAGAAGTGCTGGCATGATGTCAAGAGCAAAACCAAGTTGAAACTTGCAGCCAACCTGAAAGCAGCAATGCAGACTGGAGGTGGGAGTCCAGCACCACAAGAGGAGCTGGAACCGTTGGAGGAACAGGTGACTGCTGTCATCAGTGAGGAGACTGTGATTGGCGTTCCGAGACAGGATACTGCTGAACAGGAGCAGTCACAACAGCTACAGGGTTAGTACCAACCAGGGACTGGGGGGATGGGGGATATGGGTCCAATGGCACCCATGCACAATTAAATACATTGCAGTGCACACCCACAATGAATGCAGAACTTGTCACAGATCCCCTTGGCCAAGATGGCATAGACACATAACACACTACTTAATCAATAAATTCCAAGACACACATATTGGTGGGCTCACAGACCTTGAAATGTGCTCTGAAAAGTCAAACAAATATAGTCCCAAGTATAATTTCACACCACACAATAAGGCCTACGTGAAAGAGCAAAGGCACACATTTATTTGAGATACGGCAGGCTGTCAAAAAGGCCCTCTCACCTCAACACAATGCATATGCATGTTCCCGTATGTTGGAGATGTGTGCAAGATTGTGCATGTGACTCAAGGATGACACAACTGCACATACACAATCTTACACACAACCCAGAAACACGTGCACAATGCTGCATGTCTGCTGACATTGGTGGTGGCATGCCCACTCATGCACATGATCAGTCACACACACACTACATCCCCATGTTTAGTATCAGAGAGATGTGGCCTTGTGCAGACGATATGTATATGTGTGCTGATGAGGCAAGGGGGCCATGTAGACATCCTGCCACATCTCCAGTAAATGTGTCTGCCTGCTTGTCCTGGAGATGCAGTTCTGTGTACAAAGTGACGGCTCGCAGTGGAGTGCTGCGGGGCAGTGGTGCGGGCAGTGGTGCGGGGCGGGGAGGGGCAAGATGGGGGGTAGTGGAGTAGGACACACGACGGGCTTCAGTTAGGTAAGTCCATAAATAAATCCAACTAATTAGCTTGCACTTGCTGCATTACCAACTCGGCAAGGTAACTACTTAAAATCATTTATTCACTAACCTAATTCCAGCCCTCATATGTCCAAATCCACTGCGCCCGATCCTACCACTTCCCCTACCTGCACCACTGCACCGCACCAATGCCTTGCAGCACTCCCACCGTGAGCCTTCACTGTGTGTACACCACGTAAGAAACCATCTATTGAGTCTGCATACCAGAAACACATGCAATGTCATGATAAAATGAGCAAGCAGCCTACTGGCTAAAAGGTGCATGTCCCACAATGGACACAAACAGCAGACTACACACAAAGCAGGATGTAATACAATGAGCAGGGCGGCAATGCCTACAACACCACAGTGCAGGGACAATGCCGATCAGGAATGTGTCAACAAAATATGCACTGCATGACTTGTCTGTGTGCCAGACTCACACAACTACAATTTACCTGACAACCAAAGTATGACATCAAGCAGGGATAGCAAAGTTAAACTAATAATGACATCTTGCCAAATGGCACACTCACCCCTTAGGCCAATTTGCACACCTATACTCTCAAGTGTACACATATGCCATACAGAAAACACCATTCAACATCAGTCCAGGGATTAGTTGCACATCACAACATAATGTGCATGTAAACCTATCTGTTTGTTAAGTCAACTGAGTCAGTGAACAAATATGCAGTCATGGTTGTTATCAACCGCACGCAAAGCCATGCATTGCCTATTCTGAGCCAGGACAGCATGTATCATCCAGGTGAACAGCTGTGTGGCACATACACGAACACACATCACCCTGTCATTTGCAACAGTTGGTAGGCTGATGGTTACAATGTCTGAGCACCACAAATACGCAACAGGCAACCACATCCACAAATCCAGGCCCAGTTACACACTGCACGTGTTGTCACAGTTGAGGGCAATGTGTGTTGACACTGCCTGTCCATCCAGCAACAACAATAGAAACTCATACAGCACAATACTCACAAAGGGTAAGCCCTCAGGAGTGCAGTAAGCAATGCATGCAAGACAAATCACAATAGACAAAGCGACCTGGATGCACAGGTGTACAGCATAGTGCAGCACACATTTAAACACCAAATACTCCTTACTAGCTAATGCGCATAAACGGGGCCATCCTCACCCATAACTAATCTCGCTACTAACACATGCACATGTGCACCACCCAGCAAAGGTGCGGGTCTGTGAGCACACTCAAAAGGCAAGTGACAGTGCATGATGTTTAGCATGCCCGCCCCCCAAACAATAACTGCACAAGCGTCCCAGCTCTGTCAAAGACACATATATACCCCAGGTTGCTACATCTCAGCATTGTAAATGCACAGAAATGAAGGCTCACTGCCTGCAAGGGATAAGGGGTATTAAAAATTCTGCTGAAAGTGCGAGTATCTCACAATGTAGCGCACACACATCTAAATCGGAGCTCGTCAACATTGACTACAATGTGTGCCAAATTGCATCAGTTCCTTAACTGAACAGAGGACACAAATGGTGCTGGTTGTGTGTGTAAACTTACGAATAACATTTGTCATAGCTGTAAAATGTTCAATGACAATGTACTAGTACAAGCTCCATTCCGTGACCTAGTAGAAAAAGTCTACAACCCGTAAAAAAGAGGCATCTCCTCCCAAACACTCATTATGTACATTGTCATGCATTCTGTTTGTAAACACATCCAATGCATGATCACACATGAAACACACAGTTAAAATGCATCTCCACTTTACATTGCAGAGGAAGATACAGCACCTCCTGACCAACAGCCTGTCCCACTCTTCACTGATGAGGAGGAGGAATCGGAATTTGCCAATCAGTGTAGGTAAGTTCCAGTTCAGACGGAGGCGAGGATTATGCTATTATCTCTCTTCACTTTATTACAATTGAAACATCCAGCAGCCAGAAAGATAAAGCAAACATTATAATCAACAACAACAAAAACTACAACTCCCTACAACCAGGGAGGTACGTAAGTCCACAGTCCTTCCACTATTTCCAGTATCCAGTAATCATTGTCCCCTGTTTGTCTCCTCTCCTCCTCTTTCTTCGCGCAAGTCACACCATATTATTACTGGTCCTACTTCGACCCATCAGTTCCTGGAAGGAAAAAACAAAAATCAGGGTAGCGGAGACCTCAACGAGTTTAAAGCATCACAAAACAACTGCATAGAAAAGAACAACATCTTAGGCAAAGCAAGAAGCACCAAAAGTGGTTACTTACTACTGTACGGGCGGGTTCGCACCATCGTGCTCCGGGCGGGATAATCCTCGTCTCCGTGTCCTTAATAGAATTGGAACTTACCCTCACTCTGCTTGGCAAATTCCGATTCTATGGCAGGACCGGAGGCTTCGGTTTATGCTAGTTCAAAGCTTACTTACCACTAAGTGAGCCACATCCAGGACTGGTTTAAAATAAAACCTTTTAAACGTAGAGTCCGAAGACCAATTCGCCGCACACATCAGATCCTCAAAGCGTGCTCCCAAAGCAAACACCTTAGAAGCCATGGCTCCTCTGGCCGAATGAGCACCAAACTGTTTCATATCAATGCCTGCTTCTTGCATGACCCAACGCACCCATCTGGCAATTGTAGGTGAAGACCCAGCTTTATGTGGCTTCCTGAGTGCTATCAAGAGTTGTTGTTCACCCGGAGGGCGAAATTTTAGGGTCAAGTCCTCATATGCCTTGAGGTAGTTCACTACACACAACTTAGGGGTATCCCGAAACGCTGGATATGACACTGTTCGGGTGTGGGACTAGGTACAACCCCTTTGGAAAAACTACCCCTTCAGGAGAAAAAGTTCGTGCCGAGATATTCAAAGCCTGGATATCCAAAACTCTCCTGCATGAGAGCAAACAAAGTAGCATAGCCAATTTAGAAGACAGTTCTTTCAATGACAGATATTTATTGGGCTGCCAAGATAGAAAGAGATTAAGCACCAAGCTAACGTCCCAAAGGACCGAATACCGAGGTTCCGGAGGCAAAGACAGCCAGATTCCCCGCAAGAGTCTGCAAACCAAAGGATGCTCACCGAGTGACTTTCTATCCAATGGAATATGACCTGCAGAAATTGCCAATCGAATCCCATTTATCGAGCGATACGAGAGTCCATCGGACACTAAATCCGTCAGGAAATTCAAGACATGAATGACATCAACCACCACGGGATCTAAATCCCTTCGAAAACACCAACGAACCCTTCTAGTCCAGGCGGACCTGTAACGTTTCGTGGTGCCATCTGCCCAAGCCTTAGACAAGACGGTTGCAGTCGGTTTCGAAAGGCCTGGCAGCGACCAGCGTTGCCAGAAAGCCGCCACACCATGAGATGGAGCCGCTCCTGTGTGACCAAATGGTGTGGCATCCCGTCCGGACTCCGAAGCAGATGAGGACACAGGGGGAGTAGGATTGGAAAATCCCAAGAAAGTTCCAGAAGAACCAGAAACCAGACTTGAGATCTCCAACACGGTGTTACCATGATCACTTCCACCCATTTACGGCGGATCTGGGCCACAGTTCTTGTTATCGTCGAAAATGGAGGAAACGCATACCCGCTCTCCTTGGTCCAGTCTTGAAGGAAGGCATCCATGGCCGCCGCCATCGGATCCGGCCTCCAACTGAAGTAACGGGGAATCTGATTGTCCAGACGCGAGGCAAAGAGGTCCACCGAGAAGGGACCCCATAACGACTGGAGTCATTGAAAGTCCCGGGGGTTCATTTTCCAAAGACTGGAATCGTACAGGTTCCGAGAATGCCAGTCCGCGACCTGATTGGTCCGGCCCAGAAGATACTCCGCTGTGACCGAAATGTGATGATCCAGACAGAAACTCCAAAAATCTTTTGCCAAATTCGCCAGTGCCCGAGATCGAGAACCCCCTAAGCGATTGATGTAACGGACCGCAGAGACGTTGACCATTTTCAGAAGAACACAGGACTGCACTCTGTCCTTGGTCCAACATCGAACTGCAGAGGACCCTGCCAAGAGTTCTAGACAATTGATGTGGAGAGTCTGCTCGTCTGCAGACCACAACCCTCTGGTGGAAAAGTCCCCGCACCTCGCGCCCCAGCCTGACTTGCTGGCATCGGACTCTATGACCAGATCTGGAACCGAACCGAAAATAGCTCGCCCGTTCCAGGCCACCATGTGGGACAACCACCACGTTATCTCTTCCTTGGCTTCCTCCGAGACGAGAACCACATGGTCGTAAGATCTCCCCTTTCTCAAATGAAACGCCTTGAGGCGCTGGAGCGCCCGGTAATGTAGGGGCCACTGAAAGATCGCCTGAATCGACGAAGAAAGAAGGCCTACTACCCGTGCTAGTTTCCGTAAGGAAATGTGAGGTTTGGAAATTGTTTGGCTCAGCTCGTGACGAATGTTCGCCATTTTCCGAGAGGGGAGACTCAAGGTTGCTTGGACGGAATCTATCACAAAACCAAGAAAGGTCACCTTTTGGGAAGGTTGGAGAATGGACTTGTCTTCGTTGATCACAAATCCTAAGCCCTGCAAAAGAGATACCGCCTACGGAAGCTGCGAGGTGAGGACCCGTGGGCACTGCGCCATGAGTAGTAGATCGTCCAAGTACACGATCATGCGAATGCCCTGAGCGCAGAGGAACTCCACCGCTGGATGGAGCACCTTGGTGAAACACCATGGTGCGGAAGACAGACCGAACGGAAGGGCGGTGAACTCGTACACCATATCCCTCCAGCAGAACTGCAGAAACCGACGATGTGGAGGATGGATAGGAACCACCAAATAGGCATCCTTCAAGTCCAGGCGCACCATCCAATCGGATGGCAGAAGGACGTCTCGGAGAAGATGGATTCCCTCCATCTTGATATGCCGATAAACCAACCAACCGTTGAAGTCCTTGAGGTTGATCACCGTACGACGGCCACCGTCGGCCTTGTTCACCAGAAATATGTTGCTCAGGAACCCACGGGGACGTAGCTTTGATCGGCAAACAGCCCCCTTGTCGAGCAGTGCGGAGAGCTCTTCGTCGATCAACTGAGCATCTAGGGCGCCGAAAGAAATCGGGCAAGGCGTAGTCTCCTGCTGAGGTTCCCCCTGAAACTCTATATGAAAGCCTCAAATGGTCTGGAGAACCCAAGCATCTGAAGTTATGTCCGCCCAAGCATCCTGAAAGGCCGCTAGTCAACCTCCAATGCGAACCTGAGATGCCAGAAGTACACTTACGGGTGGAATTGGCATCAGAGTTGGTCTTGAAGCCTCCGCGTCCTCGGAAGAGTTGCCCTCTCATCGGGTAGAAGTTGTTAAAGTTTGCGGAGGTATTATGAAAGTTGCCACAAACTTACCAAGCTGTTTAACAAAGGGGTCTCCAAAGAGAGCACCTTGTGCTACAGCACCCGCCTCCGAGCAGGCCAAATCACCTAGTCTGCGGTCTAGTTTAATCAGAAGCAAGCGACGGTGCTTGGTAAATAGAGCACAATTAGCATTGCCCATAAATATGATGGCACGCTGGGCCCAATTAAAAAGGATGTCAGGAGAGATGGGAGACACCGAGACCTTCGCCTCTTCCACCATATCTAGTATTTTTGTCATGGGGTCGATGGCATCCAGCAACTTATCCTGACAGGAACGCCAGGACCTGTCGATGCCTTTCCACGAATCCTTCACAAACTTAGCTAAAAAGGTGGCCATCTTAGGATCCAGCTCCGGCGTGAAAGCTATTTTGTTTTCCAATGAGGGCCTTGGGCATTCTGCACGAAGGCAACCCTGAGCCTCCTTTTCCAGGGGCTTCCGGAGCCTACTAGCCACAAACCTAGCCACCTTATCCCCAGGGACCCAAGCCGCCGAACGGGGGTGCATAATTTCATTGGGGTTAAGCATGTCTGAGTCTTCCGGAACCGCAGAAGTGGAGGTGGAAGGGGTCGCCGACGGGAGCCACGGCCGTGAAGACCCCGCCTCGTCATCGGTATCCCCTTGCGTGTCATTGTTGTCCGTCTCAGGGGAGGGAGGCTCTAAGGGCTCCTGCGGGACGTCCGCCAGTAAAGGTGGAGGAACAGATGGCCCCGCCAAATTGCCAAAAGCTGATCTGAGGCGTTCGAACGTGCCCACGTCTACCCCTTCAGTACAGTGCTTTTTAGGAGGTGGAGGTTTCTCCCTGGGCTGTTGGGTAGAATCGGCAGGGGGATCAGATCGCTGTGCCGCCAATTTTGTGCACTCTTGGACAATTTTCTGAGAAAGAAGCTGCTCCATGGGCCCCACGACCTCATTGACGACTCTATAAATGGAGGTGTCTACCGCCTCAAAGAAATTATCATCCCAGGGTGAAAAACCCTGGACCTCCTCTTCATAGTATTCAGCCTGGTCAGCCATATCCATAACAATAACACACACACAATCAAAGATCGTGCTGGGGCTCAGGATAAGGGCCCTGACAGGAGGGAAGTAACCCAGAGTTGAAAACACCGCAAATTGCACAGGGGAGGGAAACCCCAACAAGAGTAAGGCAGGCTGGAAGACTGCACAAAGTTTGGGCAACCAAAGGTCACAGTAGGAGCAGCACAGACTCCCTATGCGCGTAGCCCTCAATAACCTGACCAGGCTTGCTGCCTCCCTACGTGCGTACCGCCAAATGCGTGAGGTTTAGCAGGTGCGTGATCACATGCTCTAGTACAAGCAGGACTTGTGCTTAATACAACGCTTGAATGAGCGCGTCAGAATCCCAGGTGGAAAATCTTATTAAGGACCGCCACCGGGGTGTACAAAGTCAGAATATGCGGGAAAATACAACCCGATTAGACGGGCGTCCAGGTGAGGCAGGCAGGGGCAAGGCGTACCGCTCGCGTCTCTCACAGCGCGACTCCTCTGTGAGGAGCGCCGCCGTGAGAGCAACGAGAGGGCTGAGTCCCTCTAGCGGGCTTTTCAAGCACCGCACTTGCAGGGGTTAAGCCACGTAAAGAGTGTAACGAAACGCTCCCGCGGCCAGAGGGGAATCTGCAATGAAACTGCAATGTCAGCCTATACACATTAAAGAAGCCCCCAATATATTAGTAAAACACCAAATTGTAGCCACAATAAAGAATAAGAACAGGAGAGAACTTAACTGGCTGCGAAGCAGCAAAGAAAGAGCAGGAGAGGAGACAAACAGGGGACTATGATTACTGGATACTGGAAATAGTGGAAGGACTATGGACTTGCTTACCTCCCTGGTTGTAGGGAGCTGCAGTTTTTTGTTGTTGTTGATGATAATGTTTTCTTTAACTTTCTGGATGCTGGATGTTTCAATTTTAATAAAGCGAAGAGAGATAATAGCATAATCCGAAGCCTCCGATCCTGCCATAGAATTCACCACCATCAACACGGACACCCTCCAACAGCTGCTAGACTCCATCAGCACCTCATCTCCAGGAGCAGGGCGACCCAACTGCATTGTGCAAACCCCATCCACTGCACAAACCACAGAGCAGCAAGCACTTACCACCACAGCTGTCTCCCAGGACCCACAGCTGGCATTCCAACGCCGTGTGTTAGAGGTCCAGCAGGAGATGGCTCATCAGGTGCGGGTGGAGTTTGACAGCCTGGCGGCCAAACTTGATTCCGTAAGTGGGTGTCTGAGTTCCATCCGGGATCACCTCAAATACATCACGGACACCCACAGTCCACTCCAAGCTCTCCAACACTCCGTGGCTGACATCACTGGAGTCTTGACTCAGAGACAGTAACGCCTGTCTAGTCATAGTGCCTCCAGCAATGGCAGCCAGGAGTTAGCCTGCATGCGGAAGATAATGGAGAACATGGAGCGGATGCAGGGGGAACAAATGGCTGTCACGGCTGCACACCAGCGAGATGTAGCTGGCATTTTTCATGCCCTGCAGATTATCATCACTGCATTGCTGCAGCAAGGTCTGGCGCAGATGAATGCTGCTGCTGCTGCTTCTACATCCACATCTCCGCCCCCTGACATGTTAGTGCCTCACAGTTCTGCAGCCAGTATACCACCACCCACATGTGAGGCACATGACACATCAGAGGATGAAGATGTGGAGGAATCAGAAATTTTGCTAAGAAGGAAGCGGTAGCATTCATCCATGCCAAATGGCCAGTTTCAACTTGGTTCTGGGCTCAGCATCATGCCCACTAATATCACCTTCTACTGTCCCCCGAAACACTCTGTGACACTCACCTTGGACCTCGACATGGACAACCATAATATTTTCTGGTTACCAATGACACAGCAATCAGCCTGCTGACTGAACTCTTCCTCATCCTTTGGACTTCTCAACCCTAAAGGACTCTGTTTGGCCTTCCAATGGGCATCAGTGTAATGCGGGGATTGCATGGCCAAGTACTGGTCCAGTCTCCAACCATGTTGACGGACATTTGAACAAATATTTCAAAGTCAAAAAGTTGTCTGTTTTCCATGACCAATTCTGTATAGCAGTCTGTCAAAATGTAGGAGCAGCGAATCCAACTGAAAGTACACCCAGGGAAATGACACAAAAGTACACTTTTCACTGTGATCCAGAACGGCAGTGAGATGAACGGGTATGTGTGAACTAGCTGTGCCCTCACTGCTTCAATACAACAATCTATCAAGATCCTAACTTAGGCCAACATCCATGGAGGCAATAGGAATGTGTGTAAATGATTACTAGTTCAAATAGAATATTCATTGGCATATCTGTTCACACTCTACAGGGTGAACAAAACCTGTTGTGATGGTGCACATTGCATGTCACATCCCAAGATGATGCACACCATATACACATTGATGAAGACAACTAAGGGCAAATGTCTACCACCCACTAATTGAACCACAATGTCTGACTCAGTGAAGTAGAGTTAGCTATAAGGACTCACACCAAAATGTAAGGCGTCAGTTAGCCCCTTACTGTGGATGTACAATGCTTACTGACTTTTGAACACTCACTTGCCGTGACCACTGTGAACGGATAGGGCAATGAGACAATGGATGTATGTTGTATTGCACTGAGCATACAGTCTGTCAGAAGCAGAGGAACATTTTCAAGGGTGGCATCACCATGAGCCCATGCCAAAAGGTAACAGCTGGTAGAAGTGGCCATAACACTGGCACTACAGGGAGCAATGCAACATTTCCCCACCTGTGTGCAGCTGAACAGTCTGCACGTACAAAACATTTCACAGTGACTAAATCATGACCTCATAATGTTTGATATTCCTCAAAGGCATTTATGAGAAGTTTAGTCAGTACATCTAACTGCAGTACTCCTCTATGCCAGTTGTGAATACTTGAAAATGCTAACTCATTACTTACTCGCAGATGACTTAATCGAATATGCCCACTGGACTGCCATATGCACTTTTTAATTGACCCACATAAATACTCATACTGGCATGTCCTTGAGGATCAGCCTCCATGCACAGGAACATGTGAATAAAATGAATCTGACACACTTGCACTACGCAGCTAGTGTGCAAAGGTCTGTGCAATGTAGATGGGCTCTGTGCAAGGAGCATGTGAGATGCTGGGCAATGACGCAGTCTGTGGTACCCTGCACATACATCCATCTCCAGGTAGATAACAGTAGCTATCGCAATCTCCTCTCAATGACATGCCCCAACGTTGTGTTGTAAAAGGGAAGCAATGTGCTGGCCAACTCCGTGAGTCACCCTTAAGATGTAGTACTTCACAAACGACTGCCCCTAGACTAGGCCGTAATTCCTACTTGCCCCACTGTTATCCAATGGTAGTTTACTGTGCTCACATCTAAGGTATCCTGTCACAAACAATCCTGCTAACTAACATGTCTTGAAAACACTTACACATTCAACGGAGAGTCCAGTGATGAGATTACATGCATACAATCCAAAAATTAACACTCAACCATATCACCACTGACTTAAGTGCAAGCAGAATTGCTAAATCGTGAACATTTATTGTAATATTAACAAAATCATCTCTACTAAACTATCTATATTCATAACTACTACTAAGATGAAAGAAACCTGCTAGAATGAAGAGAAAATTTACCTAAACTATCTACCCTAACTAATCCTAAACATGCAAGACATAACAAAAACATCAACCCCCCTCCCACCCTTAAGGCACATCACGAAACAGGACAAAGGCATCTAAGCTATACACAAACTAACTACACATTTAACCTACAAAAAGACATATATTTTTATATAATGTTTTAAAATATCTTTTAGAAAAACATCAACCCCCCACCTAAAGAAAAAGAAAACTTATCCCCAAATACTATACTATAATTAAATCTAAAACGATCTTAAAATGTAACACTAACTATACTTAACCTAAATCTACACTATCTAACACTTAAAATACTTACCTAACACTAAATAAACTAAGAGATAAAACTTTGGGGTAAGGGAGAAGAGGGGGATGGTGCACAACGTGGCCAGACACTATGGTATTCCCAGGTGTTTTTTAATGTCTGAGAGTTGCCGTGTCTGCTCTGCCATTTCCCTCCTCAACTCTGCCAGCATCACGTTATTGTCTATGGTCAGTTTTTTTTCACGGAGGGTAAATGGCATCACCTGATCCGCTGGTGCAGGTGGGATTGTCCCTTGTGTGGGGGTAGTAGTAGGGGGATGGGACACAGAGGGTACAGGCAGGGATCCACCACTGATGCCGGAGGGGCCTGGGTTGGCCTGTGTGCCACTGGGTTGGCCACGTATTGAGACCCTCAGACAACGCTTGCCATGTACCAGCCGCACGTTCTTCCTCGTACCTACGTGCCATGTCACGGTACCCTTACTTTCTTGATGTGTTGGTACCACTCCTTCCTCACCTGGATGCGTGTAACTCCGCTGGCGTCATGTTGTCTGTAAAATATGAACAATGTGAAATTGTGAGTCATTCCTACTATGTCAATGTTCTCCATTCAAATATATAATACAAGATCACTTCACCATGGATGCCTACACTCTAAAGTGACTATGTGAAGTCAAAGAGTGAGCATGACAACAAAAAGTGGGATCCTGGATCACTGACTACATGCTGGGGAGACTGCATGGCATGGGACATGTACTGTCACAACCAATTTAGACTGACATGGGTATATTCACTAGGAAGTGGCAGAGAGAGCCATCATGCTTCTTGGCTTAATACCTCTCTTGACTACTTTGTAAATGCAAGGCTGCACCATATTCACAAGGATGTGTTGCAGCTTTGTGTTTCCCCCTGTGATAGCTCTAAGTGTCACAACGTAGGCAACAATGCAGCCACCCAGAGGAAACACGTTGGGTGGCTGAACACTGACTTGTACATGAGGTGCTGTACCTCTCCCCACCACTAATTCACAATAGGTGACGCACTGATGTTTGAAAGTGTGAAACATCCTGTACTCTAACTTGTCAGTCATTCATGTCCTTGATCCGCTAATATCACACCGTATTAAATCAAAATACTCAGGCACTTACAACATAAACTGTTACAATGCAATCACCATAGTGACGGCACCCTGGAGTCATGAGGTTTATAGTGTTGTTATGTGTAAAGTTTTCTCTTACAGATAGCGTTCAAGAGGCATGAATTGTGCAAATGTAATGGCACTGCAATAATCGCAGATCTAAAGAGAAATGCATATGGAGTAATGTCAAACATTGGGACAGATGAGCTTGTACACCTGATCCAGAGTCTGACATGGAATGACCCCAAGGAGATAGCTTGACAACACCATTGCAGAGGCCAAACATGGCAATGAGATTCAAAGGGCCTTTTTAGCTAGGTGTTTGGTGAACATGCCATTGATATGCTTGGTGCAAAGAACTGCACTGCCACTTATGTGAATCTGTCATGCAGCATAGCTACTAAATCAGAGTGCAGACTTGTGTCTGAGCACGCTCGGACTGCAAACCACTGCTTACATGTGCATGATCGTGCACACTTGCACTGTCATCTCACTCAAGGATGTACATGCATTCCATGTCTGATGATACTCATCTGCAACACCACTTACATGTCTCCTCTCCTATCAGTGCGCTCTTTAATCCACATGCATGTGCTGTTGTGACCGAAACCATAGACCCAATCACCATATGTATCACCGACTGGGCATGTGCAAAGTTACACCTGGGAGAGAAATGCATTGCTTCACCTTCACTTACCGATTTGTACACACTTCTATCATCCACAATACATCATAATATGTGTATTTGTGAAGCACACGTTCACACCAAAGAGTTATCTTGGAAATGAATAACAGATGTTTATTGTTACCCAACTCAATGCTTCTCATTTTATCAACCTCAGATGGATGAAAGGCTGAGTGGACCCGCCGGGAATTTAACTTGTGACCATGAGGTCGAACATAGGCCCCAGCAGTGGATTCTTTTGTCCACTGACCCACCAGACACAGCACTGTAGTGATGGTACATGTGATATACACCCATACTGCAAACTATAACGTTGGTCATTTGACCCAGACAGTCATCACACAGCAGTGTAACAATGTATGAAGTACAAACTCACCAGTGGCGTGTGAATCCTTGAATCTGTCTATGTCCCCCAATGTGATGATCAGTCGTCCAGCTGGTAGACAACAAAAGTAAAATGTGTTGGTATCAGACGCTGAATCACACAGGTCATGTTCATCATACAAGTCATCAACATAACATAAAAAGCTACATTACTGTAGGGTTGTACTTCATGTTGGCTATATGATTGTGTCTACTTTGCATGCCATTCAAGACAATAATCTTAGCAAGCCTGCACATACTAGTTGTGTGACACATTCACAAGGCCTCATTTCTACACACAACATGATGTAATACATGCTCTGTGTACAAATGCATGGCTGCAGATCGCACACAGCAGTTTCACAGATGCTGGTGGTGTCTGACAGTCTGGAGATGTCTTATTTACTTAGAGCATGTGTTCCTATCTAAAACATTGTCGCACAGATACTATGTTCAAGGGCAGCGTAGGTAACGCACAACAGTTAATGATGACATCAATTTTACACTTCCTCCAGGCCAGCACACATGTCACAGAACAATGCCTTTGGATTGCTCATGTACAGTCACCCTTCCTGTGCACAGACAATATTAATCCTGCACGCGTTTTTAAACATGGATAACAGTGTGTCCCACACTGCATATAAGTTTATTTCTTACAATATTCATGTATAAATGTATACTTTTAACTTACCACACTGTAGGCCACCCATGATTCCCACGTAGTCCAACAGGTCACCCTCTCAGGGCCATGGTATCCTGCCAGCGGTGCTTCCACTGGCAAACAGTGCAGTCTACTCTATATACACCTACGCTCCCACCTCTGCTTGCGCACACTGATGGGGCATCCGGCCAGGATACGTCCTCCCCTCTCCACCATCAAGGGCAAGAAAAACATGATCATCCAGAGGAAGCCACCCAAAGCCTGATCGGACATCCTGCCCTCCCTGCTCACACCCACCATCTCCCTGCACACAGCTAACCCCACTTGAAAAAAATGTAAATGGCCCTGGTTTATATCCCCTAAAACTACAAATAAAGTTATCTACCCCAAAACAAACACCCGACAAGTTTGAGACAAAAGACAATAAAACACGTAAATACAGGGATACAACACTTCACAGGGACACAATCGACAGGACACAGCAACACTCTCCAACTCTCAAAATTGCAGCACACACCACCATACACCTCCAACACTCTCCACAATCACCAGCAATGTGCTCAAAAGTGAAACAGAAAGTGCCCAGCACTCCTCAATGAGACAGGAAGCATGCTGACATCACTTCCTGTGTATTTGCGGCCAATTTCTGACTTAGCGATTAAATTCTTCATGCAAATAGGATTTTGGGTGACATTCCGTATTACCAAAGTGTTTTGCGATGTATTTTCCATCCTTTGCATGATCAAAATTATTGCATTGTCACTAATGCGTGTAGGTTTGCACCCTAAGTGCACCTTCTTACACGGATGAATCTTATTTAATGTAATAACATTGATAATTACACAAATTCTAACATGTTAATTATAATTTGAGCCCAAATGACACGCTAATATTCATAATTTACCCCCAATTGACACCCTAATGTTCATATATACCCCAAATGACACCATACTGTTCATAACTTACCCTAAATGACACCCTAATATTCATAATTCACACCAAATGACACCCTAATATTCATAATTTACCCCAAATGACACCCTACTGATCATGTTTTACCCCAAATGGCAGCCTAATATTAATTTTATACCACTAATGACACCCTAAAATTAAGAATTTACACAAAAGGACACCCTGATGAGCATAGTTAACAACTATTCAGATTCTAGATGTAATTATTATCCACATGTGACACTTAGTACATTAGATTTTCAAAAGACATTTGACACCCTAGCATGTTTAGTTTATGACTTCTGGCACAATGATCAGCATATCTGTTCAAAGGTGACAGGTCCACCATCATTTTCTATTTGAATGTTGGATGTACTAATGCAGATGATAAACATGCACACAGGGTATGTGTGTAGTATTTTATTATTTATATATACTGTGCTTTGATTCAATTTGAGGAGATATATGGTTGGCAAGGACAGTCAGTTTGTGACGAGCTCATGTGAAGAAATTGGCTATGATTCGTCTTATTCGGGCTGTTCCTGCTGCAGTAGATGTGGGGTGTGCTCCACCTGCCTCATCTTCCTCATCATCCGGAGCATCGTACAGTGCATTTGGCCCTTGGATCCATGGGGCATTGGTGCTTACACATATATTGTGCAATACACAACATGCTATGATCATCTTGCAGACAATTTCTGGGCTGTACAACAGTTTTCCACCTGTGATGTCAAGGCAACCGAAACGTGACATTAGCACGCCAAATGTGCACTCAACAATGCCCCTGGTGCGTACATGGCCCAAATTATACTGTATCTGGGCCTGGGTGTTGGTGGCTCGGAGGGGTGTCATCACCCATGGGGTGAGTGCACATTGCCTTGATCACCTGTAACATGAAATGGAGAGATATGTCCATTAGTAGTCATGCATGCTGTGTGGCCACGGTTAATGTTTTTGTGTGTGTGATTGTTGCTAGTTTATGATTAATCTTTGCCCTGTGTGGCTTCTGGACAATTGAATAGCATCAATGCAAATTACCTTGCCTACCAGATGCTCTTACCTCCCCCCGAGCATATTCATTTATATGTGCTGCAATGTTGCATTACTGCCACTCCAACAGTGCACCAATGTCAGGCCTGTATGCACATGTCCACAAGACTGACACATGCACAAGCAGGCTCCCTGGCTCTCATACCATCAGGCGCTGCCACACATCCGCACTACTCACAGTCAACACCAGGAGAACATTTAGATACCAATAGGCCACAACAGACACGGCTCACATTCTGTTGAGCTGCTGCCGCTGCCACTATACATTCCACAATGCACAAAACATGCTTTTTTAGGTACAGACATGCCACTAGGCAATAGCCTGTCACACCTTCATCTGCAGGGCACACAGAGGGTGTGAACACTTAGCATTCACCATCAACGTCATCACACACAACGTCATCTACTCCATGGGCTAAGTACTCATCCATGTTCATAGACTCCACCTCACATACCACAAGTACGCAGAATCCATTTAGCTCTGCCAGATGCTTGCTAACATCGAACTGAGACAACTCTTCTCTATACTGATCCACAAGGCAGGGCAAACCTTTGACACCATCTACACATGTGGAAACTGCGTCCAGTTAATCAACTCCACTCAATGCCCATGTTGTGACCAGCACAGCGTACAGTTCCTTGTTATGTAACACCATGACACACAAACACACAGCAGGTTACATGCAGACTTACAGGAGCTGGGTCAACAAGGATCTGTTACTTTCCACCATCAACAGCAACACCACTGCAGGCAACACCAAGAGCGCAGTCAAGATTTTGTAATATGTATAGACTAATGCACATACACACTTGCCTCAATATACAACTCAAACATACAGCGTGCTATGAATGCCACATCGTTAACATACAACATCAATGTTGAAAGATGCATCTGCAGACGCCTGGAGTAGAACTTTAGCTACAGGAAGGACAACTTTGGACATCACCACCTACAAGGACACCTAGCTCATACTCTGCCTCAAAAAGAGACCCCCACACACCAGACTGGTGTCGCAGGGATTATTGCTGCAAGTTGCTACATGGATCTTCAACAAATGGTAGGTGCTCTACAAAGAGGGGAAATTAGTCCTCTTCCTCCTGTCCACACCATCAGCATGTGGCAACACCTGGTGGGCCACCGTCTATGCCAGGCAAACCCACAGAACTCTAGATATATAGGCATAATACTTGACTCTTCCCTCTTCATGTACAAACAGGTCTACGCAGTGGCCTGCAGATGCTTCAACAGGCTCTGCATCTTCCATGCTGCCTTTCCATGCTTCACACCCAATGTCAGGTAGGACAGTCAACAACGCTGTCTTTGCCATCAGGCTGGACAATGGGAACACAATATACTCCCACTTGGGCATGTCTGTACTCTGCACATTCAAGACTATCCAGCAGTCCACTGCCACACTTGGCCTTGTGCACATTATTTCTTTGTAGGTCGATTGCCTACATTGCACATACTTGGTTGCCACCTCTCTCCACATGTGCTGATGTGTGGCAGAAGGGCTATGCCTTTGGGGATGGTTTGGCTACATGGCTGGTCCCAGTTTCCACAGTTACTTGTGTTGTCGTGTCTGTTAGGTGGGCATATTGATTGGCATGTTTGTGTGAGTTTTATACGTGTGCATTCTCACAGTTATGTGTACTATGATTGTGTAGTTGAGGTGTGTGTTCAGTTAGTATTTACCAACAAAAAGTGCATTTCCATATGTGCCACCCTCAAAGCGCTTATTGATTATGGACTGGCGGAATATGTAGGAATCATGCACACCTGGGAACTTGGCTACAACATTGGTGAACATGCCCCGGTGATCCACTATTGCCTTAAAAATTGATGGAATGTATGTGCTTTCTGTTGCGGTAGATGTGTGCAGTGTCAGCAGGAGGCACAAGTAGGAGATGTGTGCAGTCGATTGCCCCAACACATGCGGGAAGCCAGCTATGGCGAAGAAACCTTGCTTGATCTTCAACTGTTCCTGCGCAGTATTGGGAAAGTGAAGGTGTTGTGGTATCAGGCTGTTGATGCCATCCAAAACAGTTGTGAGGAACTTTATGGCTGTGAGACTCCTCCGACTCTGGCAGCTGTTGGTTGGAATGTACAAGAGCCCAACAGGTGCAGCACAGCCAGCAGCTTTTTTTCAGAAGGGATGTTGGTTATCCGCTGTATTGGTGTCGTCATCCTGTGGGCTATCGGTGTCAGGATGCGGAGGATGGCTGACCCTTTGAGCCTGTAGTGGGCTCTGACATCCTCTGGCGTTGGATCTGTGAGGCTGATGCGTCTGCGATTGACACGCTGTCTTATTCTGCGCAGCCTTGGCGGTGGTCCGTATGGGGTGGCAGTGGCGGTGGTTGTTGTGGCCTTCTTGGTACTCCAATCTGCATGATTAGTACATCCATGGCATCAGTGGGTGTTCAAATGAGGCTCTGGGATAGTTTCCCTTATATACGGCTGATTTTCACCCATGTTAAAACCTGATTTTTTCTGGTCTTAACAGTTTTTTTATTGCATCGTTGGTCAGGACCCTCATTGTGAATAGGGCGATGTGGTGTTAGCATGACTTTTAGCAAGTGAACACTTACGCGAAAAATATGTTGCTAATGGCTGTTTTCGGCAGCTTTTGAATATTGTAATAAAAATGTCGCCTCTTTATCGGCAAAAAAGTGCTGCTAAAGCGGCGATATCGGCTTGTGAATATGCCCCTAAAAGTGCTGTATTCGATTGTCTGACTCACAGGAAATTGTTACCTCACCTTGAATGTTTAAAGCCTATGGTGTTTAGCAGGTGGCTTGCTCACTAACCATGCTGGCTTGCTAGAAAACGGGTCTGATGTATCAAATTGTTTCACCCATTCTGTGTCTGAGGTGAAATGTGATTGTAGATATTGGCCAAGATTGTAATTAGGCAGCCGTTTCACCAATCAGTAAAAGAATTAAACACTGCTAGAAGATCAAATATGATTTTAATGTTGCCAGATTCTCCACAATGTACAAAATAAATAGACTTCATCCAAAAACATGCTCCAAACCTTGCACCATGAATACAAACACAGGAAACTGGAGGAAACAAAAAGGAAGAAGGAACTATATTTCTGTTATATTCCTAAACAACAAAACTCAAGCAGAACAATCTTAGACCAGTCTTTCGTCTGCTATATTGTAAAACAAAGCTACATTGTGTTGATCCCTTCAGAAGAAAATAAATAAAAATGACTCATGATTTCTCATTGTCCTTTCTTTAAATGGCATTTATTTTACTTTGTTAGTGTGCAGGTGTTTATCAGTTTCTATATGCTTAAACTGATAAGGGCTGTTTCCCTTTCAGTGGAATTTTATCAGTTGTTATAGGTTAACACTTAAAACAGAATAGCCTAGAGATACTGCTGAACGACATCCAATGAGTTATATGACAACTAGAGATAAGTGATGGTGGCAATGTTGATAGTGTGCTACCAATGTTAGATTTGATGTTGTCAATTCTTTCTGCCAAGAAGTTGATAGTGCTGTATTTGAAGGTTGATGAAGGGATTGTGGGTTCAGGAATGGGGTTGGCATATATTGTATACCCGCTTTGAAGTGGAAATTGCTTTTGTTGTTTGCTCCATTTATAGTAGGTTGTTTTTACTGTGGTGATGATGGATTGGTGATTGGAGAGGAGTGGTTTGAGAAGAGTTAGATCCTCCTGGAGTTTAGATTTTCAAATGATTTTCTCCTGTCTCAAATGGCACACTTTGTTTGGTATGTGCTAGAGTGTGCCAGGGTTTTGAAGGCTTAGGCTTTCAGCGTCAAGATTGAGGAGGGGCATGGGATACTGCATGGTTTCTCATAGCAGTACGTAGATACTGATACTGACATCTGTGTGGGCTTGAGGTGTTTGGGCAAGTTTATTATCTAATCTTGGAGATTATCCAGTTCGATGTCTTTGAAGGAGCTGAAGTTTATTCTTTCTTTATCTGTTGGCCTTATAGTAGGGGAGCAGTGAGCATGATGGAAAAGGATAAGCTAGATGATCTGTCAAGACAAATATTCCTTTACTGAGATTATGTCCTTCAACTCTGGGGGTCTTCTAGTTCTATACTGGACCAACAAAGCCTGCTCTCCCTGATTTTTCCTTTTATTATATATGCTTTTAAAATTGGGGGCATGAATGAGCTTGCTCATGATGAACCTCTTAAGTGAAATAGCTAGAAGGTTTTGCTCATTTGTGATCAGTCCTAGGACAGACAGCCAACTAATCTTCTTAAAATCCTCCTTTTGACCAAACCATTGCCCCTATCATGCCTACTATCCCTTTATCTGTCTCTCTCCTCTGGAGCTCTGTCTTGGTTTGGTTTTACAGAAAAAAACACCTAAAAGAAGTTCCCACACTTAACCTCCTGAGACCAGAAAGACCTAGGCTACCTAAAGCAGCCTGCTTTCACAGTTATTTTCTTTTATTTGGCATACTGTAAATGTTGAGAGCAGGAATGGATCCTCCTGTGATGAGGCTCTTAAGTGTTATATTTGGAAAGCCTTGCTGTCATTGAGCCCAAGGAAAGGAAGGAGTCCAATGCTCCATGCAACCCAGGTGATTCTCCTCCCCCTTTTTTCGCCCATCAGCCTCTATCTTCAATGGAGTGCCATCTTAGCTTGGTTATTTCTCCCCATTCCTTGTTCACTTCAGTCATTAAGTAGCCTCTCACTTGGGCATCTAGTCTATGACTCAGGATAAATGACGGAGAGGCTAAGAGAATTTTTCTTTGGTGTCTTTCCGGTTTGGAATTGGTAGGGCTTGCAAAGGCCAAGGATTAGGGCCAAAACACCTGTTCTTGCATCACAACTCATATTCGCCCCTTTTAGCACCTACTCTCCACTTCATTGGAACTACTAATTTTATTACTTCAATAGCATTGCCCTACTACCTATTCTATTTCTCCTGAGAGAAGCAAACATCCTCTATACTGCTCTCACTTGGCTGCTAACAAACTGACTGACCATTTTAGGAACTTATTATGGCTGTCTATATCCAAGCCTCTATTTTTCTGCTGTGTAACCAGTGAATGTCATATGCATAATTACTGAGCTGGCCTCTCCGCCTCTATCCAGAGCACACCTAGGGGTTGATTGCCTGTCACTCTTTTGTATATTGTCTGTAGTGCAATAATTTATACAGACTGCCTGTTGCCAGTATGTAGCCTAGGGTGCTCCTCTGTCATTTTGAAGTGGACCTTAGAATATAAAATATAAAATCTTCCTAGCACCACTAGTCATTGATGATAAAGAGATTAAGGTTTTTTGTACAAGTACATTGTGCAAAATGAGATTTTTCCAGGTAGGGAAGAGAAGTATATTGCTTAACAATAAGTAAGTGCTCCGTCAATCACACCCTGAACTCATTTATGATAATTTAACATTCATTCCCTATATCCATTACCTTTACCATTTTATTAAGGGCACAGAGCACAGTGTAATGCATTGAGTGGTCACTATGTGTTGTGCGATTAAAGTCCTCATTGAAAAAATACATATTAAAAAATACGAAGTCACTTAAATTATACTAACATATTTTAGCAGAGCAAACCATAATTCATTTCAGAAGAGTTTGTTCAATGCATACATGGGAAGGTTATTAACTTGGATGGATGAAGAGTTCCTAAATTTCATTCTAGGAAACCTATTTCTCCATTTTAGTCTGAAATTTCAAATCATGCCTTTTGTGCTAAAGCTGGCCATTTGGCCAGGTCGTCTTTTATTTGTGACTCATAGCAATGGCTGTCTTCTTTGGTATACATTTTCTCCTGTGGGTTTGCACATCCAACTATTATTTTGGGTCCTGGATTTCTGTAACATGTGCATGTCTGACATATGTCTTTGTATCCCCACCAGGGCATATTCAAAGAACAATTACCATGGCTAAAAGTCAACAGTGCAGGCCTGAAGGTTGCTCTTCACACTCAAGAAGGGTTTCTTAAGATCATTTAAGACGGCTGCTTGCATCAAGTGCATGTTGTGAGCTGCCACCCTGCCACTCCTTCATGAACCCCTTAGGACCTTTACATTGGCTTCTGGCAACGAGTGGATGGCCACAAGTCTCACTGTCCTTGCTCCTTATTAGATGCAATTGACCCTGCTTCTTTACTATAGGATACCTGTGGGTATTCCACTCTTTCCCTTGGGCAGCTCCTAAAGAACATTTTCCATGGCTGCGTTTTTCCTGTGCTTTCATTTAAGTTAGTCCTTGTCACTCCCAGAAGGACTTCATGGCATTTACTGTGGCAGGTTGCATACAGTGCATGCCTATAGGTAACTCACCGTTAACTTGGGGGTTTTACAGGGAGGATGTGCCATGACTGCCTGCATTTAGTGTATCCTTAATCATTTGTAACAATCAAGTAGATATTGCCACATGAATCAAACATGGTGTAGGAAGCTGAGAAAATAAACTTATTAACATTTGGGAGAAAAGGAACATAGATAGAGAGAGAGAGAGAGAGAGAGAGAGAGTAAGAGGGGAGCATGACTGAGAGAGATAGAAAAATGTGAAACTAGAAATATAGTGGGAATGAAAAAGGTGGCATAGAAAAAGTAAGTAGGGGATGGCAGAAACATGGGTCAATAGGCAAAAGCTGAGAGAAGGAAGGTAGGAAAGAAGAATGAAAGAAAAAAGTGCAAAAAGGAAGGGTGAAATGAAAGACAGAATGGTAAAGAAATGGTGAAAGGAATCAAGGGATGGTGAAATGAAGGAAGCAATGCAAAAGTATTGATGGATGGAAAGGTGAAAATATGGATACCTGGGGGAACTGAAGCATGGTTAGATGGACATGTGTAGAAATTCCTGAGCCAAATGTGTGTTTCTGAGCAGTAGCTGTATGGTGTGAAACTGTGGTAATGCAAGATAGAAAGGTGGAAGTATAGATGATGGCAGGATGGATGGGAAGTTTGATGATTAGATGGATGAAAGGCTGGAAGAGATGGAGCGGTGAACAGATGGGTGTATACATAAACACATTGATGAATAAATGAAATGATAAGTGGGTGGTTAAAAGGCTAGATTATTGGAATTATCGATAGAATGATGAGTCAATAGATGGATGTGTAAATCAGCGAAAGCATGAAATGGAAGAGTGGATGTTTAAAATAGTAAAAAGATGGAGAAGTAAATGAAGTAATGGCAGAATGTGTAAAAGATCAATGGGTGTACCCGTGGATAGATTGGTCTATGGAATAAAATGTTAGTGATAAAAGGATAGATAGATAAATTGCAAAAAGGGTAGAAGGATGGACGAGTGGATGGATGGATGGATAGATGGATAGATGGATGGAAGGATGAATGGACTGATAGAATTATAAAATGAAGGATGGATGGGATAATGAAAGAATGGATGGGAAAATGGTAATGGATTGATGGATGGGTAAGTGGATGGAAGGCTACATGGATAGAGGGATAGATGAATTGGGGTCTGAACAGGATTAATCGTTGAAGGGTGTGGCATGCTCACTTTTTTGCATGCTCTGTCAATATTTGTTCTACTTGTGCATGCCAGCAGTGAATCGATGCAGAAGATTTAAAGTTGAAAATTGTTCAAATCATGTAATTCCAGTGTCCAACTGGTCCAGTCTATGGTATATAACATACATTTTTTTGATAGGAGCTCAGATTGATTGATTTTGGGCTCAGCATTCAATTTGATATAGGTATTGAGTGTTATTTCGCAAGAGTGTTCTTTTGTTGTATGTTATTTGTTGAAAGATGTGGGTATATGAAATATGCGGTGCTTCCAAGATTTCTTCTCTACTGCCAGAAGAAACATGCTAGCCAAACGTTGGCATGATACAGAGTGTAATTAAATGGATTCCTATTTGGGGTGGGCAATACCCCCCCCCCCCCTCCCAACTCAGGAATAATATCACTTTTTGTCAGGATAAAACCTTAAAGTCACTAGATAGATCCTTAAAGTCACAAGATTAATATGAGAAGGTGGCCTGATATATGCTGTCCACTAGTTCTAGTGGGCACCTTGTACCAGTCCAAACAACCCCTTACGGTGATAGGTTAAAGACAACCTTTATTGAAAGCTATCCTAGTGGCAGCTCTGGAGAGCAGCATTCAGGCTAAGTCTTCAAGGAATGTAAAGCAGCTTGTTTTACCAGTCTATAATCTCTTGAATGATCAAATGACAGGACATTAACCACAACAAATATATGTATTTATGATAAAAACACACCCCTCTAGTCTCTTTATGAGACTTGAGTTCGAAGTACTTAAGTTACAAGATAGCAATCATCAGTAATAGCACAAATGCACGTTTGGGCCCTAGGGGCATACCAAACCATATACCAAAAAAGTGGTATAAGAACCACAACTGAACTAGACCCAAGGCCTAGAGCCTGTAGAATCGCTGGGACCCCAAGGAACCACCCAAGGTAGTGACACAGGGGACCCACGGGGACTGTATGCAGTGTGAGAACACAACCGCGGGTTCCCGTTATCTTCTATGGGCAATGTCGAAGTTGGAAATTTAAAGATTAGGGACACTTCTAATCGAGTCAGGACCAAAGAAGTTCCAGGGCTAGCACCCACGAGAGCACCGGAGTACTCGAGTTACCTCACCCAGGGAAGACAGGTGCATAGGTATCTTTTGGGTTCGGGTCACGTTGTCGATTTCAATGGGAGCCTGCAAAGAACTGCTGCTGTCCTGAAGAGGAGAAGTGTTCCGGAGAGATCCAAGCCTGGATCTGGGATGGAAGGAACCTGAAAACAGAGGGGACAGAGTCTGGGTTACTAGCCAGTGACCTAGGGCAGGATGGACCAATGCCCACAGATGTCGGGTGCTTCAGGTGAGTGGATGGGTGTCTTGACTGTTCAGCCACGAGGTCCAGGAGGCATTGACGAAGTCCATGAGCCGGATTCGAGCTGTCCCACAAAGTCTGTCGAGTGCAGCAGTGTCGGCGACCAGAATGGACCCAACAAGCCTTGGCAACGGCAAGTCACTGGAATTCAGAGAAAGGACTGTGGTGCAGACCAGCAAGGTCAGACCCGGGTCCATTTTGTGATGCCATTCCAAAGTTAGCATTTACCATGAGGTTATAATGCACTTAAGAGTATATGGTATGGCTGTATCACAGAACAGCCATACGGAAGTATTTCCGAAAGCCGCAGAGGGGCTCAGCTCATACTTGGGCACCCTCTCACATAAAACCAAGCACTCTGCCTTCAGGATTTTCAAGGCCTGCCATAGGAGTGCATGTATATATGTGTGGATATAGGTAGCCTATACCAATGTAAGGGGTGCAAGCACACCCTTACCCAGGCTGCAGTAGCAGACCTGTGGTGCCATTTTGGAGTGCTTCCCAGGGGTGGCATAATACATGCTGCAGCCCCTGGTAGGCCTCTGAGGTACCTATACCCTAGGTACATAGTATACCATATACTAGGGGCTTATAAGGCGCTCCAGAATCCAATAAGATATGTACATGCAAACCATTTTAGAGAGGAAGCAGCTAGGCTGTGGTCCTGATTAGCAGGGCCACAGCCAGACTAAGGTAAAAAAAACAGTGAAACACCAGCAAAAAGTGGGGGTACCCATGTGAAGCAGATCCTACTCTCCTACACAACCCCCTCAAACGCAGGGACATTAAACTAACCTTGACCAGTTGAGTATTCATGTTCTACGTGGAAATACCTAGAGAGTCCATCTGCATTGGCATGGTTACTCCCAGGTCTATGTTCCACTGTAAAGTCCATCCCCTGTAGGGAAATGGACCACCGAAGCAGTTTGGGGTTTTCACCCTTCATTTGTTTTAGCCATAAGAGGGGCTTATGGTCTGTCTGAACAAGGAAGTGAGTACCAAACAAGTATGGCCTCAACTTCTTCAGAGCCCAAACCACAGCAAAGGCCTCCCTCTCAATGGCTGACCAACGTTTCTCTCTAGGGGTCAGCCTTCTGCTTATGAACGCTACTGTCTGATCCTGACCTTCATCATTCAATTGTAACAGTACAGCCCCTAAACCCCAATTCAGATGCATCTGTTTGGACAATGAACTTCTTGGAGTAGTCAGGACTCTGCAGAATGGGAGCAGTGCACATGGCCTGCTTCAGGTCATGAAATGCCTTTTGACAGCTAGCTGTCCACTGAACCTTTTTGGGCATCTTTTTAGAAGTTAAGGCATTCAAGGGTGTCACTATTGATCCATACCCTTTGCCAAATCTCCTATAGTACTTAGTCAGGTCTAAGAAGGCTCTCAGCAGAGTCTGGGTAAATGGAGCAATCCATTCCATTATGGTTTGGATTTTGCTCTGCAATGGTTGAAGCTGGCCTCCACCTACAAGGTGGCCCAGGTACACAACCTGGCTCTGCCCTATCTGGCACTTAGTAGCCTTGATAGTGAGGCCAGCCCTTTGCAGGGCCTCCAAAACATTCATCAGGTGGGCCAGATGATCCTCCCAGGTGGAGCTAAAGACAGTATATCATCAAGATATGCTGTACTAAAGTCGTCCAGGCCTGTAAGGACTTGATTCACCAACCTTTGGAAAGTGGTAGGTGCATTCTTCAAACCAAAGGGCATTACCACAAATCGATAGTGCCCACTAGGGGTAGAAAATGCTGTCTTTGGCTTTGCATCATCAGCTAGTCTGATCTACCAGTAGCCAGCTGTTATGTAAAATGTGCTTAGAAACTTGGCTGAAGCCAAAGTATCTATTAGCTCATCTGCCCTAGGGATGGGATGGGCATCAGTCCTAGTGACTGCATTGAGACCCCTGTAGTCTACACAAAACCTCATCTCTCTTTTCCACCAATGGTATGTGGTTTAGGTACCAGGACTACTGGGCTAGCCCAAGGGCTAATGGAGGGTTCAATCACACCCAGATCCATCATCTTTTGGACTTCTGTCCTTATACATTCCCTGACATGGTCAGGTTGCCTGTAGATCTTGTTCTTCACAGGCAGACTGTCCCCAGTGTCCACTTCATGAGTGCACCAGGTGGTCTGACTTGGAGTCAGTGAAAGCATATGTCTAAACTGGCTGATAAGGTTTCTGCAGTCAGTTTGTTACTGAGCAGTGAGGTTGCCTGCCAAGGCTACACCATCTACTGACCCATCATCAGGGTTCTGAGAAAGCAGGTCAGGGAGTGGGTCACTCTCTTCCTCCTGTCCTTCATCAGTAGCCATGAGCAAGCCCATGTCTGCCCTGTCAACATATGGTTTTAGTCTGTTGAAATGAAGTACCCTATGGGGACTCCTAGGGGTTCCAAGGTCTACCAAGTAGGTAGACTCCCCTTTCTGTTCAACAATAGTGTGGGGTCCACTCCACTTGTCCTGCAGAGCTGCTGGGGCCAGAGGCTCCAACACCCACACTTTCTGTCCTAGCTGGTAAACAGTCAGTTTAGCCTTTTGGTCATGCCAGGCTTTTTGCAGTTCCTGGCTAGCCTCAAGGTTTTTGTTTGCCTTTTTCATGTACTCAGCCATCCTGGAGCGGAGACCAAGTACATCGTCCACTATGTCTTGCTTTGGGGGCTTGAGAGGTAACTTCCATCCTTCCTTCACCAAACACAATGGACCCCTGACAGGGTGTCCAAACAAAGGTTCAAATGGGCTGTAGCCAACCCCCTTTTGAGGCACCTCCCTGTATGCAAATAAAATGCAGGGCAAGAGCAGGTCCCATTTTCGCCTAAGCTTCTCTGGGAGTCCTTTGATCATGCCCCTTAAGGTTTTGTTGAATCTCTCAACTAAACCATTGCGTTGTGGGTGATAGAGTGTGGTGAACTTGTAGTTTACTCCACACTCCTTCCACATAGCAGTTAAGTAATTAGACATGAAGTGTGAATCCCTGTCAGATACTACCTCCTTAGGAAAGCCTACTCTTGAGAACATACTCAAGAGAGCTCTTGCCACTACAGGTGCTGTAGTGGTCCTTAGGGGAATTGCTTCTGGGTACCTGGTGGCATGATCCACCACCACCAGTATAAATCTGTGCCCAGATGCTGTTTGGGGATCCATGGGACCAACGATGTCAATCCCTACCCTTTCAAAGGGCACCCCCACCACAGGTAGTGGTATCAGGGGGGCCTTTGTAGTGCCACCTGCTTTGCCACTGGCTTGGCAGGTTACACAGGAGCGACAAAACTCCTTTGTGTCTTCATACATGTGGGGCCAGTGAAAGTGAGGAACAATTCTGTCCCATGTCTTGTTCTGGCCTAAGTGTCCTGCTAGGGGAATATCATGGGCTAGTGTCAATAGGAGACCCCTGAACGTCAGAGGTATAACCAACCTCCTGGATGCACCAGGCTTGGGGTCTCTGAGTATAGGAGTCCATCATCCCAATAAACTTTATGGGTGCCACTAGAATTCCCAGCAGCCTCATCAGCAGCTTGCTGTCTGAGGGTTTCAAGAGAGGGGCAGGTTTTCGGCTCCCTACTCAGATCAGACCTGGAAGGGCCCCCTGTCCTCAATAACTCAACCTGGTCAGGTTCAAGCTCATCTGGGACAGTTCCTTCTTCAGGCTCAAGATCATCTCCCTGAGGAGACTGATCAGTATCCTGAGACAGGTGGGAAGGCTCTGCCTTAACCCTACTGCTCCTCCTCTTGTGAGGCACCTGGTCCATTATTCCAGAATCCAGGGCCTGTCCAGTTTTAGACATTTTGCCTGTGACCTGGTCACAGCAAAGACATGTGCAGGGATCCCTAACATTTCTACATGTGTCCTGAGCTCTACTTCAGCCCAAGCTGAAGTCTCTAGATCATTGCCAAGCAAGCACTGTACTGGTAGGTCTGCACTTACCACAACCTTCTTAAGGCCAGTTACCCCTCCCCAGGAGAAGTTAACAACTGCCAGAGAATGGTCTGTTCTGACATTGCTAGCATTGGTCACTTGGTACATTTCACCAAGTATAATCTGCCCAGGATCCACAAGATCTTTTGTCACCATTGTGACACTTGCTCCTGTGTCCCTGAATGCCCAAGCTTCAACTCATTTATCAAAGGCTGCTGTCTGTATTTGCCCCGGTTACTGGGACTCACACAAGGGGACATATCCATCCCCCTATCACAGTCAAGCACAGCCTGAGTTGGTACTCTGACTAGGCCAGAGTCCATCTCAGAACCCAGGGTCAACCCTACTACACCCTTATTCTGTGTATTCCCACCACCAATTGTAACTGCACTAGGGGGAACAGGTGCCTTAGGGGCATTGGTGGGGGCTGGAGTATTTTCTTTGGCCTTGGTGCAGTCACTAGTCCAGTGAGTTTTCTGTTTACAGATTTTGCACCAAGGTTTCTTTTGGCCTTTACCTTTTCCTGACTGTGAATCCCCACCGGAAGAAGAATTTTGGGGCCCTTGAGAAGACTTCTGGTCTTTACCCTTGTCCCCACCCTTGTCAGAGTTTTTGGAATCTTGCTTCTTTTGGTCACCACCATGGTTCTGTGCCTTCTGCCTCACCCTGGTTCTGACCCATTTGTCTGCCTTCTTTCCCAATTCTTGGAGAGAGGTCAGATCAGAGTCTACCAGGTTCTAGTGCAACAGCTGATTTTGACGGTTATTAAGAATCTGCTCCCTCATTATCATATTGTACAATCTTTTGAAGTCACACACTTTACTGCCCAATAACCATCCTTCCAAAGCCTTAGCAGCACAGTCAACAAAGTCAACCCAGTCCTGATTTTGTGCTTTTTGGGTGTCTCTGAACTTTAACCTGTATTGTTCAGTGGTTAGGCCAAACCCATCTATTAGTGCACTTTTCAAGACTTTGTAGTCATCAGCATCCTCTTCTCTTACAGTGAGGAGCTTGTCTCTACCTTTGTCTGCAAAGGAGAGCCATAAGATTGCTGTCCACTGACCTTGAGGGACCTTCTGTACTTTACAGGCCCTCTCCAAAGGCAGTTATACATTTGTGGATGTCATCCCCACTCTGGTAGGGAGGGAAAATCTTACTTAGGTTTCTATGGTCATAAGACTTCTCCCTATCTCTAGGGAAATTGCTGCCCCCAAGTGACTCTAGTCCCTCCTTTCTATTAGCTCTGTAGAGCTCTAGGGCTTCCCTATCTAAGGCCATCCGCTGCTTGAGGTTGAACTTGTCTTGCTCATACTTCAGCAGTCTCTCTCTCCTCTCCCTCTGTGAGAAGAGACGGAGGTCCCTATAGAGGAGTTAGACTGGATAGATCCCCTTGACAGAGATCTATCCCTTCTAGCCCTATTGTCAGGTCTACCTGGAGGAATAAAGGCAGGAGCATTATTGTCATCCTCCTCATCCTCATCCAGGAGATCTGTGTTCACCAGAGTCTGATCTTTGTCACCAGTCTGGTCTGCATTAGAGGTAGGGTCAGGGGAGTTTCCACCCCTAGACCCACCCTCAGGTGCTGCCCCACCCACACTGTCTACATCATCAGGCCCACTAGGCCCTTTGATATCATCCAGCTTAAGTATCTTTATGAGATGCTGGGTGGATGGACTTTTGCCTGTCTTCAGCTTCCTAATGGAACATAAGGCCCTACGCTGAGCAAAGGAGAGATCCTAATATTTATAGGGAAGGAGCTCACTGGTTCCTGGTAGGTACCCACTGGTTCCTGGCTGGTTAGACATTACTAATGTGGTTTGGTGTATTGCACTACCTATACTAGTGTGGCCTACTAAACTCTCTTGAGTTGTAGAAAGGGTGTGCTATCCCTAAACACACAACTCTAAGTTCAGTAGAACTTACTGTAGCTAAACTTGATATTATATGTACCTCAGGTACCTTTAGTGGTTTTCAGTTGATCAATTCAATTGAGATTATCTGGTAAAACAATAGCAAGCTGGAATTCCACACGCTGCACACCAATGTGAGAAGGTGGCCTGATATATGCTGTCCACTAATTCTAGTGGGCACCTTGTATCAGTCCAAACAACCCCTTATGGTGATAGGTTAAAGACAACCTTTATTGAAAGCTATCCTAGTGGTAGCTATGGAGAGCAGCCTTCAGGTTAAGTCTTGAAGGAATGTAAAGCAGCTTGTTTTGCCAGTCTATAATCTCTTGAATGATCACACCACACCAGGTATATATTTAAAATATATGTATTTATGATAAAACACACCCCTCTAGTCTCTTTATGAGACTGGAGTTCGAAGTACTTAAGTTATAAGATAGCAATCATCGGTAATAGCACAAATACACGTTTCGGCCCTAGGGGCGTACCAAACCATATACCAAAAAAGTGATATAAGAACCATGACTGAACTAGACCCAAGGCCTAGAGCCTGTAGAATCACTTGGGACCCCAAGGAACCACCCAAGGTAGTGACACAGGGGACCCACGGGGACTGTATGCAGTGGGAGAACACAACCGCGGGTTCCCGTTATCTTCTCTGTGCAATATCGCGGTTGGAAATTTAAAGATTAGGGACACGTATAATTGAGTCAGGACCAACCCTTTTGGACTTAAGAAGTTCTACGGCTAGCACCCACGAGAGCACCGGAGAACTCGAGTTACCTCACCCAGGGAAGCCGGGTGCATAGGTGTCTTTTGGTGTCGGGTTGGGTCGTCGATTTCAATGGGAGCCTGCATAGAACTGCTGCTGCCGTGAAGAGGAGAAGTGTTCCGGAGAGATCCAAGCCTGGATCTGGGATGGAAGGAACCTGAAAGCAGAGGGGACAGAGTCTGGGTCACTAGCAAGTGACCAAGGGCAGGATGGACCAATGCCCACAGATGTCGGGTGCTTCAGGTGAGTGGATAGGTGTCTTGACTCTTCAGCCACGAGGTCCAGGAGGTGTAGACGAAGTCCATGAGCCGGATTCGATCTGTCCCACAAAGTCTTTCGAGTGCTGCGGTGTCGGCGACCAGAATGGACCCACCAAGCCTTGGCAACGGCAAGTCACTGGAATTCAGAGAAAGGACTGCAGTGCAGACCAGCAAGGTCTGAGGGACTCACCCAGCAAGGGTAAGTCAGGTCACATCTGGAGAAACCAGGAAAGCCCAAGCAGAAAAGGAGTTGCCTTCGTGGGGACCTGCTAGCCAACGGGCTAGTGATCGCGAAGGAGCCTCGAGTGGTCGCACTTGAAGCTAGCCCACGGATCACTTGTGGAGTGGAGGCCAACTATCTTTGGTGCAGGAGGTGCTCAAGGCTAGGGCTACTCAGAGCCCAAAGCACAAATTCAAGGAGGTCCAGGAAGATAGGGTTTCTGCAAAAGATCACGGTGTCCAGGGGTCACGGTTCCACATCACCCACGATAGCCACGGGCCTCAGCTTTGCTGTGGTCTCAGGGTAGCCTCGGGGAAGTCTGGAAATCCACCTCTGGTGATGCAAAGACTTCTGCGTCCGGCGGGAGCTTCAGCGATGCAGACCGGTCAGGAGCTTCTTTGATGCCTGCCAAGCAGGGGAGTCACTCCTTGACCCCAAGGGAGATTTCGTCAGTCTTCTAGTCAGGATAGAACGTCGAAGGTCCAGGATATATGTTGCAGAGTTTCGTCCAGGGTAATCTAAAGTCCTAGGTACTGGATTCCTATACTTATAGTAAGTTTAGGGGATGGACTAACTCTAAGACCCCACCTATGGGTGGGCTTGGAAAGAGGGGTGGTTACACCCATTTCCTTTGTCCAGTTTTGCGCCAGAGCAGGGGCAGGTAGCCCCTGCAACCGGTTTGAACTGGGCTATGCACAGGGACAGCAAACGTGCCCCCAGTGCAGGACTTCAAAGCACCAGAGAGTGCTCCCGCCCAGCCCCAATTCTCATCTGCCTGTCTGGGAAGGTGGTGACACTTCCCCTCGACAGGAAACCTATTGTCCAGGCCTCCCCTGCCGGAGTTTTGGTCAGCAGCAGGAGGTCAGACTCGTGTCTGTGGCAGAGGCATCCATTTTGTGATGCCAGGGCTCAGGAAAGTCCTACCGGGTTTAGCCAGTGTGAACATGTCTCTCCCTCTAGAAGGGTGGAATGCTACCCCCGCGGCCAGAATTGATGGGGGTAGTATTCCAAAGCGCTTGACACCAAACACGACATGTTTTGATGCAGCCATTCCAAAGTTAACATTTACCGCGAGGTTATAATGCACTTAAGAGTGTATGGTCTGGCTGTATCACAGAACAGCCATAAGGAAGTATTTTTGAAAGCTGCAGAGGGGCTTAGCTCATGCTTGGGCACCCTCTCACATAAAACCAAGCACTCTGCCTTCAGTATTGTCAATGCCTGTCATAGGAGTGGCTTATAGGTTTATATGTGTCTGTATATATGTGTGGATATAGGTAGCCTATACCACTGTAAGGGGTGCAAGCACACGCTTACCCAGGCTGCAGTAGCAGGCCTGTGGTACCATTTTGGAGTGCTTCCAAGGGGTGGCATAATACATGCTGCAGCCCCTGGTAGGCCTCTGAGGTACCTATGCCCTAGGTACATAGTATACCATATACTAGGGGCTTATAAGGCACTCCAGAATCCAATTAGATATGTACCTAATGTACATGCAAACCATTTTAGAGAGGACGCAGCTAGGCTGTGGTCCTGATTAGCAGGGCCACAGCCAGACTAAGGTCGAAAAACAGTGAAACACCAGCAACAAGTGGGGGTACCCCTGTGAAGCAGATCCTACTATCCTACAATTAATATAAGCTCAACCCCTTGTAGCTATTGCACAGAGCAGACAGGCTTAACCTAGGGCAACAAATAGAGTATTCATGTTGCACCAAAGCAGCAATAAAGTAAAAACACCAAGAAATATAAATCTCAAACCAATTTTAAAAATATAGAGTAAAATGTAATAAACAAAATGACACCAAAATGGCAAAATGGCAATATTGAGAAAAGTTTTACAGTAGAAATGGCACAAAAAGAACTAAGTGCCAATGATAGCTTATGGAGGTGGTAGACCAAGTGCTGGGCTCAATTGGGCTGACTACAATGGAGCCTAAGTTGAATACTCCAATTGGAGCCCAACTTTACAGATGAAAGTCTGAAAGGAAAAAAGTTTGAAAAAATGTTCCTAGGTTTTACTTCAGAGAGATGCTTTGCCACTTTTCTTTAGGAATCGCGTTGAGATTTTTTTCTACGTCACAATGGTGAATTGTCACTTTTTGAGATGAAAACCCCTCCCAGTGTGGAGTGTCATGAAACTGTAGCTCACATCTTGGAAGAGAAGGCGGGATACCTCAATCAGGCTGATCCCGTTGGTGTTTTGGGCATTTCTCACAGAAAGGTTCCAATATAGAATGGGACTCTAGTGCAAACTGTTTCAGAGGTGCAGAGTTTTTTGAGCAGGACAAATCCGAAATCCATTCAAATGTTTCAAAACTGCTAGTTGTTTACTTTTTCCAGCAGGTCCAGCTGAAGCTCTGGAGCTCTATAGAAAACGTTTTCAAAAGTTCCTGCCGGTACCCATGCATTTCCCTGTGTCATGCTGTCCTTGCTCATTGGTGCATCGTAAAGATCCTACGTCTTTCCATTTGGAAACCTGTAATTGCGAAATTTGGGGAAACCATGATGGTAATTTCCTGCACAATGTTACAAAGGTTTGCTAAAAAAAGGGGCCTCTGCAAGCCTAGAGGACCCTTCTTGCAAGATCAAACAAGTTTGTGTTTTTCCAACGAGTACAATCACTTAGCAAATAAGACTGGAGATGAGATTCCATGACAATAGTTGCTCTACTCTTCAAAATTGAACAGTGGTTATTGCAAGTGTTGTGGGCTTTCTGAAAATCGAACACGTTTATCTAATCGGAAAGTGTGGTGTAAATTAATACTCTCATATTTAGCAGCTTGTGCTAAAGTGCCTTTCATGGAATAAATAAGTACAATGAGACCATTGCTACATAAGTGGAAGGGGACTACCAAGCACAGGTGGATCTTTTGAAAACACATTCTGACCAGGATCATACTATTAGTCTCATGTTGGTAAATTATATTTTAGCTTTTGGAGATCCTCACAGTGGTTTCCCTCCCAGTAAATAGATTTAAATTGTGGAAATTAGAGAGTAGGGACATTTTGTCAACCATTGAGCAATTGGGCAATATGAAAAAATAAGTGAAAAAATAATGACTCATTTTACTCAAGTATAATGTACACAACACAAGACATTAGAAAGAAAGTATAATTAATGCAGATTTTCTGATAGGTAGCCATATGCCCAAATGTTGAGGATTTTTTTTTTGTCAAAGTCAAAAAATATAAAGGTTTTGGTGGTTTCCATATGATGACAGACCAATGTTTTGGTGGGATAACAATAGAACTGACAAAGGACAAAGGCTTAGAGGCCCATTAGGATGTAGGGCGGAAAAACACCCAGACCGCCATGGAAGCGGAAAACAACCGCCCTCCGGCCCCGTGGGAAAACCGTCTGCCAAATTAGCATGAACCGCCCAAAAAATCCATCTGCGGTGGTACGAGGCCAAGAATAACTGCCTGTAGTGGGCGGGGATGGCCAAAATCCATCCGTGGCATTCGGAATCGCAGCGGAAAAACAACAACCCGCCGCAAGTATAGCGGAGACACCGCCCCGGAAATTAGTATATCCCCGATGGTCCCGCGGTACGTACCGCCATCTCCGACTGCCACGGTCACACAATGGGATGAATGGGAGAGCCAGTGGAAGAGCTGAAACACAGCCACCGCGGCGGACGAACCGTCAAAAAATATGTCGGACGAAGCTAAAACCCCACAAGAAGGCCAAAAAGTGCACACATAAAACTAGTCATGCCTCCCAAATACACAAAACACACCCCAATGACACAACCACATGGCAAAATGAAGAAAACGAATCCCAGGACAACACACCTGTCAGCAACACCCCAATTGGACACACCCACATAGCTGAGAATAAAACCAGCCCCTTCCCTGACCACAATCCCTTGCAAAACTACAGGAGAGAAGGGACACATACCCCAGCTGACAAGAGAGGCAAAGGACACAGCATCACCAGCCACACCACACACAGCACCACCACCACTTCCATACCTGCACAAATAACCCCCTGCACAACACACACCATACACAGCACAACCACCACTCACACTCCTGCACCCACAATCACTTTGCACACCACACACCATGGCCACACAGAAAATGCCCAAATTCACTGAGAGTGAGTTGAAGGTCGTGGTAGATGAGATAGTCAGAGTGGAACCACAGCTTATTGTTACCCTGGTCCAACAGACACCATTAGTCACAAGGACACAAATGTGGGCTAGGATAGTGCAAAGGGTCAATGCAGGAGGGACCACCCCAAGATCAAAAAAGGAGATCATGAAGCGTTGGCATGATCTGAAGAGGGTGGTCAAGGAGAGGAGGAACAAGAACGGTGAGCTGGCTCAGAGGACTGGTGGTGGCCCTCCCATTCCACCAAAACCATTCACACAATGGGAGGAGAAGGTGCTTGCCATACTGCATCCAGAGATTCTCACAGGAGTAGCCGGGGGAGTGGAGGCTGGTAAGTACAAACAAATGACTACAGACACTCTGCTATGTACTGTCTTGCACAAATACAAAGCTACACCACCTAAGACACATACCATCCATCTGCACCACACACTCACAAAAACATGGCTCATAGACCCAACATTCACCCACTCCCATTTAACCCAAACATAGCTAACAACATAACCATGGGGGCATGTGTACAGACAGGCAGCACTACAACAACCCCCAGGCCCCCTGGCCCACACCTGAGCAGGATGGACCCCTACCCCACCCCACCCAGGAGCATGTGTCAGCCATTACACAACCCTCATCAAACTTACAGGTAGGTAGCCATCTTCCCTGGGATGGTGTTTGTGTCTGGGAGGGCTGCACTACTACTCCCAACATTCCCTCTGTCCCACAATTCAGCAAGATGTAGCCCTCCCCCACCCCACCCAGGAGCAGTTGGAAGCCATTGCAGTACACCAAACAAACTTACATGTAGGTAGCCATCTTCACAATGAGGGTGTCTGCGGGTGGGGGGCCTGTACCACCACTCCCACCATGCCCCCTCTCCCACACCAGAGCAGAATGGAGCCCTCCCCCACCCCACCCAGGAGCATGTGTCAGTCATTACACAACCCTCATCAAACTTACAGGTAGGTAGCCATCTTCCCTGGGATGGTGTTTGTGTCTGGGAGGGCTGAACTACTACCCCCAACATGCCCCCTGTCCCACACCTCAGCAGGATGGAGCCCTCCCACACCCCACCTAGGAGCAGTTGGAAGACATTGCAGTACACCAAAAAAACTCACAGGTAGGTAGCCAGTACGTGCACCCATCCATTTTTCACAAATGAAATGGTGCCATATGACAACACCATCCCTCTTATTGTACAAAGGGGCATACCTACCCCATTGCCAAGCACAGTGTGCACCCAGGTAAGCTAAGGAAACTGTCACAACCACCAAAGTGTGACACACCAATGCACAAGTAGAAGAAAGCCTGGGCACATTCATGCACAGCAACTAGTTACATGTGCATCACCATGGGGCAAGTGCAACAAGGACCATTCTTAAAATATGAAAGCATGTGTGGTGGCACAAATCAAGATATGCACATGACAGGACAAAGGGATGCAGGAGATGACAATGGCCAGTACATGGCCAGATGTGACGTCTGATAGCTCAGACAAATAAACTATGAGTCCACAATTAAACACATGTTGTGCCAGGGCCTAGATGGCAACAAGTCCCTGTAAACCTCTATTGTGCACGCTTCACATGGTATGCCTTGACACCTCGCACCATGGACAAGTAATGCTTGCACCACTGTATCACGTCAGGAAGCACAGTACTGCACATAGTCAACAATGCGATGAGATGTCAATTGTGCAGTGTACTAAAAAGTGAATGACACACAGCTAACACAAAGCTTGCCGGGTGCACTGCAATGACTGTTTCACATCTGACCCACAGGTGACCAAGAACTCACTGCAGAGGACAACACCAGCAACCTGCAGAGCCAGTCCCCCCCGGTACATGTACTCTTGGATGTTGACATGTTGACTCCCAGGATTCCGTGTACGATGAGCTCGAGGCCGGCCCATCTAGTGTGCCAGGGAGCAACAGGTCCCAGGACCCCAGTGTCCCCCGCACATCTGCGGCAACAACAACTCCACAGAAGACCCCTGCTGTCACAGCCTGTGCGGCCACCGCCACCACCACCACCACCACCACCAGTGCTGACTGCGACACCCTCCCTGTCCCAGAGGATGCCCAGCACACACCACCCATGGAGGAGGGCAGGGAGAGGATGCGGGTGCCCACAGTGCTGAGGCAACAGGTCTGCGGCAGCAGGGCAGGTGGGAGGGGCAGGGTCACCCAGGGACACCAGGAGATTGGGACCCACTCCCTGGAACACATCACCAGAGTCCTGGGTGCATACAAGCAGGCCCAGGGACGAACGGGCCGGTTGGACGATCTGTTGCACGAGCTCTTCCTGCTGATGAGGTCCATTGACAGCCGCATGGGACAAATCGTGGACCTCTTGGGCCAGCAAGTGGCGGTACTGAGGGACAGGCATGCGCCCCAGACAACACATCCGCCTCTCTCTGGTGGGCTGCACAATGACGGTTCACCATACTCCCCTGCGCCCACAGAGAGGGGTGAGTCCTCAGACCCCACTGGCCCTGCAGCAGGGCCCCCCTGCCAACTGACGAAGGGGCCGTCCCAAGAAGACCCTGGGAGTATCTGGAGGCCAAACACCTGCCAGACGCCAGTCACGGAGCCAGCCATGATGGCAACCCTCTCCACCACTGCATTGACTCTTTGGACTGTCCTTCCCCACACTGCCTTGTGGATGGCATCTGTCTGTTGGACTGGGTCACCACAGCAATGTGGTGACTACTCGACCATCTCATCTACCACGACTGTCAACTCACTGCTTCCCCCAATGGAAATGTACACTCCCCTCGCATCTCACCATAGTAAATAAAATAACCTCACACACATGTTCGTGTGTCTGCTCCGTCTTTATTGCAGGGTGTACAGTCTTCAACATGATCACAATGTACCATGAGCATGAGCTGTATGTAGGCAAGGAGAAGTCGAAGGCACCTGGGGAAACAAAACAGAACAACTGTCACTGGTCTGGGTGTTTAACCGACATTACACAAGCCCTAACACCAGGATAACCCAACATGCACATGTCACAATGGCCACCAAGTGTCAACATACACGTCCCGTTGATGATCCCAAATGACATGTCCTAGAAACATTTCCAACCGACACTGAGTCTACAACTGGCTGATGCTACAATTCTCACATGCCCCTTCAAGACAACAGCAATATGGATATGGTGCACATTGACACCCACCGTCAAGTGAAGTAGCGGTTGATGAGTTGTTCACGCAGGTCAACACCTTCCTCCTCTCCACTGTCCTCATCACTGGACTTGGTTTGCAGGCTGGGGCCTTGGGGCCTCACCATCATCGAGGAGCAGGGGAATCTCCTTGTGATTGGCTAGGTTGTGGAGCATGCAGCATGCCACAACAATCTGACACACCTTCCTGGGCGAGTATGCCAGTGCACCTCCGGTCTTGTCCAGGCACCGGAAACGTGACTTGAGCAGGCCAAAAGTACGCTCCACCACACAATGTGTCCTCCCATGGGCCTCATTGTAGCGGACTTCAGCCGGGGACCTGGGATTCCGCAGTGGGCTCAGCAACTAGGGATGGTTGGGATATGCAGAGTCACCTAGGTATGACAAACACAAATAGACATTGCAACATCGCAGAGGCACAGGGCAGCGGGTCACACACACAGCACGCCACACAACTAGGCATACTCACCACAATCCATGCACACTCTGGAAGAAGATTAGCCATCAGCTGGGGCACTATGCTGTTCCGCAGGATGTAGGAGTCGTGGGCCAAGCCTGGGATTTTGGCACACACCTGCGAGATGGTCATATCTGCCAGGCACACCACCTGCACATTGATGGAGTGGTAATGCTTGCGATTGTGGTAAATGTGCTCACTTGCCTGTGGTGGCACAAGAGAGACATGGGTGCAATCAATGGCCCCAACAATATTGGGGATGTGTCCAAGGGGATAAAAGTCTCCCTTCACAGCTGGCAATTCAGCACCCCCGGGGAAATATATGCATCTGTCCTTGTATAGCATCATGGCAGACAGTACATCACGCAGCACCATGCTGAACATCGGTTGTGACATCCCACTAGCGCTAGCCACAGTCTCCTAGAACGATGCCGTGGAAAAAAAAATGCAGGGCTGCCATTACCTTATAAGTAGGGGTGAAAGCTGTTGGATATGTCCTGCGTGGATGCAGGTGGGGCTCCAACAGATCACTAAGGGTTTTCAGGGTGGCTCTGTCCAGGCGGCATTTCCATATGATCGCAACATCCTTCATGTTCTCCAGCACCGTCAAGTGACGAGTCAAATTTGGCCTCCATCTATTGGAGATGATAGTGGACACATGTCAATGCAATACATCATGAGATGTGCACAGCATATCACGTTCTGGATGACACAACCACAACCATGACTGACATCTATAGTGACTAACAGACCAGCTTACATGGAGGGACACCTTCAGCTACACAAAGGGCACACGTGTCAACTTACACAAGACAAGTACCTCAATTACCACCTTTGGCAATGTCAATGCACATAGGGATATGGCCACAGTACACATGTGCACGCCTGGAAGTCTAGCATCCAGCATATGTGTAACTAATCAAAACCACTGTCTCATACCTAGCTGCTGTAGCGGTCACACCTTAATGCGTCATTACAACCTGGCACACATTCACCACACAATGACCACAGTCAGTGCTGGAATAATGAATGTGTTCATGAGCAGACATGAGAGGCAATGCTAAATAGATCAACATTCATTGAGACGAGCATTTCTGTGATTGTCACTGGACCTCAACACATTGACATGTGTACACATTGTACAGTCCAGGACTACACTGTCCTGCCTACACCAACATCAAATCATTAAGTGACATGTGAGTGGGTACAGGAAAATCTACGTTGCACACACACAAACATGCCATGTGTAGCCATCAATGCAGTAAATTGAACATTGGCATCGTGTGCACAATGATATGCCATTGAACATGTTGGCCCTGTGCACTGTTGACGTTTGACAGATGGCCATCACCATTTTATGGCACCCATATCACGGTAGCTACCGCCTGGCCCTGGCGGTGTGTCACCAGCACCCCCATTCACACAAGTGCGGTAGTCATAGTCATGGAGACATGTGGAAATGCTGTTGGCATTTCCCGCTGCCAGAATGGCGGTGCCTCATGTCATTGCATGGCACCCATATCGCGGTAGCTACTGCCTGGCACCGGCGGTGTGTCACCAGCACCCCCATTCACACAAGTGCGGTAGTCAAAGGCATGGAGACATGTGGGAATTGCGGTTGGCATGCTCCGCCGTCAGAATGGCGGTGCCTTGTGTCAATGCATGGCACCCAAATCGCGGTAGCTACTGCCTGGCACCGGCGGTGTGTTACCAGCAGCCCAATTCACACAAGTGCGGTAGTCAAAGGCATGGAGACATGTGAAAATGGCAGTTGGCATGCCCTGCCACTAAAATCACGGTAGCACACACCGGGCCTCTGCGGTGTCACACCGCCATGGATCTCGCCCTGGAGCCAATGCCAAGCTCGATAGCGTGGCTTGATGCAATTTTGAAGATCGTGGTAGGCGTGCTCCGCCACCGCGGAGGCAGTCATTGGATGCATTTGAAAGATGCACCGTCGCGGTAGTGCACCCCAGGCCCCAGCGTTGTATCATCGTCATGGAGCATGCCCTTACAGCCAATGGGAGCCATGATTGTGGTGACATAATGCAATTTTGAAGATCGCGGTAGGCGTGCTCCACCACCGCGGAGGCGGTTATTGGATGCATTTGAAAGAGGCAGACCTGGACCACCAATTGCTGCAGCTTGGCACCTTTGAAACGACCCAGGGGGCTATATATGTGAGAGTGAGCCTCACATTGCCACTGCTCACAGAGCCTACTGCCTGAGATCTCTCACCTGCTGCTGCCTCCAGGGACTGCTGCCTGAGACTCCTCACCTGCTGCTGCCTTTTCCTGACAAATTCGCATGCGCGGACGCCCGCGCATTTCTTGCGAGAAATGCGCATGCGCGGGCGTCCACGCATGCGCATTTGTCAGGAAAATTGAAAAACAGGAAGAGGGAGCCCCGGGAGACGCCGCGCGTCAGGTAAGTGCCTAATTTGCTTTATTACAAATTTATTTTAGCTTTTAAAAGTACGGCGGGCGGGAGGCGGGTGGTGGGCGGCAGGCAGCTACGCTTCGCCCACGTAGTGTACGTAGGCGCTGCCTGCTTTGCCTACTTCGAAAACTGCGAAGCAGGCAGCGCTACGTACACTATGTGGGCGAAGCGTAGTGTCGCGCCCAGGGTTAGTGCTCACACAATACCCAAGGCTATATGGTGCCCCAAATTTTGTGGTGAGTCTTCAACAGTGGAGTGGTAGGGCAGGGGGGCCACACATGTAGTTGACTGATGCAGTATGTGCCTGGGAGAGTGTGGTAGTGTCTTGCACTGCCTGACATGCTGTCTCCAGTGGGAGGGTGTGTGTACACAATGCCACAGCTTTCCCTTCCTGCACATGTATGTATGAGTGACCTGTGTTGTGTTGTCAGCCATACAGTGACACAGAAGGTTGTTCATGCTGTAGTCAAGACAGTGATTGCTTGGCTGGATGTCTGTGTGTGCTCCTGTAGTCCATCTCAGTGTGAGCTATAGTACAGAGCATAGGAAGGAATACAATAGAACCTTGGAGGAGTATAAAATGGCAATAAAACAGGCCAAGGCAGTGTATTTCACTAAATAAATTCAAGAGGCCACCAATTCCCCCAAGGAACTATTTAAGACAGTATCAATTCTAAGTAAGTGCCCACATGACACAACGTTTGTCCCAGATCAAAACTTTGTTGACAAACTGGCTCTGTTTTTTCAGCAAAAGGTCCAAACAGTTTATAATGAACTCCAGAACCTGGCGGAAAAAGATAAAAGAGAACTAACTGAGACCTCTCCCATTTCGAATTGTCTGTCCCAATTTTCTTTCCTCAATGTAAAACAGGTTATTAACCTGTTAACTAAGTCAGGTTCACCCCTTGACCCTTGCCCCCCCCTACATCCTCCATCTGGCCCCTGAAGAGATAAGTGCTTTCCTGACTCCTCTCCTCAACGAGACTATAAGATCTGGAATCTTTCCTCAGAGATGGAAAAAGGCCTGTATAAGACCTGTTTTGAAAAAGACTCACTAGACCCTCTGGATACTAAGTGCTATCGTCATATATCTTGTCTCCCCTTGCCGTCTAAAATTTTAGAGAAAGCAATGAATCAGGAGCTAATGGAGTTTGTGGATCTTAACAATATTCTGGACACCTCTCAGCACGGCTTTAGATCACGACATTCTACAGAATCTGCCCTAATAATGGCAACAGAGGAAATTCGCAGGGCCATGGATGAAGGTGGCAGAGCTGTCCTAGTTCTGCTTAATTTAACGGCAGCTTTTGACACCGTAAATCATGTGGTCCTAGTCCAAAGGCTTAAAGCTGTGAGTATTAAGGATAAGGCTCTAACTCTGCTTAGGTCCTTTCTGGACTCCGGAGTACAACAAATCTATTGGGATCGAATTCAGTCTGGAGAGTTCTTTCTCCCATGTGGAGTTCCCCAAGGATCAGCGTTATCCCCCACACTGTTTAACTTGTATGTGACCCCACTGGCAAAATTTATAAAAGATCAAGGTCTGAAATTGGTGTCATATGCTGATGACACACAGCTAGTGGTGTCACTTACACAGAGTGTCGAAATCACAGCTGAACGATTCCGAAACTGCCTTACAAGTGTTATGAGCTGGATGAACACTAATGTTCTAAAGCTCAACACAGAGAAAACGGAGGTGATAGAGTTTGGCCAAAAACCTTCAATCTGGAATCATCTATGGTGACCCCCAGAAGCTGGTATCTGTCCTGTCCCGGCACAAAAGGCTAAGAACCTAGGCTTCTTCATTGACAAAGATTTAAAACTTACTTCTCAAGTCAATCAGGTTACTTCGGCCTGTTTTTTTACAATTAAGGTCCTCCGAAAAATACTGCCTTTTATACCTTTTGCATTAAGGAAGACAGTAGTGGGAGCCTTGGTTTTATCACGTATTGACTATTGTAACACACTATATGTTGGAATTGGAGAAAGACAGCTCTCCAAACTACAGTCATTGCAGAATGCTGCTGCAAGAGTGCTGCTGGACATTCCCAAATACCACCCGACGTCAAATGGCATAAGGCACCTACATTAGTTGCCTGTTCGACGAAGGGTGCAGTTCAAGGCTTTGTGCCTAGTGCACAAAGCTGTAAATGGAGAAAGTGCTGCGGACATGAAATCTCTTTTTCCCCACTATGCACCCTCCCGTACACTAAGATCTGTCAGTTTAGGTCTGATTTGCCTTCCTAAGATAAAGAGAGTCCAATGGGGTGGAAAGGCCTTTTCTTTTCAGGCGGCAAAGCTATGGAATTCCTTGCCTGCAGAGCTACGCTTGCAAACAAATAAGATCTTGTTCAGAAAGGCATTAAAAACCTGGCTATTCACCAATTCTTAGACTGGAAGCTGCCAACCCTAACCCTTACTCAGCGCCAAGACGCCTCGGCAATAGTGTGCTTAATACATAATTCAGTCAGTCAGTCAGTCAGCCCAGCTGGCCTGCACAGTCCCCGCCTACAAAGGCAAGGACCACTCACTGAACGTACAGAGTATGACATCAGTCTTGTCACATATCACTCTAGGTAAGGTCCATCTCAGCACTGTGGTTTGCACACAATTGCCCTTGGGATTGACATATTGGATTTGTGATCTCATGTCCATCCATGTGACCACTATGACACATTCAAATATTCACAAGACAGGGACATTGATGGCTGCGCAGTCTTTGACACAGTGAGTCCACCCACAAACACAGGTTGACATGTGATGTATGTGTTGCTCAAGCAAACAATGGACTGGAGATGTGGGCGGGCTATATGGGTGTTTCAGTGCTGGCATCCTGCATGTGTGTGAGATGTGCAGGTACTGTGTTCCCCCTCACACCTGCATGCTTCAACATCAGCTTTTCCCATACAGGGGTCCCATGTGGGCTGTACTATAGTCTCTGATTGACCTATCGTTGGATATGTGATGATGTTGTATCTTGCTGCCATACTGATAGATGTCTGTACATGGCACTGTGTCCCTGATCATTTCTCCCTCTTGTCTCCCATGCCTGCAGCTCAAGGTACACCAGCGTAAGGCCGTGTGGAGGGCCATTGCAGCGAAGGTGCGAGCCCTGGGGGTCTCAAACCGACGGCGCACCCACTGCCACAAGAGATGGGACGACATCAGCCGTTTTGCAAATAGATGTGGCAGAGATGACCCTGGGGCTACTTCCTCGCACTGGGCGTCTGGCACGGCGCAGCATGACACCACTAATGAGGCGCATCTTGGCGGTGACACAGCCTGTGCTGGATGCACGTTTGAAGAAGCATCAGCAACAAGCCAGGGGTGAGCATTTGGGGAGTCTGACTTTGGAGGGGAGTGGCTGAATGTGTACAGATCCTGTGCCAGCACTGGCCTCTATGATGTTGGTAGTGTGATGCTGTGGCATGTAAGTGGCTGCTGGTCTGGGTGTCTGTGGCATGCATTTGCCCTACCTGTACTTGCAAAGTAGATTTGGATGCTCTGCCTTCACATTACATTCTGAGTTGTGCTCTTCAGGTTTCTTCTGCATTGGTGTAGTCTTGGGAATCCTATGGGAGTGAACGGCAGTGTGCCCAATCTGACTGTGCGTCCATCAATGCGTCCATTGCATGCACACATATTGGGGAGGGCTAGACATCTTACAGCACTGTGCAACATTCTATTGTCCCCAAGGTATGACATGGTGGGTGTCATGGGTTAATGTCCATTGTGGACTGTCATGTTGTAGTCTGGGTCTGTGTTGTCCCCTCCTGTTCCATCCAGTTCTGTCATTGTGCCCCCATCATGTCCCTAGATGTGCTCAGAACTAGTTGTGTGTCTGTTTGAACAGAGCCACAAGCAGGGTGTTGTGCTGTGTGGTCATCACATGGCTCACTCATGCCTGAGTTTTCAGTTTCCATGCACTGGTTGAGTCTATGTAGTGAGTTGGCACAATGTGATTGCACAGGGTGGTGTGCAACATGTAGATTTGGTCTACCTTTTGTCATGCATTGCTTGCATATGTTTGTTCTGTTTTTGCGACTGACCTGACCCTACATCTTTCTCTCCCATGCAGCAACAGCTGTGGTTACGGAGGGACAGGAGACAGACACCACTGGGGGTGAAACTACCACCACAGCTGCCCAGGAGCCCAGTAACACAGATGTCACCAGCGCATCAGAGGGGGACAGGAGTCTGCTGGAGGAGTTCCAGCCTGAGACTCAAAGCACCACATCATCCGATGCCAGCGGGGATGCGTCCATGTTGGAGGGCACAGGGAGCGGGGACTCTGCATCGACTTCCACCACACAGCAGCCATTGCCCACCCTCCCAGCCACTTCCTCTGGTGCTGCCCGTGTCCGCCTCAGTAAGAGGGGAAGAGTGTCCTTCACCCCTGGCACTGCTGCCCCTGCCCCGTCCCCCCTGCTGCCATCAGTGCTGAGTCTGTGGACCTTTTGCGCCTGCTGTGTGTAGGCCAGACAGCTTTCCTCAATGCCTTCATTGACCACGACAAGAAATTGGCCCAGGTGGTTGCTTTCATGGAGGGCATACATTCTGAAGTGGGTGGGCTGCACCGGACACTGCAGGCTTTGTCATCAACAGTGACTTCTGCCTTGCAACAGGCACATTCTCACAGTCCAGCTCCAGTCCCTTTGTCCCCCCCCAGGCAGTGGCCACGTCTGACGATAGTGACCACGGTCCACATACATCAAAGTCACGATACAGTACGTGGAGCACACAGCAGCAGCAACCCAAGCGGTCCAGTGCGCAGACACAATCCCCACAGAAGACCAAAGGCACCCCAGAGCACAGGGAGAAAAGCCCGTCAGGCGACACCAGTGGAAAATTAGCAAAGCAGCAGACCTCAGGCACACTTGCCTCAGTGGCATACCCATCCAATGATTCTCCTGCCCCTAAAGCATCGTGCAAAGATAATCGTACAGTGTCTGTGCCCACCAAGGAGGTTGTGCATGCCAAGGGTACACCTAGGAAGGGCTCAAAGGCAGTATCACCAACCACCTCGACTCCCATTTCAAGCCCAGTGAAGCAGGGGCTGGAGGGCACTGTAGGGGTAACACCTAGTAAACAGGGGAAGGTGGGCATGGGCGAAGCAAGGCAAAGCGTTCCGCTGGGTCCAGCACATCACCAGAGGTGCTGCCAGCGCCTGCACCTGCTGCAGCAGTGGTGGTGTGTGTGCCTGTTGTGCCCACACCAATTCCCATTGAACCCAAGTCAGGCAAGCCATTTAGGATCCCCAAGAAGTGGACGACACCCCTCCACAATCTCCCAGCCACACCATGACTCCTGTATGCATGACTCCACCTCCACGTGCCACTACACCACCTGGTCCAAACAGCCCTCCAGCTTGCCAAACCACTGATAGCTCTACCTTAGCTGTTCCGCTCTCTCCCCCTTTCAGTGCCCCGACAGTCCCCGAGACACAGCCAGCTCCCAGTCTGCCTGACAGCCAGGTCTGAGTGTTAGTCACCCTCACACACCTGTGTCTCACACAGGTGGGCCTGTACTGCACATTGTTGACCCCTGACTTTGTGGCTGAACATGGAAAGGTACAGCTTCTCATGGACTCAGTCTGCACTTTGTCATGCCCACTGGCCTTGCCGTTCAATGCGGTTTTGCCCTTGCCTGTGCAGCTTCTCATGGACTCAGTCTGCACTCTGCCCTGGCCACTGGCCTTGCCGTTCACTGCTGTTTTGCCCCCTTGCCTGTGCGGCTTCTCATGGACATGCTCTGCACTCTGCCCTGGCCACTGGCCTTGCCATTCACTGCTGTTTTGCCCTTGCCTGTGCAGCTTCTCATGGACTCAGTCTGCACTCTACCCTGGCCACTGGCCTTGCCTGTCACTGCTGTTTTGCCCCCTTGCCTGTGTAGCTCATCATAAACATGCTCTGCATTCTGGCCTGGCCACTGGCCTTGCCGTTCACTGCTGTTTTGCCCTTGCCTGTGCAGCTTCTCATGGACTCAGTCTGCACTCTGCCCTGGCCACTGGCCATGCCGTTCACTGCTGTTTTGCCCCCTTGCCTGTGCAGCTTTTCATGGACATGCTCTGCACTCTGCCCTGGCCATTGGCCTTGCTGTTCACTGCTGTTTTGCCCTTGCCTGTGCAGCTTCTCATGGACTCAGTCTGCACTCTGCCCTGGCCACTGGCCATGCCGTTCACTGCTGTTTTTCCCCCTTGCCTGTGCAGCTTCTCATGGACATGCTCTGCACTCTGCCCTGGCCACTGGCCCTGCCGTTCACTGCTGTTTTGCCCTTGCCTGTGCAGCCTCTCATGGACATGCTCTACATTTTGTGCCTTACTCTTCTCTTCTCATGGTGCCTATCTGTGCAATTTGTGAATAAAGACAGTTGCTCCAGTTGTCTATTTTGTTAGTGTCCTTACTGAATAAAGTTCTTTTGTTGTGTGTAAATGGTTTACTGTGCCACATGGTCTGTGTGGTACTTCAACATGGTCTATGTTTGGGCTCACTCTGTTTTTCGGGGTTGACAGGGTCTTCAGTTCTTCTTGGCCCAGATGCTTGTGGTGGCAAGGGTGTCAATTTCGAATGGTTTGCAGTTGTCATTTACTTGATTAGTTCATGTTTGCTCTATTGTGCACATGTCAGGTTGGGGGGCACTGTCAGAACAGGGTGGGTTTCTGCACACAGTATTGCAGGCAGGATGTCAAGGGTCATCATGTGTGTGTTCTTCCTATATGTGTGCCCAGTGGTGTATGTGTGTGGTCATCGTGTGATGGCCAGTCACCCTAGTCCAATGGCTTACTTTTCATGTGTGCTCTTGGATGGCCAGGTAGTGTGCAGTGTGAAGGGGGTGAGTTTGTGGGGAGTGTTGATGTGTGCATGCCTATGCAATGTCAACTACACACATGTGTCACCCAGGTGTTGTGAGCCTGTTGTTTTGATTGTTCATCCCTGTGGATGTGGTTGTATGTCCATGTGTGAGTTGTATGTTGTGCACTGTGCAGTGTGTTGGTATGTCCTTGCAGTTCTGTCTGACTCCTACTTGTTTTTGTCAGTTGTGAGTATGCAGAGGCTGTTACTGGCAATTCATTGTTGTGTTTTGTTGCACATCCATGTGTCTGGTGGCTGTTTGTGGGGTCTGTGCAGACCTGTTGCTTCACACTGCCATTGTGGTTGTGTTTTTTCATGCCTTGCTGTCCCATGGTGCCTTCTTGCCTACAGTGTGGCATGTTGTGTGTGTTGTCATGCCATCCCCTATCTGTGCTTCAGCTGCCTACCCATTGTGGGTCTGCACTCCCTCTCTTTGTGTATGGTACACTCCTGCCATGTCCCCTACTGACATGCAGTACACTTCACTTTGGTGTGAGCTTTCCCCTTGGTTTGTATGTGTGGGTGTGCCTCCCTATGACTTCATATGTGTCACTGTGCTTTGTGGTGCAGTTCTTTGTCCAGGGTCAATGTGTCATTCAGTACATTTCCCCAATGGGTCATGTGTGATGTTCTTGTGCTGTTTGTCAGTCATGGTTGCTGCTATGCAGTTCAACTGTGTGTGCTGCCCAGTCCTGTGGCCAAGATGTTTCCACCTTTGTGTCCCAGACTTGTGCATCTATTGGGTGTTGTGTTGGATGTATGTGTGTTGTTTGTGTTATTGCTTCACTTCATGGGTGTGCTGTTGTGATTGTGCTGTGCTGTATGGTGTTGTGTGGGTTGCTGTTCTGTCACTGATGTCTGTGTGTGTCTGGTATGCTTGGTGTGCACACACAGCTTGTTGTGCATGCAGTGCTGTGTGTGTATGTTGCCTTGTGATTGGCTGGTGTGCATCCCCTGATGTCGTGCTATGTTTGCTATGTGATTGTTCTGCCAGTGCATCTGTTGTTTGTTTGCTGTGGCTGTGTTGTTCTGTGATGGTGCACTTCTTGTGTGTGTTGTGGTATGTTGTCTGTGCATTGTTCCTGAGTGATGAGGTTGTGCACTCCTGTTGTGTCTGTGCTCCCATTGCCTTTCCCCAGTTTAGCTGCACAGGACACGACTGTTGTTGTTGTGGCTCTGTGTGTGTTTCAGTTGGGTTATGTGTTTGTCTGTTGTATTTGCTTCCACATTTGTGGTGGCATCCCTCTGTGTGTCTGTGATGTTTGTGGCTGAGCCCAGGATGTGTGGTTGTTTGTGTGTGTATTGCCTGTCAAGTATTGCCAGCTTTCAGTGTGATTGGCACTGGTGTTGTGTGCTGCTGGTGTGAGGGGGTATGTGTGTAGATTCTTACTGGTGTTGTCAGTCCTGAGGTGCATAGATTGTCCCTGTGTGTAGTGCTGCTGGTGTACTCCTGTGAAGTAGTTGTATGGATGTGTGGCTGTTTCCAGTTTGACTTCAGGGCCTTCCTGTCATCCTTTCATCCGTATGCCTATACATGGTTTGCCTTGCTGTTTCCCTGTGTGGTTGCACTGAGCTGTCTGCGGTTTGATTTCACTGACTGTCCCAGCCATATGTGCTTTGATGGTGTGAGGGTGTTGTGCTCTGTTCCTTGTGTTGATGTGGTGTACACATGCTTGTTGTGTGTCTCCATGGCCTTCCATTTGTCTGCAACCCACTTTGGTTTCCCAATTTGTTGTGCTCCATTGCTGTTGGCATGTGGGGTGTGTATGTGTGTGTGTCAGTCTGTGGTATGTATGTGTGACTGTGCAAGCTGTGTGTCCATTTGGATGTTGATTCCTTGTGTGTGTTCATTTGTTGCTTGTCCTCATTGCTTTTTCCCTGAGTGTGGTGTAGTGTGTGTTCCCCTGGCCCTATGCTACTGTGCTGTGTGTTGTTTGTTCCTGTGCAGCCACTCCTGCATTGTGTGTCTCCATGATTGTTTGTTGTGTGGTGCAGGGTATGTATTGCCCTGGCTTGTTGTTGTGTATGGTGTGCACAGGGGGGGCACATGTCATGTGCCTTCATGGGGTGTGCTAGTGTGTGGTGGGAGTGGGTGTGGCCCTGTAGTCTTTGTGCCCTGTCCATGCCTGCAACTGGCCCTGCCTTCTGCATTGAGTGCATGTATTTGCTTGTGTTCGCCGCTGCGGTGACGTGACCGGGACATTGCTGCATGGTGGTGGTAGCTGTGTGTCCAGGATGCAGCGGGCTGACTTTGTGGCAGGTTGGTGATGTGTGGGTGCCCTTGTGGATGTGTCCCTGTCCCCCCTGGAGAGTCTGATGTGGATTTGGATCCTGTGTCAGGCCTTGGGCTGTGTGTTGTGTTATTGCGTACCTGCGGCTGTGTTGTGTTATTGCGTACCTGCGGCGGAGTCCGCGGCGGTCCATGAGTTCCTGGTGATGTAGCAGGTACAGCACCGGAAAGACGTGTAGGGCTGGGTCCATTGCAGTCGTGTTCGGGTGGAGTGGACCGGGACTCTGGTTTCGCGCTCCTCTGTCGAGTTTCTGCCGTCTCTGGTTGGGTGGTGGGTCCGCTGCGGTGCGTCTACTTGCTTGAGTCATCCTAATTTGTGGACCAGGGCGGACGTCATTCTGCACGGCAGAGGGTCTCCATTAGCTCCCACCGCCGTGGTGACGGGCACACTTTGATGGCGGTGCGCGGCAGTCAGAAATTGGCCTATGTTTGACCATACTAATATGGCGGCCTTGATGTCCGCTGCAAGCGGGCGGAAAGAGGCATTTTTCCGCACCGCCAGCGCAGCGGTTGTCTCACCGCCCTACATCCTAATGGACCCCTTAGTGTTTGAAATCTGCAGAGGTCAGGATATATTGGTGCCAATACTATGAGTATATATATATACTGTTGTGCAGACGTAAAGTTTGTAGTCGTAAATCCATTCTGTGAATACCAAAAGTAGTAAGTGCAGTCTGTGAATACCAAAAGTAGTAAGTGCATTCTGTGAATACCACAAAGCAGTAAGTTTAGGATTTAGTCTTAAGTTCATTCTGTGAATCGGGCCCGAAGCCTGTGCAAAGTGCTAGAAACAATGAACATATTTTCCATACTCCTTCATTCTATAGACCTGGACCTTTTATGATCAGCAAGTAGGTTAAGTAATGTAGCTAACACGACAAGACCAAAAGTTGTGCAATCCAGAAGAAAATGTTAATACATCTGTATGATTTGCCAATATAGATATTTTTTAACATGATTTGTCCAATAAATAGCATAATGCACCATTTTAATTTTATGATACCATCAAAAATGCTCAGAGCTAGTGAGGCGGTGTTATTTGAATCAACCATGGCCCTTGCAGCTCAATATCAAGGAGACTTGTCATCAGAGTTTCCATTGCACCTCATGTCATTCAAAGCTGTATTGAAAGAACTAAGGGCCTGATTACGAGTTAGGCGGTCTTACCGCCATACCGCCTTGGTGGCAGTCCCAAGTATTCCACAGCGGTCTCCTGCCCATCGTATTATGATGTCACCGCTGGGCCAGTGGTGGTGTTTCTGATGACAGGAAATATTTTTTCATATGTGTCAATGCAGATGTGTATATTTTGACTACACAAGTGTTAAATGTACACATATGCATGACATGTGAAAAAATACCAACTACAAATACTTTCCCGTTGCTGGAGTCCAGACCAAATGTGCCCAGACCAGTCAATGGGTAAATAGTTCAAAACGGACTTACCAGGATGTCGGCACATCTTCAAAGCAAGATGCTGTTGTAAAGGGGGGCCCAGGAGGAAGGGATCCACGTGGAGGGCAGGAAAGGAAATCAGTGAGTATGCCCCCAACTTCTTCGATTCCACCGACTCGAAGCAGACAGTCTTCCCACAATGGTTGGTTTGACAGAAAGCCAACTCGTAATTCGGACAGTAGTGAACCTGACTATACCACCCTCTTACAGCTTCTTTCCCCATATCGCCATTGTGGCAGTTGGCGAATGGCTGGAGATGGTGGTGCTCTGGCGGTCTTTTGTCCTGCAAACCGTCAATATCACAATACGGCGGGTGGGCCACCAACTATTTGGTGGGGTTTCAGATGGTGTTTCAACAGTGGTTCCCTTTCAGCCAAACTCGTAATCAGGCCCACAGAATAAAGTAAAATTATCGCAGACAGCACAATAAAAAATATTTCAGTTTTTTTATTTTTAAAAAAATAATTCACTGCTGGCAGCTGTTTTGAGTGCTGCAACAGCCCTTAAACCTCTTCTCACCATTTGAGTTATTGTAGTCAGTGTAAAAACATTGTTTTCAGAGTTACAATTGAAAAATACTATCTACAAATTTCAATAACAGATGAAAGGGTGACAGAGCGTTCCTCCTTAGACATTGAGAGTGATTGAGCAAAACAATTAGGTGTCAAAACTTTAACAGAAGAGTTTGCATGAGGGATGACAAGGAGGCAATTGTTTTTTGGTCAAGTTCATCTGTCTCATTCAGTGAACCAAGTAATACTATTCAGCCTCCAATCGTATCCTTCATTCACCCTCCCTAGCATGAGCAGGCTTCAGCCTTGTGTCCCCTTTTTAGATATTGCTTCCTTCAGCAAGCAGCATTCAAATTGTACAGTTCTTCAATCTCACTACCAGAAAGCATTGTTGTTCACAGCCAGGGGGTCAGTTTTGAGGCTACCTAGCCATTAAATCCTCCAAACAAGTAACAGTTAGTATGGTATCATACTATAGGATTCTATTTTAAATACTGCGCAGCAGTAATATTGTAGTCAAAATATTAGCTACCACACTTTTCCAAAGCAGTGAATAGATTGCAATTAATTTACTATACCTCAAACCATATACATGTACCTTGACGAGGTATATTAATATTTATCCTAAAGGCACGTTGATGAAAAGTTTTGAATATTTATTCTTCTCTATAGCTACTTTTTTTCCCCATACTCTGGTAGTCAATATTTTGGCTATAATGATTTTATAGCACAATATTGTTGTACATGATATTTTAACATATAATCGATTAAGACTAAATATGTTCGATCATATACTTTGTCCCAAATTGGGACATTGATTCCCTTGAACTAGCAAATAATGGTAATTCAAGCTATAATTTTTACATTTCTGGGTAATTCTTTGAGAAAACTGTGCATGCGCCCACACCTGCGCATGCGTATTTTTTGTAAGAAATTACCCAGACAATGAGGAAGAGGAGGAGGGCAGCCCGGGGATGCCGCATGCCAGGTAAGTGGTTTTAATTACATTTTAAGTCATGTAGAATTAATTGTTAATATGGGGGGTGGAGGCGGGTGGCGTAGCGGAGTTTGTTGGCAACTCCGTGGACCTCCGTGTAGCCACGCTACGCCCACTACGGCCGGGGTTACTTAGCATATGTCTCATGGGCTGCAAGTGATCTAAAATCACACTATTTGATTTATGTTTGGTTCGCAAAAATATGACCATATAACTAAGTGGAATTTTATTACAGGGCTGGCAAACAGTAAAACATAAGCAAGAGTTTTGTGTTTAATGGGGAAAGTAGTTTACAACTGAGTCCCAGTGTGCCTCTCCAATTTATAGAAATTAAGCAACATGTTATGATTTTGCTCTAGAATTCCTAAGTGTAAGACAAGAAAGTGAAACGATACAAGTTGCTGGATCTGTGCATTAAATTCAGCTATCTCATCAATTTCAAACAGCTCTAAACATATAGGGGCATATTATCAAGGGGCGACGATAATATTATCGCTTTAGAGCCCGTTTTCGGGCGCAAAGCGGCGATAATATTATCGCATTATCATCAAGTGATTCCTTGATGTATCGCCCCTTTTTCACACACCTCGCCTCGCATCGACAATGAGATGCAAAAGAGACATGGCTGTGAAAAGCAACATGGGATAATATCGCGAAGGAAGCTTCGCGATATTATCAAGGAGGGTTAGCGATAAATAAAATCGCGTTAAGTATGCCTTAACTCAGGAATTTAACGTCTGTTAAATTCCTGACCAAGGCATACCTAACATGGGGGGTGGATTGTGTGGCTAAGACCACAGGCCCTATTATCTAGGATATCGCCGTTTTCCACCATGGAAAACGGCAATATCCCACCTATCTCTGGAATTTTATTGCCTCAGCGATGCGCGTTGTTGATAACGCGCTAACCGGCCGATAAATTCCAGAGATAGCCGGCGATAAATATGCAAGCGCTAAGTGCACTCCGCGATATTTATCGCCGGCCCTTGTTAATATGCCCCATAGTGCTTCAATCCCAAACAACAAGAGATTTTTTACTAAAGTAGCTTGATGGTTGCCTACTGCTGTAAAGGTGATTGGTCTATTACTCACTTTGATAGCATTTGCAACTTTTTTGCCTTTACTCCTGCACTTGCTGCATTTAGCACAGGCTCATAATAGATTAGATAGTAACTGATATAGTTTGTTTTATTTTGAACAGTTGTGTTGTTTTCTTTTACCCTTTTATCATTTTAGCTTTCTTTGCACGTGTCTGCAATGCTCCCTTCTGCTTGGTGTCTCTGGCATTGTTTGTACTACAAAAACAATAAACAAATAAAAACTGACAAACAGCAAGAATATTTCGATTCTCCAGTCTGCTCCAGTATCCTTAAGCACCCCTGGCAGTTTTCATCTTTCCCCTAGTTTCTTTTGCATTTTCTTGTCCTGCTGACAGTTGAATAGAAATTGAAGCTGCTTCTTCGGTTCATTTTAAGTACCCCAGAGTAGGAGAATATCAGGCACAGCATCTGACAGTGGAGAGTGTGCAGCATGCAGATAATGTCAGTTTATTTCTTCTGGAGCTGGCATTACAAATCGCTATAGTATGTATACTCCCAAATCCTAATGACACTCATTAGAAACTATTTTCTATTGACCACAGATAATTTAAAAAGAAAACTGCCGATTATCTTGCTTATTATCAGTCCAGGCTGTGCAATTCCAGGCAGGCTTCTGTGTATGTCTTTCACTTTATTTTCTCACCAATCCCTATTCTTATTCCCTTCCTAGGATGCATGAGTTGCTCTTCAAGTACAAGACAGTTCCTAATGCAACAGGACTGCTTTTGGACTTGATCTCTTTGGTGCCTCAGTGGGACGGATCTGCTCTTGATCAGATAGTTAATGGCATATTTTATATGCTAAATAAGGGGCATATTATCAAGCTAGGCGATAAAATGATCGCCGCTTTAGCAGCAGAAAACTGACACTAAAACGGCGATAATGGGCTTGATAATATGCTCTATGGAATTCCAATTGAAGCCCATGTTAGATGTGAAGGACGTCTAACATGAGCTTCTATTGGAATTCCATAGAGCATATTATCAAGCCCATTATCGCCGTTTTAGCGGCAGTTTTCTGCTGCTAAAGCGGCGCTAATTTTATCGTCTGGCTTGATAATATGCCCTATAGTTTGTTACTTTGTCATTAGAATTTCGAAGGTTTATAATTTCTTTGCTTGTCCATGAATAGAACAAGAAAATATGTAGGTATTTTATTAATTGTCAGAGTTTTCGAAATATCCAGGATTTTTAGCAGAGGGAGAAAGTGTTTGGTGGGAGCTCCCCTCTATGTAGTTCGCAGGGGTATCTCCTCAGTATTCGTTATGATCCTATTTCAGTCCATATGTAATGGGAGTCAATAGAATTAAGGGTCCTTTTCAGGCTGTATATGCGTTTGCTATTCCATCTACTGCTTCTCATGGTGTGTGGTTTTGAATTATTCTTTCTAATTGTTCCATTGTACTTAATATTGCTATTTGAAGTCAAGTCACTGTAGTTGTTTTGCAAATGTCCCTCAACTGTGTCTTATTTTCGGTAACAGCATACACATGAGTGTAGTTCCATGTGAGAAGGGTGACTTGTTATTTTGAGTTGCTTATTTTTTCAACTGGAAAGAACACATTGAGAAATATGTAATTTATTCTTCTGTCTACAGGGTAGTATTCATGTGTTGCAAGCCAAGGTCAGAGTTACAAAGAGTTCATGCAGCGCAGAAATTAAAGTTCCTGTGCTACCTACAATACCACAATTCTGCTCTCTCCCTGCACTGGTAAACTTTTACCAGCCATGCACCCATGCAGGCAATCTTGCAACATAGTGCAAGGGCGTCTCCGTTGTGGTCAGCATAGTTGATGTGCAGGAAAGGATCTCTTCCTGTGCCAAAACTATGATTGAAGGCATTTCCCTCTTATAGTGTGCTATAGATTGCAACACACATGCAAAGAAGAAAAAAAATAGGTAAAATGAAAACATTCCTCCTTTTTACACCTGCCTCGAGGAGGCACAGGATTTGTGTGCAAATATTTGAGATTTTCGTGAACATTCCTTGCAATTCATCTTGAATTACATGAAAGATGAGCGTTTGCTCCATGTGGTGTAGCATGTTTCTGACCTCTAGAGTTGCTTTTTCAATAGACGCCAATCTAAATCCACAGAGACTATTAAAACAAGAACAACCTGTGGGGCCTATTATCAAGACAGGAGATAAAATTATCGCCTCTTTAGCCGTAGAAAACTGCAGCTAAAATGGCGATAATGGGCTTAATATTATGCTCTATGGAATTCCAATTGAAACTCAGGTTAGATGTCCTTCACCGGTCTTGATAATATGCCCCTGTGTGCACCTTCGCCTTTCGCCTGTTGGTTTTTTTTTTTCAATTCCAAACTATCTATGAAGGTATGTGCTGCTTCTTTCCACTACATGCCATTCCCATAGTGGAGTGGCACTGATTTGTGCTTTTAGTAAATGTTCTTCATTTTTATGTGAATTTCATGAATGGCTATAGTAGAGCATCGCAGTGTTATTTGAGATAGGAAGGCAGTTTGAGGTAGTTCTATGAAAACATGTCGTTCTGAAACAAAATAAGTTTATTCAAGGTGTTGAGTAAATGTATTGCTATGAATGGGTTTTGCAGCAGCTTTTTCTCTGGTACTTTTGCAAACATTCAGTTTTCTCGTTGTGTCAATGACTACAGAGCCAATTTTAGATAAAAGGTTACTCTTGCTCAAAAGGTATTTGAACAATTGACATATTTCATTCTTTTTGTATTTTGGGTAAGCAAACTCTGAAATAGCTTGTGGGAGTATTTTGAATTCCAAGTGTTTAAATATTGGCCAGCTGAGCACTATACAGATCCCAAGAAACACATCCTTAATGGAAAACAAATAATTAATACTGAATAATTTAAAATGGGTTTCCTTTGGAAACTGTAAAATGTTGTTCCTAATGAAACATTCATATGAGCAGGAATTTGCACACAGGAACTAACCCCATAAAATAATATTTAAACTTTGACATTTTTAGCTCGCTGTTAATAATTATTTTCAAATAGAACGCTGCATTACCGCTTCATTGTCATGCACCAACCAAAACAGAATAGTGCATGTATAATTTTTGGAAATATAAAAGGACTCAGAAATTAAATGTTAGAATACAATGAAGAATTGAAATATTGGAATATAATTCACATGTCTGCATAAGAGGGACACAGGTTGATATTTTAATATCGAAATTAATTTAATGGAAATATTGGTGACAGCAGAATGTGCATTTCCTGATTGGGTGGCAGTAAGAATTCAGAATCATTCACAATTTTCCAGCGATTCACTCAGATCTGGTATTTCCGTACCCAGTATTCTCAGATGTGATATTACTGGACCCAGTATACCATATGTGGTACTACAAGGAGACGAAGTTACTGTGAGAAAGTGCCCTCTTTCTTGCATGGTATGCCCCCACTTTTTGCTGAACTGCTGATGTTCTTTGAGTGAGTGTGCCCTGAGCGCCTGCTAATCAGGTACCCAGGGCCTATGTTCCTTCCCTAAAACTGCATTGAAGCCTAAACCCAATTGGCATCTCTGGCCACATGCCAGTCCCTGGTAAATAGTACCACAGGTACCCAGGGCACTGTGACCAGAGAAGGCCTCTAAGGGCTGCAGCACTTATCATGTCACCCTTAGAGGTCCTGTACCCTGACACTCACACACTGCATTTGCAGGCTGCGTGTCTTGGTGCAAAACAAAACAAAGAGTCGACATGGCACACATCCCAGTGTGCCCTGCCCACAAACCACTGCCCTGGCATACATCAGTCACCACTCTAGTGTAGAGAAGGCAGCGATTTAGACACATACATTGCTATGTAAGCATAAGCGCGTTAGATGTTAGAAAGCCATCTTGCCACTTTTTGCTGCTTTTGCACACGACACTGCAGATACATGTTATTATTTGAAAACTGCTTGCTTGCCTTTTCTTCACATGAGAACTGTCTGTTGTTCACATCCCTAGACGTGCACTGCGACCTTGGTCTGAACATTGTGTGAAGAAACAGTCTGGGTCGCCAGACAATGCATGTCTTTGAGTTCAGGTTGATCGGCCCACTCTCTAGCCATAACACGCACACAGCTGCAAATACCTGAAAGTCGAGAGCCTTTAATATTGCAGGCTGCTTGCTTTACACACACATTCTGGATAAGAACATTTCCAGGCGCAGAGCAAAGCTGATCCTGTGATGTGATTCACCTAAGCTGATCTTTACGGTATGGTGTTCCCCATTCAAACCTAGAGACCTTCTATTAGTCTGATAATATTAGCGTACTAGCGAAGGGAAGGTGGCTATATTCCCCTGTCATTTATAATATGATTTCTCCCTTCATTTTTTATGGTATTGTAACAATGCTGATGGTTTTAATCTTAATCATTTGTCTGCTTATGTTAGCCAAAGTACTGCATCTTAGGACACGTAGTTTATAAAATAAACATTTTAAACTTTACCGTGTCTCTGATTACTCTTGTTGTGGACTGATATGAGAATAATAACAAACAGGTATTTCTGATTCACACCATTCCTGAGAGTACTCTAAGTCGCTTGTTCTGGGTTGTCTATACATTGGGACCTCCGAGAGAATACGGATAACGAATGGGACACTGATGCTGGTCAGATAGGGGTTCTGGGTACTGAGGTGAGTTTTTGGTACACCACAATTCACTAATGTCCTGGTTTCCTGCGCATAGTTCTGTGCATGAGCAGAATCCCTGCAACACTAGCTGGGTGCCCTATGCCAGTGGTGAGGTTACAGGTGCCTGAGCTCTGTGCCCCTACAGTGCCCAAGTCCATTCCTGGGCACTGTAAGTGCAGTGTTGCCATTAAAAGTATATGGTGCTGGGAGTTAGTCATTATGAACTTCACAGCAACATAATAGCTACACTGAAGATTGAGAAGTTTGGTATCAAACTTCTCAGCACATTAAACCTGCATTGATGCCAGTGTGGGATTTAATATAAAATGCATGACAGAGGGCATCTTAGAGATGCCCCCTGAAATTCGACCAACTTCTAGTGACCTGACTGAGTGGCTGCCTAGGCTGCCACCACCAGACATGTTTCTGGACCCTTGGGTCAAGAGCCTGCCGCTTTCGGGGGCCTGAAACAATGCACATCCTGGGATCAGGTGCCAAGCCTCCTCCCCCAGGATGGGCAGGGTTCACAAAGGAGAAACTTCAAAGTCATGCTGCCTTTGGGAGCCTCTCCAGACCAATTGCTGCTTTCAGCAACTGGTCCCCACTGGTTCTACCCCCCACTTTGGGCGGGAGAACTGGTGGGAAAAATAAGTGAGGAAGGGAGGTGTGACCATCTTTGCCAACTCCACCCCTCAGGTGGGGAGGCGAGGTGAAGAACAACCTCGAGCCCCCGCCATCTTGAGGATGGGGGGACCTAGTCAACCAGGGACAGGCTCCTGCCCCCTCCCACAGAAGAGTGGCAGAATAGGGGGTGTACCCACCCCAGGGAGGTAACCCATTGGTCCCTGCCATTTACCTACCTGTAATGCCCCTAAATGTAGTATTTAGGGGCACCCTGAACCTTGCTTCCTCAGATTAAGAAACCACAAGAAAAGAAGATAAGAAGAAGGACTGAAGAGCTGTGCAGAGCTCACAAGAGGATGACACCCACTGACTTGGCCCCAGCCCTACAGGCCTCTCTCCCCTCGAACCTGCTCCTGAGAAACCCCGACGTGTCCTGCAGCCAGCAACCTCAAGAACCCCGGAGGACCTGCCTGCCTTCACTTCAAGGACTGAATCTCCTGTGAACAACTGACTTGTTCAAACTGCAGCTTCTGGCTCCGGCCGGACACCGCAAATTCAGCACACTCTGCACCTGAGGACCCCGGCGTGAGCTCGAGTGAAACAACACCCCGAGGAGGTCACCCTGGCGACCCTGACCCGAGATCCAGCGACTCCTGACCTGCCTCAAGCCGCCAGGAGACGCCTGCAGCCTCAATCCAGAGGACCCCCCCACCGCAACCAGAGCGGGTAAGAAAATCCGACCCTAAAAGGCACCACTGCACCCGACGCCCCACGGCCTTGTGTGCCCCAACCAACAATGCCTAACCAAGCCAAGACATCCCAACTTAACCCTTGAAGTGGTGGTCGCACCCAAAGGAACCTCGTGCCCGAGCCTCCAGCGTTTCTTCCAACCGGAGGTTCCCCATAGAAAACAACAGGGCGCCCGACGTCGAAAGAGCACTCTGCACCCAGCCGCCCCAGTGCCGCTGAGGGTGCTCCTTTTGTGCCTACTTGTTTCCCCCTTTTCCCTGACCTAAACCCTAGGAGCTTTGCTCCCACAGCCGTGTGGACTGCTAGCCATTCGCCACCAACCAGAGGCCCCCTATCCTCCATAGTATAACATTGGGCCTCAACATTCTGCACCCGGCCGCCCTAGTGCCGTTGAGGGTGCAACAACAGTGCATCACTGACCCTGGGGGACCCCTGAGTCTAACCCCAGAACCTTAACTTACACAGTTGTTTACTTACCTGCAAACCGATAACCTGTTTTCCCTCCATAGGATAAGATTGGCAATTTTCCCTCCAGAAAACGACTTAGTGTGGAGTTTCGAAAACTAAAGATATTCTTTAAAAATCGTGCGAATAACAAAAATGTATTTACTCAAATGTTTTCAGGAAATGTCCCAGTGCTGGTTCTAGGCACGCAGCAGTGAGTTAGAAAAAGTAAAGTAAAAGTAAATTACCTGCAATTTGTTGAAAAAGTCTATTCATTCCAATGTATTATACCTACTAAGTGTTGCAATCTATTACATTATCTGTAAATCAAAGCCAGTACAATTTCTACTGCATTTCCGAACTGTATTCAATCAAGTAACTTATTACTGCAAAGTATTTTGATACTTACCTGTCCCAGGCTTGCTTGGATCTAGAATTAAACAACAGTATAATTTTATACAAACACAATTGGCCTAGTGTTCGGTTCTTGGGTGTGTGAATTCATTTGCTGGCGGAGTTTGTACATCAAATGCTTAACACTGTCCTCTGATACTGACTTACTGCTCGACCAAGCTACCACTATTACAGAGTAAGGTTCTATCTAACTTGCCTACCTATGGGGACTCTATACACACTGTACCTCACTTTGGTGCAGTATATTTAAAGCCAGTTTCTTACAGTTACTGCACTTGAAGATAGAAGTGCAAGGACTGCGAGAGAAGTGGTTTCTAGATGGCAAAGACAACTGTCAGGTCTCAGTTTTAGATAACACATTATTTGGGTAAATCGGATGAGCAGCAAAAAATGCCGAACTTGCTTCAACATCAAATTGCATTTTTGATCACACATCAAAGTTAAAATCTTGAGAAACTGCCAGGCAAACAATTTAAACTTCATACACATACACAACCCCACACAACACAGGATCAGAATACCCGAATAGCTGCATACCTTTTTACTAACCCACGAGTCAGTTATGTTCTGCCTAACTCTCAGTTGCACACACTCCCCACATCAACAAAAGCAAAACAGGATGTCGCACATTCTCCTACATGGACCAACCTCCTTCAACACATCAGAGCCTCCTCCTCATTTTTCGAGTTCCACAAGAAGCTGAAGACCTGGCTTTTTTCATAAACACCTACACACCTGCCCAAGCACCTGGGTACTGTCTCAGGTGAGTAATGTGCTGTGCAACTTGACATAACATAACATAACAACACAACATAATAACATAACATAGCATAACATAACACAACAGAAAGGGTATACTGGTTATGGCCTATTAACTAGTGAATGAGCTTGCAGACAAGTTCTGCACCTATTATTAAAATACAATACAGGTGCTCATATCATGTCATAGCAGTAAAAGCAAAGAAAATGATGTATGGATTATTGTGATCCAGACACACTGAGAAAACGCTTCACTCTGAAACATATGGAGTACATTTTTTAAGACCTGGCTCTTTGGATACGCTTCTACACACCCGCCCAAGTGCCTGGGTTCCCTCTCGTGTGATTGGTGTACTGTACAATTTGTCATAACATAACACAGCACAACACAACACAATACAACATAACATAATAATATAAAACAAAATACCACAACACCACAGAAAGGCTCTAATGTTTATAATGTCTGATGTGGACGGGCTCAAAAGAGTGCACTTAAGTCCAGCGCTGCTGATGACCAAAACCAATTTAAAACCCTGACAATTTTGTATCCTTCCAGGACAGGCAGGAGTAAAGATATTCCCAAATGCACTCCTTTAACATCTCTGGCAAATGAGTCCTTTTGTGATATTACCAATACAAAGGAAGAGGCCTGGCTGTGTCTTTAGTTTGGATGTAATTTGATAATAGTCTGGTCAAGGGAACAAGAACAAATATACGGCCTGATTCACAAAGGAAAACTTACAGAGGTGGAAACTAGAATTTCTAATATTGAGGATGAGCTGGTCAAGCAGAAATCGATAACGGAAACTTTAAGCGCCAACAAGGAGGATCTACTATGGAAAATGGCTGATTTTGAAAACCGTGCTCGTCGCAATAATTTAAGACTGATGCAGATTCCTGAAGGAAAAGAAGGCCAAGATCCGAGCAAATATATAGTGGAACTTTTTCAATTGGCTTTTCCGACTTTGAAAAAATGGGATTGGGAACGAGAAATTGATCGTGCTCATAGGTTTCCTTTTAATCTTCGGCCCGATCAGAATCCAACTAAAACTAAACCAAGACCTTTCATTGTAGCTTTTAATAGTTTTCGCGCCAGAGAAGATGTATATATGAGCACCCAACCTAATAGGAAATCTATGGCGGAGGAATTGTCCTTTTTTGCCACACCTGACTATTCCAAATATACAATGGATAATCGTTGGCAATTGCGACAGCTGGTGCATTTATATCAAACAAGGCGCCCAAGCCTATATTATGAATCCAGCAAAACTTAAGGTGATTTATAAGGAGAAAACTCGTTTTTTTACAAATGTTGGTGAAGCAAAAGAATATCTACAGTCTTTGAAGGACTCTTAATTTTTTCCTTTTCAGATTTATGAAATTGGAAATTTGGTCAAAATTCTATGTGTATTTTGGGAAGTACCAGAGTTAGTTTAAAAGCATTACTGTTTTGAAATTCTCTGATTTTGGCATTCTGATATGCAGTCTGGATAGTAACATTTTTTTTGTCCTGTGGTGAAGGCAGGGGGAGTATTCAGTCCGGAACCATCGATAGGACCATAAGTCCTGAAGCCTCGTTAAGGGGGGGGTACGAGGGGGTTGTTTTTTGAGGGAGGGGAAGAGGGGAGGTTTTGGGAGGGATGGAGGTGGTGGTGGGCACAAGGGGTAGTAAGGGTAAAGAGGGGAAAAACCATGGTAATCTCTTATGGCAATTGTCAAAAGGAAATATATGGTGGCTGGAACATTAGTTTATGTAGATTAAAGAATTCATTACTTATTATGAGTTGGTATGATTTGAGAACTTTGAAATCAACACTGTATGGCGCGAAATACTAAAATATGCTCATTTAATGTATCTGGGCTTAATCAATTTAACAAAAGAAGGAGAATTGCAGCCGAAATTCGTATTATCCAACCCGATATCCTTTGCTTGCAAGAAACTCATCTGGCATGGGATAAAAGAAAACTTATAGCCGATTTAGGTTATGCTTTAATCTCGGCCACTCAACAAACCAATAACACTAGAGGGGTAATGATTTTGTCAAAACCTGGTTATTGTGAGGTAGTTCACAGTCTAACAGATAAATGGGGTAGATGTGCGATTTCAGAATTAAAATTGGGAAATGGATTTTTTACTTTATGTTCAGTTTATGGATCTAATATTGATGAAGCTGAGGTTCTGGAAAACTTGAATACAGAGCTTGCTAAATGGAGATCTCCCTTAATTATCTGCGGTGACCTTAATATTAATTTAAATAATGTGGAACTTGCTGCTGGTTCAGAAAATTATAGAGGTCGTAAACCACGAGTTTTCAAAGCTTTACACAACTTGGTCACCGATCATGGTCTGGTGGATGTGTGGAGCAAAAATTACCCGATGTCCCCAGGGTATACCTACTACTCTGCTCCACATAAGAAATTTGTCCGTTTGGACTATTTTTTTATGTCTACATCCATTCATAGAGGGACTAAGATACAGATATTCCCAAGAGTCACGTCTGATCATTCTCCTATATTAATCGAGATTCTAACCTCAAAAGAGATATACAGAGAAAGAAATTTTTCATATGATAGAAAATTGTGTCTTGATGAACATTATAGAATTTATATGAGTAAGTGGATATCAGACTTTTTAATATTAATATCGGGTCGGGTAATATTCTAAGTGTGTCGGATACTTTTAAGGCCTGCTTCAGAGGAGAGACGATAAGCTACGGTTTGTATAATCAAAACAAACTACGATCTCACATGCGAGAACTATATAACAATTTAAGGATCGCGGAGGTAGAACTGATTAATGAAATTGGGAAGGAGAATAATTTACCCATTATACACGAGGCAGAAGCCAAAATAGCACGATGTCGTACAAGTATAACGGGAATTTGGACCCAAGAGATTGCACAGAAATATTTAGTTCATAAACGTCACATTTATGAATATGGAGAAACTATAGGCCGGTCCCTGGCTTTACGCTTAAAAATGAACTCCACTTCTCGATCAATTCTTAAATTACAGGATCAGAATGGGGTGACTCATGAGGAACCGGGGGAAATATTAAAAATATTTCAACAGTTTTATACCGATTTATATACTCATCAACCTAATTTAGTTGAAGATCAAGATTGGGAGGAGGGGATGTTTAACAAGTTAAATAATACTGATTCGCAATTTTTGGATACCCCCTTCTCTATGGAAGAATTAGAGGAAGCAGTCAAGAGTATACCCTCCGGAAAAGCGGCAGGCCCTGATTTTATTCCAGGAGAAGTGTATAAATGTTTTTTTAAATCATTAAAGAAGGTTATGTTAGATATCTTTAGAATGGCGCAAAAAGGAACAGCTCCAAATACATGGAATGATGCCTCAATTGTGGTATTCAGTAAAAAAGGGAAACCACCAGAGCTACCTGGGTCGTATAGGCCAATATCACTACTTAACTGTGATAGTAAGATCTACTCAAAGATGATTGCAAATCGCCTATCTAAGATTATAACTCCGCTTGTATCGATAAACCAACATGGCTTTATTCCGAAAAGAGGCACAGTTACCCATATAAATAGGGTCATTACTTTATTTGATATTGCAGAGGGGGAAAACAGGGATTTAGCGCTAGTATTACTTGACGCTGAGAAAGCTTTTGATCGGGTGGAGTGGTCATATTTATGGGAAATTATGTCAAGGATGGGTTTTGGGAAAGCAATCTTAACTTCAATTCAAGTCTTATATAAAACACCCAATGCTAGAATAACTGCAATGGGTTTAAAATCTGAAAAGATTATTATAACTAGAGGGACACGGCAAGGATATCCGTGCTCTCCTCTGCTTTTTGCTTTATTTATTAATCCTTTTATTATTAGTCTTCAGAAATCGTCCCATATCAAACCATTTATAGTAAAGGAGATAGCTTATTCAGTTTTCGCATATGCGGATGACATCGCAGTAGTAACGACTCACCCAGGTGAGGCAATTACTGAGATTGAACATTTAGCCAGAGATTTTGGTGGAAGGTCTAGGTATAAATTAAATTCAGAAAAAACTCAAATATTATGTACACAAAATATTCAGTTTAAGGATCCACGGGTTACCAATGTAGTTACATATTTAGGTATAAAAATCACATCCCATATGCAAGAGATAGTAGATATTAATTGGCAAGAGACAATATCTCAAATTAGGCAATCACTGGTTAGATGGAGACGACTGCAAATATCAATAATTGGTAAAGGAAACATTATTAAGATGAAGGTTCTTGCAAAATATTATATTTATTTCGGAGTATCCCATTGCAGTTTTCTCCTAAATATATATCACAACTTCAGATTGTTTGTGGGGAATTTTTGTGGGCTCCAGGAAAAGTACGTCGAGCTATGAAATGGCTGACGCTACCTGAAGAAAGGGGTGGACGTGGGTTACCGGATTTCTTACTTTATTATTATGTGTGTTTTTTACAAAGAATGAGATAAATGCTGACTGGCGAACCTATGGAGGATGAAGCGGAAGCACCTTTGATATTTTTTTTGTTACTGGGTGAGCAAGCAAAAGGATGTTTATTAAAAGAACTTGAGGGTAATTATTACAAGCATACTCGTTTTAAGGTGTTGATTTCAGCTTTTCAAGTTTGGAGAAGTGTTAGGAAATTAATAAATCTGGGTAGAATTACCTTTTATACTCCCTTCAGTGCGGATAAAATTCTCCCTTCCGTATTCTGGGACAATGTTGCTAAGAGTTGGGTAAGAAAGGGTTTATGTAGAATTGGAGATCTATATAATGGAAATGGTACATTTGTTACATTTACAGAATTATTAGTTAAATATCAATTGCCTCAACATTCCTTTTTTAAGTATCTCCAAGTGAGAAACTTCTGTTTAAAAAAAAAAAAACTTGTCCCCTTGTCTAATAATTTAGTGGAGGGGATTCGGAGTAAACTAAGGATTGGATCACTTTATTTGATTCTGATGGAGTTCAGAAAGGATGATATGCAAAAATATAATATTTACTGGCAAAATCAGCTAGGAATCACGGAATTGGATATTCAGGATACTTTATTCATCGCTAAAGAGATATGTTTAGCTGCAAACCTGAAAGCTCAAGTTTATAAAACAGTTTTTCGTTTATATTATACTCCCAAACGGATGGCAAGTTGGGGTAGTAAATGTGATGGGAAATGTTTTAGATGCGGGGATTCTGATGCTGATATGCTGCACATATTTTTTCAATGTAATAAATGATCGCCTTTTTTGATTAATATTGAAAAATTTATGTCAGCGGTATTACATCATCCGTTTAGGATATCCTCTGTATTGTTGTTATTGGGAGTGGATACAAATTTAAATGATCTTTCTGCCCTAAGTGAGCATAAATATTTTATTTTTTTAGCTATGACTGTGGTCCGTTTATGTATTGCAACTGATTGGCTTTCCCCTGATACCCCGAAATTTGAAATGTGGAGAAACAAATTTTACAGTATCTATGAATTAGAATGGAGTTTATATGCATTGAAGGGGGCTAGAAAAAAACGTATTGGATTATTAACTTGGGGTGTTTTGTCAGATTACCTTGCGTTATGAAACACTTTATGGTATTCGTTATTAATGTATTAATAAGTTTCAAATCTAAATTGCCAGAGGTTGATCATAATATCTATGTATAATATGGAGTGATGTTATAAAATTTGTATTGTCGCCAGAATTACTGTGGAAATAAAGAAATAAAAAAAAAAAAAAAGGTAAACTTACACTATTGTGTAAGTTTACTATTTGTGTAGCGTTCACAAACGGCAAGTTTAATTTTAACCAATAGCAACTTTACGACTGCTGAGACTCCACACATAAAAAGATATGACAGGCCTATCTTTTTCTGTGTAGTCTCCTCAGTTGTTAAATTACTATTACTGTTAGTAAAACTAAACTCAGTTTGTGAATACCTGCCAAATAGTAAACACACGTTTAGGTGTGTGTTTATCTCTGTGTATCAAGACTTAACTTACCAAATATTCTCACTGGGTGTATTATCATTAGAGGGTAGTATGATCTAGATATGTATGTGTGCAGAGAGAACACAACAAAATATCTGAGCATGAATTCAAAATAATATCCAGCTGCCCACCTCATTATTAAAAAGAGAGTAACAAAGAAAAAGGGAACCCTGTGTGTCAAGAGGGACTGAGGATAAACAGTATACTACAAGAGACATAGGTCCCTACCAAAGAACATAAGAGTATAGGCACAGAACTACCAAATGGAAAGGATTGTATTTATTTAAACATACAGTAAAGAGGAACAAATTCATTAACAATCCAGTGGATAATGTGGTGGAGTATAGAAATCAACAGATTTCCAGACCTCAGGCATTCGCTTCAAGAAGTGACATTAACAATACATGTTTAGAACGGCCACAATATGAAAAAACAGCTTGTGCTCCACATAAATCATCATACGATCAGAGTCACGGTGTGGGTGTCAGTGACTTTTTGATCCCATCTTGAAATGGGGGGATCCTCATCAGGACTAGAGGTTTTAAATGCCTGAGAGGGCTTGAATTGAGGCAAGGAAAGAAGGAGGGAAAAGGCAAAAGAAGCAGGGTTAGAAAAGGGGTGGTTGGGTAGTCACAATATAGAGTTAAAAACATGCCTCTGTCGGTGAAGAACCAAAGATGGGTGCTGTGGTGAACACGAACAAGAAAATGAAAAATTAAAATGCTGAAGTTCAGGTGGAATAAAAGTGCTTATGACCGGTGCAGTGGTAGGGCAAGGCACTCTACTGCCTGCAAAGTAGCCCAGTGGTGAAACTAGGGGGAACTGACCTGAGTCTGATAAACCGGAAAGTGGAAATGGCATCCGTGTTAATTAATCCTGGGGGGGAGTTCAATCTAAAAAATGACCCGATGGTTAGACTGGTGAAGCGATAATTGTACAAAACCAAGGTAGGTGAAATTAAGCCACGACCAACCAATGGGTCTTGGGGTCTGAATTGCTGAGGTGAGGTCAGGAAACAAAGCCCTGCCTGTAGAACCCTGTGGTCCATGTACAGTAAAGCAGCTGAGAGGTCACCTGGGGAGAAAAGGGAGGCGATGGATGAGTGCGTCACAATATTTACATCTCTGCCACACCGCCTGAAGGGACAGTCACCTGTAGGTAGCTGAGAATGCTCCTGACCGTGATCCGGAATACGGGAGTCGTGACCAGGGGAGAACGCCGAATACGTGTGCCGGTGAGTTCAATGTGAGAGGCACATAAAAGTGATGCATGCATGACCAAGAACAGTGTCTAAAGGACGAGTGGTGCGTAAACCCACAGGTGCCATATTGAGTGAGGAGAAAGAAAGTAGAGTGTGGGGGAGAAAGACAAGAGGGGCGGCTTTGCAAGAAAGTGCCCAAAATTAGAAAATTACGATATTAAAAGACACAAATAAGAAATTCAATGTGTACATAAGGGCTAAGCCATGATGTATATTGCCCAAACAAAAAAACACACACAAAAACAAAAAAAACACAGTGCACAGTGGGGACATGATGCCAATTGAGTCAGTATATTGGCCAACGTCCGGGTCACATATCAGGTTAAGTACATACAGGTTGTAGAACAAATTGGACAGAGAATGTAAAGGCTGCCAGCAACAGTGGGTACTATCAACATGGCCATGGTAGAGGGCATTTGTATAAACAACAGTAATAAATAACAGTCTTAATATGCATGCAGGGATAAAAAGTTACTGCACATATTGGCTTCAGGTGTCACAGAGCAGAAGACAGGAATAGCCCAAGTTATACAGACTATGGGGCAGATCTACAAGGAAGTGCAGCAGCATGGCAATGCACACCCTTTGGCTGCGCCATGCTGCGGCACTTCCGAAGCACAGGAATGTGACATATTTACAATAATATTTTGCATCTCTGTGCACTCCCCTGGCACACAAACTGCAGCCATGCGCCGGCGCAGGCACCCTTGCACCGTGATGTAAGGATGCCTGCCTCATGGGGAGATTGTTTGTGTGCAGGAAGGGGCACCTTCCTGCACAAAAACAATCACTACAGGCATTTTCCTTTTTCCATGCGTTCTATAGAATGCAACACGCATTAAAAGAGGAAAAAACGAGGAGAAATGAAAACATTTCTCCTCATTGTGCCTCACTAAAACTCCCCTGGGAAGGCGTAGCATTGACACGCAGTTCCAGATTCACGATTACTCGGTAATCTAGAAATGTGTCTCCTTCCATGGGTGTTGCGTGGGAACACCCACAGCAACACCCATGGAACACCCCTTCCATGCAAAGTGCAGCGTGTGAAGGGCCATATTTACAAGGAGAGGAAAAGTCAAGCAGGGTGGCTTTTCCTCTCCTTGTAAATATGGAGAAGTGAAATGCGCCTCCAGTACGTCACAAAGAGTGACGCACTGGTGGCACAGGGGGCTCGTAAATCTGCCCCTTCATAGTTAATTCTGATGTATAGCATAAGTGCATGGTAAAGTGCCCAGAATCTGGGTTGGAAGATGATTACAAAGGACCATATAGTCCAGACACAAGGGAAGGTCATAAAAATAATGGTTTCAAATATGGATTAGATCAGGTTGGTCCAATCCTCCATGCGGTTCAGACCAGTATGTAGGCTGTTGGTGCGCAGAATCCGCTTTAGTTCCGCTTTGTTGAGAATTCCGTTGAGTAACAATATAGAGCTGAGTTAGTGTATCCAAATGGAAAGGATTGTATTTATTTAAACATACAGCAAAAAGGAACACATTCATTAGACAATCCAGTGGGTAACGTGGTGGGGAATGGAAATCAACAGATTTCCAGACCTCAGGCATTCGCTTCAAGAAGTGACATTAATGATACATGTTTAGAAGAGCCACAATGCTTCTGCTCCAAACAAATCCTCATACATGTTATAGTTATCAAACCTGTGGATAAGGGTGGAGGGATTGTTCTTCAAGATACCGACACTTACAAAGCCGAAATTCTCAGACAACTTTCTAACACAGTTCACTATAAAAAACTTACTTCGGACCCCACAAAAGAAATACAAACACTTATCCGCAACATTACAGAGGCAGGAAAGGCAGAAGGGTTTCTAAGCCAGAACGATTATCTATACCTTAACACCAAATCACCGAGTACTCCGTGATTTATACTCTTCCCAAGGTACACAAAAACATAGATGCCCTGCCAGGGTGCCCTATTCTATCAGGATGTGGGTCCATTTTAGAACCCCTTGGATGTTTTGTAGATTACTTTATCAGAGATTTTGTTACACGCACATGTTATTATTTTAAGGATACCATGAACATGATCAATTCAGTTGAAGATCTTCCATTCAACTCCACAGTTTTCTGTGTTACCTGGATGTCGAATCATTATAAACTAACATTCTGCAGGATGAGGGACTTGATGATATCCAAAACATTGTTGAATCGAGGACCCATCCTCACTCAGTCCCCTCTTCCTTTATTCTGTACCTGCTTACGATTTGCTTATCTCGCAGTTTCTTCTCATTCGATGGTATATTCTACCAACAAGTCAAAGGGTCATCAATGGGAGCAGTTTTCGCTCTGAATTTTGCCATTCTATACTTGGACCGGCTTGAAGCTAATACCATTTTGGCCATGGCTAATCCCTTTGTATCCAAAGTTTTAGAATGGAAAATATATATTGATGATATCTTCCTGATTTGGAAGGCTATGAGATCTCTTTGATTGATTTCCTTGAATGGCTTAGTGCCCATTGTAATGGTCTTAAATTCAAATTGACACATAGCAAAACATAGATTACCTTTCTTGACCTTCTTATAGTACCCCATGAAGAAAAGTTATATACTACCCTCTACCGCAAACCTACTGAGAGGAATACCTTACTCTCAAACAACAGCCAGCACCCTCTTGCACTGCAAGACTCCCTACCTTTTTCACAATTAATACACAACAGAAGGGACTGCTCTCTGAAGCAGGACTACTGTCATGAAGCGCAAACTTTATGTAACAAACTCAGTAGAGACTATTCCCACAAACTTGTTAAAAAATCTCTCAAGCGTGCATGGTACTGCCCTTGTGAAGTACTTTTGACCACCAAGTCTAAGACTAAAAATGACCGCATGGTGTGTGTCACCACTTTCTCCCCATTGTCCAATCAAGTGAGAAAATGTATCATAAAACACTGGCCTATACTGAATGCAGGCAACATAGAATTAGAAAGTCCCCTCTTTGCATTCAGAAAAAACAAAAACATCAGAGACCATCTGGTTAGAGCAGCATTACCTTACAACAAGTTTTCCCAGGCCCTTACTGAGATGTGGGGCATACTACCAGTACTAGGTCATTTTAAATGTGGAGGTTTCGGTGTGTGTCACCTAACCATTGAAAGTAAAAAAGTTGTCTATGGCACCATTGACGTAACCTTGAATAACTTCTCCAACTGTAATACCAACAATGTTGTTTATACTATTGTATGCCCATGTAATCAGATCTATAAAGGTCAAACAACTCAAAAAGTTAGGATTCAAATTTGCCAGCATCGGAGCCGACTAAGATGTCAAAAACCTAATGCACCTCTGGTGGAACACTTTACAAGTCATGGGCATACAGAGAATGATCTGCAATGGCAAGTTATCAACATGACTCAAGCACCTCCACGCAGCACAGACATCAACAGAATTCTCAATAAAGAGGAACTAAAGTGGATCCTATGCACCAACAGCATACATATTTTTCTGAACCGCATGTAGGATTGGACCAACCTGATCTAATCCATGTTCAAACCATTGTTGTTATGGCCTTCCCTTGTATCCAGACTGTATGGTCCTTTGTGATCCCCTTCCAACCCAGATTCGGGGTACTTCACCACGCACTTATGCTGTACATCAGAATTAACTATACGGTCCCTATCACTTTGGCAATTCCTGTCTTCTGATTTGTGACACCTAAGGCCAACATGTGTGGTAATTTTTTATTCTTACATGCATATGGAGAGTGTTATTCCTTACTGTTGTTTATACAAATGCCCGCTATCATGGCCATGTTGATCGTCCCCACTGTTGCTGGCAGTCTTTACATTCTCTGTATAATTTGTTCTACAACCTGTATGTACTTAACCTAATATGTGACCCGGACGTTGGCCAATATACTGACTCAATTTGGGTTATGTCCCCTCTGTGCACTGTGTTTTTTTGTGTGTTTTTTTGTTTTGCCATATACATCGTGGCTTAGCCCTTAAGTACACATTGAATTGCTTATTTGTATCTTTTATTATTGTAATTTTCTAATTTTGGGCACTTTCTTGCAAAGCTGCCACTCTTGTATCTATCCTCTGTTCTCGGTCACGCATGTGTGTCTCTTAGCTGCCTCTAACATTGAACTCACCGGCACAGGCATTCGGCGTTCCCCCCGGGTCATGACTCCCGTATTCCGGATCCCGGTCAGGAGCATTCTTGTCTACCTACAGGTGAGCGTCCCTTCAGGCGGTGTGGCAGAGATGAAACTATTGTGTCTCGCTCAGCCACCTCCACTTTTTTCTCCCCAGGTGCCCTCTTAGCCACTTCACTGTACGTGGTCTACAGGCAGGACTTTGTTTCCTGACCTCTCCTCTGCAATTCAGATCCCACGAACCCATCAGTTGGTCGTAAGTGGTTTAATTTCACCTACCTTGGTTTTGTACAATTATCGCTTCACCAGTCTAACCTTTGGGTCCTTTTTTAGATTGGACTCCCCCAGAGGATTAATTAACAGGGATACCATTCCCACTCCGGTTTATCAGACTCAAGACAGTTCCCACTAGTTCCACCACCGAGCTACTTCGCACACCTTGCCCTACCACTGCACCGGTCATAAGCACTTTTATTGTACCTGGACTTCAGTATTTTTTATTTTATTTTCTTGTTCGTGTTCACCACAGCACCTATCTATTCAGCACGTGTAAATCACTGCAGTACCACTGTTTAACTGGCCGTTTATTGCACACAGACCACTCTAGTCATTTGGTTATTCTTCCATCACCCACAGAGGCATGTTTTAACTCTATGTTGTAACTACCCTTTCCTAACCCTGCTTCTTTTACCTTTTCCCCTCCTTTTTTACCTCCTTCTTTCCTAGCCTCAAATCAGGCTCTCTCGGGCATTTAAAACCTCTAGTCCTGATGATTATCCCCCCATTTTAAGCTGGGATTGAAATGTCGTCGACATCCACATCGTGAGTCCTACTGTATGATGATTTATGTGGAGCACAAGCTGTTTTTCTGCGATAATCTCACATTTGGCAGTTAGCGCTGGGAATTTTATTGCTTTTGAGATAAGCGTTGCTAATAGCATGCTATCTCAGCGATAAAATTCCACATTACCCGGCGATAATTATCCTAGCGCTAAGTGCGCTTAGTGATAATTATCACCGGTCCTTGATGATATGCCCCAATGTCTCTTGTAATACACCTCATTAATAAGGCATACATCTAGTGTCAATATAAAGCATCACAAAAAAAGTCATGGCTTTCTCTGGCCTTGGAGTAAAGACAAAATTTCTCCTGCATACTAAATGCAGTAAAAGGCACAGGAAAGACATAGGCATCAGAGAATTGCATGAAAAGATTTGTATGAAGCCTTTGCCATCATGCTGTTCTTTTCAAAGCCTTTGATGTAAAATAGAAATGATTCTAATGTGAGAGGTGGTAATTTGGTAAACAGAGAAAGCAATAGAATGCATAGCTAAATTTGAAAAACTAGTTAGGAGAGGAGTCATATATACAGCTAGGGGAACCTCAAAAGGAGTTTGGAAGCAGATATGGTACATTCGTTAATTAAGTAAAGGGTCAGAACTTTTTCGTTACATTCCTGAAGGAAAATGCATCTTTTGATGATGAAATAAAAAAAACAGAAATTGGAGGATCACTGCTGGCAGGAATTCGTCACTGCCTATTTCAAGTCGAATTAGAAAAACAAATCCCTGTTGATGGCATGCAGCAGAGGTCCAGACAACCCTAATACCTGAGATATAGTCAATATGCCTTTAAGTGACTCATTTAATATTTAATTTGAAGATAAGGTATGGTGTGAAGAGAAAAACAGAGAGACAAACATTCTGGAAGTCATTCAATCTATTACTGGAAGGAAATTTTCCATTTCAATGGGCTTGCTTAAACTAATTTTACAGAGTTGATCTTCTCAGTTAAAAGGGGATTGATTATTCATGGCAATTAGAAGTAACACCTTACCACCTACATGAGAGAAAGCATAGATGGAGGGACCATGTGCATCCATCTCGTTTGCATTTGGGCTACAAGTGGAGGAGCGCCTCACACACTCGTTATTAGTTTCCACCCCTTCAGTATAATGAGAAACAGAAGAATAAATCAACCAATGAGTCGGACACAAGAGGTTACAAATTAGTTATATCATGATTTAGAAGCAGCGGAAAAATAGTTGGCTCGGAATTGAGAGCTAGTCTCAGTGGCACACAAATTGAGCCACACAACGTAACATCACGCCTGAGGCACACAATGCGGATTAGACTGGTATTCAAAAAGTCCACCTTCACAGGTGGCCAATATGATCTTGTGATTACGGAAATGCATCCCTATTTTATTAAGACCGTTGAAGGTATAATTGTTTGCTTGATAGATTTAATGCTTTATCTTCCTGCTCACAAGTTGTATAAAACAGGCATATCTAATTCACTGATAAGGCATGTGTTTACTTGGGCAAGGAAGATATGAATAAGCCATACTTTTCCTATTTTTAAGAATGTTCTTACTTTTTTACTAATGATGTTTTGTGGATACTTTTTGCTCTATTGCAAGTTGTATCATAAACTGCTCTATACAAAAAGTTCTAATAGATCTGATCTTGAAATTGATGGTGGGGTATGTTAGAGTTAGAAAGATTAGTAGAATGATTGGGACATATTGTTTGATGGGGGAACCTGAGGGCAGATGGGTAAGACTTTATGTGTTGTCTAATATAAGCAATAATCGTAAATAGCATTTTATCTTTTTGTCAATGCATTGTCACCATCTCTGTGCTTTGGGCTGTAGCTGTGATCTTCCCATGGTTGAATCATGGTCATCAAAACACACAAGATGATGAACGGAATGTTGCACATTGGCAAAACATTCACCCCCAGTCACAGATCTGGGTTTAATCCATCGTTATTTTGCTCACCACGCCACCCCAGTTCAGACATGGCCATATGCAAATCAGTCTTGACCCTGTGCCTCATGGTAACAGTCCAGCCCAAACTGCCAAACAAGTGCCAAGCGACCCCGAAACCGGTCCTAGGATGCTTGTTTCCAGTCCAGTGAGGACCTGGCATGGTGAGCAAAAAAACGATGGATTTAGGCCCAGATCTCTGTACTGGGGTGACTGAATGACATTGTTCTATATTATGTCCATCAACTGTTGTTTTTGCATGAATCATGGTCATGTCATCTTTTACACTGGGTAAGCACATGCATCAGCCCTTGGCAATTTTGTGCCACTTCACAATCAGAATAACTATTAAGTAGATTTGCAGGTGTTGATTTCAGGGCACCAATGATGTTATACAAATGTGGACTTTAACTTTAAACTCCAGATGCTTCAGCATTCAGCTGCCAGGTTGCTTACCGGAACCTCGAGATCTATCCCGATTTCCGGCGCAATAAGAAAATTCCACTGGCTGCCTGTAAAAAAGCAAATCCTTTTCAAAGCCCTTTGTTTAGTTTTCCGCGCCTTGCAGAATACAGGCTCTCTCCATCTTAGACAACAATTTCGCTGGAACGTTCCGGCAAGAACTTTGCGCTCCTTGGTAGCAAAACTTATCGTCCCCCTTATTATAAGGAATTCCAGATGGGGCGGGAGAAGTTTTGTAGCAGGTGCAGCTAGCTCCTGGAATGAACTTCCTTTTGATTTTAGGAATTCGAAGGATCTTCTTTCCTTTAGGAAAGCGCTCAAAACATGGCTGTTTTGATTCTCCTGCTGCCGGGCATTGGGAGAACTACAGCAAGCGCCGGGACACCCTAGGGTAGCTGCGCTCTATAAAAGTTCCACTAACATAACATAACATAACACTCTTCAATGTCACTCCATCTAAAAAATAGCTGTAACTCTGCCATTTTTGCATAATTACTTCTTCGACTCGGCTTAGTGGTAAACGTTATGAATGGTATCAAAGTCACCTATGATTTAGAAAAGACGCTCACAAATATATCTGCTGTGCACATGTATAGGTTTGCCTCCTGTTGTGCTGCAGTGTTTGTGAAATCATGTTTGGTTAAGTCTCTTTTAACATTATTTACCAGGATGTACATGTATCTCCTAGAGATAAACCACTCTATAACAGTGAATTTAAATTCTGGACCATACACATGGGTCAAATTCTTTGACCATGGTGTCTCTTTATCATCTCGGAGGTGCTGCTGTTCCAAAGTACTAATGAATTGTGTTCACATTCTTGAAACCGAGCATGCACGAGCATGTGTGAATAGAAGGTGTATATGAATGAGAATGTATTTTCTTCATTTTCTGTAGATAAACTCACCACCTATAAGTGGTGGCAGACACGTATCTGTGTAGTCTTTTAAATCAATTACAATTTGAAAATGTTTAAAGCACAAAAATGCAAAACATAGAACATACATCAAGAAAAAGAACATAAGAAAATGTCAGCAGCGAGCAGATGCCAAAAAGTGTATGACCGAAGTGTTTGAAATGACCATGTTTTGTGTGGTATTCCCTCGGATTGTTGGCTTCTTTTTCTTAACTCGTAGTTGCTGGCTATCGGATTATATGCACCTTACTCCTACTAACTGGTGTCAAAGTGCCTGTGCATGATATAAATGGCATGCCCCTAACTGGCAGCTAGAAATTACTTGCAAATGCCTAGTCTATGGTACTAAGTGTACCCAGAGCCAGTAAATTAGATTCTACTAGAGGGCTGTAGCTCTCACTTGCCAACCCACTAAAGTTGCACAGTGAAGCATGACTTTTGCCTGCCAACGCAACTTGGATGAGAAGTTTTAATCTGCCATTTCAGATTTTCAAAATAAACCTTTTGTGAGGCCTAAACCATTATTTAAAATAATTATAATTCACACCTTAGTAAGGACCTAAATACCCACAAGCCTGGCTTCATGGTAATTAAAATGTAGGGCATCTAAATTTAATGATTTACATGGCCTGCCAGTGAAAAACCTCCAAAGTTGTTTTTCACTGAGGCAAGGCTGGCTCTCCCATAGGAAAATACTGGGTTATTACATTGTAACAACTTATGTTTAATTCCAGTTATGGAACAGCAAGAAAAAGGATTCTAGGACTCACTTTAATAGTAATCTAAAATCCAACTTAATGGTCGAGTCAAATTTTACATTACCATTTTGGAATTTACACTTTTAGAAAGTTATCATTTTCTTTCAGAAAACCAAAAGGCTTTCCAACCAGTATCCAGCTTTCACCAGACCTCTGATGGCAACCCGTGATAAGATGTGTTTTGCTATCATACAGTGGATAAAGGGGCTCTGGGTGTGGGCAGAAGAACTCCTCATTTGATAATATGGCTACACTGGACACAAGGCTGTTCAACACCTGACCGACACCAACAGTCTTTGTCGATGGCCGACACAGAGAAGCCTCCGATCGACTCAGAGACCTTGTGCAGCAGCTTCCTGCTGTTGTCAGACCATTCCTCAGACACAGCTTACAGCTTGCTCCATCGATGACTCCTTAATTACCACTTTTTTTCCATTTAAGGGGCATATTATCAAGCACGGCGTTAAAATTATCGCCGTTTTAGCGGCAGAAAACGGCCGCTAAAGCGGCGATAATGGGCTCGATAATATGCCACAGAGATTTCCCATTGAAGCCCATGTTGACACCAGAACATGGGCTTCTATGGGAATTCCATAGAGCATACTATCAAGCCCATTATCGCCGCTTTAGCGGCAGTTTTCTGCCGCTAAAGGGCCGAGAATTTTAACGCAGTTTCTTGATAATATGCCCCAAAGTTCTTAAGTCAGAAGGTAAACTTCCCACCAGAGCAAACTTAGGGGCATATTATCAAGAGCAGCGTTAAAAATTATCGCCGGTTTAGTGGCAGAAAACTGCCGCTAAAGCAGCGATAATGGGCTTGATAATATCCTCTGGAGAATTCCAATAGAAGCCCATGTTCTGTTTTGAACATGGGCTTCTATTGGAATTCTCCAGGCCATATTATCAAGCCCATTATAGCCGGTTTAGTGGCAGTTTTCTGCCGCTAAACCGGCGATAATTTTAAGGCCGTCCTTGATAATATACTCCTTGGTTCCTGTATCGCAGTCTGTCTTGACTTATGACTTTCAAATAGAGTAGCAAGACAAAATACTCGGGGATGGTGCTTTGCACTTTTTGGCACTATTTTTTGTTTACATTTTAAAAATGTATATCTCCAGTTCTACTTATTTGATTTTGGTAGTGTTGGTACCATTTTCTTTATTAAATAATCCTTATTTTTCTAAGTTGGTCAGGAATTTTTCTTGTGTTGTGTTTTTACTTTATTACCGTTTAAGAGCCTCATAAATAATTTTCACATTGCCTCTAAATTAAGCCTAGCATGTTTTTGTGCCAAACTTCCAGAAGATAAATTATGGGTGGCTTTCGTGGCTCACCCTGACAGGGATTCTGATTATTATTTGAGCTGGGTTCTCACCTTCCTCATCTAATACTCCAATGTCTTACATGGAGCAACGAAACGAAAGTGCTTATTTAGGCTATAGCAAGAGGCACTTGATCAGTCTATTCTTTCAATCTTCAAAGCAGACTGAAAAATATGTTACTAATTGGCTGCCTCACATTACTTATTGGTGTATCATGCAAGCCACGTCGCATACTGTGATGTAAGTCCAAGCGTTTTGTACATGAGTGCTCACCCCGTGCTTATTCCTTGTGGATGTTTAGACAGTTGAAACGTACAAGTGGAAACTATACTGAATACATATGCAGGCTTTTAAATGTTGAAAGGACGGAGTTAGTGATTAAAATCTGAATTTTGCCGAGAAAACCCACCAATGCAAAACCACATTACCATCACACACTTTACATAGTTGTGGTGTTAAATCTGCAAATTCAAACACCTGAATCCCAATAAGAAGTCAAGGTAACACATCATGTAGCATGATGAATCGAGTGTCACCCAATCATCCTGCTGGCCACTTTGCCAGTATTTTTTTTTAGCTTAATCCTTTAATTCTTGTTGGATGCAACGGGCGGCAAGGCTGAATGTAAATAAAGTATGCAAGACTAGTTTTGACCAGTGCTTGAAGAGGGCAGATGCTATCTGTGTTTCTTTAATTCGAAAGGGAAAGTGCCTTCGATTCACAGCACTAGTGGAATACTTTCAATAGGAGAGTACTGGCACTTCACAGTAGAGATGAGGCTCTCTAGGATAGCCTACATGGCAATACTCCTATTTATCGCGAAAACTCCATATTTTAAAGCAAAACAATTCTGTTATTTTACATTTGTCACACTTAAAATGCCTTCCTCTACAATGCACGCTAGAAGACAAATTCCTTTCTCCTGATTCTGTTAAGGAAACTCCCTCCTGGGAGTTTCCACATGTCATGTACGCGAAAGTGGGCATCTCCAAGTTGCAGGGTTTGGTGGCTCAGTGGACTAAGGGATCCACTGCAGGGGCCTATGTTCAACCTCATGGTCACAGGTTCAAATCCGGGCGTGTCCGCTCAGCCTTTCATCCATCTGATGTCGATAAAATGCATACCGTTGGGTAACAATACACATCTGTTATTCAGGTCAAGATACCTTCGGGTGAACGGGCGCTTTACAAATGCACGTTAGGCAGTTCTATGATCCACTCAATCAGTGGTATTGCCAACATAGCAACATTGGTCTTACTCGCACCATCTTCATAATATTTTCTACAGTTATTAATATATTCACCACCCTTACTCAAAGCCCTTATCTATTCACCTTAAAAAAGAAAAGAAAAAAATAACTCTCCTAGTCGTACTTTCCAACAGGAAATGTAATTAGTATAGTAGTCGTTTAAATGGATAGTTGCGAGTGCAATTTTTTTTTTTTTTTTTTAAATATGTATTTTATTGTAATGCTTCTTTCTAAATAAAGTATAGGTTTCTAAATCTATATGTCGTCGTCTAGGAATGAGTCCCCAACGTCTGCACACGTAAATGAGCGTGTTGAATGTTGCCTGAGTTATAATTTTCATAATCACAGACCTGCTCTTATGGCTGTCACAGGGAATGGAACAATATCGGCAGGAATATACGTGAACCAGACTACAGTACGCCATCTGGATTCATCACAGAAGCTAATTATTGTGATAAAATTGCCTTTTTAATGGCCTGTATAAAAATAGTCACACCGTAATTACTTTGTTTAAAATATTTGAATGGAAAAACAGTTTCCGTCTGGAAGAATTGTGTCGTTCCATTGTATGTTGCATTGTCGAAAATGCATGCATTTTTCAGAGAGATACTGGACTTTTTCATTATTCGAATAATGTAGCTAGTTAAAAACCGAAAGATACTGCACGGCCCTTTCTGTGTGGTTGAACATATTTCACACACGCCTGCACGTTATCATCTCCTAAACTTAGTTCACATCTTGCCTCTTGTTCAGTATTGAGATTCTAATTAAACGTGCTCATTCTGTGAATAACATACCCGTTGTGCTTTTATAACAAGCAAGTATTTTGAACGCAGGGGAAAAAGATGAGTTGTTTTTCCAGCAATAGTTTTGAAATGAGGAATTGGAAAACTGAGAAAGTGTTTATGACATTTTAAGGCTAGGCGCCTACTCAGTGTCTGAGAGGTATTTCAACTAAACCCAAGGGCATTTTCTCAAATGAAGAATCTGGCACCAATGAATACACTCACTTTCTGGCTAAAGCCAATGATTCGTGCCGTTTATTATAATAAACTTTCCTAATCAACCTGGAGGCAAAATGTTGTGACCTGTTACATGAAAGTATTCACTGCGAGTACCAAATTATATGAAGGACCTAGAGAATGGGAAAGTGGACTAAGGAAATAAAAAACGAGCATGAAATCATAAAGGAAGCCATGTTGTGTCTCATCTTGGGATAATGGTTTGAAAATCTTCTCCGCTCCATCCTTCTCCAGAGCGTGAATAGAGCAGATGCTGCAGAGGACAACATCGCTGGCAACGGACAACGGGACAGACCAAATGCACAATATTAACTGCTTTAGCCCTGAAATTGAGACAAGAGATCTGGAGAAAAATGGATGAGGAGGTCCCCTGAAATTTGAATCAGGATGACAACCACACAAGCCTTAAGAATGCAGACCTAGGTGTTTTTATTTGAAACAACCTTTGGCAAAGTCGATTGGTCATGGCTTAATCTATTGTAATGTAATGTAATGTAACACGGACTTCTAAAGAGCAAACTAATCACCCGCAAGGGTATCCAGACACTCAGTAAGTGTATTTGAAAAGCCAGGTGTTCAGTTTGTTGTGGAAATTGATGATTGTGGTGGCTGCTCTGATGTCCGGGGGGAAAGGTGTTCCAGGTCTTTGCTGCTAGGTAGAACATGCGACCTCCAGTCCTGCTTCTGCAAATCTTGGATGTGTGTGAGTGCAAGGGAGGACGATAAGAGGTTCTGGGTTGATTGGTGGAAATGGAGGTATGCTGGGCCTGTCTTGTATTGTGCCTTGTACGTGTGGTTGAGTATCTTGAACTGGCAGTTTTTCTGGATGGGAGCCATTGGAGTTCACAGAGTGTGGCGAGATGTGGGTGCTGCGTGGGAGGTTGAGTACCAATCTTGAAGCAATGTTTTGGATGATTTGGAGCTTGTGTGTGAGGTGGGAGGAGATGCCGAAATAGAGGGCATTGCTATAGTTCAGTCTGCTCATGACCAGGGCCTGTTTGACTGTCTTTCTGTTGTCCACAGGAAGCCATTTGAAGATTTTCTTGAGCATGCGGAACATGGTGAAACAGGCGGAGGTGACGTTGTTGATTTGGGGTTTCATGGTTAGTTCGGTGTCCAGGATTATGCCCAGGTTTCTTGCCTGGTCGGTGGGTGTGGGGATGGGCCCCAACTCAGCGGGTCACCAGGTGATGTCCCAGGGAGAGTAGTTGCATCTAACGACAAGGACTTCTGTTTTCTTGGCATTGAGCTTTAGGCAGGTGGTACATATCCAGGCAGCTACCTACATCATGCACTTTTTAAAGTTGTTTTTGGTGTTGTTGGGGAATTCAGAGAGGGGCAGGATGAGTTGAGTGTCGTCGGCATATGAGATGACACTGAGACCGTGGGAACAGACGATTTTTGCCAGAGGGCTATGTAGGTGTTAAAGAGGTTGTGGCCTTGAGGGACACCGCAGATGACATCGTTGGGTTCGAAGGTGAAGGGAGGCAGCCTGACCCATTACACTCTTCCTGTCAGAAAGGAGGACAACCATTGGAGGGCTGGGCCTTAAATTCCTGTGTTGTGCGGTCTGGTGATGAATGTATAGTGGGGGACTATGTCGAAGGTGGTGGAGAGGTCGAGAAGAAAAAGGGCAGCGGAGCGTCCTTGGTCCATTATGTTGCAAATATTGTCCATTGCTGCAATGAGGTTGGTGCTCTGATTGCTTTGAAACCTGATTTATATTTGTCGATGAGTTCATGATGTTTGGTGCATCAAGAGAACAGGATGTTGATAGTCTTTTCCATGATTTTTATAGGGAAAGGAAGCATATATATTGGTCAGTAGTTGGTGAGGATGTCTGGGTACCTTGTAGGTTTTTTGAGGAGTAGGGTGACATTGGTGTGGCTGTGGAGATGGAAGAGTTAATGATGGTCTGGTGTGCTGCAGTAATTGTTGGACTTCCAAGATGGAACAAGTGGAAAGGCAGGGATCCGTGGGGATGCCTGAGTGGGTTGATGCAATAGTTGCTGTGTTTTCTTCTGTGGTCGCTGTTGCCCACTTGGTAAGAGGGGGTCTCCTGTGGTGGGAGCCAGCGGTGGTGATGTTTTGTGAGGAGAGGTTGAGGCCCAAATTTCTTGTAGATGTTGGTAATCTTGCTGTGGAAGAAATTTGAGAGTTGGTTGCTTTGTCATAGGGTGATGGTGTTGGATGTACCGAGAGGATGGCTGAATTCCCTGATGAATGCAAATAGTTTTTGGGGGGTTTGTTGTTGCTGGCTTCGATCTTCTGCGACAGGGCCTTTTTCTTAGACTCTTTAAATTGTGGTGGTATGATCTGAGTGATTTCTTGTAGGCGCTCATGTCAGTGGGATCTGCTGAGGATTGCCACTGCCTCTCCAGCTGCTGTCAGTGTCTCTTGGCTTTCCTGAGGGTGTCTGTGTACCAGCTTGCATGTTTAGTGGCTCGACTGGAGTTTTTGGTTTTGAGGGGTACCAGGCTGCTTGCAAAGGTGATTAGCCAGTTGTTGAGGCTCTGGATATTTCTGTCAGAGAAAGTGGATGGATGTAGCTTGAGGGTGCTGACCCAGGCTTGTTGGGTGATGTTTCCAGTTGTAGCCCTGGGTGGGGCCAGTTGTTGAGGCTCTGGATATTTCTGTCAGAGAAAGTGGATGGTTGTAGCTTGAGGGTTGTTGGGTGATTTTTCCAGTTGTGCCCCTGGGTGGGGCAGCTACAGGTGCATGCTTGGGGATGTGTAGATGTTGAAGTGAATGAGGAAGTGGTCCATCCAGGGGAGCGGGAGGGTCTGGCAGACCTTGACTGTGTTGCTGGTGGCAAAGATCGGGACATGGGTTTGGCCTGCTGTGTGCATGGAGCCTGCCATGAGCTGCGTGAGTCTGGCATTGTAGAGACTGTCAGGTAGGCTGGTGGTGTTGGAGGCTGTGAGGCAGTTGAGATGTTAGTTGAGGTCACCTAGTAAAAGAAAGTGTTTTGAACTGAGGGCGATGGTGGTGATGAGGTAGGTGATGAGATTGCTGAATTTTTGCCAGGGGCACGGTGGTCAGTAGGTGAGGATCCCTTTTGGTAATAGACCTACAGTCTGTCTGGATTTGGAAGTGGAAGTGCACCAAAATGATGGTATCCAGCTCATTGGTGCTAGTGCACTTTATGTGCTCTTTGTCAATTATTGCAACACCTCCTCCGGGTTTTGAAGTTGTAGGATCTTTTAGCCTTCTGGGAGGGCATCGGAGATGTCCAGGGCTGATGATGGTTTAGAGCGTAATGGTCAGCAGGGATGGTGTGAGTGAAGTGGCAAAGAGAGCATACTAAATGACATACCGTGGTATCTGTCATGGCGAGGGAACAGTGGCCGTCTGAACGTCCGGGGTTCAGGTGATGGAGTTCCATTGTGGAGTAGCTGTGGGTGGCAGGGTTCCTGGCACTGGGCATGGTCCAGGCATGGATGGGTGCAGATGGGCCTGCCTTTGGCACACCTTCAGCACACCAGCAGTGTGTCTGCTGCACGATCGCGCTGAAGCCGCCATTAAGTAATGTAGTAGAGTAGGATCTGCACTTATGTTGCCCACACTTTTTTTTCTGATGTTAACACTGGTTTCTGGCTATAGTCTGGCTGGGTCCCTGCTAATCAGGGCCCCAGTCTCTCTGTTCTCTCTAAACAACTTGGAGTGCATATTAGATGCACTAGTGATTGGATACTGTGGTACCTTATGAGCCCCTAGTATTAGGTACCAAGGGCATAGGTACTTCACAGGCCTACCAGGGGCTGAAGCATGTATTATGCCACCCCTGGGAAGTAGACTAAATCTGACACCACAGGCCTGCTACTGCAGCCTGGGTGAGGTAGTGTTAGCACTCCTCGCTGAGGTATAGGTTCCTATATCTCACCTTACACACACATATAAACCTATCAGTCACCCCTAAGGCAGGCCCTATCAATCCTGCGGGCAGGGTGCTTGGTTCACAATGTGAGGGGGTGCCTCTGCCTGAGCAGGGCCCCTCTACAGCTGGCAGAGTCTATTCTCTGTGGCAGTTTGTGGATGCGGTTAAACCATATACTCTTAAGTGCATTATAACCTACTGGTAAATGCTAACTTTGGAATGACAGCATCAAAACATGTCATCTTTGGTGTCAAACAACTTGGAATCATACCCCCACACCAGTAACTGGTGTGGGAGTATGAGCCCACCCTTCTAGAGGAGACGACATGTACCTACTGTGGAAACACAGTAGAAATCTGAAAGAGCCCTGGCATCACAAAATGGATGCCACCAGCACAGACACTGGGCTACCCTCCTGCTGCTGACTGAAACTCGCAGTGGAGGAGGCCCAACAATAAGCATCCTGTCATAGGGAGGTGTCACCAACTTCCAGACAGGATTTAGTGTATTGGGGCTGTGTGGGTGCACTCCTAGAGTGCTTTGAAGTCCTGCACTGGGGGAGCAGTAGGCTCCTCTGTGCAAATGCCAGCTCAAACCGGTTCAGGGGCTACCTGCCCCTGCTCTGGCGTGAAACTGGACAAAGGGAAGTGGGTGTAACCACCCACTCCCCTGACACATCCAGAGGAGTGGTCATAGAGCTAGTCCCTCCCTTTCTTTTAGTATAAGTTAGGGAACCCTTGACATTGCAAGTTAGATATCCCTGGACGACGCTTTACAAGAAGAATCCTGGCCCTTCGACGTTCCACTACCTTTGGAAGATGGAAGAATCTCCTTTGGAGTCAAGGAGTGACTCCCCTGCTTGGCAGGCAGCAGAAACGTGAATCAACAGTCACAAACTTTCCCGCTCCCGCTAGAGTCCGAAGTTCCTGCAGCCCCATAAGGGGATTTCCTGACTCCTCAACAGCCATTGTGAATCCCCAGCAAAGCTGTGGCGAGTGGACCTCACAAGTGATTAGGAACAGCAATACCCGGGTACCGTGCACTATTGTCAAGTTCAACCCCTTTCACAACATTCTACAAACTTTTGCTTTGGACCATTTATGGCCCAAGCCTCCAGCAGGTTGTGCACCAAAAATCAGAGGCCTATCCCATCCTGAGTTACCGTGGGCTCCTGTAAAGCATTTCCACACGAGGCATCTTTCCGATCCCTTGCCCATTGGCTTGTGGGTCTCCTGAAGACTTTCGTATCAAACCAAAGGACTTCCCTGATTGCTCCATGCCTGCCTTCACTCACCTTTGCTGGGTGAGTCCCTCAGGCCTTGCTGGTCTGCACCATTGACTTTATTCACTTTCCACGAGACTTGCTGTTGCCATGGCTTGTTGGCTCCAATCTGGTTTCCGACACCTCAGTCAGCTGCAGACGTTATGGTACACTCCGAATCCAGCTGCTGGTCATTGTCAATCCCTCCTGGACCTCTTGGGCGAAGAGTCAAAACACCCTTGATCACCTGAAATCACCCGACATCCGTGAGCATCCATCTTCCTGGCCCCGGGTCACTGGCAAGTGACTGTGAACAATGTCCCTTCTCCTTTCAGGTCTTCTTCATCTTGAATCCAGCCTTGGATTCCACCGGAGACTTCTCCAGTCTTCACAAGCAGCAAATCTTCTTTGGCTTCCATAGAAAACAGCGACGCGACCCGACACCAAAAGACACCTATGCACCCAACTTCCCTGGGTGAGGTAACTCGTGCATTCCAGTGCCCTAGTGTGTGTTGGCCCTCGAATTACTTACCTTGTAAGTGGCTTGCTTGTAGACTTCCTCGAAGTACCCTAAAACTTTAAAAATCCAACCACGACTTGCTCCATTGAAATCAATAGTGAACCCGCGGCTGTGTTTTCACACTGCACGCGTCTGCCGTGGGTCCTTTACTTACCTGCCTTGGGTGGATTAGTGAAGCCCCATCGATTCTACAGGCCCTAGGCCTTGTCCCCTTGCAAGTCGACTTTCCTAAACCTCTTTTTTAGTATATGGTCTGGCACGCCCCTAGGGCCCCAGCCATATTTGTGCTTAACTTATTGTGAAACGTTGATATTTGAATGTGTTCCTGGGTTCTAATCTCATAAAGAGATTAGTAGAGTGTGTCTAGAAATAAATACATATATATTTGATATATATACCTGTGTGGTGTCCTTTCATTTGGTAATTCTGTGGTAAATAAAATTCCTTTACCTGGACTTAATTTGATACAGAAACATAATAAAATAGCTCAGTAAAATGAGAGGCAGAATCCGTGGTATTAGAGGTTCGGAATGGGCTTTATTCCAATAATCGATTATAATCGGTTGCTCCAAGTTCCATCACCACGGAGGTTCAGGAAGTGAAGTACATACATTATTGACATGAAATGACTTTTATAGATCATACATTACAATGAAGCGAATGCAATAGGCGTAACAATTGATAAGGAAAATGACGATTTATCTGCGTAACCAAAAATGGGTGTAATAAAGAGTAAAAAGGAACATAATTGGTTATGATGTCACATATAGGTGGATCTATTCTATAAGATAATACTTGGCATAGATGCGCGCGCAGCAACATGACGTGTAATTGACGTGTAACTAGGGGGTGAAGGGGACTTGACATTTAGCTCTACATGTGGAGACAAGAAGTCTGGGGGGTCAAGTCAACCTAATCCCAAATCATATCTAACATCCTATGTTTAAAGAACTATGTTATCCACAAAAGAAGGACTCTCGGACAGAATCTATTCTATACTGACTGTGCGTGCGTGTACAAGCGTCTAAGTGTCTACACTAAATGCGAGGGGGTAGAAATATTCCATGGTAACAGGGCTATGAGTTACTTGCATGAGGACAGAGAAGCCGGGCCTTTTGCTTGGTAACTGGAAGAATGTTTACTTAAACTACTAGGCAGGAATGCATCGGCTGAGGGGGAAGCAGATAATTCGAAGGTGAAATACAGTTCTTGGCAGAGAATAGGCTGATGTCAGGCTTCGTGAGCCGCGCAGAGAATGAGACAAAGTTCATGGTCACAGATGCAGGCTCAGACTGGAGTTTTCAGAGGCAGAAGGCAAGAGGAGTTTGATGACAGAATCAGGGCCTACTTGCCTGGACTGAAAAATGGAGTAACTGAGCCATATAAAGCCGGTGGCCTTTCATATTTAGGAATGGAATATCCGGCCTATTCATGGCGGATCTGACAGAGGACATGTTGACGGTGGACGCACATGTATTTGCGTCTTCATAACTGGAACTGGAGGGAACATACATGTACTTGTAACATGCACATAGAACCGTTGGGGTCCAAGATAGGGGACATAACTGACCAGAAAAATCCATATTTCCACATTCCCTCCTTGTCCCCTACTTGCCCGTTAAGAGATATCAATCTTCATCAATCCATTGATCTGTTCATATAACATCATTTGTTCTTCTTTCTTCTTCCGTGACGAATGAAATCTTGGTGGTGGAATACACGATGTGGCACACAGACCACAAATCGCTGGTCCACATTGTAGACATAGACAGCAACTGAATAGTATGAGAAGGCCAATACCTAGGAAGGATAGAACTCTCCATCCCCAGGCTGATATCACACTCCAAAACCAACTGGACCAAGTCCAAGTGCCTGGGTTCTGGTGTATCTGGTTTACAATCTTATGAAGGCGAGTTATGGCTTTATATACTGATGGCGAACTTTCTGGTATGAATACGCAGCAGCTTGATCCGATGACCCTACAAGCTCCGCCCCTATCAGCCAGGATGACGTCAAGGACAAGACGATTTTGAAGCACAACAATCCGCATAGCAGACTGCTCTTCTGTTAAATTGCCTAGGGCGGAAATAGTTACATTCACTACTGCTTCAAGGTTTCTAGTTAATCTACGTATCAGTTTACTATTAGTAACAGTACCTATATAAGGAAAGATGCCTTTATTGAAATCTGTGTATTTTTCCCATGCTGTTTCAGTGTAATCGACAATTGGGAGATCTCTCCGCTCTCTATTGTGTACTAAATGAATATTTCTGTAATAATCAGGAGGAGCTAGGAAAACAGGTGGCAAAAGGAATGCAATGTAGCAGGTACCATCCCAATCCAGAGGTAGACGCATATATGCAGTCTGACCACATATAAAGTAGGAGTGGCGAGAAGCTCTAAATGAAGATTTGCCTTGATCACTGAATTCTACTATAGTAGTGCATTTACTATGGCCCATATGTATGGAACCAACCTTTCTTACACACAATTCACCCTTCGCTGGGAATACTGACATGGTGGGTAAGACTAGTTCAACTTCGGATACGACATTTAGAATCATGAGATTAGGTGTAAAATTACCTAATCCATATACTTCATTTTCTAGATCAGTTCCTGTTCTTTTGGGGCGACCCTCCTTGTCAGGGTAGCAGACCTTGAGTAAAACTAAGTTCAGGTTTCCCCATACCCAATGATCTTGGTAAACTGCTGTGTCTGAGTCTATGGAATTGATTAAACTAAACCATGCTCCACAGGAGCCATTATGTGTAAATGGGTGTGGAAAGAATGGCAGGACTCCTTCATAATTCTGATAGGGAGGGAGCCGACCACACACCCAACAATTGGTGGCATTACTAGTCTGATGGGAATGATGTAACATACTAATGAAAGTGTTATTGCGCAGCGCCAGTCTATAAGACAATTCATGCGGCGGTAGGTCACTAAAAGAATGTTCAGCGGTAACATTGTAAACGTTTCTGGCAATAGGGTAATATATGTGCAACAATATACTTGCAGTAATTATTAAAAGACTTAAGAAAAACAAGATTAATAATGTCACTATGCAATGGCTACGCAGTGATTTACAATACGCCTGTCGTTTCAACATTTTCCGCGACTGTCCATGATTCAGGTCTAGAGGATACATGTCAGAGACAAATTCAACCGCTTCACCTTGGAGAGGACTTAAACAATCAAATTGTCTGACGTTCTAGGCCTCAATTTTACTTTATAGAGTTCGGTTTCAGTCTTTTCAACCAAAGGAAGTTTTGAATCAGTCTGTGAGGGAGTGCAGGGCACAATGTCTATATCCGAGGATAGTCCATGAAATTTCTTGATATGACTTGAATGAATCCAGCCCTTGCGGCCCTCGATCTTCACGGCTGTCCTTGTGGTCAGCAGAACCAACTTGGGTGTCTTCCACCTGGGCTCCAGCTGAGTCTTTCGGTCGAAATTTCTCACAAATACGAGATCACCCGGAACTACGTCATGGGGTTTCACCTCAGTTTTGTCGGGAAAGGCTGCAGCTACCTGTGAACGACAAGATTGTAGTGCGGACATCAAGGAAGCCAAGTAATCTGTCAGCATATTACAGTCAACATCAGTTATTTTGCGTGGTATAGGCGTCCCCCACATATTTGGTGGTCTGCCAAAGATCACCTCATACGGGGATAGCCCTGTTCGAGAGTGTGCTACCATTCTCATGTAAAAGAGTGCAACTGGTAACGCTACTATCCAGTCGACACCTTTCTCTCTGCATATTTTGGACAATCTGATTTTCAGTATCTGATTATGTCTTTCTACGAGACCTGCTGCTTCGGGGTGTCGGACACAGTGGAATTTCCACTGATATCCTAACAGAAGTGAAACATGTTTCATTAATTCGGATGAGAACGGCTGGCCGTTATCTGAGTAGACAACACGTGGTAAACCGTATCATGGGAAGAATTCTCGAACCAACTGTTTGGCAGTAGTCGGGGCAGTGTAATCTGAAACCGGGTATGCCTCCGTCCAACGGGACAGAGCGCAGACAACTACGAGAACATATTTGAATCCTCGACATCGTTCCATCTGGATATAATCCATCTGGAGCACTTCAAAAGGGTGATCAGGAGGATGAAATCCACCCTGTTCTTCGGGAACGCTTTTTCCTGGGTTAAACTGACAACAGATCATACAGGTACGGACCTTTTGTTTGGCTGCTGCTCGCAAATGTTTATTGAACCAAATGTGTTGAATACTGTCTAGCATAGCTTTTTCTCCGAGATGTGCTGGACTATGTGTAGTGTTAATTATAACTTGGACCATTGAATCAGGAAGGAACCACACAGACTTTTCCTTCATCATCCATCCTTGGTCCGTTTGGATCCCTCCTAATTCAGTCCATTTCTTTATTTCGTCTGGTGTAGCATGTGTCTGTATGTCAATTACGTCAAGAGTAGGATCTTTAACTGTCATACAATGTGTCGGCATCGGGACTATTGTCTTTGTCATGTCGGGGGTTTGAGTTTGAGCAGTCTGTTTAGCTGTTCTGTCGGCTAGATCATTGCCTTGGGAAATGATATCAGTAACCTTCGTATGAGCCTTACATTTCATAATTGATATTGCAGTGGGTAGATGTATTGCATCTAATAAGGCATGAATGAGGGGTCCGTGCTGAATGTGGGCACCGTGGGAAGTTAAATAACCTCTCTCTCGCCACAGCACGCCGAAGTCATGTACAACTCCGAATGCATAACGTGAATCAGTGTATATGTTGACTTTTTTATTCGTGGCTTGAATACAGGCTTGTGTCAGAGCGATGAGCTCTGCGGCTTGAGCTGACAAAGTATTTATACGATTAGTTTCAATGACTTCAGTATCTGTTGTGACTGCGTAAGCGGCCACTAACTCTCCTGTACTTGTTCTCATACATGAACCATCTACATACAATGTCAGGTCTGGATCTGACAATGGGACATCGGTTAAGTCTTGTCTGGGTTTTGTCGTTATAGTAACAACTTCAATACAGTCATGAGCTAGTGGGTCTGTTCCGGTTACTGGCAAAAGTGTGGCAGGATTCAATGTGTTACAGCGTCTGATTTCTATATGTGGCTGAAACAATGTAAGTTCGTACCCTGTAAGTCGCGCTATAGTCAAGTGTTGTGTTTGCGTTCTATTTACAAGAACCTCTACTGCATGTGGTACTTGAACTGTCAATTGATGTCCTAACACTATGGCATCGCTTTGTCTGATTGCTAAAGCTGTCGCTGCCACTGATTTCAGGCATGCAGGCAAAGCTTGAGCTACGGGGTCTAATGTACTAGAAAAATAAGCACATGGTTTGTGTGCTCCTGCTTGTTCCTGTGTGAGTACTGACAAGGCAGTACCTTCGCATTCTGTAACAAAGAGTGTAAACTGTTTTCTGTAACATGGCGTTGCTAAAACAGGTGCTTGACATAAAACTTTCTTTAGGCTTTCAAAAGCTTGTGTATGTTCCTGAGTCCAAGGGAGAACAGTCGATGTGGCTGCCTCCTGGGTTGTCAACTGAATGAGTGGTTTTGCTAGAAATGCGTACTGAGGGATCCACTGCCTACAATATGAAGTGAGGCCTATGAAAGCCCGCACCTCCTTTTGCGTCTTGGGTATTGGCATGTTAGCTATTAACTGAATGCGGTCGGGTGTAAGCTGCCTTCCCTCCTTGGACAGCGAGTGTCCAAGATAAATAACTCGCTGGACACAGAATTGCAGCTTAGAAGGGGACACCTTGTGCCCCTTTTCGGCTAGAAATTGTAAAACTGTCAGTGATGCTTTTTCACATTCCGGTTCGCTTCTCGCGGTGATCAGCAGATCATCGACATATTGAAGCAGAGCAGTGTTAACTGGCATGTGGATACTATCTAGTTCTCGTTTCAGTGCTTGGCTATAGATGCTGGGGCTTTCTGTAAATCCTTGAGGTGCGCGTGAGAATTTAAAGCTACGTCCATTTAAGCTAAATCCGAACAAATATTGGCTTTCCGGATCTATTGGGACGCTGAAAAAGGCATTCTTGAGATCAATTACAGTAAAGAATGTTGCTTCGGGATCAATAGCTGTCAGTAATGACGAGATATCTGGGACCACAGGGAATTGTGGCACAATGCATTTGTTTAACTCGCGCAGATCAATAACCAATCGATAGACTGGCGGGGCCTTTGGATCTGTTCGTTTAAGGATCGGAATTATCGGTGAATTACATACATTGGAGTCGGTTTCCACAACCACTCCTTGGGTAATGAGCTCGTCAATGATTTGTAGTAAAGCCACTACAGCATCTGGTGGTAACTTGTATTGTCGCATTCGTGGTAGCACCACTCCTGCCTTTAATGTGACTCGATATGGTGTAATATTCATGCAACCAACATCAGTAGGGCCTTGTGCCCATAGATGTGTAGGTAAAGTCTGCAGTCGGGGATCCATGTCTCTAGACACATAGTGACCTTTAAAATCACGTAAAAACAACCTTACTCCTTCCGGAGAACAACATATTATGGCTCCTAGAGTTTTCAATGTTTTTATTCCTAGCAAGTTTTCTGGACATGATTTAGTAAGCAATAAATCTGTAGTTCGGGTCAGAGGTCCTATCGTAAGTGGAAGAGGCTGTGATACTTCATTAACAATAGGTTTTCCTGAAAAACCAAGGGAAATATTCTGTGAGCCTGAGAGGGGTGCCCCTGGAACTTCACTACGTTTTATAGTTGTTCGACTTGCCCCTGTATCGAGTAAAAATTTTCTATCTTGGCCTAATAATTCACTATGTACATAAGGTCCTTCTTGATCTACAGGGATCTCGATAAGGGGTAAGTCAACTTCCCTCTCTAGGCTAGTTCATGCGTAACGCTGATACTCAGGATATTCATACTGGGCGGTCTGATACATTTGTCGTGTTGTTGTCTGTGCGGCAGCAACAGGCAACGGTGGTGCAGCTGGCACAAACTGTATTGGCTGTTGTGCGGCTGGCATGGCCTGGGCATGCTGCGGAGCTCCTTGTTCATTCTGGTCTTGTCTGAGTGGCCGTGATCTTTCTTGTGTTTTACCTATGGCGATATTATGTTTTAAAACTGGACAATCGTGTACGTAATGACCTGGCTTTTTACAATAATTACATGTCCCTTTTACAGGTCCTGCTGAATCGGAATGTGTCATACCCTTTTTATGTCCTTCAGCTGGAACTGTCTGGGAAACTAGCATTTTCATTTTCGTGTCTTTCATGCGTCTGTGTTCATGTTCTTGTTCCTCTCTAATTCTATTGTGATGGTACTGTAACATTTGTAACATTTGTGATGGAGTGTTACCTTGCCAGGTACTCTCGAATTTTAATACTCTATTCTTTACTGGGGGCAGGGCATTTTCTACTAATTTTGTTACAAACAGATGTGGGTATGATTCGCTACTTGCTTTTATGCCACTATTTATACCAAAACATTTTTCAAATCGGGCATAGTAATCACTAGTGTCTTCATCTTGCTTCTGTTTACAGGCTGAAATTGTACCCCAATCTTCCTTTTTCGTAGTTAATAAACGTGGCAATACCTGTACTAATAAACCTGGTAGTGCTTTAGTTTTATCCCCAAGTCCTGCTCCTGCAGTTCGGGCCTTTTCTTCCGCTTCTAACACTGACCATTCTATCTTTTGGTCTCCTACCTCCCACTCTTTTTCCTTGAGTTTCTCATAAATACCAGCAGGCATCAATACCTTTAATATTGTCATAATGTCGGGATAGGTATACTCTCCCATGAGTAACATGTCTTTAATTTCTCGATGAAAACCCGCTGGATCTTTGTCATGACTGGGTACCACTTTCTTCATTTGTAACAATTCTATTTTTGATATGGGCGTATATACAAATACGCGCTTAAACTCGTTGTCCTCGCCTTTTATTGGGTGCACTTCTCGTAAGGGATTCTGTCTATCCATGTGATACGTAGTTCTTTCCTTGACGGGCAATGAGACATGCTCTGCGCATACAAAAAGAATATACTGCTTTCTTGATTCTAGAATTTCTTTAATTAATTTAGTACCTGCACCTCTCCATTTATTCATAAGCAATTCAGTCAATATGTTAGGTAAGGGACCAGGGTCCGAATGCTGACTCCGATATAGTATAATAAGTTGTTGAATCATATAAATCCCAGCTAACCTCTGTTCATCTGGGGTGAGATTCAAAAATGTGCGTACTACTGTATCATCACTATATTTTCCGGGACTGTCCACCCAATGGACAGCTGCCCTGGCTAAATCTTGTTCATCCATAGAATCGAGAAAATGATAACCCCTTCGTTCTCGGAGTAGTTTGTCGGCGGTTTGGAACGAATGCTCGTTAGACCTTATATTAATTATAGGTATTTGGAAATTCCTGTTATTATCTGGACATATCGGACGTATCGAGTCAGTAAGACATCTATTACTATTACAAGATCTTCCTCTACCTACATAGGCTATGGTGTCCGACTGTCTCGCGGGCAGTCCTGACCCTTCTTCCTCGCTTTGTTCGAACTCGTCTACCTCTAATCTTTCTTCGTGTAGGCGTTCTATTTCTTTACGGATCTTTCGGCACATGGCTATTATACAATTTTTCTTATCATGTCTACCTTCTGATATATTCTGGCTCCATCTGGTAAGAATTTGCATTGCTTCCGGGTCTACCCCCGGTCGGTCTTGATTTCTGATCACACAATTTATGAGGAAACGTAACAGTTCCCCCTGTATCTCTACTTTCTGGTATTCCATAGCTCTGTTAATACATTCTGGATCTCGCCCTGTTTGGACAAAATGATATATTTTATCTAGATGCGCAGTCATTCCTGGTAACTTCCCTAAATACACTGCGGCTCGTCTGATACGCAATGATGCCAGGGTCATTTCGTCCTCTTTGCCGGGCACAGGGTCATATCTGCAATCTGTAAGAAGTTCCTTAAGCGTACGGGCATTTATGAGTTTGGGGGTACGTGAATGTGCTGACTCTTGAAAAGTAAGTTTATTTATTCTGGGTGGCGTAGAAAAAATATTACTAGCACCTCCCGTAGCCCCATCTGGGGTGTCGGGTGTGAAAGGATTTGTTGAACGTGACACGGCAACTATAGGTGTGGACACAGCTATAGAAGTAGCTGTAGGAACAGATGCAGAAACAGATGTGCTTGCCGGAACTTGTGACACGATCTGTTGCTGTAGGGATATGGGCACTGGATCTTGGCGTTGGATCTCCCTGGTATGCGGTCTATGTGGGGCGGAATTAGCATACTCGGGAGCTGCGTCATCTAAATATGAAGAAAGAAAAACATCTTCTGCGGTTCTAGGATGCCCCTTAGGATGTACCTTTATTGGAAATAATGGGGGCGGCAAGTCTTTCGGTTTTTCTGGAGTAGCTTTAGGTAATCCTTCGGCCAGAAGGGGATACATACCATTCATAAGGGCATTTCTTTGTCTGTCTACTTGTTCTGATTTCACTCGGATCCCTTCCTCAATTAATAGGTTTTCTCGAACTTTATTGGAATTCTCTTTACTCTTCTCTTCCTGTCTACGTGCTTTTTCTGTGCGTCTATGAGATTCTTTACGCCATAACTCAACGGCGTCTTTCTGTGACTGTCTGACCTTCCTCTTCCATAACTCTTCCTCGACTTTCATGATGCACTCTGCATCCCAGGTTCCCGCTGCGGGCCACCTCTGACTTTCTGGTAATCCCTTGGTGTAGTCTACCCATAAATCAAGAAATAATATAGCGTCTAAGCCATGTTTGTGATACATGAAGTGCCCTGGAGTATCCCTAGGAGGAATAGGAACGGCTTCTTCAAGTACCCCTTTTCTTGTAGTGATCTGTCTTAGTTTCGAAAAGAACGGCATATTGGCAACTGATCCGATACTTAATCTTGAACACACTTAATACAAAAGCACAATAATGAACAACCATTCATACCACAATATGCAGGACGTTTTTAAACATATTAAACATTAAACATTAAACCTTTAACTGAAACAACAATGATGATCGTCTGCATAACTAATCACCAAGCATAATTCTTGACAATAACTAGATACTTCGGAATACTTGATATACTGCTAAACAGTACATATACACTGCTAAAACAGTGCAGACCGGATTTGTGTACCCAAACCCGTCTTGACCGGCACAACCTATGTGCACGTCAGAAATGCCTCCCCAGTAATGGTACTCACCGGGTAGCTTCGGAAACGGAAGGCCTCGGAAACCGGACTTGGACCGGACTGGACTCGACTCGACTCGTCGGAAACTGGACTCGACTTCGAACTGGTGGGCCTCTGTATACCTCGGATCTTGCTCTCTCAGCTAGGCTCTGGTCGGGATACTTCGCACTTCTCACCGCCTCGTCTGGGTGTTGATCGCAGCCTCAGTCGCCCCCGCTTGACCGGAGGGAGATACAGGAAATCCTGCTGGTACGCGTTATTGTCCGTCCAGCTGTGGCAGGAGACCGGGCCTGCAACTCACCGCCGGCGCGTGAGATGAGAAAGTGTCCCTATTCGGGCGCCATTCATGTGGTAAATAAAATTCCTTTACCTGGACTTAATTTGATACAGAAACATAATAAAATAGCTCAGTAAAATGAGAGGCAGAATCCGTGGTATTAGAGGTTCGGAATGGGCTTTATTCCAATAATCGATTATAATCGGTTGCTCCAAGTTCCATCACCACGGAGGTTCAGGAAGTGAAGTACATACATTATTGACATGAAATGACTTTTATAGATCATACATTACAATGAAGCGAATGCAATAGGCGTAACAATTGATAAGGAAAATGACGATTTATCTGCGTAACCAAAAATGGGTGTAATAAAGAGTAAAAAGGAACATAATTGGTTATGATGTCACATATAGGTGGATCTATAAGATAATACTTGGCATAGATGCGCGCGCAGCAACATGACGTGTAATTGACGTGTAACTAGGGGGTGAAGGGGACTTGACATTTAGCTCTACATGTGGAGACAAGAAGTCTGGGGGGTCAAGTCAACCTAATCCCAAATCATATCTAACATCCTATGTTTAAAGAACTATGTTATCCACAAAAGAAGGACTCTCAGACAGAATCTATTCTATACTGACTGTGCGTGCGTGTACAAGCGTCTAAGTGTCTACACTAAATGCGAGGGGGTAGAAATATTCCATGGTAACAGGGCTATGAGTTACTTGCATGAGGACAGAGAAGCCGGGCCTTTTGCTTGGTAACTGGAAGAATGTTTACTTAAACTACTAGGCAGGAATGCATCGGCTGAGGGGGAAGCAGATAATTCGAAGGTGAAATACAGTTCTTGGCAGAGAATAGGCTGATGTCAGGCTTCGTGAGCCGCGCAGAGAATGAGACAAAGTTCATGGTCACAGATGCAGGCTCAGACTGGAGTTTTCAGAGGCAGAAGGCAAGAGGAGTTTGATGACAGAATCAGGGCCTACTTGCCTGGACTGAAAAATGGAGTAACTGAGCCATATAAAGCCGGTGGCCTTTCATATTTAGGAATGGAATATCCGGCCTATTCATGGCGGATCTGACAGAGGACATGTTGACGGTGGACGCACATGTATTTGCGTCTTCATAACTGGAACTGGAGGGAACATACATGTACTTGTAACATGCACATAGAACCGTTGGGGTCCAAGATAGGGGACATAACTGACCAGAAAAATCCATATTTCCACAATTCAAGAGATTATAAGGTAAAACAAGCTGCTTTACATTCCCCTGAGACCTAGCCTGAAAGCTGCTCTCCACAGCTACCACTAGGATAGCTTTCCTTAAAAGGTTGTCTTAAACCTATCTACCATAAAAGTCGAATTGGACTGGTGCAAGGTGGCCACTATAACTAGTGACAAGCATATGCCAGGCCAACATCTCACAAGTAGGTCCTCAGGAGGGCAGAGCTAGGGAGGTGGAGCAGCAAAACCGTCAGGAAGTGCCATTTCTTGCACCACTAGTTAATTGCCTCGAGGGCTTCTCACCATGACTTGAAGCACTAGGTCTCACCTCACACCGTAGACAATGCTGGGCATTGCCACCATGGGTGGTTCGTTCTTTTGTTCCCCACCAGAACCCTGCAGGGCACAATTTAATTCACACCAGCACTTCGCATACTCCTTTATTATTACTACGCCACCTGGCTTCTTGCTGTTTAACGCAGAGCATCATGATGTGCCAATCAGGGCCAATCCAGCCTCCTTGTTCTGTGCCTCGAGACTCACAAAGGCTTGAAGTTTTGTTGTGATCACAGTCCTAGAGGGTTTGGGAAGGAGTGTGTGTGCAGGGACAATGCAGCAATGCAATAGATCCAAAACACCAGGAGTTTGAAGGCATCTCATGGCCACCCATGGGCATAACCACAAACTCCGACAGTTTTAGAGACAAATGTGAAATTAATCAAATGATACCCATACCACCACAATAGACGTGAGACTAGGTATGGAACACACCACATGCACCCACTCAGCCCTAACAAAGGACTCTGCTTAAACAAAAGGTGACAACCATTTCCTAGACCAAAGAGCATAACAAACCACGCAGTGCAGGCTGGACCTTAAACTGTGCATTTAATTCAACGTGCTTACAACTTTTGGAGGGACCTCAAACTAACACTATTATAATCACAATAGGCGTGTTATGTGCTCAACATTGAAATTTTATGTTATCCTCCTTAGTCACTGGCAAGATCTACGAGTGTAGGATAAATCGGTAATATAGCCCACAGTTGTCTAAAAAAGAAAACACTCAACATAGCCTTTTTTTTCTCCGAGGAATGGGAGCCCACTATACACGGACACAATGCAATAATTACTATTCCGAACTGCAACTGCGCAAAGACATCCAAACTGTCCTGTGAATAAAATGACATATATAAGTTTTCTTTTGTCACACTTCTTATTTCGATGGTTAGCTGGGGGGGTGGGGTGGTGTTCTCACTCTCTCTTCTTTCCCTTACCCACTACACTTGTTACTGCTCCCTGGCCCACGCCAAAGGGAGCTCGAAGGTGCCTGCAAAAGAGCATGGAGCAGCCTGCTGTCCACCCGAGCATGCGCTGTGCAGCTTGAACAGTCCACTTGTACAAGGCAGTAATGCAGCACAAGAACTTGGAGGCAAACGTTTAGAGGCAGCGACAAAGAGGTAGGTTCAAAGTTTGGTCTGCCTTCGAGAGTCTATAGAGCATTTGTGCAATGGTACATATGTGCTTTGCCTAGCGGCCATGTAACTTTAGATAATCTATTTATTTCAGTCTTCAGGCTATCAACAGAGAAGCATTAAGGTAATCCTTTAATTTTATACAGCAGTCCATACCATAGTTGTAATGCCTCTATGTCCTCTAAATAACAGGTGTTACTAGTACACACTTCAATGGTAATTAATTTGGTGACTTCTTCACTTCAGGGTCTTAAACTGCAGCTCTAGTAGATGTCACCAGGGAACACTCTGAGCCTTCTTGTGGGCAAAGACACATCAAATATTTATAAGTAGGGGCTCTACACCATTTGTGGAATGTCGTTTAATCATATCTGAAATCGAAGGCAGGAATTCCCTGTATTTGAAGAGAGCATGCTGTGAGAGGGAGTTCATACGACAGCCTTTCGACCAATGGAGATGTTTTTTTCATTAGAAGCATCAATAAGTCTTGCGGAAAAGCATCGAAGAGCCTGGAAAGCAGGCAAGTTGCACAGTCACTGCCTTGAAACTAGCGATGGATGCCGGTAAACTCTGCCTCGTGGAGGAGCAAGGAGTTTTTGCTGGACTCTGTGCTCCAAGCGGAGCGTGGAGTGGTAAAACTCGGTGAACTCTTCTGGTGGAGTGGAGTTTACTGCCCAGCCCTAATTATTTGAGAGATGAATGCTAAACTAGAATGAGCTAAATTGTGGTTGACAAATCATAATCTAATGGCTGAAAGAGTCTGCTCGAAGAAAGGCAATATTAAAAGTAGGTGACTTAAAGACTACTCTATAGCCCCTATTCAAGTAGATGTAGTCACATTCAAATTTATCACTGCATCTGTTAGTGACTTTCAACTTTTGGCTGTTCACCATTTCCGAGTTTAAAGCTACCAGTAGGTACAGAGTTACATGTCTCTACCGAAAACAAGGGATGGACCCCGCTAAAACTGTATTTACAAGGGTAAACTTACTACTGGTAACCTTTCACTTATAGGTGGAGGACTCAGCTACCAAGCAGAGATCTCCCTATGGTAAGGTAGAGGGAAATAACGAAGATCCTTAATAGTTAAAAAAAAATATTTACACATTTCAGTGTAAAAGAAAAATGTAAATTAATCAAAAAATATTAATATTAATGTAGAACTAAAAATAAATTAGATGTTTAAGCCTAATAACTTTTCATAAATATTTAATGCATAGATAACTAAATAATATATATTGTTTTAACTTACAAATATTATTATTTCAAATTATTTTAAAAAATCCACACTCAGTTTCAATTTTATATGTAATTATTATTTGATATGAAAACGTATGGATCAAAATATTTTTTAATAATTTGTATTTTTAATAAATGTTTAAGGTTCCTTCCACATTTATTACAAAAATGTAAACCTACTTGAATGTAAATCAGGTGCAGACCCGGCCTTTGCAGATGCTTAAATAAAAAAGCAAAATTCAGCATATCTTTAAAAAATTAATTACCACACACATTTCAATGTTTCACTGACAAGCAATTATTCTGAGCACTCCATGCACCGAGTAGATGGGACGTAATGTGGAAACTTTCACTTTTCAGTACCTCTCTGGCTATAACACAAATGCCTAGAACATGTGTCGCTAAAAAATAAAAAAAATAAAACCATACTGCTCCTCAAGGACAAACCTTGATTTGCTTCTTTACTGAACCCTACTTTTTGCATCCCACACTCTGCAACCGTCTCTTAAAAGACAGAGTGAAGTGGTCTTGAGGGAAAATGATCAGATAAAGCTAACTGATGCCTACCTCAAATCGATTTGCTTCTCTTAACAAACAGCCCTGTTCAAAACAACAGTCACAGACAATCGCTTACAAAATGCCTTTTAAAATATTTTTGGGATTATTTAGTTAATAAGTCTATTTCTATATTAGTAAAAGAAAGCTACAAAAAACAGTATTTTTAAACATCCTTTTCAGCCTTTGGTACTTAATAAGATTCTCTTATTCTTAATATTATTTTATATCAGGCGACACAGGTCACAAATGCTAATGAAAAATATAAAACTGTGTCATAAAAGTGGTTTAGCAAAGAGCAAAGCCTCAGTTGAAGTAACTTTGTTGTATTAATGCATTTTACATGATGATGTTACTCACTGACATGCAGTAAATGGCACATAATACAAATTAAACTCGTTTTCAATCTTTATCACACAGTATAAGGAGATATTCCTGTGACAATTAAAAGTAATCTGATTGAGGGAAAAGGGAGCGTTCTGTTAATATACAGTCCCTGGTTGATCATGGGTTTAATTCACAAATAATTATTTGAATTCTAAGAATCTATGAAATATATAAACACACATATGATTTGCTTACTTTTGTTAGTTACTGGGAATTTGTACAAATCCTAAAATCTTACAAGTCCATTCTCCTCTAGACTTACTCCTTATTACAGGGTGACAATCTACTCAAGTAAATGTGTTTCTATGCATACTCCCTTTGTTTTTTAAGTTATCTGACAATGGTTTAGTACTGGTGGCCAGGAATACTACAAGAATAAGTCACATCTACTCATAATCCCATCTTTGTAAATCAGGAACCCTATGTTCATTCTTAGTGCTTTTAACATGATTACCAGAACCACTCATTAAAGGCTATGGGGCCAAATTTATTATTGGATGACATTGCCTTTGCATCATGCATGGTGGTACAAGGGCAACTCAATCCCTAAGTCAGATTTACCAAGCAACGCATGGCCACCAGAAAGTCACTGCCTTGCGTTACTCTGTGCAGGGTAGGCGTTACGTGGCTGGGGCATGCATTTTGGAGCTTTTACAGATTTACCAGGACTGGTAAACCTGGGAATGCATGAAAATTGTACGCATTCCTGATAGATGCACATCAAAGGGAAATGTATTTATTTCTCCTTATTGTTTACTCTTTCTAAGTGTGCTGAGTTCTGCAGCACAATTAGAAAGAGAAAAACACCTCTAAGGATTGTTTTTGTGCTGGAAGGTGTCCCTTGCATGTTTGCTCCCATCTTGCAGGAGATTTAGAAATGCTCCCACTGGGCAAGTGCAAACACGTTTTCTTGCTAATGCTATTGCAGGCAGGGAAACTACTGTGTCATGGGGTGGGCAGGTAACTATGTCTGCTTAGTCTTAATGGTTTTGAATGAGTGAATTATGAGTCTAACTATAACCTCCTTGATTCTTTTGTTTTTTAAGTGAATTTCTATGTTTTTTTAACCTCTAGATGCATTTACAGAGTGGTGGAGAAAGGGGCCAGGGCCTCCGACCAGCTCTCAGCAATCCTGCTGTGTGGGACTTACTGCTGGTAATAGAAGTGTTTCTTGGCCCCCAAGGACCCTCAGCATCCAAAGGAATTTCATCCCCCAACAATTAGTGTGCCAGGAGGCGTGATTGCAGAGTGGTGGAGAAAGGGAGCAGGGCCTCCAATGATTTCTAAGGGATCCGGCTGTGTGGGACTCACTGGAGGTAACAGAAGGGGTTCATGGCCCTTCTAGGACTCTCAGGATCTAAGGTGACTTCATCCCCAAACCAGTGGTGTGCCAGGAGGTGCATTTGCCGAGAGGTGGAAAAAGGGGTTGAGGCTTCTGATGAGCTCTCACCAATCCCTCTGTGTGGGACTCACTGGAGGTAACAGGAGGAATTGTTGGGCCCCAAAGTCCCTAGACATCCAAGGGGACTTCATCCCCCAACCAGTAATGCACCAGAAGGTGCATTTGCAGAGTGGTGGAGACAGTGGGCAGGGCTTCGGATGAGCTCTCAGCAATCCTGCTGTGTGGGACTTAATGGAGGTAACAGGAGGGATTGTTGGTCCCAAAGGACCCTCAGCATTTCAAGCACCAGTAATGTGCCAGGAGGCGCTTTTGCAGAGTGGTAGAGAAAGTGGGCATGGCCTTGGATTACTTCTCAGCAAACCTGCCATGTGGGATTTACTGAAGTCAACAGGCGCGGTTGTTGCCCCCCCCAGGACCATCAGCCGCCATGGGGACTTCATCCCCCAACAAGTTGTGCACCAGGAGTCCCCTTTGCAGAGTGCTTGAGAAAGAGGGCGAGCCTCCAGCGACTTTCGCGAGCCAGCCTTTTTAATTTTATTCATATTTATTAGGGGGGGCATGCAGTCCCCCCTCCCCAGGCCCATCTTGGCCATGGGAATCATTATGCCCGGCGCCCAGCCTTTTTTGCAATGGTGAGGGGGGCCACTGTCAGCTTCCACCAAGCAAAAGCAAACAGCTACCTCCTGAGGGTGGGCACCCCGGGACGAGCAGGAGATGGCCCAGCTGTTGGTAGTCCCAGGGCTATAAATGGCACCACAAATCGGGCCCAATCTATCCTAAATCTTTGCCCTGGTGAGATAGTGGTCCCTGGGGTTGTGGGTAGGCCTGGGCGAAAATTTCGTTCCGTTTGCGGAAATTGCGATAATTTGACATTTTTGCGTTCCGCGGAGAGCGCGAAAATGTCAAAAATTCCGGTTTCCGCAGCTTGGCGATAATTTGTTTCTTGCTCGCGCTGTAAAATAATACATTCTCGCGCGCGCGCGATCGCCTTACCTGAATCCCTGCGTTCGCCGACAAGTTTTCTTGATCCGGTCGCGTTCTCCATGAGATGTTGTATTGTTTTTAGCCATTTGCGCTGTCTCGCGACAGTTCGCGCCCGCAGTGACGTCATGCGTCGCGCGATCACGTCTTTCTTCTCGCGATCATGCACCGCGAGAACAACTCAAAACAAGATGGCCGCGCCCGCAAGCAACCACATGGGTAAGTTGGCGACCCGCAACCATGCAGAAAATCTCGCGAACATGCCGGAAAAAAACTTCCGCATCTTCGCGATATTTCTGCTTGTTTGCGATAATTTTAAACATTTTCGCGATAATTTGCGAAGGTTAATTCCGCAAATTCCGCCCACCCCTAGTTGTGGGTCTGTGACAGACCCCCACATTAATTTTTTCAGCCCTGGGGAAGTGTCAGTCCCCAGGGTGTGAGGGGAAAGTACATCCCTGTAAATCCAATAAATAGCACCACATTGATTTTAGTTTTTGCCTCAGGGAGGTGGCGGTCCCTGGGGCTGCAGGGGCGGGCGTGCCAGCTCCCCACATTAACTTAAGCTCACTTGGTCCGGGGAGGTAGCTTTTCCCTTGGTACAGGGGGGCCCGACAGGCCTGCCCACAAACATATTTGAAAGTGCCCTGGGAGGTGGTGGTCCCTGGGGCTTTTGACAGGTCATAGGAGAGAGGCCCCATGCAACCCCTCCTCATATATGTGCTCATGCCCCCTGGACCTGGCCCACCCTAGGGCCTATTAGTAAAGATGTGTTGGAACCCATGCTTTTTATTTAGAATGTATTTTTTTGCCCTGGTGGGGTCCTTCTAGAACTCTCCCAAGAGGCCTAGGGCGTCAGAGTGTTTCTACCCTGCCCATTCTTTTTTTTAACCATTTTTTGTTGGGACTCTGCTGAAGCTGAGATGGCCAACTCGTCCTAGTTTGAAGTTTTTACAACCAATCAGATTCGAGCACGGGAATGTCAGATCCTTGGGGTTTCCCTGTCTTGATATATACCAATTTGAAATTCTTTTAATAAAAAAGGCACTTTCCTGACTGAGATAAGGGGTTCCCTAAACATGTTTTTTTATATTAATTCCCATAAAGAATATAGAGACGACTACATCCCAAACCGCTAAACATAATTACCCCAAATTTGGCAATAAGCTAGATCTTGGTCCAGAAAGAGTGTTTTTTGTAATTTGGTGTAAATCTGTTTAATACTTTGGAGTTAATAAAGTAAACAGTTTCATGTATATCTAGAGACATGGATCTACCACTGATCCACTGCAGAGGATCCATGGATCCACACACCAATAGCAATGCCGTGATTGGGCCGCAACCTGAGAGAAAAGTTGCAGCAGCCATTTTGTGCATCGGTACGCCGCTTCCAGAGGGGAAAATAACATTTAAAAGTGATAGAAGGGGGTCAGGGTATAGGTACCTTGACCCCACAGGACTGATAGATAGGTCTGTGACTCCTTATGGGAAAGAAATTGCCCAAACATGTTATTCTTGTTTTTTGCATGTGAGGGTCCCCGAATCCACTGCAGTGCTCAGAGTGACCACCTGTGTGCTTCACGGTAAATGCACAGATTAAGATCCCAGTTTAAAAAATATATACAACCCCTCACAGACCCACACACCTACTCACATACTTACTCACACACTCATACACCTACTTACACACCCACACACCACTTACACACAAATACAGTCACTCACACACCTACTCACAGACCCACAAAACCACTCACATACCCACTGACATACCCACACAGCCACTGACACACCCACTCACAAATCCACTCACATACTCACCCACCAACTTACACACTCACACAAACACACCATCAAACACACACTCACATACCCATGCAGCCACTCATACACCCACTCACAGACCCATAACACTACTCACAAACCCACACATCTACTCACATACCTACTCACACACCCATACAGCCACTCCCAGACCCACTTACACACCCACATAGCCTACTGTGCAACGGTAAAGAAAGTGTTGGATTGCAGAGGGGTAAAATGTACTATTCCCACTCCAGGCTGTACCACTGTAGAGAGAGAGTAGTGACCTTCAAAGAAATAAAATATGATAACAACCACATTAAATACCCATAAATTGAAATATTCAAAAATGAAATATATATAAATCTAAAAAAAGTACATATTTATTAAATACTTTAAATGTCAACAAATATTATTAATATAATTAAAATGCCACACTATGGCCCTTATTACAATATCGGGCAGTCGGACCGCCGACTGCTATGGTGGTGGTCAGGAGACTGCTCAACAAGCCATCAGCAGTCCGATCGCCCAATTATGATATGACCACCTATGTGGTCAATAAATGCTCTTTAACACTTCAGCTTGTGCTGTGGCCCAGAAAAAGAGCCACAGCACAAGCCATGTGGTGCATGTCACACAGTGCATGGATGTACGTGGGGGCACTACATATGGCCCCAGAGCCACTTTGCATTGGCCCACAAGGGACAGGAGCTCTGTTTGGGGCCCTAAAAGTCCTTTTTTCCTACAGACTTTTCAAGGTGGTGGGACCAACATGATAAAGCTGTCGGTAATGCACCTCGTAATCCTGACTGTGGTGCCCGCCTCAGCAGCACTGTCATTGGGGATTGCAATTCCAACCACCACCTTGTCAACCACTTGGCGATGCATTTCATTTTCCCTCGTCGTCATCTGTCGACTGCTCCCAGCCCCATCATCTTACCTGTAGTGGCTGCAGCTGAGCTATACGTCAGGCCTCTTCTTGACACAATGCAGCATTTTTAAGATCCATGCATCATTACAGCAATGAACACGTAAGAGAAAGTGAGGGTATTATAAATGTTAAATGGAGCATTTCTCTGTTATTGACCGCTAAGAATTGTCTAACCCCCCTCCAAACATCAATGAATTGACTAGTGCTAAAGTAATGCCTTTTGTCATTATGTGCTTTTTTCCCTTCTGCAATGTTTCATAACGTGTTGCACATGTTGCAGGTAGATCTGTACTAGATTTTTAATGAAACAGAAGCCTAGGTCTTCAACTCCATTTGCCCTTTAGTCCCCAAAACAACGTATGTGTGGGGAGATTTGTTGAACAGTAGACAATGCTTACCTCCTTAGCCCGCATCAGCCATAGTGATGCCTGTGTAATTAGCTACCATGCAAGTGTGGAAGGTTTCCTGTTATCGCTCCATGCCGATAGGTGTTTAGGGTGTGGACTTGGTGACCATCATCTAAGGCATCTTTACTAGACACTTCTTAACCTGTAGTCCTAGTTCCCTATATTCTTCCATAATCTGTACCACTGTGTGTTACCTGGAAGGAGAAAAGTTTGATCCATGGTGCGGATGCATTTTGATGTCTTGTACTTTTGGCCTCCTAAAAAATTATGTCCTTCAGTGGACAGCTTCACAGTTGCCGTCATAACATGATTGTGTCATGTTCCAGGTTTGAGAGGTATTGGCATGAAGTTCAACTCAGTTTAGCATTCACTTGTCACACAATGGGTTTGGAATTACCTCAGATATGCTTTCTATTTGTGTGTCATAGACTTCTGATTAGGCCTTGATTTACAGCTTGTGTGTGTGTCGCCATCATTTTGTGAAGGTCAGCTGTAGCAAAGTCTGAAAACATGTTTCCGTTTAATAGCATGCTTCTCCTCAAATGTCTGAAAACATGGTGTTGATTAAAACACGTTTTTCACATCTTTACCATTTCATATGCCGACTTGAATTAAGTGTGCATTTAGAAGTGCAAAAAATGTTGAGAACGACATGATCCATGTTTCAGAATATTTATTAAATAATGGCTTTTTGATGTTCACATGGTAGTAGACGTTTACTCTCAGCAGACGATTTCACCTTGCTTATTTCTTTCTCTTTATATGTTGCCATATTTCCATTGTATCAAACAACTCACTTGTTTTGATTTGTTGACTTTTATTCTTCCATGCATTCTGTTTTATGTTATGCCTCATATTTTTTTCACTTAACGCAATACCGGGATTCAAAAGTAAAATATTTTTATCTTTCACTGTATATTTGTTTCAGGCATCAAGAAAACAATGAAAGGAGTCAGAAGTACTGCTCTTCTGAAGGATCGAGGACAGCGTGATTGTCTGTTATTAATGCCTTATTTTAAGACTACCTAATCATCTGGAAGGCTTCTGGCACTGTTTGCAGGATCTGGCACAAGACTAAAGTACAACAGGTGTCTGTTATTGACATCTCCATGACATTTTGCTAATGATTCAACGAATATGCCATTTGGGCTTCTATCTTTATTCTCTATGCCACAAAACAGCTCATTTGTTAGACGTGATAGAAATGCATCCCGGTTTTCAGGTGTGCTGGCTACATGTGGTATAGATGATTGCCTAAGACAGCCAGAACTAAAAGTTCTCCAGCAGAGTATAATGAATGGAAAAACGCAAAATAAAAGAAAACAAAACAGTAGACATAATTATCGAAGCGAGCATGTAGGTGCCATCTGGGAAAATGGAGCAAAGCTGCATACAAAGGGATAGCAAACACGTGTTGTAAGAAACACGCAACATGCAATCACGCACGCCTGTATAAGTTAATACTTAGGATGCCTATTTAAATGCCATCCTATGGCTTCTTGGCCACTTCAGGGTGCTAATCCATTAGATGTAAAGCTTAGCTACAGTCCTCTGTTTTTAAGTGATAGTGCTTGTTCTGCTGTTGGTAAGCTCAGTTTCTCAATGAGGCAGGGGTTGAGTATGTGTGTGTGTATGTATGTTGTATTTATATAGAGCAGACCTAGCCAAAAGGCAGAGAAATGCTGTGTAGGGTCAAAGGCAAGCATAGACTTAACGAGTGATAGGATAGGTAACTGGATTATGGCAGCATGAGTGTACATTTAGGGGCATATTCACAAGGATCTATCACCGAGTTATTGGCACTTTATCGCAGCCAAATTTGCGATAAACTTATCGACCCAATCACAATCTGGTGTTAACATCCCACAGCACCAGTTTACCTGCGATAGCAGCCGCAAAAAACATCGCCACAGATGACCCCAGCAACCATCGCTAATGAGATGCAGAGTAGGCGTTCCCGTGCCAAAAGCCGCGACAACACCACTCCACAACATTCACAACGACCAGCCAGAATTGCGATAAGAATAAAAAACAGGCGATAAGGCGCGTTAGCAGCAAGAAAATAACACCTGATCTGACCTGGTGCAAAGACGGACCACAGCTTGCACCACAAAAGGGAGCCCAGCCCACAGCCACATTGGAAGGGCAACAGATGCCATGGAGCCACTAGTCATGCAGCCCGGACACCCAAGAGGGCCACAACACCCACCGCCACCCACCGCCACCAACCCAGGACCCCAACCCCCACCTGGAACCCCCCCGCAACACCTGACAATGTCATTGCCTATTACAGGCTCAAAAGGACAACCATCGTACGCATCCTGAACAACATCGCCCAACAGGCCGACGGCACCAACACAGCAGACAACCAACATCCCACCCCACACAAAGCTGCTGGCAGTGCTGCACCTGTTGGCCCCTGGTGTCCCCCAACCAACACCGGCCAGAGTCGGAGGAGTCCCACAGACAGCCACATCCAAGTCCCTCACACCTGTCCTGGACATCACCATCAGCCTGGTACCCCAGCCCCTATATGTTCAACACAATGCGCAGGATCCGCTGGAGACAAAGCAAGGACAATACGCCATAGCGGGATGCACGCACTTGTTGGGGGCAATCCACAGCACACATGTCCTACCTGTGTCCCCTGGTGACACAGCACACAATCATTGCAACAGAAAGCACACGTCTCACATCAATGTACAGGCAACAACCGAACACCGCCAGTGTGCATGATTCCTTCATCCTCCGACAGTCCATCAGCAACCAGCGTTCCCAATATGGCACCAAGGGAAATGCACAGCCACTTGGCAAGTTCCAAATGAACACCGCACTCACCTCAACTCCACAACCATGCAACTCACAACTCTGGCAATGCACACGTCGCAAAATCACAACCAACATGCAAAACAACATGCCCACCCACCAGACACGACAAAACAACTCACAATGGTAACCTGAGCAAGCCGAGAACATGAGCCATCAACGGCATGGCACCTCAGCCACACACTAGCTAAATGTGGGGAGAGGTGGTAACCAGGCATGTGTGAAGGATGCAGGAGAACCATGATTCGGAAAGTACACAATGCCAAGAGTGGCGGAGATGTGCTGGACAGACCACAGTATGCAGAACACACCCATATCCATTGCGACATACACCCCTGGCGTATGGAGTGTAGTGGACAGTGGACACAACCATGTCACTCCAGCCAGTGGGAGAGTTCACTGAAATGTTGCCTGTTCCGTTCCCCCCATAAGCGTGAGCGGAGTAGGATGGCCCAGTGTAGGCCAGGCCAGGGTAGGGGTGTGAATAAAAAGCACGTAGCCCTGCGCGTGGTCCTCTTCTGGAAAGCCCAACGTCTCTGCTACGGCGGTGCCTCTCACCACTCCACAAGGCCGACGCCGTCCACGTGAGTGGAGTTGCCTGCGATCCTGTGCGCCTGCCGTACCCCGGCCCGCTGGACCCCGAACCCGTAAGGCCCACCCCTGCACAGTCAGTCCACACTGATCACCTTCCGACACCGGTGTGTGTCAAGGAGGGGCCACCCCGTGCCTGCACAAACTCCAAGCCAGAGGCCCGCGACCAGGCTCCTCAAACCATCACGGCCTCTACGACACAGGCCGCTTTAGTCCTTTCTCATTGAGGTACCCTACTGCCGCCTCCGGCCTACACCACGGTCAAGCAGGTCACACATTTGGAACTGAGTCTTGATACACCATGGCAGTGAACATTATTTAAGGCAGAGTTCATGTCACTATTCTTCCTTCGATGTGGTGCCACTAAGTCTGTGCATAGCATTACAACCACAAGTGTCTGTGGGCCTACGCGGACTACTGCCCTTGGCCTACGCTGCGCACGAGTAGGTCACAGAATTGGAACTGAACATCGATTATTCAAAGGCAGAGTACATATCATCGCACGCAAGAAGAGTCTTAAGAGGATGACGCGTTGCCATCCAGAGGGAATAGGATCATCGTTACGGAGGTGATCGAACACTACTGACAACTGCCCTGGTGTAACTATGTGCATCGCGAGCCAACGACAGGTGGGTGTGGTCCCCTGCTGACTACTGCCTTCGGCCCACACTACGGACAAGTAGGACACACATTTGAACTGAGTTTTGATCATCCATTCTCCGTGTACGCACAAAAAGGAAGATTCTACTTCACTGTACACCCTTTGGTCAGGTGGCAGCAACCATGTGCATAGCATCCCAACGCCACGTGGCTGTGGGCCCTTGCTGACTACTGCCTCTGGCCTACACTGTGGTCGAATAGGTCACACAGACCTTCGAATTCAGCCTTGGTTTATTTATGGCCGACCTGATGTCATTGTACAGGACTCATTGCAGACTGCATCCCCTTTCAGCCCCGGTGCCACTATGTCTATTCCCCGAGACCCATGGACACTTTCTTGTTGGACTTTGGTGGCAACTGAGTCCATGGACTTGGGGTTGTCGTTGCCATCATGGCGGTGATACTGACTTTGTGCCCTTGAGGACACCTTCCACTGTCCCCTGCAACCCTCAGCAACATACACCTCGGATATTCATGAGGACCCGCTCAGGTCGCATGGCCCATCTGACTGCACCGCAAGTCATCGTCCTGTGGCTGGGTGCCTGTGCCAGCCGCAGTGCATCCCGGGCCACTAACTCTGTGCTGGTCATGTCCGGGACCCCTTCTTCTGGGATATTGGATGGCCTCTGAGGCGATGGCCTTCGGCTCATCATTGTCATGTGTCTGTGGCCCTGCGCTGTCCGCAGCCTCCCGCCTCAACTGCGGTCCACCAGGGCTCACACAACAAATCGAGTTCTGACCGGCCCGGATGTCGCATCACCGCAGGAGGCACATGCCACCACCGCCAGGACCACCTCCAACCGCCATCTGCCAGAGTCGAAACAGTGGTCCTGACAGACTTACGGAGTTGCTCACACCTGTCGTGGATGCCATCAGCAGACTTATACCCTGCTAGGCACTCCAGGTGCCACAGACTCAGTGCACCACAAGCCATCATCCGTTACTGATTGAGTTTTTTGCTGTAGAGAAGTTGCGCAGCCATGTCACCTCAAGCAGTGTGGGAGACCTGGGACGTTGATGAGGAAGATGATGCAGGTGTAACACACCCCACTGCCTCTGCATCAGGAATATCTCGAAGGGAAAAAATCCGAGACTTTTTCTTCACATGGGCGCGCTCAGCTGTAGTGCCCCAACCTTAGTGCACTGCAACTCACAGACACTTCTGTTTGCTCATTGTGTGCCCTCTGGACTTGTTCAGGCTACCTCCGCAGTTGTCCCTGTGATGCTGGTGTTGTCTGTTTACGTATTCATTGTGTTAACTGTTGTATTTGTTGCCAGCACCAACAACTCCCTGAGGGCTGGCTTGCACCCACCCCACACACATCCAGCACAGGCGTTACTGTACATGTGGCCCTGCCAATAAAGGGGCTGGGCGCACGTGTCCATAGCCAGTTTAACATAATATTTGCGTGTGTCCCTGTGGTCTTGTTGTATGCATGAGGGCCCAGGGCCCTACGACATTACATTGTGCTGTGTACAGCGTATGCTGACATGTCACTGGAGGCATCGGGTTTGAGCTTGGACATGTAGCTTTGTCATCACCCACTCAATTCATAAGGGGAGTGGCCTGGGCCATCGTTCGCAGGGCCAACGTGGGTGTGTGACTGATATGTGCGGGCCCCTGGGCGTGGTTGTGTACTGGGAATGTGCATCTGCATGTGTCTCTATGGCAGTGTGGGTCTCCTTTGTGGGGTGTAGGTGGTCCCTGAAGGGTAATAGACACCAACGTGTGTGATCTAGTTTGCCTTTCATGGGTTCGGGCCCCACCAACACCTGTTCGACCACCTCCTTTTGGTGTGCTGACACATCCATTGGGGTGCCATGGGTGGGTGGGTGAAGTGTCGTGAGCCAACTGTGCTTGCGGGTGCTTCCTGCTGTGTGGTCTGTTGCAGGCTCTGTGTTCTCCTCTAAGTTGCTTGGCTGCCTGGGTCCTAGTGGTGAGTTGCATGGGATGTCCATGGGCTGTTGTAGGGCATCGGTGTCGAAGGTGTGGTGGTCCTCTCCGGTATCACAGATGTGTTGTCTTCTGTGCTCTGCTGGAGGTGTTGTGTGCCCCTCTGCAATGTGAAGGGGAGATGCCTGTTGACATTGTGTTGACATGTATGTTGGCGCATTGTTCTGGTTTACATGCAGACTGTATGACAATGTACATTGTGACTGTTTGGGAGGTGCTGGATTCTTCTGCGCGACAGTGTACATTTGGACTACATGACGGATGTCAGGTCGTATGTGTACATTTCCATTTCACAGTTTCCTGCTCTGTCAGATGTAGTAGGCATGTTTCTCTGCATGTGCGGAGCCAGTTGTGTCCTCTGTTCTGCAGTGTCGGCTATGCGCATTGTATCACGTTGTTGTCAATGTGGGTGTGCTGTTCTTGCTATGTGTGTGTGCTGCAGTGTGCCAAGGGGATCAGGGACATGATCCTGGGTAATTGTGGGTGTGCAGTGTGCTACACCTCGTTGTGCATGTGTGCCATTAAGCTCATCTCCCCCGTGCCCCCAGTCCCTGTTCGTTACTCTCCCTGTTTATGTTGTGTCAGGTCCTCCTGAGCTGTGTCCGCACTCACTACTCCTTGCACCGCCTCCACACTGATGACTGTCTGTGGCCTCGGTTTCCTCCAGCTCCTCCTGCGGCCCAGGACTGCCACCTCCTGTTGCCGTTGCTGCCTTCCTGTTGGCAGCGGGTTTGTGCCTGGTTTAGGTTGTCACGTCATGCCGGCACCTTTTGGCGTCCTCGATTGGCCTCCTTGGCACTCCGACTGCATTACAGGTGTTCTGCTTGTGGGTCAGTTGCTGATAGTGTTCTGTCACCTCCGTGACGCTGGTCTTGTATTCCTGAGGTCTGCACCCCGTCTTCCTCTCCCTCTTCTCCTTGGTCTTCCCCGATCCCGTTATTCCTTGCTGGTGGTCTGTGGGGGTTGTGAGGTTCGCATTGGCCTCTGCGCTGGGTCAGGGTGCATCCATGTTGCTACGTACTTTGGCTTGTTTCTAGTTTGTTGTTTCTGTGGTTTTTATAGCGCATTTTCTCACCAGACACCTGGGATTTGCAGGCCTGTGGCTGGTTTTTGCTACTTTTTCTACCGCGATTGGCCTCATTGCATGATTTTTTGCGTTTCACATTTTTGCGGCATGGCGTCAGATTTTGCGCGTCCATTTCATGCGTTATCTGGTGACTATCGCATGCTACCGCCGCGTTGTGAATACTTGGTTGGCACGGCGTAATTTTCTTGCGATAGGCTGCGATGTTGAGAGTTGTGTTAATTTACTCTTGCGGTAGTTAGCACACATTCTTGTGAATATACCCATTAGTGTATTTTGATGTAGTGTTCTTTACAGAGATGTGTCTTTAACATTTTCCTAAATAGGATCTGCTTTGAGTCTGTCCTGATGGGTGTGGGCATGTTGTTCCAGATCCTGGGTGCTATCTTGCTGACTTATTTTTTCTTCCTTATCCTTCTTTTTCTCTAGCCTAAATGTATCTTAACTGCAGGTGTCTGAGAGCCATCGGACATGCAAGGAAAAAAAAGTGGCGCTGGTCATGATGGCTTTGAAAATGATGCAGTTGGTTGTGAAGATGATGCAGACCAGCAAGTTCTATCAGGATGGGGGTCATGTGATCATATCTCTTCATACTCTGGAGGGGACAGGCTCTGGCTTGTAGGATGCTTTTTAAGAGGGGCCAACAAGGAGACATGGAGCAGGGTGTTTTAACCATTCAGATTCAAGAATATGAGGTCTTGAGAAGCAGTTCTGAAGTCACATTCTGGAAGAAATAGTTTCACTTTCCGTACAAGAGAGAGCAGTCAAGGTCAACATCGTTTTTGGCAATGTGTTCCTTGAATGTGAGGATGGTGTCAGGGAGAATCAAAGTGACTTAACATTTGGTGAAGGTTGGGGTTCAAAGCCATCAAGGTTTATGTAATTTAACCAGGTCTGTAGTTCATGCTAGTTATTCTTACTAAATAACAGTAATCCTGCTTTCTGTGTGTGGGGGGGGCAGGGGCTTTAGGTAGGTGCTGGACACCAAGGTCTGGATTACATGCAGACAGTCTTTGAGGCACTGGGTGGTGTTGAGAGTAGAGGAGATATTTAGGTAGAGTTGTGTATTGCCGGCAAATTTTCAAGCTGTTACCTGTGTGTGATGCTGCAATGTCCAGTATCTGTAGTAGATCAGAGAATATTTATGACGTTATTATTTTGCCCTATATATCATCTAATAGAATATCACCCTACTGGAGTTAGGAAATCTTCAACCAATGGGATCATATTTAAGCTATTTTAAGACATGATCTAACTTTAGGCAATGTATCTGTATACAATATGCAGGTATCCAACCTATGCATTTCGGGGTCAATGATTTAAAAAAAATATATCTTTTTAACTTCATCTAAATAGGCAGATGGGCTTTGTGGTTCACTTTGTCAGTATAAACAGAGAGCTCCACCGACTATATCTCAAACCCATAAACACACACACATAGTAGAATACCTTTATAAAATACATTACAATCATTACTACCATATTCTCCAAGATGAGAATCTATCCACTTCATGCACTCGTCAAGGTTTGGCATGGAAAATGAAGGATGCGGGACACCTAAAATGAAGGAAAACAAATCTGACCCAGAATCCATTCTTGTCTCGATGCAATGCCGCTACAGACTAATGAAAATGCCTAAAGAGTCCATTTAAAAGCCAAATTGATATGAAAGACATATCCTGGTTACTTAAGTTACCACCCATTACTGTTAACCAAAATACCATGTTTGCACCTGCCAGTCACACACAGTTTACTCCATACCAGCCGCATACTACATCTGCTCTTGATGCAGAACCCTACTTCACCACCCATACATGTTCAGCTTGTATGAAGATAAACTAGCCATGGATTCTAAAAGCACCTGTGCTTAGGACCAACCCAAAGAGCATGCTGGGAAACACAGACATTTCTGTGAGCAGATCTGACCCTGATTCAGGTAGCCAAGAACATTAAAAAAATCACCCTTCTCCTCATTGACCAGAGCACCAAAAGTGTGCCTTGTGAAACCTTCACACAATGTGATTAGGCATGGTCTTGCACTACACAGCCTTTGGGAATGCACCAGTTAGACTCTATGAATATGAAAATCATCACCAATGACACAAACTCCATCACTAGCGACAGATACCAGACACAACTCTTCACTAATCTGTAGATTTGAATTTTGCTGCAATAACGATGTGGAGCACACCAGTCTCCTTCTTCGCCAACAGTGCAAAATATTTTCAAGACTGCACTAAGCACTAATGGCAAAGGAGGAAGGGAAATAGGGTTGTGAAAAAAGAATACAAGAGAAGTTGTTGGTGTGTAGTTACACAGAACCCAAGGCTCTTGTTACTGTTTGCTCCTGCAACAGCGTCAAATGCACACAGTTTGACCATTTACAATGAATTTGCATAAATGGTAATATTCTGCAGGAAATAAACACATAAGTATTACTGAAACATTATAGTAAATATGCAATCTATCAATGGCGCAGTTTGTTTGTCTTGTTAAAGTGATACAAACATGTAATTGGACTGGTGTTATTCTGATGTCCAATATCAACTGATATGAACTAGAGTTCATACAGAACTCATTTCAAGGGGACTCATTTTTAATTTTTCAGATTCTATCAGGGGGTGATTGGTCCCCTTGGATTGGAATACATTCCTTTTCCCCAAACCGGTATTAATTGCTGGCTATGACTGGGTTGTGAACACCCTCAATATGGACTAACCACAACCACACCACATTCATGATATGAGTAAGGAACCTTTGGGTTCACTTTTTCTTTCTTATTTTGAATGATTACAACTTTGATATAGAAATCTAAAATGCACCTTCCTCTTTACAGACTGCCAAACCCTGGGAGCTGTGATCAGGGCTATTACCCTATAGGCACCCACCGTAGGTTAGTAACCAAGGCACCTTCTGGTTCTTCTCATCACCCACAGGAACTACATGGTTTTTAAATTTGATTTCATGATGCCTCCTATAGGTTGCCTCCTGCGCTTTCCCTGTCCTGAGGAAGACCCGTAAGCTGAGGATAGAATTACCCTCCATGCATTAAGTCGGGTCATAACGTCAACATTCCTCCCCCTAGTGGGCCTGTACCTTATGCCACCGTTATCCAGTCCAAACGAACAGATGATACCTCTCTACATTTTATAGAAATTATCAAGATTAACTATACGAATGTTCAATGAAGGGCAGGCCATACCTACTGGTTTTTATGTTACTTGTAATAAATTCTGTTTTGAAATATTGCAATTATTCTTTACTGAAATATATATCTTCACTCTGTGATTTTTCCCGCTCCCTCTCTTCACTTATATCTATTGTCACACATGAGCACTACTCCTTCACCCCCCCTTCTTTGGAGCAACCTCTCTACAACTATTGTATAACGTGGTAAATTATCTACATGATTAATATGATTCGGTGAATAAAACAGTCTTGAAATTTCAGTGGCTGATTTAGCTTTTCCTTCTGCTTGTTTTTGCTTTTCCTTGAAGGTGCACGTTTTCAAGTAAACTTTGTATTTAGTACCTTAGGCTGATTTCTTACATGCCAAAATTGTGTTACAAATCGTAAAGGTCTTTTGACTTACGTGTGCGCTAAATAAGTCTAGGACCACTTGTTCTCTAAACTACATGAGTCTGAATGAGCCCTGTCTAATGACAGGCCCTGCTCTCCGCAGTTGATGATCAAGATATCACATGAACACTTCCTTTCCTCAACTTTTACAATACAAAGGTCACCATGTGCCCATGTAGCAAGTGAACACAAGGCTGTGTGCTACTCTGAAGGGGTCTGGGAGTCACTGGTTGCAACTAATCTACATTTTGGAGGGCCCTGATCTAGGCTGGGTAATTTGTGGGATAATTCACATTGTTAGCATAATTTTCAATTGTATTTTTACACAGTACATTCATGTCACCAGGTTTAAAGACTATATCATGTGTTTACCATTTACCATGATACTATTTGGTAACTTATCACAAGTACATCAAACATACAGACCAATTTGAATCTAGAACTTTAAACACACAACACTTGTTGATGGTGTTGAATATTTGGCATTGTAGAGTGCATACAAATCCCTAACATCTTTGTACTATGGAAGAAGCACATTATGTGACACTTAACATCAATCGCTACACTTCAGTCTGGACCTTCAAGGGACATTGTAGCCTGTGTAAATGGAAAATAGCCAGTTAGACAGATTCACATATTTATGCCAGACATGTACCTGTTCCTCTGGTAAGCCATAGAGCTGGCCATACAGGGAAGGGACCTCCTTTGCCAGCAACTCCAGCTCTTCTGGCATGAAGACAGCGGCCCCTTCACCTGTTGGGCCTGGCATGGTTGTTCCCAGAGGTGAGAAACCGCAGCAAAAGCGGCGGAGGTCTTGATAGCAGCAGTGTTAGGAGGCAAGTGAGCTTTTTCTCCAACTGCCACATACATGTACGCGAGGTACGCAATTTTCAGTGGAGACAGATACAGTCATTGGCTTTCTACCATTATGTTCGCCAACATTATCCTATGGCAATGTTTGTCATGAAGTTTACAGCTCACTGCCCGGTCGACTTTCTCCGCTGCCGTCTTATTCCAAATGTCCTATCAGCGAGATCAGGCACCCACCTTTTTAGGATTTCAAACTAGTGTGTTAGTGACTGTTAGTGACTGTTAAGTGCGTCACCACAATTCCAAATGGGGGCTAGTTTGATCCAATAATCGCACTTTGGTTGACACTTGGGGCCTCATTTATGAAAAGTGACGCATCACTGCGTGAAAACAGTGATGCGCCACTTTTCACTGCGCCCTCCCTGCGACTCCAGTGATGCGTCATATTTACAGTATGACGCATCATGTCGCAAGGAGTCACAGATACGTCAGTATTTCTGACGTATCTGTAGGCGCAAAAGTGACGCATCGCTGGAGTGTGTCACAAAAGTGACGCAACTCCAGCAATGTGTCCTTTCACATGGGGCAAGCCCCATGTGAAAGGGCCTGCGTCAGTCTTACGCCTGCCTTGAGGCAGGCGCAAGAAATTGACGCATTTGCACCCTAGAAGTGGCGCAGTGAAATCTCGTAGATTTCACTGCGTCACTTCTACGACCCTTTGCTGCGTCAAAACGCCCCCCTTGCATACATTATACCTGGCGCAGGTATAATGTGGCGCAGGGGTTTACAAAGTGACGCATCTACCTAGATGCGTCACTTTGTAAATATGGCGCAACATGGCACATGTTTTACGCCACTGGTGCGTCACAAAAAGTGACGCACCGGCGGCGCAAAAGTGACGCAGGGGCTCATAAATGAGCCCCTTAGTTTTTAAAAGTAAACATTTATGTGTAGTGCGTTACTATGCTGAACCGCAATATTAGGGTGGTGTTGGGTACACTTCCATTGACGGTATTTTTGGAGGAAAAAAGATTAAATTATTTTTAAATAAATAATACATTTGAAATGGATTATTGACACATTTATTTTTCAGAATCATATTAAGGCCATGAATGCCATTTTTGATGGTTATAGGACAAGAGACAAATGCTAATTAAAAATATTTATTAACCCATATATATTTTGTTAAAATATAAGAAGTTTGTTTTACTCATCTAAAATTATGCTGTGGATCATGTGAAAAATGTTCACGTTTTTCCAAATCAGACATTTATTTTTTTTATTGAAAAAATTTAAGCGCATCATCAATTTCATTTCAAAATACATAGTTCATTCTTCTGAATCATACAAATTATTCCTAAAACAGCTTAATTATTCACCCCATTAATAATTCATGTTGATATTGCTTCTGAATAAATAAAAAGATAATACCATATTTCATACAAAACGATTATCGACTGTCAACATGACCAAGGGGCTGATTACGATGGCGGTCGGAAAAGCATTCCGACCGCCGTGGTAGCGGAAAATTACCATCCGCAGGTACCGCGGCATAACCAGCGGTCAGATTAGGATGCACTGCCTGAAACATCCTAACGCGATGGTCGGATTCCAGGATACACAGCCGGAAAAGCTGAAAATCTGTCCGAGGCAGTCAGAATTGCTGCGGAAAGACCCAGAACCGCCATTTGCCCAGCCGTCAGGAACGCATGGAGGTGTCCGGGATTCCATTTTTGCTATCCACAGTAGTGCTTCTGCCATACTTGAATGGCCGGATTGTTCACTGCGGTGTGATGGGCTGTTTGAGGCATCGTGATTTGTCCAGTGGTCGTAACCGCATTCCGCACGGTGGATCCTCTCTATTGGCTCCGTCCGCTACCGGTGTGGAAGGAGATTTCTGGCGGATCCCGAGACTTCGGAGCGGACAGAAAATGGGCTATCTTTGCCCATTGTAATACGGCGGACGCGAGGACGGCCGACGGAGTGCGGAAAAGGACATTTTCCGCCATTGGGAAGGGATTTAATAGTTTGTTGCACTTCTAATAAAGTAATAGTCGCATTGATTGAGTCTGCCTGGGCTTCTGTAAGGGTTAGGATTTCTATGTCTATCAGCCATCGTTCTATTATCTCCTGTGAACTCCCTAGCCCTTGTATAAATTTTAACATAATGTTGATAAAAGACCTGAGCTACTCCTGACGGGATAGTTTTAATAATCTGCATGGAATATTTTATTCTTTTAATAACATTGGAATTATTTTTAGATTTTAGAGACCAAGCCAGAAACCTACCCACCAATTCAATTTCTTCATATCTTTGCTGAAAATATGAAGCATGATTTAAGGTTTCCTTTGAAAAAAATAACTCCTGCAGGTTCTGCTTGGATTCTCTCATTAATGTCATCATTCTTTCGGATTGAGAGAAATTATGAGCCAATGTAGCCTTATCTACCGCTTTGCTCAAAATATCCCTTTGAGATTTCTCCTTCCGTCTAACAGCAGCTGAAAAAGCAATTGCTAGCCCCCTAAAAAATGCTTTCAGTGCTTCCCAATCCACAAAGTCTGTTGTCGAATCTATGTTAAACTTTAGAAATTCCTCGATATTGTGTTTCACTCATTCCACCCAGTTTTTTCTGCTAATAATGTCTTATTAAAGCTCCACCTGGCGCTGAAAGACCCTGATGGCGCTAAAGGAATTAATAGACTTATCAATGCATGATATGAAAATACATTATTAACAATACTTGCCCCCTCAGAAACTAAATTATATGTCAGAAAATAATCTATGTGAGATGCACTACCGTAGCATTTTGAGTAACATATATATTCTCGTAAGGCATCGTTTTGTGTGCACCAGGGATTTATAAGAGCAAAATCTTGGGTTAAACTCTGCAGTGCTCTTATAGATTTAGGTGTGTTTTGTAACTTATTCTGGCGTGTGGTATCCTTTGCTAAATTTTGAAATAAATTAAAATCCCTACCTATTACAATATGACCTGCCTCTTTTTTCAAAAGTAAATGTAATTCCTGTAGAGCTTCCAGAGAATCTTCAACAGCACCATAGTAACTTATCAAATTATACATTTCCATTTTATTTGCAATGTAACCAAAATCTCCCTGGCAAGTGGATCTTGAACTACTTTCAGCACTTCTGCTTGAAAGGACCGCATTATCCATATAGGCATCGCTCTGACTGATGCCTGTGTTGAAGCAAAAAATGCATATTGAATGAGTGAGGGAAGCCGAGGTTGTATACCCTGGTTTTTTAAATGTGTCTCCTGTAACATTATTGTATCTGACTAAAGATCTAAACCAGGCTAACATTCCCTGGGTCTTTGATCTATTATTTAGCCCTTTGATGTTACATGAAATAATTTTCAACCTATTGCATGACATTATGTTTCCTACCTCTCATTAATTGTTGTTTTTCTTCCATGTTTTCCTTCCTACCTACCCCACAACCATGTGCCCTCCAACCCCCCTCTCCCACCTTCCCCTTCCCCTGTCCCGTGAGCCCAACTCGCCATAAGCTCCTTCAAATACCACCCCCCAATCCTCCAGCCCCCGATCATCCTTAACGCTAAAGTGGCGCCTTGACATGGCACCTGAAGAGCGAGTGTGGCAACTCTAGGCACCGAGAATATTAAATCAATTTGAAAAAAATAAATAGGCAGTTTTACAGTGCCCCTCCTCCCACTTTCTATTATGACTGACGAATTGACTGCAAAAAAGTGTGTGCCTGTTGTACAGAATGGAAGATTTAAACCAGCTTGATGAAAATGAATTTATTTAAACTCTTAAATTCCTTTCTTCAATGGGCTGACATTGCAGACATATCGGGATAAAAAACTAAAGGTAAAAGCGCCTGGGATCTGGAGAGCCTTATTCTTAATGGCATTTGTAAGTATCTGCTCCTTAATCCAATAGTCTCCAAAGTTCACAATTACGGTCCGGGCATACTAGACACCAGAAGGTTGAATGGCCAGTACATGATGAGCTCTTGTAATGGTCAAATCCTGATCATGAGGCGTGGCTTCTGGATACACACATTTTCTTACAAGTTCAGAAATGAGGCTGACCATAGATTGGCCATTTTCCCGTCCTTCAGGAACCCCAGTGAACCTTAGGTTTGTTCGACGTGACCGATTTTCAGCGTCATCAATTTTTACTTGTAATTCTCTCAACTTGGTCTGAAGTTTAGAAATCGGAGAATCCTGTCCAGGTCTGGCATCTTCTATATCAGAAACCCGCTGTTCAGCCTCGGAAAATCTTGTGGTTAGATTCAGCATGTTCTGATTTATTGAATTTAGCTGTAGCTCTGTCTTCTTACTTGCTTCAGCCTGGGAGACCTTTATTAGTTTGAGTTCATTTAGGATTCGATGTAAGAGTAACTTGGTGTGGGCAACAGCCACGTTTGGAGCTCCTGTCGTGCTCCGTGGCTGACACGGCTGGCGGCACTCTATGGCAGTCGAGCGGATGTGCTGCAGTTTTCATTTGGGATTGCGCCTGGGAGACCGGTGATGAAAAAATCTGCGCAGTAAGCGGATTTGAGCTACCCCTTTGATTTTGGCTGCAGGGGTTAATGGGTGGCTGCAGAGCCTGACCAAGGGGTTTTTGATGGCTTGGAGGCTTAATCTCTGCAGAGTGTGGTTCTGGATACCGGTTTGAGCAGCTGAGCTGACTAGATCAGACAGGGCTTGATTAACTGCTCTCAGGAGAAGGGGATTCATCTTGCTTCCTTTCTCTATTTTTCCTCGTGGGGTAGCGGTGAGTGAGCAACCGTTAAGGGGCCCTGGGAGCTGTTTTCATAAGTACAGCAGGAGGTAAACAGTACAGTTGCAACTGAAGGTGCGTTTGAACTGCTTTAAATTATCCTGAACTGCCTTACCAGAACTGCCTTGAATTATTGTAAACTGTCTTACTAGTCCTCAGTGGGGGTACTGGTCAACTGTGGACTCTGTGAATTTGTTTAGAGGATTTTTTAAGGGGCAGAATGGATGGCTGGGGCTGCAGAAACGTCCCATGTAGCTATGGGTGTGGATTGCGGCCGGTAAATTTACTCCTTAAATTTGATTGGTAGGTGTATACGGATAATTAAACATATTTCCAGGGACTCCACAAGTAAGCCTCGCTTTGTTAAAGCCTCGGCAAAAACAACTCGCAAGCAGCATACAGATCAAGAGAACATGACAGCCGCAACACCTTTCTCTCCATTGTCGGATCCCCTTATACTTTTGAGCTTGGAACAGATGGTTGGAGACAGCTCAATCACACCACATGGAATTGAAAATGACAAGGGTATGGCACCCCTCTTGTCAGCATCGAAGCTGGTCAGCACGATGCTGGACTCAGCAGTTAAAGCAGCAGATGCAGGTACATCAATAGAGGCAAGGGGGAAGAAAGTTGCATACATAGTACTGGGGGGCATGAAATCACAGTCCTACGCTCTCTTTTCAGTTTCTGGATTGAAAGGCTGAATAGGCAAACTTTACTGGCTTTATGTCATCAACTGGAGCCAGATCTACAACCTCACAACAGAAAGCCCACATCTATTACACCAATTGTCAGAATAATGTCTGTACTTAATGTTGTGTATCCGAAAAAGAGGGAGGGGGGGACCAGGAGCAGGTTAGTGGTCCAGTGCCTGTGCTCCGAAAAGTCAATTGGGTAATTACTGTAAGGCACTGTTCCAGGGTCGGTCTGATTGAGAATCAACCCAGACCGTACCTCAACAGAGAGAAAGTAAAGAGAAGGATCTATATGATAGAGGTCTAGGGTGGGGTACTTAGGATGGGGGGAGACAGCATGAGTGTCTCGTGTTGCCCTCACACATCCCGAGGGATGTCATGCTTCATCATCGGGCGGTGCTCCTCGTCGGGCCGGCGGTGCAATGCCCTACGGGTCCCCCGAAGGGTCTCTTTAGCGGAGATCTTTTAAGAGCGCTGCCGTTTGGTGCATGCGGGTATGTGGAGGGGAAGTACCAAGGTCAGTGGTGCTAGTGGTGTGTGCAGGAATAAAAATACCTAAGGGTTACCAGGGAAGCTAGTTTAATAAGAAGGTACCCTTGGTACATTAAAATACGTGGCAAAAGTGTTACTAATTAAAACGTGATGTGTTTAGTAGTAACTAAAGGTACAGGTCAATTGGTCGACATGTTTCGCGCCTAGTGGTGGTCAAAATGATCCGGGGCGCTTCATCAGGACCAGTAGAGGTGAATAGTGTGGGGAGAGGTGCCCAGACTATGTGTAGTGGCGGGGGGTAAAATATCGCCCTCCCACTCGGCAATAAAGGGGGGGGTTTAGTGTCTCCTAAACAGGTGGTGTCTGCAGGGAGAGGTAAGTTATGCCCCCTTTGAATTAGACCTAGATCAAAGGGAAGATAAAAGAAGGAGAAATGCAGAAGTTAAAACATATGCGGACTGGCCTTGTCGGTCCGCATAAGTACATAGTGATCCTGAGAGATCACACTTTTACAATGAGACAGTCATAATGTCGTGCACCCTGAAGCCCAGGCTAGTCTCAGATTTCTATAGGAGCGAGGAGACGTGGGTGTGGTCCCATGCCAGTCACGATGTGGTTGGTCCCGGGCCCCGGTGGCGGTCACAGAACCCAGCTAGAGGTTCGATAGGTAAACTGCTGTACCCCGCGGGGCCCAGACACCTCCAACCTGGCTGTGCAACGGGCTCACCCGGCGTGTCATCCACTGGGAGCGTCAAGTAGACACGTGTGTTGTATGTCCTACTCGAATCGTAGTCTCAACACAGAAAGGTGCATTTAGGGTAATCTTACCTAAAGTAGGAGCTGGAGTCGCTCCTTGAGTTTAAAAAGCGGCGTAGGAGGCCCACACCATCTAGGGCTGTAAGTTGGAAAGAAAGCATAACAGCAGGAAATACCCAAAGGGTAAAAGGAACAAAAGTGAGGCGTTAGATTTAACTTACATCATAGCCGTTTGTAGAGCAGGAGATTTTGCTTACGTAGTGATCTGGGTAGTCTCGAGTCATACTCACGGGTTGCTCAGGTGACGGCACTGGAAACCTGCCCGGTCCTGACGCCTACTCGAAGGTGAATGTTGTTTGCCTTCCCCATTGTATTTAAAGACTGAGACCCGTGATCGAAGGAGGTGCCTGTTTCCGGTTCTGACGGCACGGAAGGTCATGAGAGGCCGGAGCTGCGCATGCGCGGTGAAGTAAGATGTTTCCAGTGTTCTCTTGTGCATGCGTGAGGAGGTGCTTATGGCGCATGCGTGGTGTGTGTTAGTTACTAGCGCATGCAGGCCTTGTTTACGAAATGTAAAGCCAGGAGCCAAAAACCAGATCACAAAAAAGTGGCAAAACATGGGTGTGACAGTGTCTGCCCATCCTGTAAGATTGCCCGGGTCGAGGAGGTGGTGGTATTTGGGCGGGGGCATATGTGAACTAGCTCACGGGTGTTAAAGGTGTAAAAGTTCACATCCGTTGCAGGCTAATGTTTTCAATTGAGCAATGCAGCTAAAAGCTAACGTGACACATTAATTATTCAGTTATGTTGCTTCAGGCTGGTGTTGAACGGTTTACACATAGTACATGCACACAACAGTGTCAATGTTAGAGCTCAGTCCATGGGATATCGTCATTAAGCCCCTGGGTGTCTGTGTGCAGACGGTGCACCCAGCGTTGTTCACGCCTAAAGAGCGACTCACTACTCCAGTTATTGTTGGATTCCAGAATGGTCCACTGGATCGCTTCGCACGGGTGTCCTTTTTCCAGAAAGTGGTTCGTCAGTTTTGTGGCTGCGCGCGCTCGTCTGATGGTACTTTTGTGTTCGCTGATCCTAGTTTTGATGGGTCTGGTGGTCATGCCTACATAGTAAAGTTCGCAGGGACACGAGATCAAGTATACACAATTTGTGGTGTTACAATTCGTGTGCTTCCTTTGTTCCCACTTCAGCTCGCCAATTTCTAAGACTTTCGTGTGTCGTGTCGTGGTGCAAGCACTGCATGAGCCACACGGGTAGTGCCCCTTAACTGCTGGCAAATCCCAGAGAGTGTTCTCTATTCTCGCTGGTTTCTGGCGTGGCCGTGTATTGATCAGTTGGTCTCTCAAATTGCTGGTTCTTTTGAAGGCAAACCGAGGTGCTGGGATGTTAAGTGTATCACTATTGATGATTTTCCAGTTGCGGTTGATGATTTTTTTAATTTTGTTGGAGAGGGGGGTAAAGGTTGTGACGCAGGTGATCACGTTGTTGGTCTCGGGCTCTCTTGTTTCCAGGAGGCCCTCACGAGTGTTGTTTCTAGCCCGTTTTTTAGCTTGGTTAATTATTTTTGCTGGATAGTGCCTCTTCGCCAGATTGTCAGATAGGGTGTAGGCTTGTCTCTCAAAATCCTGTAGTTTGCTGCAATTTCGCCTGATCCTGAGAAATTGGCCATAGGGTAAATTCTCCCGTAGAGCTTTAGGGTGGTGGCTCTTAAAGCTCAGGAGGCTGTTGCAGTCAGTCTCTTTTTTGTACGTGCTGGTGTGAAGTGTCCCATTTTCTAGTTGGATCAATAAGTCCAGGAAGGGGATTTTCTCATCACTGGAAGTCATGGTGAAGCGTAAATGGGGGTCCAGATTGTTGATCCACTCGAAGAATTTCATTGTCTTAGATGCCTGTCCTCTCCATAGGATCAGCACATCATCTATATACCGTTTCCAAGTGACCATATGTCGATGAAATGGGTTGGCGTCTGTGAAGATGTGGTTGGCCTCAAAATGTGACATGTACAGTCCCGCCAAGCTCGGCGCAAAGGTGCTCCCCATGCTGGTCCCTTGTACCTGGTGGTAGATGGTGGTTTTGTACATAAAATAGTTGTTAGTGAGAGCAAGGGTAATGAGGGCCGAGATGAAGCTTGCTGGTGTCGAAGTTGGAAGTTCTGAGTTATGTAACAGACTGCTTACCACTTCGATGGTTGCTTCCTGCGGGATATTCGTATACAGTGCTTCCACGTCCAATGTGAGCAGTAAGTTGATTTCCTCAGTGTTTTCATCATTGATGGTTTGGATGAGGTTGAGCACATCTCTGGTGTCTTTGAGGTAAGCTGGAGTGGCCTGGACCAAAGGGCGCAAAAAGAAGTCACTGAACTGACTCAAGGGTTCCAGAAGGGAGCCTATCCCTGACACGATCGGACGGCCGGGGCAAGGGGTAACCCCCTTATGAATTTTAGGTAGAAGGTAGAAGTAGGGCATCCTAGGGGACGAATTCACCAGAAAAGCTGCTTCTTTAGAGGTGATCCATCCCTCTGTGGCTGCTTCGTTGACCATGGTCCTGATTTGATTCAGTAGCCTTGAAGTAGGATCGGTCTCTAGGATCTCGTAGTACTCAGTGTTGTTGAGTTGGCGCAAACACTCCTTCTCATAATCTTGTATGTCGAGGATCACAGTGGCTCCCCCTTTGTCCGCAGGTTTTATTATGATGGAATCATCATTCTGAAGGGTGGTCACCGCCCTCCGTAGTTTTTTGGGGAAGTTGTTGAAGGCGTTAGGAGGTTCTAGTCGGTTAACCTCCTTGAGGACAGCTTTTTCGAAAGTGAGGACCTCGTGTGGGACCATACCAGCGCTGGGGGTGAATTTCGACGGAGGTCTCAAGCCAGTGTCGTCCTCGGTCTGTGTTTGGTTATCTTTGAAAAAGGCCCTCAGTCTCACTTTACGAAACAGTTGATGCAGTTCCTCGTTGGTTCTGAAGTTATCCTCCTGTGGGGTGGGCACAAACCCAAGTCCTAGTTCCAAGGCTGTGGTCTCGTCGGTGCTCAGAGGTCTCGAAGACAGGTTGACGATCAGTTTTTTTGTTGGTGTTGTGCCATGCTTCTCGTTGTTCTCTGTTGGTTGTCCGGATCTTGCCAATGTACCTGTTTGTTCCCTCTTCTTCTTCCTCTGCCTCTGCCCCTGCCTCTGTTCTGAAAAGGTGGAGGAGGGTTATGGAGGAACGGTTGCTGAAAACCCTGTTGTAGTGGGTTGTATGGTGGGTACCACATGGGTCCGTGTTGTGGGAATGGTTGGGGCGGAAAACCATAAAAAGGTGGTGGCCCTAGTGGTGGTGGTAATAGACCCTGTGGGTTGGAACGACGACCCCAGCTATTGTTACTCGAGTTGCTACCCGAAGAATGACCTGAACGGTTGGACGTGGATGATCCATCGTCAGAGATTGTGTCGGTCTCTGTGGGTTGGAAATCCTCTTTTGTATAGGGATAGATTTTCTCCCTATCGAATCTCTTCAGGTCCTTTTGTAGTTTGTTTATCTTCTGGTTAAGCAGGTAATCTCGATGGTCAGAGATTTCTGAGTTTATTTCTGCTAAGCGAGTTTTATATGCAGAAAGGCTGATACTGGTTTTTAGGCCGTTCTCAGCTATATTAATCTTGACAATCAAGGCATCCGACAAGCGTTTTGCGGTACTGATGATCAAAATGATCCAATCTCGAGTGCATTTCCATGCAATTTGGCTCCATTCGCGTCTGAATATAAGGTCTTCCAAAAAGATCCTTGGTGCCGTGCGGACCAACAATCCGTTAGGTGCTGAGTTTGCTCTGAGGTATTCGGTCATAATAGAGCCGTGAAGAGCGGTCTTAACCTGAAGTTTTTTGAGAGAAGTAAGGGTATTCCAGTCGCCTTGTGCGCTGGTCCCTGCTGTGTTGCCATCACCATCTAAGAGTGATGGAGTTCTCAGGATTTCAGCCACAATGTCCTCACCGTAGCTGAGGCCTAGATTCTCCCCCAGGGTTGAAAAAGACATGTCTCGGGGAGAGTAAGGTTCAGGGAGTGGAAAAAGGGGAGTGGGAGAGGAAGAAGAAAGAAAGGAGAGGAAGAAGAAAAAAAAAAAAAAAAAAAAAAAAAAAAAAAGGGGAAAGACAGGTGAAAGAGAGGGTCCCTCGGCTGATCCGCCGTGCTAAATACTGTATCCGAAAAAGAGGTACGGTCTGGGTTGATTCTCAATCAGACCGACCCTGGAACAGTGCTGTACTTAATGTTGTGGCATCGGGATCCTTCAAATACACTGTGGCAGTATCTGGTTGTATGTCACAACCAACTTTCAGTGGTTTGCTACAAGAAGTTATTTTTTCAATGATGAGACACCTCTACAGCTTCATCCAGTTTCCACGGCAGTAGGATTTAGCCAATGTGATGGTTGACTTCTATGGTTTGGGTCACCTACGACATGTGGTTGGAGCAATTGATGGTACACATATTGCCTTAGTGCTGCCACAGACCAGAGAACAGGTCTACCCGAATCAAAAGAACTTCCATTCAATCCACATGCATGTTGTCTTCTTACTGAATTTGTACATCACAAGCATCTGTGCCTGCTTCCTCGGCACTGCCCAGGATTCCTTTGGACTATGGAAACATGCTATTCCTCTGCAAATGTCTCAACTTGGACCTGAGAGGGCCTGGCTTGATTGTCTGTACCATCTTTCATGATATTGTTTGAGGTATTGCCTATTGCATCATCTGGAATTGTGTTACATTATTTGGGTTCTTTTTGTGTCTTCCATCTAGGAAACACAGCTTATAACACCAACCATGGTTGTTGGCACCGCTGAGGATTTCAGCAATACCAGGGGAAGTCTGCTTCAATGAGGCCTATAGACGAACACAGCAGCCAGTGGAACAGGATTTTGGGATCCTATAGGCCAGGTTTTGCTGTCTGGATAAAACTAGTGGAGCCCTCCTTTATTCACCCGCTATGGTGTGCCAACTCACTGTGGCCTGCTGCATGCTCCACAACATCGTCCTGCGACGGAACATTCCTTACATCGCAGAAGATGGAGGCCATGAAGAGGCTCCATCTGAGGATCCTGATATGTCAAATGAGGATGATAGTGGTGAAGAAGAAGGGGTTGACTTATATCCAGATGTGATTGACAACTTCTTATAAGTCTAAGTATATCTTTACATGTCATGTCTTTCACCGTTACACCAACTAATGATGTGGTGATGACAGAAGTATGGGATGGTACTTTGTTGGAAAGTGCAAGTTCAGGGAAAATCAGTTGCATTGGTTATTCCTGATTGTTTTGTGAAAAACTCCAAAAGTTGACTTTGTAATGTTGCAATCATGTTCTGTGTGATTGGTAATGTTTTTGTTTTGATCTGCTTTAGGTTTCTTCACCATGTCATCTTCATTTGGACATTTCAGAGTTATGACATTTGTAGGTATATGATACTGTTTCCAAGTACAAAAGAAGCCTGGATTGATCCTGGGAAAGACAGACACAGACTTTGGATGTACAAATCTTGCACCAAGACATCTTGCAATGTGGTTGAATATAAGATTTGAAGATTACATAGGACTTGTTCTCTGTCATGAATTTGCTCTAAAGCAATGTGTGTGACATAATGTGCTAGGAACACATATAGTAGTGGACCCAAGTCATGATACTCTTCCTTCACATTGGTAAAATCGTCATCGTGTGTAAAGTGCATGTGGGTGTTGATTGTGGGACGTACTTCCTGTGGCGCACCACTGAAACCTGGTTGTGACATTCCACCAGATACTGGAACAGTGGTTTGCAATGATCCTGTGTCTACAAAATGTAGTGCTACCATGGTTTTGTGTCTTAGTGTTATTCATATGGGATTCCTTATGTGAGCCGGAAGATCTGGCTACAGCTGATGACATGAATCAATGATAAAGTTCCTATACTATCTTATAGTTTTGGACATATCCCCTTCTTCCATGATGGCAAGGACTTGAACTGGAAATATGCAAACTGGCAGTGAGTGTAATGTATGGATTGTTATGTTGACAGACAAGTATTGGTCAAATGGGATAAACATAGTAGTTCATGGCTGAATGGTATGACATATTTTGGGAGTCATGTTAGAGAACTTGAAATAAACAATATCTACTTGCAAATCATCCTTGTTGCTGATGTAGATGGCTCAGGTGTTGTGAGACCACAGCAAGGGGTGGATAGTGCTGGGAAAGCCCTGCACATGTGGGTGTAAATGTCCTGCAGCACCCCAATCAGGCAACCCATATTAGAGTTATGGGCCTCCATCAAGTGGTTGTGCTCCCTCTGCAGCTGCTTCATCTCCGGGAGCTCGGTGCCTTGAGACTGATGGCAGGCTCCTGAAGACTTGGTCGATGGTGGTCTGGTCTGGGTGTCGGTGACCCAAGTAACCTCAGTATGCTGGCCCATAAACACCTTCCCATGACCCCTAATCCCACTACCCTCTGCGGTTGCCCCAGTGTGCCCCTTCTGACTGGGTCCTTGGTGAGCAGGAGGTGGTATGGTCTCAACATCACCCGGGACTAGGGGCCCACAGTTGGTGTCACAGTGAGAGGAACACAGGAAGTGAAGTTGCTGGGGTGTCACAGCTGTGGTTGGAAGTGTCAGTGTGGGCACAGGGAGTGCAACTCGAGCCATCTGCCCAGACAGACCAGATTTACCAGGCTTCTCAAGCTCCTTCATATCAACAGGAGTGCTGTCCTCACTGAAGGCTTGATCCTGGGCCGGAGTGGAGGTTCCTTCAGTGGTTGGACTGTGCACATGTGCACAGCCAGTTTCACCTGCTGAGAAATCGAGAACATTCTTGTTAGCAAAAGTGTTTATTGTACATCCAATGCATTAGTGACAAATAACGTAGATACCTAGAAGACAAACTAGGTAGAGATTATTGTGATAATAGCTTTCAGTGATATTGAACATTTTACACTAACTTTTTATCAATTTTAAACAGTACAACTTCAAATCAGTAGTTAATGAGACATTCTGAAATGTTCATGAAGTAATTAGGGAGAATATCTGACATCTCCCAACCATTCAGCCCAAGACATTGGAGAGGTGAAATGTCTAATTGACAATTCCAAGGCCTAGCTGGCTGCAAAACAGACATTTCAACTACTTGGATGGATGTTTGGCATTAGTCATCATGTGAACAGTGCAGTGTCAGTTTTTGCAAGTACCACTTATATTCAGAATAGTCATTTGCATACCTGACAACTTTTTTGTAAACACAGTTTGATTAATGAAACTCATGACATCAATACAGTTGATTGAGCGGAACACAACAACATTCAGAAAACAACAAGAATCATTTTCTGGAGAAAGCATTGCATAGGGATTGATCACTGCAAGACACTTTACCATGTGTTGAAATCTGTTAGGAAAGAGAGAAAGAGCAACATGACATAGCAATACTCTTTAAAGAAACAGAAACAGGGCATTGTGGTAGTTGTAGTCATTTCAAAGACGACTCCCAACCCTTGTAAAATGGTTAGTGGAATTGTGGAAAATATGAGGTAGAAACAGGCCAGACACTTACATTGTGACACACATATGGGTAGTGGGTTACTTGGTGGTGTAACGCGTTTAGGCACTATACCATCATGTGACATGTAATGGAGATTTACACTGGTAATCTTACATGCAACACAATACATTCACAGAAACAATAATAATAATTTATTTGAGGCCTTGCATTGTGCATAACATTTCAGAAAAGAAAATAATTAACCACAAGGTACTAAAAGAAAGTGGCCAAAGGGACATGATACAGGGAAAATGACAAACAAAAATCTCACTTCACTGGTAAAGCCTCTGGGATCAAAGGTTGTGGTGGAAATGGAATGACAAAGGATTACGTTCTGAAATGGGGTGTGTTTTATAGTGCAGTATGTTGGTGTTTTCATTTCGCCAATTGGCATCAGGTGTGTTGTGCCAGCATCCATCCAATGGCCACGGTGATGGTGCATTGTGGAGCGCGTGCCGTGACTGACTCACTCTGTCTCGGAACTGCTGCTAGAAGACTACCAGCACAAATGTGGAATCTAAATCAATTCAGTGGGAGTAGTATTCATCAGCAATGGAGTCCACCACTTTGTCGTGGGTAATCCATTGCGACTGCGGGAAGTACTCTGTTGACACAGACGGCAAGGCAGCCTTCATGCATCTAAATACGGTGAGCGAGTAACAATCAACCTGGCAGAGTACTAGGGAGGGCCACCACGGGTGGAAGAGGGTGAGACCGCCAAGATCAAAATCAGGCACAGAGTCCCTAAAGTACCTTAACACATCACAGGACAGTTGCCACTTTACTTTAAAATGCTTAATAGCATGAACAATCAAAGCCTCCAGTGATACTTCTTCTGCCCCTAGAAGATACAAAGACATCCAAATTCCTGAAAACCTACCCACCACACATAATGATGAGCCCTTCCTCCTACACGACAACCGTAATATTGACAAACAAATTATTACAGTAGACAGTGTATTATGACCAAGCCAGTGTCAAATATTAAACATTCAATATGTTCTCTAAGCCATTCACTCAGATATACACCATATATTCTGAATATCAAACCACTAATATACCCCTCTTATATGCCTTGCTATCTAATAAGCAAAGTAGCACTTACTAAAGCACATTAAAATTAAAACAAACAACTACTCCCCACATAAATGGATCAACTTTCAACAAGCCAGGATGCAAACAATTCTTAAACTTTACCCACATGCAACCAATCAAATCAGTTTCTACCATATTAAATAAAGCATTTGGAGACATGTCCGACAAGATGCAGGTGTAGAATATGCAAAAAACAGCCAGTATGCCTTTCAAAACCCCCCCAAAAAATGCAGTACTCTATGTCTCTGTAATGGCGGTTGCTAACCACTACAAATTAGTTATAGAAAGTGCGTTTTACCAAAACACAAACACACTGAGCCCCCTAAAGTGCTACTTTGAAGACACTTGGGCTGGCAGACTGCACCGCTCTGGAGAGAAATGGCAATCCAAATTCCAAATACCATGGTGAACTATCTATGACAGCTTCATGGTTCAAGAATCCAAAACCAACAACCAGTAGAAGTATGGCACAATGCTTTCCAAACCACACTTGTGAGAACCCAACCGGCATTCTACAAATTTATAAAAGCCCTGCAAAACCAAACAAAGAACAATTAAGAATTGGGGAATCAGCAACCCACTTTAAACTAAAAATAAGTAAACAAACCAGTAGAATATATAACATGCTACAATGTAAAGTTAAAATATGTATTTGCAACAAAAGAGTGCAATACATAGCATCAATAGAAACATCACAATTATTAAACACAGCTACTTACACACTAATTCTCAAACCATAACAAAGTAAAAACCATCACAACTTAAACATTTTTAAATAAATATTAAACACTTTATTTTTAAACATCAGTCAAAGAACATAAAAATAACAGAAAGAAGAAGACTGATAAATACATTTAATATTTTTAATAATTAGTTAAAGATCATCACATCAAGCACATCAGCAACCACAATACTCACATTAGAAATAAACACAAAATTGAACCAAGCAAGTCCAACTCATAAACATTTAAAATGCACTTTGCAATTCCATCAAATATACATAGATAACAACATATAACACTTCCCACCAACAAATAAACACCTACACAAAACTTACAGCTCTGTAGCTGTAGATATTCATTCATGTCCAAGTTGTCAAAATGTAATACACCACAAAGTAAAAATTAAAGTCCCCCCAATATATGCAAAGATGAAACAGTCTAAGGTAAATTCATCAAAGTTATCCAAAGTCATAAGGAACCATAAAAACCTACAAATTGAAAAAGAAGAACCAATCCAGGAAGCCTGAAAAAAAGATTTGTTTTCTACAAATCAGATAAACTTCCTTAAACAAAATAATCAAAAACCACAGGTCCATTGGATGACTTTCCATTAATAAATCTGTAAATATTCATACAATACCCACGCCCACAAAACAATATTTTCAAATGCAGCATAATCATGAGGTCACACCTTGATTGGATTAGATCAGGTTATTTCGCCTAGTCCTCTTGGGGTCTGGTAGTCCAAACATATTCTTGGTCCCAGGTTTTCAGAAGTGTAAGATATCTCTTTAGACACCCAAGAGTCTCACAACCTCACAAACAGCTAGACTCACACCAGTAGAGGTCACCACCAGGGTCGAGACCAGGACCAGTTTGAATTGTTCATCTTTGAGAACTTAAGAAAGCAGCCTCTTGCAGGTTTTAGTTTCCCTTGTGCCCCAGAGGAGGTCAGCCAAATGATCTTGGACTCCATTTCTTTGTTCTGGGTACAAGGGAAGCAGGTCCAGTCCTTCAGGGCTCCTCAGGGGTCACAGACAGCAGGTCCATTCCTCTTCTTTTCTCCATAGATCCAGAACGTGTTCTAAATGAGAATTCCTAGAGATGTCACATTTATGGCTGACATAAACTAGTGGATGATGGCAACTTCTGCTCTCTTCCTAATCAGTAGGGTTAAGGTTCGAAGGGGTAACCTTCCCCACTTTTGCAGTAGATCCTTTTAGCCCTTCTGCAAAACATTCCACAGTGTCCATCACTCTCAAAATCCAAGATGTAGAAACCCTTATCCTCTTGTGCAAAGCCAAGCTAATGAACAGTGCACTCCTTCTTGTTCACTTCAAACCAGTTTTCGGGGAAGATTTCCTCTACTGGGTTTGCTGTCTGTCTGAATTGGAGAAAAAATGATTGGGTCTTTCCAGGTCCTTCTTAACAGTTGCTCGTGACAGGGAAGGTCCTTTTGATGTAAATTAAGTTTCTGGGTACACCCCAACTAGCTTTCCTGCTAGGGAAATGAAAAATACCTCCCCAAACCCAAGCCTTTGTCTCTGCTCTGGAGGCAGGTGTCATACCTCATCAGGTGCTAATAACTAGCTGGGGTACAGTTGGAGAACTAATGCAAATGAACACACTTGAGCTTCAGGTAAGGGAAAGGTTACTTTTCCCTAATGTTTCTTAATATTTATTAAAAATGCTACTTTACTCTTATGTTGGGGTTCTATGAATTGTTAAGAGAATAGTTTAATCATGGTTCTAACTGGTTCCAATCCAGAGATTGAGAATTAATATTTCCCCTTGTTTCTCTCTAGGCGAGCGAGCATTTCTATAGTAAGTAGTTTGGGTGTAAGGACATTTTAACTAGGTGGGCGGAATTTGCGAAAGCGACTTTCGCAAATTATCGCGAAAATGTTTAAAATCACGAAGAAATATCGCGAAGATGCGGAAGTTTTTTTCACGCCCGTTCGCTGTATTTTCTGCGTGTTCGCGGCTCGCCAACTTACCCATGCGGTTGCTTGCGGGCGCGGCCAGCTTGTTTTCACTCTTCTCGCGGTGCTTGATCGCGAGAAGAAAGACGTGATCACGCGACGCATGACGTTACTGCGGGCGCGAACTGTCGCGAGACAGCGCAAATGGCTACCAACAATCCAAAATTTCGTGGAGAACGCGACCGGATCGGGAAAACTTGTCGGCGAACGCGGGGATTCAGGTAAGGTGATCGCGCGCGCACGAGAATGTATTATTTTACAGCGCGAGCAAGAACCAAATTATCGCCAAGCTGCGGAATGCGGAAATTTTGACATTTTCGCGCTCTCCGCGGAACGCAAAAATGTCAAATTATCGCAATTTCCGCGAGCGGAACGGAAATTTAGCCCAGGCCTAATTTTAACTTTAATTTACTACATGTTCTTCCTTTAAATACCATGCACCCTGCCTTGTCATGTGCACCTTTTCTCTTCCCCTTAGGGAGATACCTGGCAGGAGATGCCTTTGGTGCCTCCATTGTTCTGAATCCTTTCCCTCCCAGAATATTCTAGTGAGGATTTCTTAGTTAAAAGTATAACCAATTCTAAGATGGCTGCCATGCTGTTATTTCCTACAAGGATTTCCCGGTCAAGCATAGCGGCACCATTTCCTTTGAGGTAATTCCCTGTTTTGGTTAATAAATGGAAATAATTACTTTGTGATGCAATGCTTAATTCAGTCCTGTTGCTGTGTTTCCTCACTTTAAGTGTCCCGGGTCTAGTTAGTTTCCCTGTTGAAGCTATTCATTGGTCCTCCTAGTTTTTGCTTCACCTCCTCCAAGCCTTGGGAGAGTCTTCCTAGATCCTGCTGAGTGGTCGCCTGCTCATCTCACCTAGATCCGTTCTGCCATCTAGGAGGTTTTTCCCTTTGAGCTTTTTCCTCCATTTGGCTCCTTCTGGAAGGTACTTTCTTCTTAGGCATTGCCAAGTGTCAGTGGCATTGTGGCTACTGAAAGGGGTCTCCCTTTCTTCTGGTAGACCAAGACAGTTAAGACCTGGGCCTTCTTTTCTGCAGTGGTCAAGCAACAGATTACAAGTGCATCAACTCACACACACATTGCCTCTAAGTTAAGCCTAACTGCTTTGTGACAAGTTACCAGAGGGTTAAGCACAGGTTTATTTAGCGATATTTGTGGTTCACTATGACAAGGATTATGATTATTATTTAAAGTGGTTTCTCACCCCCTTCAATCAATTACGTACAATGGGGATGATTATGGATGATTTGCCTCATTTTCGTAATGCAAAAGGCATGTTCACGTCATGTTTATGCAAGCGAGGCCGGGAGGTGTATTTTACATAAATTTTCATTATGTTTTGAAAATTTCATGGAATTTCCCTAACTGTAATTATCTGGCAACCAGAAGGTAGAGCAATCGTAATATAAAGCTGCTAATAAATAATGATATATGCCGGTATTGATGGTGATAATGTAGATGATTCTATTTATCATGCATATGTCTCGTAAATTTGTGTTATGTGTTGCTTCAAATATTCCTTTGTTTAGAGTTTTTGTCTATTGTGCTTGATTTGCTCTGAATGAAAACTACTGGTTGGTACATATTTATATATTTTCATTATTTTCCACTGAGAATACCAGTGGGAAACTCCAGGTTGGGTGCAGTCCAATTACTTAACATGTCTGTGGGTGATTAAGGCTTTAGAGTTGTCATTGTGAATGTGTGATTATGTGGTTTATGAGTTTGTGAAATGTGTACTATTTCTTTTCTATCAATTGAACTCATTCTTTAATGAGGTGGGTGTATTATGCAGAAAGATTAGAAAATATCAGATTTGGACTCATAGACGTTAATGTGGAAAATGACCTAGAAACCGTTCATCTTAATATCCCACCCCTCGAGCCATGAATGTATATCACAGCCGATCATGCATGGATGAATGTTGCTCTCAGGCTATCATGCCACCTTGTGAAAATGAGCTTCACATTGACTACTACTTGGGCATTCAAAGAATGCTTTACATCCATGTGTCGGTTAAAATGGCACTCCATCTACATGGGTACATGTGACCCACAGGCTTGAACTTAAAGCACATGCTCCAGCTTACTACAATCTGTACAGTGTTACTATTTAACTGGAAAATAACCAACTACTCTTCCTCCTTAGCTCTCTAGTTACATTTTGCACTTCAATTCAATGCGTTCTTCACCCATAATATTCGGGTTTGCGAATGTGAAGGTGCATTGTGTGGATTTTTTTTTTATACGTTCCACCAAGCAGTGACTTTTCGTCATTTCGAGAACATGTGATAAATTTGTGTGCATGTGTGTAGGGGGGCATGTTTTTTTTTTAGCACGGGTAATGCGAAAACTATTTGCTAACTAGTCACATCACTATGATGAATTATCAAACGTTCCCATAGAATTCCATCCTTCTAAAGCAAAGCTTCACTCTTTAAATCAATCAATCAATCAATCAATAAATCAATCAATCAGGGGTTTGTAAAGTGCACTACCCACCCATGAGGGTCTCAAGGTGCTGGGGGAGTGATGAGCTCTGTTGGGGTCATTCGAAGAGAGAGGTCTTGAGGTCCTTCCGGCAATGGTGCAGTGACGGCCTCCGTTGCAGGTGAACGGGAAGTTTGTTCCAGGTCTTGGCTGCAAGGTAGGAGAAGGATCTTCCACCTGCTCTGGTCCTGTGAAAACGTGGGACGTGGCTAGGGTGAGGTCGGCTGAGCAGAGGTTTCTCTTGGTGGCGTGGACGGAGATTCGGTCGTTGAGGCATTGGGGTCTGGTATTGTGGAGGGCTTTGTGGGCATCTGTGAGCAGTTTGAAGGTTATTCTTCTTTCGACGGGGAGCCAGTGGAGGTCACAGAGGTGTTGGGTGATGTGGTTGTGTCGTGGGATATCGAGGATAAGTCTGGCTGTGGTGTTCTGGATGGTCTGGAGTTTGTGGAGGAGTTTTTTGTTGATTGCGGCATGGAGGGCGTTGCCGTAGTCCAGTTTGCTGGTTATAAGTGCATGAGTGATGCTTTTCCTGGATCCACTTGAATGTCTTGCGAAGTATGCAGAGGGTGTTTAAGCAAGCGGAGGATACAGCATTGATCTGGTGATTCATGGTGAGTAATGTGTCACATATGATGCCGAGGTTGCATGCATGGTCCATTGGGGTGGGTGGGTTTCTGAGGGAGGGGACCCATCAGGTGTTGTCCCAAGTAGAGTGGTTTGAGTCGAGGATGAGGACTTCTGTTTTCTCTGAGTTGAGCTTCAGGCAGTTGTTTCTCATCCAGGTCACGACGGCTCTCAACCTTCTTGGAAGTTGTGCCTGGTGATGTCAGGTTCCTTGGTGAGGGAGAGGATGAGCTAGTTGTCTTCGGCGTAGGAGTTGATGTTGAGCCTATGGTCTCAGACGATGGTTGCGTGGGGGGTCATGTAGATGTTGAAGAGTGTGGGGCTGAGGGAAGGATCCTTGGGTACTCCATGTCTGATCTCTGTCGGTTCCGAGAGAAAGGGTGGGTATCTTATTCTCTGTGTTCTGTCTAAGAGGAAAGATCGTATCCAGTCTAAGGTATTTCCTTGGATGCCAGCATCGTGGAGCCTGGTGGCTAGTGTGCAGTGGGAGACAGTGTTGAAGGCTGCTGATAGGTACAGGAGGATGAGAGTTGCTGTATGGCCTTGGTCAAGGAGGGCACAGATGTCATCGGTGGCGGCGAGGAGGGCGGTCTTGGTGCTGTGGTTGCTGCGGAATCTGGATTTAAAGGTGTCTAGGATGTTGTTGGTTTCTATGAAGTGTTCTAGCTGGGTCTTTTCGATGACTTTGGCAGCAAAAGGAAGCAGTGAGATGGGCCTGTAGTTCTTAAGGTCCCTCGGGTTTGCAGAGGGCTTCTTTAAGAGGGGGTTGACTTTGGCGCACTTCCAGTTATCTGGGAATATGGCTGTCTTGAGGGAGCAGTTGATAGTTTGGCATAGCTCGGATGCAATGGCATTGGTGGCTCTGTGGAAGATATGTGGCAGGCAGGGGTCAAAAGGTGCTCCTGAGTGGATGCTTTTCAATGTCTTTAAGGTGTCTTCTGTGGTGAGAGGGGACCAGGCGAGAAGGGTCTGTTGGGTGGCGTCATTGGGGTGGGGGTTGGAGCGGTGCAGTGGTCTTGGCCATCAAAGTTGCTGTAGAGCATCTTGATGTTGATGTGAAAGAAGGAGCTGAGTTTGTTGCAGCGGTCTTGGGAGGGAGGGACATCAGTTTTTGTGCTGTTGGATTTGGTAAATTCCTGTATGATGGCAAAGAGTTCCTTGGAGTTGTGGACATTGCAGAGGATTTTGTCATGGATGAAGTTTTTTTTATTGATTTGAAGAGTTGGTGGTGTGCTCTGATGGCTGTTTTGTAGGCGGGGTGTGCTTCAGAGGTTTTGCAGTTTCTTCACATCTTCTCCAGTCATCGTCTGAAGCGCTTGGATTCTCAGAGATCCATGGTGAACCAGTTGGCTTTCTTGTTGTGTTATCTCATGGTGTTCTGGAGGGGGGCATGAGTGTTGGTGCAGTTGGCGATCCAATTGGTGGAGGTTGCTTGCCGCTGTGTTGGCATCTGTCGCAATAGGGGTGGAGTGTAGGTGAGGGTGGAGGTGAAGTATTCTTGAGAGACTTTGATCCAGCTTCTGTGTGGATGGTGGCATGTGTGCTTGTGTGCAATGGGTTTAGTAAAGGAGAAATGGATGTAATGGTGGTCGGTCCAGAGCAGTTCTGTGGTGTGGCTCAAGCAAATGTTGTTTCTTTCGGCGAAGATGGGGTCGAGTGTGTCCCCTGCTGTGTGAGTGGGGTTGGAGACAAGTTGCTAACAGTCCTATGTTGGTGAGATTCTCCAGGAGGGCGGTGGTGTTGGGGTCGCTGTGGTTGTTCAGGTGGAAATTCAGGTCTCCGAGTAGGATGTAGTCTGTAGAGGGCATGGGGTGCGATGTGGTTGGCGATGACTTTGGTGAAGGGGATGTGAAGTCCAGGAGGTCTGTAGGCAAGTGTTCCGTAGAGTGTCGTAGGGTTTTGTTTGATCTGAAAGTGGATGTGTTCCAAGGGGAGTGAAGCGTCATCTGAGTTGGTAGCTTTTGTGGATGATGGCGAGGCCTCCTCCTGGGCGGTTGGGGCAGACTTTTCTTAGGATCTTGTATTCGTCGGCGATGGTGGTTCCGATGTCAGGTGCGGAGCTGGCGTTGGTCCAGGTCTCTGTGAGGAAGGTGTTATTGGGCGTGTGAGCGTTTCAGATACAATATATTTCCATGATCACAGTATATGTTTTACCGCGCTGGCAGCATAATAATTAATTGCTAGGCCTGTTCTCATTTTAAAGTTATATGGGATGCAAGAGAAGAGCGGACACTTTCCTCTATCCCTCTATTCATGTGATTGTTCTAGATATAATGCATGATGACCTAATTAGTAAAAAAACAGATGGCAAGGTAAGGAAAACTTTTTTAAATACTTCTCTGGCGTCTAAGCCAGCAAACTAGGAGAAAAATATTTCCACTAACACTTCTGAATAAAATTATTTATGAACATTGAACATTGTGAACTGCTTACAGAATAAATCGGTCCTTATAGTGCCCCATCCTCATTTAGAGGCAAGGAGCTACTATTTTGTCAAAAGGGTCAAAAAACATAGAAATGAGGGCCGATATGCCACAGATCTTGTAAACAAACATCAAAAGTCAGACCATATTCAGTTTGGGCCTTCCAGAAATAATTTCTCCCGGCTGGGAACACCATGCTTCCCATGCTTTGCATGAAGGTTTCAGGCAGAACAGACAAAACTGTTCCAGGGACTGTATTATAGAATACGGTGCACTCTACATGTGAGTGCCAAGTGCACCTTTCAAAGGGTACACTCAGTGAAAAGTGTGCCGTATTATGTTGAATGTGCTGCCCTTGGTGCAGCCGCGAAGTCGTGCTGCCCTGGGGGCAGCACATTCAAGTAAAATATGGAGTGGCTTAGAAGCAGCCGCTCCAGGTTTCACTGTGCAGGTAGCAACCCTTCTGCACTCTTAAGTGGGATTAAAGATCCCCTTGCTGGGGGGTGTAGTGAATGCCTGCACCCACCTGCAAGGCGATGTGTGAGGGTTCATAAGACTCCCTTTGCCCCTTCTAAAGGGATTCCATCAGGGGTGCTATCATGGGTGCAGAGGCAAATGGATTCTCTCATTTGCACGGAGCCGCCCCGATGCAAACGAGGGAACACCCTCTGGTTATAGAGCTGGTGCTGTATGTTGCCAGCGCTATTTGTATTAGAGAAAGGGCCACACAAGTGTCTGAGGCCCTTTCTGTAATAGGAAAGTGCCCCGGGGGCACGCAAAGCAGGCATACATGCCTGTTGCACCCCCGGGCATTTTGTATAATATGGCCCTGATGCGCAAAGGGAAACGTGGGGACCTATTTTAGAATACGTCACACTCTACTTGTCAGCGTATTATCTTGAATGAGCTGCCACCAGGGTAGCTGCAAAGGCATGATGCCCGTAGGGGAATGTATTTACATGAAATATGAAAGAGCTTTAAAGCAGCCAGTCCGTGTTTCACTGGGCAGGTGGCATTCATCTGCACTTTTAAGAGAGAATGAAGATCCCCTTGCAGGCGGGTACAGTGAGTGGATGTCTGGGGGGTCCATAGGAACCCTTTCCCTCCTACAGAGGGCTGCCATCAGGGGGCGCACTGACAGTGGAGCAACTTTTAGGTGGCGTACTGTCTGTGTGCCTCCTGAGAACTTCTTTGTCTCTGCACCTGTGTCCATAATATGGTGCGAGTGCAGAGGCATAGGGATTCCCTCATTTGCTATGGGCCACGCCCCCATGCAAATGAGGGAACACCCTCTGGTGATAGTGCTGGCACTATATGTGGCCAGCACTATCTGTATTAGACCAGCGGCCACACAAGCTTCTGAGGCCCTCTCTGTAATACCAAAGTGCCCCGGGGTCATACGACGCGGGCACACATTCCCGTTGTGCCCACGGGCAATGTGTATAATACAGCCACAGCTGTAAAAAAAATCTGTTTTACAGAGACATCCCACAATTCGGGGCATTCTTTCTTAAAAAAATAACACATTCTAATTGATCTGCTATGACATGGTAGCTGTACGACTTTTACATTTTTGACGAAAGTGCTTGACAAATAGGCAAGAACACTTTTCTTGTCAAAACAACAGGAATATATATTCTTGGGGGACAGTCTTTCACAAGGGTGGCATAGGCAAGGATCTTTGCCACATCATTGGGCTGGCAGACTGTACCCTCTTAAGACTCTGCCACTGTGTTTTAAAATAACTATAAAATATCTGAACAAATTGTAAAGTCACCTCACTATTCTGCAGATCCAATTTAAAATTATCGAACGATTCATCAATTGCCACATGAAAATTATTAATTCTTAAGAGGACTGTTTCATAGTGAAAGAGGATAAGGTGCTCATGGGCAAAGAACGTTTGTGCATGTCAACATCTCTTGCGCCTTTTCTTAGAACTGCAATCTCATAGCCAAGCAATCAACCTAAACCAATCAGCACACGTTTAGTGAAAGGTTAAATCTCTGGTGGAAGACTGGCTAACCCACAAACATATAGGCTATATTCAACTGATGCAGTATTTGAAACGGCTTGCAATTGGTTTACCCTGCTGCTGGACACCACTGACCAGTAGAACGTAGATCCCACCTAAGGTGGAGCGATCACAGCCAGTCCTACCTGCTCAGGTTTTTAACTGTTCCAGGGAATATGGGCTTGTGAAAGGTTTTGTTACAAAGCTCCCTCTTCTAGTGTTTTTTCCATTGGTAGAGTTCAGCTACTAAAACTTTGTCACTCAACCAAGCTTGAGGGAGCAGCTGCCTGTTACTTAAAGCCATGAGTTAACGCAGCCAGGAAACGCCAAACCTTCAATGTGGGAGTAAAAGGACCCCGTTAATTATCCAGAAAACGTCAATTCACCGCATGCAGCCATTATTTCTATATCGATGAGGTTGCGTCTTCAGTATCTGCCTACAATAAAACATAAGGTGGCAGCATAATGGTCTCCCTGTGAGGGCAAAACAGATCACCTCCAAATGAAGCTTGAGTTTTGTTCTGTCAAAGCAGCTCCTCAATATCATCCAGAGGCAAGGCGCTTGTTGATATGCCTGGAAATGCCATTAAGAGCATCAAAGCAAAGGTTTGCTTTAAACAGTTACTGATGTAAAGCTGCTGCACGTGTGTGCAATTGAGGTTGTTACACGCTTGTAGATGCTATTATAATCTTTTTTTGTTTTTGTTTGTAAAACATTTTCATTGCAGTTTTTACTCAGTCTGCAAAATAACAGTGTTTGACTACTAATTGTCATTTAAGGCACTACTAAACGTGAAACAAAACTTTTGGTTCAACAATTATCGTTGTTAAGCTTCTGCTCCTTCTGTTTAAAAAACATAAAGGCCAATTCGACCTGAAATGTGTAGTATGCTTTGGCACCACAACTATGAGCTATACAATTTAAACCTCAAGTAAAAGACGCTGAATTTGTTCCAGTAAAAGTAACATTTTTCACTGAGCCATTAGAAGGTCGCAAACGCAGCCTGTTGTTATTGTACTGTCTTTTTTAATTGCTATTGCCAAATGTCTCTGTATCAAAATAATCACTCATAAGGAACTGTGAATTGCTTAAGGTTGTTGTGGATGTGCTCACAGTCACCTGGTTTAAATATTGTGGTACAGCAAACAGGCGTTTGGTCTAAATGTGAATGGTTAAAGGTAACAGACTACTGCTTCCGGGTAACCCGCGCAGTATTATTTCCTTGAAAGGTCTTCTTTGGCAGAGATTTGAAAATGCTGTTTCCATTGTAAATATGGCTACTGCTTGGCATACTGTGTCTGAGAATTAATGAGTACTGTCAAGTGCGCTGTCTTTTGTTAAAAGGTAAGTCACTGAGCACAAAGTAGAAAGGTGAACCCACAGCCCCCCTTGATGGGGGAGACATGGAGTGCTTTGCTGAGAGGGCTTTGAGAGTAAAGTCTGAAAAGGTGTGTTTGATTTTCAATTTGGGGTGTCACTCAACTAATAAATCCCAGCCCCAGTGTTCAGAATGAAACAGTTCCTTGTATTTTGAAGATTAATTTGCTCGTCTTCCTCATAAATGCGGACACCGACTGAATTTTTGCAGACTAATACGTCAACCGCCGTGAAGGTGAACTGCAAATCTGCCGTATGTCATGTATTGAGCCGAATGGCATGGTCACTTTAAATCTGTGTGTGGTTAAGATTTATGGGCCTGATTCACAAAAGTAATCTGAGACATAATCCCAACTTTACTATTTTCGGTATTGACAAAAGGCATTTGAGAGTAGTAAACTTAGGAATCCTAACTTTACCACTCCTAAATGCCTTTTGTGAACACCGAAAGTCATAAAGTTAGGATTTTGTCTCAGTTTAGGAGTAGTAAAGTTAGGACTCCTAACTTTACTACTTCTAAATACCTTTTGTGAATACCAAAAGTCGTAAAGTTAGGATTTTGTCTCAGTTTAGGAGTAGTAAAGTTAGGACTCCTAACTTTACTAATGCCTTTTGTGAATACCGAAAATCGTAAAGTTAGTATTTTGTCTCAGATTACTTTTGTGAATCGGGCCCTACCTGCCCCCAATCTATACATTAGGGGTGTTAAAAATCAGTATAGTTTCGTTTGGCTTATTTACTTGAGAATATCATACAATTACACGTAATTACTCAAAATGCACCTCCGGCACCATGCTTAAAAAAATAAAAAGATGCAGGCGATGGGTGTCTTTTGCTCCCAAAAACAGTGTGATGAGCTGTCAATGTGGTGCAAGTACGCTGCATTTTTGTTTTATTCCAGCCTGATCCTGCCTTGGTATGTCTTGTGTTTCCAGCTCCATAAGCCCATTGCATCTCCTTCCACTCCCTTCTGGCCTACTTCTCCCCTTTCTTCAATTACAATTTCACTTTTTGATTGTTTTTTACTGCCCTGCATGCTTACATTTGCATATTTTGCTCCCTTTTTTGTAGCCACCACCATTTCACTGTTCCCAACTATGGCTGAGGCAGTCAGCCCAGTGTCTCTGAGTCCTGCAACCCCTGTTGTTGATGGTGACATTACCAAGTAACTCTCCCCCCAAACATTTTCAGTCAGGCTGAAGTGGAAGCTCTTAAATTTTGTTCAGTGCCACCTCTCCCACATGCTAGCAGCAGGTAGAAGGGTGTTGGTTTAGGAGCTGACAGCTGCCACCATGGCCTTAGGGCTTCCCACAGTTGCAACATTAAAACAAGCCTTTGCAATGCAATCGGTCTCGCATTTTTGACAGTCTAAGCTATGGGCATTGTAAATGACAATGCCTTTTATTTATCTGTTTTGATAATTAACACATAAATAAAAGGCATTGTCATTTACAATACCAATAGATCAAACTCTTGTAAATGCGAGACCCATTTGATTTCAAAGAGGCGGCCACCATTGTCCCAGGCTGCTTGAAAAGTGAATGCGCGCAAGGTGCGCTGAATGTTGCAGGAAAGCATGTTGTGCCTGCAGTAGAAGAAACTCATTAAAGAAAATAGTGCTTACAGACTAAATAAGACATACAGTGTAACAACAGAAGTAAAGGGGCCAGTCCTCATCGGAGGTTATGAATGAGGACAAGGCGGTACTAAGGGGGGACCTATAAGCCCATTAATGAATCAGAAGCCAGCTTTTAGGAAGGCCAATGACACTAGCCAATGACAAATATGGGCAGTGAGTGGGCAGAATCTAAAGTCCATACTCAAATACAGCATGCTTTGCAGAGAAACACATGCGCTGCCCAGGCTCGACCTAAAAAGTAGGGGAATGGTATTTCATAAATCAAAAAAGTATGGGCACGTCGAGCCCCTCCAATCCCGCCCACTTCATTTACCTGGTAAATACAAGCGTTTTTAAAGCAATGATCGAAGTGACATTTTGCTTTTCCCTCCATTACCATTACTCCTATCAAGGCTTAGTTATGACAACATTTCTCTAGACCCTCCAGCCTAACTTACGAAAAGACGATATTTCAGCCAGAATGGAAACAGAGACAGACAGCTATTAGAAGTGAGCAGTAACTGATCATGTGCATCTGAAACTGTGCTCTCCAAGGTGCAGGGACTCCACTTCATGGGCGCTGATAAGGCCTATTTGCCAGCCTGTCTTCAGATTGTATTATTCTACAACATTAGAAAACATTTTTGACAGAAAGCTCAAAACCAGGATGTGAAGATCCTCAAAAACAGTAGTGCTGCAAGACCATACTAATGGAATACAGCGCTATACAAAATCTGTTAACATAGCTTAAACAAACGAAAGAACCAAATCTAATTTCTGTAGTTGTTCTTTGGAGAAGTGGTCTCTTAGTTATAGGATAGTGGCAAAAGGCTGAAAGTTATTAGTCATATCAAAAGAGGGGGGGGCCAAGGAGCTAATAAAGGTCCAGTGTCCATGCTCCAAATGCTTAAGTTTCGTTAACACAAGGGGCACTGTTCCTGTTTGCGGGGTGCAAAAGTCACTCACGCATGAGGGTGCAATTAGTCACCCGTGCAATGAAAAAAAGGGGTGAAGGGATAAAAGAAAGAAATTAAAGGTATCCTAGGTAAAAATGGGGGCCCATTCATGAAGTGGAACAACCACTTGTACTCTGTTGCCCTCACACACCCCAAGGGGTGTCATGCTTCATCATCGGGCTGTTGCTCCTCATGGGGCCGGCGCTGCAATTCCCCACGGGTCCCCCGAAGGGTCTCTTTTTCGGAGATCTTTTTAGGCCTGCCGGATGGTGCATGTGGGTGTGTGGGGTATGGGTCCAATTGAGGGTGAAAGTGGTGCGTGCAAAATGGTGCGATATTTAATAAAGGGTAAACATGCAGCGAATGTATGGATAGTAAACCCTTGGCAGATTGCCTGCCGATTAAAAAACTTGCCCCGGAAACACTCTATGTCCGGGTGTCAAAAGGTCATAGGTCGACATGTTTCGCGCCTGTGTCGCCTTAAGGGTCGTTGGCGCTTCTTCAGGACCAGAGCAATGATATATAAAGTGCACGTGATAGAAATTCCAAAACCCTCTAAATCATTGCACGGGTGACCAATTGCACCCTCATGCGTGAGTGACTTTTGCACCCCGCAAACAGGAACAGTGCCCCTTGTGTTAATGAAAGTTATTAGTGCCATGTATAAATCATATGTATTAATTTAGATGGGCAGGAATGGATAGAGCATGTGTTGGATGAGAAGAGCTGGAATGAAATGGCAAAATTAACAGAAAAGAAGACAGGAAGTATGAAGTTGAAAGGAAGATGGAAAGACAAAAAGCAGCGCAAAGAGCACGTTCAATTGAAAATGATGAAAGGAATACAGTGTAGGCTGCATTATAGATCGGAGAGTGTTTCTAGGCATAATATAGTTACTGTAGAATCGTGGAGCTTGGGAGGGCCTAAGGGCATGCACATAGACACGGGACACACAGTATGGTTCTAGGGTGATCCTGGACTGATCCCCGCCCAGAGCCCTGGGCACTTTATTAATTACATCACGTGGTCTCCGCAGGGGCGAGACCATTCAGCCTGCTTCCCGTGACGGGGGTCTCTTTTGCTGGCACTCCCCTGCTCACAGCGATAGGTGTGGGCTGGCCCACGTCCTATCGCGACATTACATTCCTCCACAACCCAATAGCAAACAACACAACTGGATAACTTTTACAAAACAGTCACTTCTAGTCCTCCGTGACCAACACTCTCGGCAGTCTCTCATGGCCCGGGTCATTAGCTCCAAACCCCATACCCAATAAACTGAAACAGTCTTACTTGTTCTGCGGCTCCCGGCCACCAGTTCCGGCTGCGACTCGACCTCCAGTCGCCGACTAGCCACTGGTGACGTAGTCCCTGTACTTCTGGGACGGCTGAGGGCAGGGGCGGAGATGATACCGGCTTTGGCTGTCCCTTGGCTCTCGGGCTGACGGCAGTGGCTCCTGCAGGCAGGGTGACAGGAGGCCGGGGCCTGGTGACTCTTGGCCTGTCGCGCTGGTTCCTGGGTCTGCTGGCAGGCTGCCGGGTGTAGTTCTCTGGACTGGCGCGCTGGAAGGCGTGGCCGGTTCCGTGGGGAAAACCTTCTTGAATAACGACACATTCCTGGTGACGATCTCCGAACCTTTCCGGGCAGTGACCATGGTACCTTTGACCGCCGTGACAGTCCATGAGTCCTTTTCAAAGGGTGTCCGGAACTTGCTCGCGGGGTGTCGGTCTTGAACTAGGACTTGGTCACCGACTGCGATGGTCGGTTCTAGGGCACCTCTTCTCTGGGATGCTGCAGCATTGGTCTGGGCGCGCCTCCGATCTGACGGGTTTGCTGGGTTTTCCTCCCGTTCCCACAGGGAGTGGTGGGGAATGGTATCCGTCACAGTCCGACCGAAACATAGGCGGCTCGGTGATATCCCTGTAGTGCAGTGAGGGGTGAGCCGGTACTCTCTCAAGAACTGATAGATCGACTGTTCTACGCTACGTGACTCTGACATTGCAATTTGAATAGTCTTCTTGAGGGTCCGCATTATGCGTTCTACTTCGCCGTTGGCTTGCGGCCAGAGCGGGGTAATCTTGCGGTGCTTTGTCCCATGGGACGCGAGGTAAACGGCTATCTCCGAGCTGGTGAATGGGGGCCCATTGTCCGTCCGCAGCTCTCCGAACAGCCCGTGGGTGGCTATCATCTTCTCGAGCTTCGGGATGACTTCCGCCGCTGACGTAGACGGGACAAATTCAACCTCCGGGTACGTGGAGTAGTCGTCAACTACTACTAGCATGTAGCGCCCGTCTGGGAGGCTTCCAAAATCCGCACTTACTCTCTCCCACGGCCGCCGAGGTCCCTCCTCCGTAATCACCGGCGCCGGTCTGCTCGGGAGACTGGTGGCGAGGCATGCGGGACACCGCTGCACTAGTGTTTCTATCAGGTTGTCGAGACCGGGGAACCACACTTTGCTTCGAAGGCGACTCTTGGACTTGACGATCCCTTGGTGGGCTCCGTGGGCGAGGATCGCGGCCTGTTGAGTGAGGGCGGCTGGCAGGACTAGGCACGGGCCTCGCAGGAGACAGCCTTCTTCCAACACCGACAGTTCATGTCTCACTTGGTAGAGTGCTTTGAGTGTGGTCTGGGCAGTCGTCGACCGCAGGGGTGAAGGACACTGAAGAGGCTGCCAGTCTCCTGACCGGACAGCCTGTATCGCCAGCTGTAGGCAGTCGTCATCTTGTGTGGCTGCGACCACCTCCCGTAGCGACATCGGGAGCGGGCGGGAACGCTCGACCACCATTCGGACGTAGTCTTCCGTTGCCGCGGCTTCCGCTGCTTCCGGCGGCGTGACTGGTCTGGCATGCCGTGAGAGGAAGTCTGCGGGGTTCTTCGAGCCGGGTCGGTACTCCACCGTCAGTTGGAACTCTTGCAACTGCAAAATCCATTTTTCGATCCTTGGAGGGGGCTGAGACGAGGACCCTTGAAAGAGTGGCACCAGCGGCTTGTGGTCCGTTATGACTGTGAATGGGTGTCCATACAGGTAGATATGGAAGTGGCGGCACCCCCACAGAATAGCGATCGCCTCCCGCTCTATTTGTGAGTACCTTTGTTCGGTGGGCATCAGGGTCCTGCTGGCATACGCTACTGGCGCCCACTCTCCGCAGCTCTGCCGTTGTGATAGCACCGCTCCTAGGCCCGTGGGGCTAGCGTCGACGACCAACTGAGACTCCTGGCGCGGGTCAAAGTACACCAACGTGGTGTCTGCTGACAGCGCGGCTTTGGTTTGCTGGAATGACTGTTCTTGCGGCGGGCCCCAGGTCCACTGAGCCGTCGACTTGGTGAGTTCTCTTAGTGGCCCCGTCAGGTCTGCTAGGTTTTGGATGAATCGGCCACAGTAGGTGACCATCCCTAGAAAACTTCGTACACCGGTCACTGACGTTGGGGCAGGTGCTTCCTGGATGTCTTTGACTTTGGCGGGATCCGGTCCCATTCCCTTGTCAGAGAACCGGTATCCAAAGAAACTTATATCCCTCCGCAGGAACTCGCACTTTTCTCGGTGGAGCGTTAGCCCACGGTCTTGCAGGCGGGTGAACACAGCGTTGAGGCGGGTGATGTGCTCTTCCAGAGAGGGGGCGTGGACGAGAATATCGTCACTCATATTGAGCACCCCTTCCAGTCCTTGGAGTACCGTCTTGATGATGTTCTGGAACACCTCCGCCGCACTGGAGATTCCAAAGTTGAGGCGCTTATACCGCCACAGGCCAGCGTGTGTGGAGAACGTTGTTATCGGGCGCGAATCAGGGTGGAGCGGGATTTGGTGGTATCCGGAGCGGAGATCCATCTTGGAGAACCATCTGGAGCCGGCCAGTTCGCCTATGATATCGTCCACCGTGGGCGTCAGGTGGCGCTCTCGTTTGATCGCTAGGTTCGGGATGCGCATATCGATGCATATGCGAACGGCGTCCGGCTGTTTTTGCTTCTTTGCGACCACGATGGGGGATACCCACGGCGTGGGTCCTGTCACCTGCTCGATGATCCCTGCCGCCTCCAACATGCGGAGCTCCGCCTCCACCTTCGGCCTGAGGAGGAACGCAATCCTTCTGTGCCTGAGGGCCACCGGAGTTATGGTCTTGTCAATGTGTAGTCGTACTGCTGGGCCTTGAAAGCATCCGATGCCCCTGAAAAGGGGTGCGAAACTAGCTACTAGTTGGTCGAGGCCTTGTGATTGGAGGGCGCACGCGAACTGGATGAGGTGCAGGTCCACTGCTATGCGACAGCCAAGCAGAAATCCGGACCCTTCCCTGGACACATACACTTTGGCTGCGAGGCAGGACTCGCCGTGGGACAGCTCCGGTTGAAACACTCCGCATATCCGGAGAGGGGTGCGGGTCCCAAATGCTTATACCTGGACGTTGGTGTGGTGGAGGGTCGGCTGATCGGGCAGCTGTCTGTACGCGCTGAGCGCCATGAGGTTTATCGTGGCTCCAGTGTCGATTAGCGTCGCCACTGGGTGTCCTTTCACTTTTACTGTGCACATGGGTGCGGATTGTGGATTGTCCGACAGGGCATGCAACATGTGCACTATGTGTACCGTTGCGGCTTCATCGTCGTCCATGTCGCTGTTCGACGATTCCTCAGGTCCTGCTTCTAGAGTGCGTACTGGTCTTGCTGGGCCATGCCCCCGCCGGGCTGGTTTCGAGCGGCACACCTTGGAGAAGTGGTTGACCTTTCCGCAGGCACTGCACGTCTTCCCTTGCGCGGGACACGCTCCGTCATGCGGGAGTGGGCCTCCGCACCACCCACAGAGGCGAGGTTTTGGACTCTGTCCGGACTCCTGAGCTGTTGCTTTCCTGTGTTTTGGCCGTTGGCCACGGGCGTTGGATTGTACGGCGCACACTGGCTCTTCTTTGACCGTCATCGGGGCTTTCAGTTCCATATGAGCGGCTCTCGCTTTTGAAAGCTCCTTCGAGCGTCCCAGGGTTAATATATCTCGCATTGGCATGTTGTGTTCTTCTAGCACGCGCTCACGCAGCTTGGACGAGGCGCACCCTTGGATGAATTGCGCGCGCACTTCATCCTCTTCGTCGGGTAGGGTGCACGTGCTAACTAATTCCCTCAGCCTGGCGTAGAACACGTCAACAGATTCTTCCGGGAGCTGCTTTGCTTGCCGAAGGAGGAATCGCTCGTAATCCGGGTTCGCATAAGGCTCAAAGTGCGCCGTGATTGCATCCCGCAGCGTAGCGTAGGTCTTCTGGGGTCCAGCTTCGTGAACCGTTTTCGCGATCTTGTGGATACCTTTACCGCCCAAATGAAGCAGCATGGACCGCTGGCGCCGTTCTTTGATATCCGCGGCTTCGAAGAAAGTTTCCAGGCGCTCAACCCACTCTTTCCACCTCACCGACTGAGATGGCGGCGGGCCCGACACTTCAAAGGGCTCCACGGGCGGGACAGTGGTCATCGTGACGCCGGAGCGCTGCAACTACACTGCAGGAGGGTGGCAGAACAGAGCTAGTGGCGGTGAGTCCGTGCGGGAAACGGGCGTGGTGGCGACTGGGGCCACAGCGACGCAACGTGGCAGGGTAAGGGCACCCACAACAGTCACAGGGGGCTCTCCACAGCGAGCTTGCTTGTTGGCACAGAAAGGCCGCAGCGGGCAGGTGCCGATGTTCCACAGGCTAGGCTGGACCACTAGCCGTCGTGCTGGGGTGTAGGAGTAGCCGTGAGCCGGGGCGCGAGGAGCGCAGACGCTGCACGTGGTGCAGGAGCCAGGGCCTAAGCAGGCGCAGGCGAGGCAGGCAGAAGGGACGGGTGCGGTACCGCAGGCGGCCACCAGGGGGCAGCAGAGGGCACGCGCACACTCACCGCGACTCCCGGGACACCACAGGACTACGGAGCTCGGTTCCGGTCTGGGCGGCAGCAGAGAAGGCCTGGCAGGCGAGGAGGGCGTAGCGAGGCTGCCACGCGACGCTCCGGCAGCAGGTGTGGAGCGGGGAGCACCCAGAACAGCAGGCGAGGTCCCGGCCAAAGGCCGGCACTGCGATGGAGGCAGCGCACGGACAGAGGGTGCACGGTAGGTGAGAGTCACCACACTCGTCGCCAATGTAGAATCGTGGACCTTGGGAGGGCCTAAGGGCATGCACATAGACACGGGACACACAGTATGGTTCTAGGGTGATCCTGGACTGATCCCCGCCCAGAGCCCTGGGCACTTTATTAATTACATCACGTGGTCTCCGCAGGGGCGAGACCATTCAGCCTGCTTCCCGTGACGGGGGTCTCTTTTGCTGGCACTCCCCTGCTCACAGCGATAGGTGTGGGCTGGCCCATGTCCTATCGCGACATTACAGTTACATTAGCATTGCTGCATGTTTGACTTTCCACACCACTAAAGCTCTTTATATTCAGCTACATTATTAAGCAATTTATTAGTGGAGCATCCTGAAGGGCTATGCTGGTATACATAGTAGAGGCTACTTAACTGACAGGTAGGTAAACAACCTTACTCAGCCTAAGGATAGTTGTCCGAGTGCTGGTTGCCCACCCGTCCCTACCCAAAAGTTGAGACAATATTAGTACTTGAGGAAGTGCCTAGGATTATGTACTATTTGGACAAGAGCAGGACGACTAGACCCCAAAAGATTAGTAACTCTTTTTTAGACAGCTGTTCATACCACCACTTTACTGTAAATAGAACATGTGGGTTACTATCACATAGTTTAAAGGCACCTGAGGTTTAGTGACCTTAGAAACGTGAAAGGCTACCTCGACCTTGCGCAGGGAATCTAACTTTTATCCGCAGATCACATAATATTGCAGTCAGTGAAGTGACGTCCCAGGAAACAAAGAACAGACAGGTTGGGAGAGGGGGGCTGGAAACAGAGATGGCGGTGTGAGAAAGAAATGTAAGAAAGAGGGGCAGGAGAAGCAAGGAGAAAAGATAATAGGCTTTGTGAGCGATGGAAGTTGCACACGGGTGAGTTGGAGGTAAGGCAGGGGAAGGGCAGGATGAGAGAGAGGGCAGAAGAAGAAAATCGTAAAACTGTGGTGGGGGGTGGGTTTGGTTATTGAGGTCCCCTGAAGGGACTGCAGAGCCCACGGGGTTACACTTTCCAGGAACTATCATTTGCAGTTCCCTGCTGTTAACACTGCCGTCCCCGCAGCTATCAGTACTGCTGAATTCATTGGCGAGACAAGATGAAATCTGCCAGCTTTATTCCTGTTGTATGCTAGTCACATATGCTGCCAGGGATAGAAACTCTTAGCAAACAGACACTTAATTTGTTTTAAAACTGGAGTGCACTTCCTGTTGATTACACTTCCCGAATAAATCTCCAAGGCTGTTGTGTTTAGTAAATCTCTCTCCAACAGCTCTTGTTTTGTAACTTGGCCTTCCCAATACAGCTGTAAAAAAAAAAAAGGACAACACACGTCGTGCAGTCTTTCTACAGGTTATATTAGTGGTGAGCAAAACACTGAGAATAATAACAAACCAAGCCAGGGAGCACCAGCATTGTCCTGGTCTTCCCCTCCCCCACAGCCTGCCCAGTGAACACAACATATCCCCCAACATCTACATTTGTTTACTGCAATGAAGTCCTTGGCTTTGCGAAAAGAAAGCTGAGCAGCTAAGCAGAACTCGAAAAGCAGCCATCGTGAGGAAAACGCTTATGGAAAGGCAGTCAAGGACTATCTCAACAATAAAATGATTAGTTTACAAACTTTAGGGGAAACTTCGATCAAAGCCAATACATCTATGAGAGAACAGGAAGCCACAGAGAGAAGGGCAAAATGAGACTCACCGAGGGTGGCAGCACAAGAAAACTTAAAGGGTAAGACACACTGAGTCAGGCAAGTGCAGCAGAATCCCAGCGAAAGACACCTTATATGCAAGGTGTGCGCTTGCTCCAGCGCGGAGTGCAAAATCCCTCCCTACCGTCACGGACCAAAGATCTCACACACACACACTATCCATACATTCGCTGCTGGGGCCCATAACACCAACATTCACTCAACATCAGTCCGTGTGGGAGGCGATTATCCTTCCAAGCGCTGGAAATGAGAGAGGGAAAATTACCACTTCTACCCTAATGAGCAACAAATCTACACAACCTTCTAATACTCATTAGGCCCTAAACTTCACCTTTAGTATTCCTTTCATAAAACGGGACGGATCAGTTAGTTGTAGGTTTAAGTGACTTTCTAAATCTCTAATGAACCTTTTTATCAACACATTTCAATGAATAAACAACCCAACTCATTTCTGTAGATGTTCAAATTCAAATTTATATTAATATTGCAAATTAAATTATTCATTTGATCAAGTTGCCATTCATGTTGACCTATTCTGGCTAAAGTCGTCCTCTATGTCAAATCTGGCAGTCTCGCAAATCTATGCCCATCGATTTTAGTAGGTTCAGTTCAACAGGAGTTTGGGCATTAATTCAGTCCGTCAAAGATTCAGGCTAGCAGCTGTCCTTCAGTGTCACCGTCCTCTCCGTCAGCATAACGTCAGGAAATCGAGAAAGGCCAGAAACGAACCCGCCTCCACCTCTCTATTCTACCATAATTTATACTAAAATCAATATCAAATGTATCAAAGTTTTAGGCATCCGAGTTCGCTGATTGGACAATCAGGGATCATCCTTTTAAGTTCTCGCGAAAGTGACTTTTGGGTTATAACCCTTGTCAGTTCCGGTTCACACAACAGTCTTTGTTCGGAATATTTGGACGACGTCCCAGGCTGTCCTTGAAAGGTACATGTTCATCTGGGGTCAGGTCCAGGCCACTGTGTATCTGTTGTCAGCGCAGGCGCACTTCACCCAAGCCTTGTTCAGCGTTGGCAGTCGGTTAGGCACCAAAAGCAGCCATCTTTCAATAGGCCAAAATGGTCAACTTAAGCAAAGAAACACAAAATCGTAATTAATACATGGAAATGACTAATTAAATGTTATTCCCTCGCTAATACCCATATGTGTGTGTATTTATCCAGCAAAAAGCAACACTCAGTGCGGTTTATACTTACTAAATAAAGCACGAATCACAATTTACATCACAAAAGCGACATATATCATGCAATATTCTAATTGTCTATCATTAGTATGCGTACGAAATTTAGTTCTCGTATTAATTAAGCCATGCAGATGCAAATTCCACGTGTAATTCGTATATTAGTAAGGTTGGTAAATATTTTCCACATCACTCCAATCCATTAGTTCGATTATAATTAATTAACTAATCTTATTATTAAAATAACATGCAAAATGGGGTGGGTATACAAAATTTTGCATAACCCGCTCCAGTAATCCCCCCTTTGGTGATTTTATCACCACACCACCCAAATTTTATTCTGTCTTTACGGAATCTTTAAAATGTTTTCTTGCTCTTAATCATAATTCAGTTTCACCTACGTCTTCTCTTTTTACTGATTCGTACATACTCTCCTTCCACTCCTCCAATTCTTTCTCTTTCTTGTTTCTTTTCTTTTCTTTTTGAATTTTTGCTTTTTATTCTTTTCTTATTTTTCTTGTTTCTACAGCACATACAACATAATCTTATCACTAAAATTATGCAGATTACACATGTTAATGGAAACAATATTTTACCTATAAGAGTACTACCTATTTTTACTAAGAAATTCTTAATAGCAGCTATTTTCTTTCCAATTCTTTCCCAAACTCCTTCAACCTCCAGTGGCACAAGTTCATCATGCAATTCAGTAATATTCTTAATATAAATGTTCAGATCTTTGCTTTTGCCAGGAATGTAAGTACAACAATGTTGAAATTTCAACATTCCACAGACTCCACCCTCTTTTGCCAATAATAAATCAAGGGCAAGTCGATTTTGCATTACCATAGCAGGCATGGCAACCATTTCAGTGTTAACCAATAAAAATCCTCCAGCAGTGCTTGTTGACAAGCGAACCACTACTGTTGACAATTTTCTAATTCTATTTGCATTCAGAGTTATTCCCACTGCTGGTATCAATGCCTGAAAAATGTTACCTACAATTTCTGCCCAAGATTCTCTCTTGGTCCTTGCTAAATGATTACTTAAACTATGTACACCATCTTCTCCTCTATCCATATGAAAGATTTTTGGAAAGACCAGGCCTACGTAACATGTGCCTTACCAATGGTCTGACAAACGATAATATGCCCTGTTCCCACAAATAAAATATAATCCAGGAAAGACTGGATCTGTTCCACCTTTAAATCCCCATCCACCCATGATTCGATATGTATCATGGCACTCACTATTACCTAGAAAATAATTATCATATACAGTTTGATTCCGTCGAATGCAAAATTTTCCTTTCTGAGGCCAATCTAAAGCTATAGTTGGACTAGCTTCTCCTTTCAAGTGTTTTTCTTTCTCTATATCCCAGACTGTTTTCTCCACTTTTCCTTCTGCTGCTTTTCTTTGCATTTTCAATCTTCTCTCCTCAACCATGTCTAGGAATGTCTTTTCTTCCTTCTTCAAACTGCATGTTAGATTGTTTCTAAAAATATACTCTAATGTTAGTTCCTTAGTTTCTAAGAAAAATTCACCTAACACCTTAGCAGGTTTTACTTTGTTCAATTTATTATAAGAAGGCACTTGCGCAAAAATGTTATCTACATCTGAAAAATAATATTCTAATTTCCCTGTCTCATAAAATAAACTAGCTATTACACTACATGTTATTCCATACGTTGCCGGAAGGTGATGATAAGTCACTCCTTCAGAAACAGATGCAGGTAACTGCATACATACGTAGCAGTCCCGTACGTCCATTGTCTTTACATATTCATACAATAATTTTGAAAAAACATTATTAGAAAAATCTGTTATTGACCTGTCTTTATGTAAATAGTTATTATCTATTCTAGTTGGAACTACCTTTGAAATCTTCCCTATATTAGTTTTATTCTCACTATGTCCTTCTAATGTATCTATAGTGGCCTTAAAAGAAATGACAAGAGCAAGGATGCTCCATAAAAGCATTAATAATCCTGTACAACAACAACACATTTTACACCATCTTTTCATGAATGTACATCTACCTTTACTACTTTCTATGTTAGCCATCTTTGTTAAAATGGACCGTGTCTTTTGACTTAGCATCTTTTACTTCACAACTAGTTTTTCTAACCTAAGGTTCTAACACCTATTTGGTTCTACCAGTCTCTATCTTTTGATTCAATATCTTGTTTTCTTCATCAATAGTTTTCTTAACTTATTTAGTTTGGCATCTCATCGTTCTTCACTCTCCTCTCGTCATCCAAATATGCATTTTCCTGAGCTTCCGTTTCTTCTTCTCCAATGTCGGACAAGAGAACTCTCAGGATTTCCGATTCTATTTCATCCTCAACCACTTTCAGTACAGTCTCCTCTGGATCTCCTTGACTATCTGCCTCTTCTCCCTTTTCAGGGAGAGCCACGTACGTCCATTCTGGTGACTTATACTTCTGGTTAGGTTTCCTTGTTCTTCTACTCTCTTTGTCTTCAGTTAATTCGTCTTCTTTTGATTTGTCTTGACTTGTCACTTCATTCACCTGTTCAGCTCTCTGTGAATTCACTCGTGTCAGTCTGTATCTCAGTTTCCTTATTTTATTGGGCCAAACATCATCTCTTGCAACTCTTTTTACTTTACTTCCTTTGTCATTCTTTTCATTCCTCCAAGCTCTCTTTCTTATTACTCGACCTTCAGGTATTTCATTTTCACTCTCTTCAGACTCTGTCTCAACTTGCTTTGCCTTTTCAGCGACTTCTTCTTCCACCACTTGTTTTGTTTTCCCTACTTCTGTCCCTCCTCGGATCTGCGACACGCAATCTTCCTGCTGGCTACTTGTCCCTTCACCTAACTGGATGTTGCAGTTCCATACACCTCCTCGGGGGTCTTCCGCAGAAATCTGTCCCTCTCTCTCTGTACCTATCCCTTGTTCACTTAAATTTGATACTTCAGGTGGAATTTCTCTCAGTCTCTCATCTGGTACTTCCTTTTCACGAATTTCTCTTGTTGTGTCTTCAGTACTCTTCCCTCTTTTCTTTCTGTGTTCTTTCTTAGAACCCTGCGCTAATTGCTCATTTCCAGAATCTCTGGATTCAGAAATCTGTAATCTTCTTCTCAGAGAGCTACTTCTGGGGACTAAAGCTGAACTCTGTTCTGTTCCCCCCCTTTCAGAGTTTTCTTGTGTCTTTGACCCTTCGTCATCTGACTCAGTACTTGATTCTGATTCATCAAAGTATTCTTTTCCTGTGCTGTCCACTGGATTTGGAATTCTCAAAGTATGACTGGCATGGATCCAGTTCTTCAGTCCAGCGCACTTCACAGCTGTGGTCAAAATGACTTGTCGTGGTTTTCCCCACCTTGGAAATAAACAATTTCTTCTTCTGTGGACCTTTATCCTTACCCAATCACCTGGGCTCAGATCATGGGCTGGCTTCTTTTCAGGTGTGGTGGCATCTGGTCCAACCTGATGAAACACAGAATGAACTGCGTCAGCCAGGCCTTTACAGTATTCCAACACCAAGTCATCAGTTATTGTCATCAGCTTGTTGACTGGTATAAACACATGTCTCATAGCACGTCCCATGATTATTTCATGAGGACTCAATCCTGTAGTTCGGTCTGGAATTGACCTTATTGTCATGAGTACTAGAGGCAAGACATCAGGCCATTTCATACCTGTGGCCAAACACATTTTCCCTATTCTATTTTTGATAGTACCATTCATCTGTTCAACCACACCAGAAGCCTCTGGTCGGTAGGCACAATGTAGTTTTTGTTGTACATTCAATGCTTCACAAATCAATCCTACAATCTCATTATGGAAATGTCCTCCTCGGTCTGACTCAATTGTCACTGGGAACACGAACCTGGGGATGAACTCTCTCAGCAGTAGCTTAGCTACGGTCAACCCATCATTTCTTCTTGTTGGGAATGCTTCCACCCACCTAGAGAATAGGCAGACCACTACCAAAACATACCTCAGTCTGTTACAGGGAGGCATCTCAATGAAATCTACTTGCATTCTGGTGAAAGGCCCTCCTTCCCGACCTATTGTTCCCAGACTCACTACTGTCTTCCTTCCAGGATTGTATTGCTGACATATTAAGCATCTCTGACAAAGACTTTCTGCTACAAGTCTGAATTTTGCATTGTACCAGGTATGCTTAAATGACCTGATCATGGCATCTCTCCCAATATGTCCCTGGCCATGATACATCCGTGCCATGGTAGACATCATGCTATCAGGCATAACTGGTCTTCCATCTCGATAGACCCACACATGATCCTTTTCCCTTGGGGCACATCCTGCTTTTACTCACTGTCTCATTTCCTCATCTCCTGCCTCATCCTGCAATTGTCTTACCTCTTCCCAAGTTCCCACAATGTTAGTGAACATCAATGAGCAAGAAGACATTTCTCTTTCCTTAGCCCGATTGACCGAATTCTGATTTCGTTCACAATACTGCGCCATGTCGTCAGCATACCTATTCCCGGTGGCAATATAATCACCACCTTGACTATGAGCAGCACATTTTACAACAGCCAATTGTTTAGGCAGCTGTATCGCCTCAAGCAACTTTCCAACCACTTCTGTATTCTTAATGGGAGTTCCACTCGAGGTCAGGCAACCTCTTTGTAGCCATAGTTGGCCGAAGTCGTGGAGGACTCCAAAGCCATACTGGCTGTCAGTTATCACAGTCACTCTGACACTCTTTCCAATCTTGCATGCTCTAGTCAAAGCCACAATTTCTGCTACCTGGGCTGATTTCACTCCTTTCAAATATGATGCTTCTATTACTGCTGCAACTGTGCATACTGCATACGCTGCACTCAGCACTCCTTCATCTGTTCTCAAACATGACCCATCAACGAACATCACAAAAGCACTTTCTGGCAAAGGTACATCTTTTATGTCTGGTCGTGGTTTTGTACAAAAATCAAGTACATCCAGACAATCATGATCCACTTCATCTCTTACTTCCACAATCTCAGCATCAGGCAACAAAGTTGCAGGATTCACATTCACACATCTTGCAAGACTCACATTAGTTGCACCCAATATGTCCTTTTCATACTTAGTCAGCCGACTGTGTGTCATATATTGAGTACGACTCCTTGTCAACAGAATTGCTACATCATAGGGTACAAACACTTACAATGGATATCCCATCACATTTCCTTCACTCTGCTCCAAACTTCGACATGTTGCAGCCACCGCTTTCAAACATCCAGGTAAACCTACAGCTACTGGATCTAGCATTGATGAAAAATATGCAATTGGTCTTCTCATTTTTCCATGTTTCTGGGTCAACACAGAAAGTACACATCCATTTCTCTCACTGCAATACAACTCAAATTCTTTTTCATAGTCAGGCATACCTAATGCAGGTGCTTCACACAAACCATCTCTCAATTGTCTAAATGCTGCTAATTCTTCTTTGTTTAATTCAAGGGGATCTTTTACATCACTTCTCGTTAATCGCACCAAAGGCTTTGCGATCAAGGAGAAGTTACCTATCCACTGACGACAGTACCCAACCATTCCCAAAAACATTCTTACTTCTCTTTGAGTCATGGGAGCTCTCATTTCTTTTATTATTCTAACTCTGTCTATTGTTATTTTCCTTAGTCCTTTCTCAATGTTGTGTCCCAGATACTGTACTTCCTCCTTGCAAAACTGTAATTTTTCTGGTGACACTTTAAGTCCTCCATCTGCCAAATGATTCAGCAAGGCTATTGTATCTACCTCACAGGCTTCACGTGTTTTTGACGCTACTAAAAGGTCGTCAATATTTTGGACCAAAACCGAGCTTTCAGGCATTTCTAAACTCTCCAAAGACTTCTTTAATAACTGATTGAATATTGAGGGGCTTTCTGTATACCCCTGTGGGATTCGGCACCATGCCAAAATACGCTCACCAAAATGAAATGCAAAAATTTGCTGACATTCATGGTGCAATGGGATGGAAAAGAAAGCATGACACAGATCAATCACTGTGTACCATTCTGCATCATGGGGAAACTGATATAAAATCACTGACGGATTTGGTACAATGGGACAACATGATACCACAATTCTATTCACCTTTCTCAGATCTTGCACTATCCTAAATTTCCCATTAGGCTTTTTCAGTCCCATTATCGGTGAATTACATGGACTACTCATTATTTCTCTCAAAATTCCTTGCCTGATCATTTTCTCTATCACAGGAGTTACACCTTCAATTATTTCAGGTGTCAATCTGTACTGTGGAACATTTGGACATGTTACTCCTTCTTTTACAGTTATTTTAACTGGATCTACATTTCTCATTAGTCCTACATCTTCTCCAGTGAATTCCCAAACCTCTGCCTTTACAGATTTTCTCAGTTCTTTTGGTAATTCATCAGGGTTGAATACAGCATATGTTTCAGTAACTTCACTTTCTCTGTTAGCTAGGGTCATCTTACACAATACATCATCATCTGGTGTTTCAAAAGCTATTCCATTCGTAGTACAAAATATAGTGCAATTCATTTTGTACAACAGGTCCCTACCTAATAAATTCACAGGACTGGAGTCACACACCACAAAGCGGTGCATTTCTGAAAATTTCCCTATGCTGACTTTCACTGGTTCTGTAAGATATGTCTTAATTTGTCTGTTGGACACACCAACTACTTGGATCGTTTCATCCGAGAGAGGAAGATTCTTAACATCAGCTGATCTAACAGTTGATTGAGTAGCACCAGTATCCACTAGGAAAGTAATATTTTCATCATTAACCCTCCCATCTACAAAAGGTCCTGTCTAGTCTACTTCTAGAGTTGCGCCAAGTACGCACTCTTCTTCCTCCCTACGGCACCGTCAATAGCTCTATTCTGCGTCACTCTCATCGCGTTGCAGCCAATACTGCGAGACAGCGGTAGCACGTGGCAGCTTATTTACCTGTTCTTCATTGTAGAATCCTGATTCACTACTATACTTCTGTGTGTTTCTGCTCTGTGGAAAAGGCGGTTTTGGTACCTGATTCTGTTGGGAAACAACTTGCTGCTGTTGCTGCAGTTGACCACTCACCTCATGCTGCACCTGTGGGTTCAATGATGGATTTTCATTGTTAGTACTCGGGGGAAACTTACACTCGGATTTCCAATGCCCTATCCTGCCGCAATTATGACACGGAAATTTCTTTCTAGCTTCTTCAATGTTCCCTTTGTACTTCCCATTATTAAATTTTGGCTTGGTCCCTGCTTGTTCCACCAATTGTGCTTCCTGTCTCTCCGCTACCTTTACCTGTGCCCACATTGCCTTCTCCTTTAACTTCCGCTATTTTGCTTCAATTTCGTCACTGAATTATTTAGCATGTCTCAATACTTCATCTATTTTCTTGTTTTGCCAATCTACCGTAAGCTGTTTAATCATCTCACCAATTTCTGGACGTAAACCATATAGAAATCTGTATACAAAATGGCTCAAATCCTTTTCACTCAGATTCTCATCTCCGCTAAACTGTTTAAAAGCTTGTATTAGCCTCTCGTAGTATGCATGCACTGATTCTTTACTTTAGGGGGCACTTTATTTTTAAGAAATACCATAACCTGCTCATATTTCTTCATGGGTCATGTGCTCCTGTGTTAGGATCCCTAGGATATTCCTTGGTTGGCCAATTTATCATTAGCTTACACTCTGTCCATAGATCTGCTGGTACAATTATGTCAAATAGACTTTTCAAATCAATCCATAGTACTTTAGACAATTTCACAAATCTGTCTACCTGTTTGTACCACTCGACGGGCTTTTCGCGTAGTCGAGGAAAGTCATTCATAAAATACAAAATATCCTGTCTCCTCCATGGGACATGTACATATCCTCCTCCTGGAATCTCTCTCATAGGGCATTCTGTCACTACCTTCTCCTTTTCTCTTAGAGGAAAGGCTGAAAATGTCTTATCTGAGGCATCATCTCGTTTTCTATACCACCTGTTTCTCCATTTATCCGCGTCTCCTCATTTTCTCAGCAAAATGATTATGTCCTTAATTTGACCTATTCGTCCTGTGGTGTTCATATTCTCAATGTCCTTTTCAGTGAATTCTACTCGATATGGTTTCTGTAATGCTTTTACCTTTTCAAAATCAATACCCATTTCATTTGCTACTTCTTCTAACCTTTCATGCAAATTTTTCGCTCTCCAGGTCACACTTTTGCACAAATATAATAGTTCTTCATCCTGATAGGTTTTCAATTTTTCTGTTGGGATAGTCCCTACGATTAATTCTTCCAATACCATTCGTAACTTGGCCACATCAATTGATTGAGATTCTTTGTCTTTCCTCTGCAAGCTTCTCAACCATTCACTTAACTCGTCTGTTGATGGTCCTACTGGTTTTTCTATACTTCCGTGTCCAAAATCTTTTTGTGTTTCTGACACTGTCTCTATCATTGTCATACGTTTCTCTGCACAATTCTGATCTACAAATGGATTATTTGTAAAATTTGGTTACAATACACTCATTGTCTGCCTCCATGGATTCTCATTTTGACTCACTCTTGGTTGTTCTACGGGTTTATCACTTCTGTAAGGGACTGTCAAACAATGCTCACTGTCCTTCTGTTTGTCAAAAATAGGCATTACTGGACCTATCGTTACTGGAACAGTTACTGCTTCTAGATTCTTAGTCAATTCTCTTATTTTCTCAGTTAATTCCAGGGTTGTTTTCGCTAATTCTGCAGAATTTTCTCCATCTGTTCTTCCTTCCGATCTCTTTTCTACTTCCCTGGTACCACTGTTTTTACTCAAACTTAGGGATTCTGGTTCCGATTTTATAATTCGCATCGTTTCTCTCATTGGGGCACTTGGAGTTAACATTTCTGGTTCTGGTCGATACAGTGGTGGATTTTTATAGAACATATCATCAAGAACATCATCCTCAGACATTTGCTCCATACCCTCTCGACTCCAAATTATGCCTCTTTTCTACACACTTTCGTCCTTCATTCTCTTCTACATTTCTTACAGGGAACACACCCTCAGTCATCTTGCCATCTTTTCATTCGATCGCTATGCGTTTCGTGTCCATTTGGTCTTCCAAACCAGTACCTATATCATCTACCACTTCTTTGTCTTTCTCGTTCATGCATTTCGTCTTCCCATTCTGTCAAAGCCTCAAACTGTGTCAGTCTAGGTCTTGGTTCCAAATTCATCATGCTTTCCCTCAGATTTCTTAAAACCGCCTAATTAAATGAACCATGCTCTGGAAAAGCTAATACTTGGTCGTCCTTGGTGTATCTCACCCAGTTATCCAACCAAATACAAGTATGGTACCCATATTTCGCAATCACAAAGGATGCAGGGGTTTTCGGGGGAGGAAGTAACTGTCCTTCCCTAGTTTTAACTGATTTGTCCTTCTTAAACCACTTCTTGATTCTCCCTAACCAGGTATTCTTTTCTTTCTCTGGTCGGTCGTAATACATTTTCTTGTCTTTCGCGCAACGCTAGCCCCTCTTGACAACTGTACCGCTAATCTATCCAATCACAGCGCGACTTCACACTAACGCACCAATTCAGAGCTTCCACGTCACTGTCACAGTCCTCAAATCCTAGCGCGACTCACACTAACGCACCAATAAGGAGCGTCTACGTCACCCTGTTTCCTCCAATCCTAGCGCGGCGTACACTAACGCACCAATCTGGGGCGTTTCACAGTTCTGACCGACTGTCCAATCCCAGCGCGGTCGTTTTGACGTCAGCAGCCGCTGCGGCAGTTCCTGCTTCTGGCTACCCCTCCTTTACAACTCTGCTCAATAAGTTCTTGTTTCAATTTCTACATTTCTGTTAGTAACAACATAGAACCATCTCCATTGTCTGCTTCGCTAACTAAAGAACAGCAAAAAGACCTTTCTCACGAGAATTCCATCTTTCCCGAGAGCAGCGCTTACCTCTGCCCTACTACGGAATCATTACTTCCGTTGATAAAGTAGCACATCCCTCTACTACACCCTTCTAGCAAGCATTACCTAATTGTTTCTCTAGCATTTAAGACACATAGTTGGAGACCCAATGCTCCTGAGAAATAAACCTAGAGCTTCGCAATCAACCCAAATGCCTTTGCATTCATACTCTTTCACACAAGAAAAAGTAGTACATTCACACAGAATCCTGTCTTTCCCGAGAACACCGAACAGTCTGTTCTACTACAGAATTATGTCATACGTTAACAAAGCAGCGCTTTCCTCTCCTTTGTCTTTCTAACCAGCTCAGAGAGTACTTATTACCTTTCCAGTGATAAGCGTTATCGGAATGCCAGTTGGATCCCTGGTACCTAAGACCAGAATTTCACAGGTAACCTTCGCTATCATACACTCTTCTTTCACACTATAATTGTCTCTAATGGCAACACATGACGATGCTACCGAATCGAACCCAGACAATGCGCCGTGCAACTTCAATTGTCACACGTTTCCCCTGTGTACCTACAGGGCAACAACAATTCCGTCTTTCCCGAGAGCAGCGCTTACCTCTGCTCTACTACGGAACCGTTACAAACTTTCGACTTCCTACATCCCAGAAGCCGTGCAAACAACGTATAACTCAACGCAAATCAACATAGAGTGTTAGTACATAAATCAATACCAATCAATAACCAAAATTAATAAGCAATGTAGAAGCAATAATCACTAAACCAAAACAATAACAACCATCATCTTGCTACCAGAAAAACTGCTCCAGAGCGGAGTGCAAAATCCCTCCCTACCGTCACGGACCAAAAGATCTCACATACACACACTATTCATACATTCGCTGGTGGGGTCCATAACACCAACATTCACTCAACATCAGTCCGTGTCGGAGGCGATTATCCTTCCAAGCCCTGGAAATGAGAGAGGGAAAATTACCACTTCTACCCTAATGAGCAACAAATCTACACAACCTTCTAATACTCATTAGGCCCTAAACTTCACCTTTAGTATTCCTTTCATAAAACGGGACGGATCAGTTAGTTGTAGGTTTAAGTGACTTTCTAATTCTCTAATGAACCTTTTTATCAACACATTTCAATGAATAAACAACCCAACTCATTTCTGTAGATGTTCAAATTCAAATTTATATTAATACTGCAAATTAAATCATTCATTTGATCAAGTTGCCATTCATATTTACTTATTCTGGTTAAAGTCGTCCTCTATGTCAAAAAAAGGGTCATTTTTCACTGCAAAACCACGTTGCGTTTTGCGCCGTTTCCTGTCGCGGGCACTATGCCGACCCGCACAAGTGAGGTACCATTTTTCTCGTAGGACTTTGGGGAACGCTGGGTGGTGGTAAATTTGTGTGCGCCCGGTGATGCCACTACTTTCCCACCCCAAAATGTGTGAAAAAAGTGATTTTTTGAGCTAAAACTGAGGTTTGCAGGGGATTCTGGGTAAGGAAACGTTGGGGGATCCACGCAAGCCATACCTCCCTGAAAGCCGCCGGGTGTCTAGTTTTCAGAAATGCGTGTGTTTGGTAGGTTTCCCTAGATGGCCGCCGAGCACCTGGCCAAAAACCAAAGTGACCCCCCTTGCAAAACCAGGTGGTTTTGCGATAGGCCATTTTGATGTCACCTCACTACGTTTTGGGCCCTTGCCTGCCGCGGGTACTTGGGCCTCCCACACAAGTGAGGCACCATTTTTACCGGGAGACCTGGGGGAAGGCTGGGTGGTGGTAAATTTGTGTGAGCCCGGTGATGCCACTACTTTCCCACCCCAAAATGTGTGAAAAAAGTGATTTTTTGAGCAAAAACTGAGGTTTGCAGGGGATTCTGGGTAAGGAAACGTTGGGGGATCCACGCAAGCCATACCTCCCTGGAAGCTGCAGGGTGTCTAGTTTTCAGAAATGCATGGGTTTGCTAGGTTTCCCTAGGTGCCGGCAGGGCTAGGGTTCAAAATCTACAACTAGTCACTTTGCCAAAAAAAGGGTCATTTTTCACTGCAAAACCACGTTGCGTTTTGCGCCGTTTCCTGTCGCGGGCACTATGCCGACCCGCACAAGTGAGGTACCATTTTTCTCGTAGGACTTTGGGGAACGCGGGGTGGGTGGAAATTTGTGGATCCACACAGATTCCAGAACTTTCCATCACAGAAATGTGGGGAAAATGTGTTTTTTTTGTCAATTTTTTTTTACGTTTGCAAGGGATTCTGGGTAACAGACCATGGTGGGAGGCAGTCAAGTCACCCCATCCTGGATTCCCCTGGGTGTCTAGTTTTCAGTCAGCCCCAATACACTAAAGCCTGTCTGGGAGGTGGTTACACCTCCCTGTGACAGGAAACCTATTGTCCAGGCCTCCCCTACCGGAGTTTCGGTCAGGAGCAGGAGGCCAGATTTGTGTCTGTGGCTGCAGCATCCATTTTGTGATGCCAGGACTTTTAAGTTGGTACCGGGTATACCGTGGCTGTCATATCTCTCCCCTAGACGGGTGGGATCATACCCCCCACCAGTTACTGGTGTGGGGGTATGATTCCAAGGTGTTTGACACCAAAAATGACATGTTTCCGTGCAGCCAGTCCAAAGGTAGCATTTACAGTTTAGTTATAATGCACTTAAGAGTAGGCTGCACTACTGACAACCCCGGAGGATAGATTTCGAAGGCTGCAGAGGGGCTCAGCTCATGCCTGGGCACCCTCTCACATATTACCAAGCACCCTGCATTCAGGATTGATAAGGCCTGCCATAGGGGTGACTGATAGGTTTCTATGTGCAGTGATAGGTGAGATAGAGTGAACCTACATCTCTGTAAGGGGGGTATGCACCACCTTACCCAGGCTGCAGTAGCAGACCTGTGGTGACATTTTGGAGGGCTTCCCAGGGGTGGCATAATACGTGCTTCAGCCCCTGGTAGGCCTCTGGGGTACCTATGCCCTGGGTACATAGTATACCATATACTTTGGACTTATAAGGGCACCTCAGAATCCAATCTGTGGTGTACCTAAGGTACTAGGAATCAATTTAGAGAGGAAGCAGCTAGGCTGGGGTCCTGAAAAGCAGGGCCCCAGCCAGACTAAGGTCGTAAAACAGTGAAACATCAGCCAAAAGTGGGTGTAACCATAAGAGGCAGATCCTACTCCCCTACATATATATATATATATAGAGAGAGAGAGAGGATGAACTCTAGTTTTGCGAGATATGCAGCGGGCATCTTCGCGGCCGAGCAAAGCCGCTAAACATCAAACAAGAAGGTCGCCCCACATGAAGATGCCGCTACGAAGAGTTGAATGCCTTTATTTTGAGATTTTCAGCATAGCAGGTAAGAGTCCAATCTTCATATTTCAAGGCCCAACGCGTTTCGAACAGCTGGTGTTCTTGATCACGGGCAAATGAGCAGAAAGCAGCAAGCATGATGAGGAACACCCTGATAAGTATTGAAAGACCCGTCCCAGTGGGCGTATGCTGCTCGGCCGCGAAGATGCCCGCTGCATATCTCGCAGATCTGGCGTTTGGAAGTACCGAGCGCTGTTGAGCGGAGGGGCCGCTTTTGAGACTCTTTTTTATGAACAGTATCGCAGTGTCTCCAGTCCCATTCTCACCCACTGGTGATATACTGAAATACAGCACAGACTGTGGCGGCACCCATACCGGGGAAAAGGTGAGGAACTACAAACACCAGAGTGCTTTGCAGCATACGCCCACTGGGGCGGGTCTTTAAATACTTATCAGGGTGTTCCTCATCATGCTTGCTGCTTTCTGCTCATTTGCCCGTGATCAAGAACACCAGCTGTTCGAAACGCGTTGGGCCTTGAAATATGAAGATTGGACTCTTACCTGCTATGCTGAAAATCTCAAAATAAAGGCATTCAACTCTTCGTAGCGGCATCTTCATGTGGGGCGACCTTCTTGTTTGATATATATATATATATATTTATATCCGACCCAACGCTGTAATTCCTCCTTTTCTGAATCAGCAGCAACCACGGACAACAAATGGCTTCCAAACAGTCTTTAATCTGAGCATCAGACAAACGATTAACTCTACGCGTTTCGGGATAACAATCCCTTGCTCACGAGTGTAGCGTTAGTTAACCAGGAAGTGTTATACATAGTCATGTGATTCAATTTTGATAAACAAAGAAAACAGACTTTGCGGTTTTCCGTTGCTTCACGGAGCCGCTTTGTTCATTTCAATGCAACTTTGCATTTTGTCAAAAGAATTCTAAATTAACAATTCATAGATTAGAATTTACAGAAAAACTGAAAAATACAACAGTTATGTTCTTAATTTACGTGCTATGATTATACACTATTTGAATTCAATAATAGTGTTCGGCTTTTCGGGTGTCATACAGAACAACCCGTGACGGATAGAACCGTGGTGACATTTGGATCTGATATGCAGATTGAAATCATAAGTTCCGCCATCTACAGTTGGGTATTGCCCAAATGGGCATAATGTCCAAATGCAGCTAATCACTTCTTCTAAATTCGGATATCGCCCAAGTGTATTATTTGTGAATGCAGTAGTGAACTGTACTCCAGAATAGGTTCATACATACTGTTATATTTTATATGAGATTCTCCAATACACATGGCATTTGCAAAAGAAATGCATTGTTGAGTTTCTCAACTGATTAGACTGTATGATGAGAAATATCAAGTGTTAGCCCGGCCAGACAACAACAGTGTCCTCATCAGTGGTTTAATTAGAAGTCAAATACTCTGGGAATCCATACATTGAGGGACAAGGGGTGGTACTGGGAAGGGGGTAAGGTCAGAAGAGGCAGAGTTTGGAAAGTAGAGTTTGGCAGCCACCATATACATCTATTTAAAAAATATCTTCTGAAAAGAAATTGGCAACAAGGAAAAATCTATTTATCAGGGAAACTAAACATACACACAGATTAATCTTGCATTCCTACAGTGTATGCACATCTCCTACTCGGGGGAGGGGTTACACAAAGTAAAAAACCTGCCACCAAGTCATAGTTTCTCTAAATACTTGTGTTGTGATAAACTATGCGCATTTGTTTCCTTCATTGCATTGTCATCTAGGTGTTAGGCTCCAAACATCTCTCATCTAAGATAATATTTGAACACAAGGCGAACCGATGAGCCTTTAAATAAGCCTTTGTTTATGCCCAGCTGGAAGTGAATATAATGAAATGCCCTTTCTGCCTGCAGGTTGCTGCTCCGAACGGAATGCATACAGCATGTGGGAGCTACTAAATTGTGTCCCAGTGTCAGGACAAATTCAGCATATTTCCCTGGGTGGGGGGACCCAGACTTAAGAGTCTGGGCCCAGGGGAATAGGGTCCCCTGGGCCAAAATCGGCCCAGGGAGGGGGTCCATGCAACCCCCTCTTCTTATAAAAATACATTTTAAAAAAAGGTCGGGCCTCAGGGGATGGGGGCCCTGGGGCCAAAATTGGTCAGGAGGGGGGCACACGGCCCCCTTCTCCTAATAATGTTTTTTTTAAAGGCTGGCTCCGGGGGAAGTCATCGGAGGTCCCACCCTATTTCTCAGCAGCTCTGCAAAGGGTACTTCTTTCACATAACTGGTTAGGGGTTGAAGTCCCTTTTCCTACTGAGGATCCTTGGGGGCCAACAACTCCTATTACCTCTAGAAAGTCCTACACAGCGGGACTGCTGAGAGCCCGTGGGAGGCCCAGCACACTTTCTTCACCAATCTGCAAACACACCTCCTGGTGCAGTACTAGGTGGAGTATGAGGTCCCCTTGATGCTGAGAGTCTTTGGAGGCCAAAAATCCCTCCTGTTGCCTACAGTACGTCCCACACAGCAGGACTGCTGAGAGCTCATCAAAGCCCCACCCCCTTTTTCCACCGCTCTGCAAACGCACCTTTTTGCAAACTACTGGTTGGGGAATGAAGTCCCCTTGGATGCTGAGGGTCCTTGGGGGCCAACAACCCTTGATGTTACCTCCAGTAAGTACCATACAGCTGGATTGCTGAGAGCTCATCCCAGGCACCACCACCTTTCTCCACCACTTTGCTGCAAACATGCCTCCTGGCACACTAGTTGCTGGGGGATGAAATCCCATTGGATGCTGAGGGACCTTCAGGGACAAGAACACCTCCTTTTACCTTCAGTAAGTCCCACACAGTGGGATTGAAGAGAGCTTGTTGGAGGCCCCACTCCTCTTCTTCAATAGTTAGGAAATAGAATTAAAAAACCTTAGAAATTCACTGAAAATAACAAAGGTTTTTTGGATGTTATATTTAGGAATTAACATAATAAAAACCTTGGAAATTCACTGAAAAAACAAAGGTTACAGTGACCTTATAGTTAGTCTCGGATTTCAGTCATACAAATCCATAACAATCCAGCAGTTACAGTTACCTGAGCTAACTACAACTCATGCCCCTGCAATGCACTGCTTCTGACCTCACATATTACATCACTCATGACATGGTCAGTGGCATCTCAAAGGAAATCACTGACAACATCATCTGGAGAACCACTCACACCCTATACAGTCTCTCATACACTCACTCTCACACCCACAGAACCATTCACATGCCTATTCACATATCCGTCCAACTTGTCACACACCCACTCACTCATCCTTGCAAACACTTGCATACCCACTCACTCACCCATACAGCCAATCACACAACCATTCATTCACTCATACACCAATGTACACAACCATACTATCACCCATACAGCTACTCACAAACCCACTTAATCAATCATACAATCACTCGGACAGTCAGTCACTCACCCATACAGCTTCTCAGCAGACCTATTGACACACCCATACAATTATTCTAACACTGTCACAACCACTAACATACCCATTCACTCATCCCTACAAGCACTCAGACAAATACTCACTCACCCATACAACCACTTACACAGACACTCACTCTCCAATACAGTCACTCACTCACACACCCACTAACATAACAAAACACTCACTGAAACAGCCACTCACCCACAAATACAGCCACTGACACAGCCACCAATTCACTCATACACCCACTCATATACCCATTCATTCTCCAATACAGCTACTCACACAGCCATTCACTCACCCATATAGCTGGCCACATACCCACTAACACATTCACACAGCCACTCACACCAACTCACACACCCATACAGCCACTCAGACATCCACCCACACACTGATACAGACAGTAAGACAGCAATTCAGATGACATAGGTTGAAAATAGTATGACTAATTCCTAGTACAGAAAAAAATTATTTAAATTATGCTGTAGCTTAGCATACATCTTTAAGTCTCAGATAATGTTATAAAACACTTGCAGTCATGTGATGATATCATTAGTGATGTAATTTGAAATGTCATGAGTGATGTCATCAATGATGTTACTGACCATGTCATGAGTGATGTAATATGTGAGGTCATAAACAGTGCATTGTGGGGCGTAAGTTATAGTTAGCTGAGGTAGCTATAAATGCTGAATTTCCATGTTTTTTTTACAAGTGAAATCTTAGCCTAACTACAAAGTCACTGTAATCTTTGTTTTTTTAGTGATATATATATATATATATATATATATATATATATATATATATATATATATATATATATATATATATATATATATAAATATATATATATATATATATATATATATATATACACATAAACTGAAAAAAACATAGGCTTAGAGGACGTTATAGTTGGAAATTAGCAATTAAAAACCTTCGAAATTCACTGAAAAAAACACAGGTTTCCGGGATGTTATAGTTAGTTGAGCTAACTATAACACGCGTTGCCGCAATGCGCTGCTGATGACATCACATATTACATCATTCATGACATGGTCCGTTAGTTTTTCCGAACTTGAGACTGGTCGAGGCTAAAAGGCGCTATCTAAAATCAATCCAATTTAGATACAATAGCGCATCTGTGCAGAGTTTGATCTCGCTTTTTAAATCTTCCCCAGATGAATTTGTGTGTCACAACTTGTTTACATTTTTTTTAAACTTTTTTTAATCTGTATTGAATGTTAATGTATATAATTATAACAAATGTTTTATATGAAATTTGCTGTTTTCAGTAGGGAACTAAATCAAATAAACTAAAATTAGATTAAACTCAATTAAAAGACATGGACATCACTGATGACATCACCCAGTGACTGCGTGTTTCTGTAAAGTTCAAATATGTTATATATATATATATATATATATATATATATATATATTTAGGACCTATTTTCCATAGGAAGTCTGCAACATTCTATTCCCAATAAGTCTGGCGCCGGTTGATGAATCTTCGCAAAATTTTCCAAACTTTTGGCCAGCTCCGGTCTGCTCCTATCCTGAAAGTCTCGGGGTGATTCATCAAGCAGGGGCCGAGAAAAAAGGGGTGTCCCAAAATGCATTTTCCCCCTGCATTTTCCCATAGGACCTTCAGCCGCAGCTACAGCCCGAACTGCTCAACGGAATTGCACCAAATTTGGGAAAAAGGTAGTCCTCAGTTCAGACTCGTGCCTTTTGCTTAAATGGTGTTAATCTGTTGAGTAGTTTCTCAGAAAATTACAGTTAAAAGTACATATATATCTATGGCCTCGGAGGATCCGTGCACCCTATGCGCACACTGAGCACACCCTCTGCGCACCGTGCGCTCACCCTCCCGATCACGCGCTGAATGCTAATTGGCTGTCAAATGGTTGTCAAAATTCAAAAACAGGAACTGTTGGCAGCCATTTTGTGCCTCGGTGAAAGCGAGGCTAAAGAAGTAAGGGAAATAAGTGTGTGAAACATATACAGGGGGCAGGGTAGAAATACTCTAGACCTGCTTAGGGGGACCCGCTTTTATTTTTTATTTTTTTAAACGGCAAAATGTGCGCAGGGTGAGCGGATCTGGCCGTAAAAAGAAACCAAAACGAAGCGCGGGCTTTCGCACTTCCGCGCTTCCTTAATGATTAGCCCCCGGGAGGCAAAATCCTGGGGGCAAACACTGTACCAATCATTGGGGGGCAAAGGGGGGCCCCCAAGCCCCGGGGACCGCTACCCCCTGGGGCTAGAAAATAAATAGGGTGGGGGGCTGAATGGGCCCCCCAAGCCCCGGGGACCACCAACCCCTGGGGCTTTATTGTTTGGAGGGAGGGGGGCTGTGTGGCCCCCCTCCTGGAGCCCTCGAGGGCCCTGGAGACCGCCACCCCCCAGGGCTGGCTCCTGCAGTGTCCTGGGGTGCCCACCCCCAGGACACTGTTGTTTGCTATGAGAGGGTGGAAGTCTCCCGCCCTCCCATAGCAAACTTCGTTTGGATTTTGAAAGAGAGAGCAGTGAAACCTGCTCTCTCTTTCAAAATCCAAACCATATTGCTTTTCTACACGGGGAGCTGCATGTCAGCAGCTCCCCATGTGGAAAAGCAATGCCGGCTCCCGATGTTTTTATATGCTCCGGGGGATGGGGTCCCCGGGGATAATAAAAATTAGTGATAAGGGCTTTTTTTTTACGGTAAAATTAGGAGTCGCGCATCCAGCGCAGCTCTCAGCGCGCCCCCTGGTGTGCACGCGTTGGGTGCGCGACTCCTATCTCGTTGGGTGCACGATTTCTCTTGCATAGGGTGCATGGTTCCTAACGCGTTGGGTGCGCGACTCCAAGCAAAAAAACCCTGAAATTTTTGGGAGATCAACATCAAGCTTATGTGTTTCGTTCTTGAGTGGCTCTAAAAAGAGCTGTTGTGTTCATTGAGAGTTGTTGGTACTTATAATTAAGTACCTATACAGAGTCTAAAGTTGTTGAGGAAGACTCTGTTTCCTTCATCAGTAAAGTGTACACCATCTCTCCTATACATCTCTTGCATATGAAAACGCAGATTGTTATTGTAAATGGACCCCATTCTATAGTCTCGGAGAAAAGCAGAAACTGATTTATTCACGTTTCCTAGCTTTCTCAATCTGTGAACAAAAATGATTGGACCAGTTCCATTTCTGACTTTGGCATATGTGAGAATAGACAAAGGCAGTTTGGGGGAAAAGTGAAATCCATTCTGCAAAGGTGTCCTTGATAAGCATTTCCAGACCTACCTCAGTCAAAGTGCCTAGGTCATTGCCACCACAGTGCACAATTATGAGGTCAGGGTGTTGGAGATGCATAAAGGATTTTACCAATGGCATCAATTGGTGCCACTTTAACCCTCTCTGTCCAATCCATTTAACGTCTACATTTGGCAAACCTAGGTCTTTGTGAATGCCTTTGTTTTCTCCATACCTTTGACTCCAGAAAATATAGCTGTGTCCCACAATCCACACTCTAAACATCTTGAAGGGAGGTCTGGATGCACTAAGATGGTCTCTGTAAATGAATTGGCAGTTTGAAAAGTAAGATTTTTCTAAAATGATGGATAAGATGCAGTTTTGAAAAAAGAAAATAAATGATTGGTTGTTTGACAACCTTCTACCCTGAAAACTAGGGTGCATATTTCTGTTTTTTAAATGCATGATTCTTATTAGTCAACGAAAACTGATTGAAAGGAACATTATATATGATAAGCTGATATGCTGAAAAGTCAAGCACACTTGCTGTTTTGATTAGCAACATTGTCTGCTGAACTTGTGACCTGTGTGCTTAGTTAAGTGTTCCTTGAACTGTTTCTATGGTAACAGGCAGAAGGCAGATTGGGGGTAGGATTCAAATTTATGACATTTGGAAAGGGTTGAAATGTGTAACCAATAGAAATGTGTGTTAGCTTTTGAATTAATGTGGGAAGGAATGTGATTTGATGTTGACATGTATATGTGTGCAAAATGAGGGGGAAACTTTGCTATTCTTTGGTTTTGCTGACAGGTGAACAGAGCAGAGATTCTTCTTTGAGCATCTTTGCAGACAAACATCGGTGCTTACCTCCTATCATTCACAAGCAATTTTCCAAACAGAAATATGTTACTTTTTGTAACATAGTTATAGCACAAGACACTCTTTTATATTTACAAATAGAGGAACAGGCACTCTGTGTACTTTTTTTTCTCAATGTAAATACGACCTCATCATACACACCACTTTACGTTGAAAGGGTGTTCTATAAGTGTTGCTGTGCGTGATTGCACAGAATAATCATAGAACAAGACACATCTCCAGATTTATCAAAAATAATAAATCTGGACATGTGTGTGAATGCTGCACCATTCTTCAATTGGTGTAGCAAAGCACAACAAGGAGAATTGTTTTCTTTTCTCCTCATTTTTTAGCCTTCAATACATGCTAAAATGCTCAGCATACATTGAAGGAGAAAAATGCCTTTACTGATTGTTTTTGTGCAGGAAGGTGTGTCTTCCTGCACAAAAACAAACACCACATGACACAGATATCCTTGCACCATGGTGCAAGGGTGCCTGTGTCACCATATGGCTGCAGTTTAAGCAGCCGTGCAGAGAGAAGCATTGATTTGCAACATATTTATGTACAGATGTTGCATCCCTGTGCTTCGGAAGTACTACAGCACACTGCAGTTAAAGAGGTTACTGTGTGATGCTGCAGCACTTCCTCATAGTTCTGCACTTATACATACACCATACACTACTAATGCATTTGTTCAGTCAATTACACACTACACATGCATTCATCTAAACTTTCACACACTAACAAACAAATAATAGCTCTTTTTTAAACCAGGAAAGTTAGTTCTTGCATTTTATGCAGAGAACTTTCAATGTGGCAACAGTACTCGGCTGTGATGCCTCTGAAGGACCAGGAAGAACTCGCATTCTTCGGCACTCTTCACGCGCCAGGTTGACTGGATGCATGATCTTGAGATGCTTTTTCATGCTGGCTGTACCACATGAATACTTTTTAGTTGGATTGCCACGGGAGAGCATTCGTTGACATATCTTGCATGTCACTAAGGTGGCATTAGTTTTGGTTTGCCCCTCTGGAAAAGTAAAATATTTCCAGACCACAGATGAGTATCTTTCTGGGTGTGGTGGTTCAACCAGAAATTCATCTTCAGATGAATGAGCAGATGCTGGAGATGCCTGCTGCCCTGAAGCCATTGTTTGCAAAAAAAGTTTGATCTAAGTGTAAACTTAGTCAAAAAAAGTTCTTCTCTGCAGAGAGATGCTCCTCCAAAGAAAGTCTAAGAAGAATGATTGAAATGGGTGGGGCCTTTCAATAGTTAGAATAGGAAGTCTAATGAACCAATCAAATCTCTTTTTTTCAGGTCACATGGGATCCGCGCACTGTGCGCATTGGCAGCACGCATCGAGCGCGAATCCGCAAAATTGCATTGAAAAGCAATATAGGATGATTAAAAGTAAAAATATATTAATTTTATGAGTAGCTTAGATTATGTCTTCCCTTAATATTTACATGAAATACATATATATATGTTTCTTGACATTTAAAATATTTCACAGGATTCGCGCACCCACTGCGTCAACCACGCACATGACGTTTCGCGGAAGCGCGCGAGCGTCGCGTAACATACTTCGTATGTGGCGCGTATGGGCTTGGAGTCGCGTACCGGTCGCATAGCAATCGCGCACGATAATACGTACCCAATGCACACCGTACGCGGATCCTACACTACAATCATAAAATGGCGACTATGTTCTGAGCAGGGATCGAGAAAGGTGCGCATAGGGTGCGCGAATCCAAAAAATAATTGAAAAAAAATAATAATAACAAAGTATTAAAAATATAGTTTAAAGAATATTAAAAAATAAATATAAAAAATAGAGATAAAAAAATTTACAAATATCGTTTTTAAAAAATTCATTAAAAACAAATATTTATTACTTTCTTAAAGAAATAATTTAAAAAACTTAAAAAAATCGTGAAAAACAATATAAAAAACATAAATAAAGGAATTGATACACTGAAAAATAAAGATTTAGAAATCCTATGAAAAACTATAAAAATCATAGGTTAGAGATAAGTTATAGATAGGAATTAGCATTTAAAAAACCTTTGAAATTCACTTACAAGACCATAGGTTTCAGGTATGTTATAGTTAGGAATTAGCATGTAAAAAACCTTTGAAATTTACTGAAAAAAACATAGGTTTCAGGCACGTTATAGTTGGGAATTAGCATTTAAAAAACCTTTGAAATTCACTTAAAAAACCATAGGTTTCAGGTATGTTATAGTTAGGAATTAGCAAATAAAAAACATTAGAAATTCACTGAAAAAACCATAGGTTTCAGGGGCGTTATAGTTAGCTGGACATTTCCCTCGTACAAAACCATTGAAATTCCCCCGTTATAGTTAGTTCAGCTAACTATAACTCGTGCCCCCACAATGCACTGCTGATGACGTCACATATTACATCACTCATGACATGTTCAGTGACATCACTGATGACATCTCAAATGACATCACTGATGACATCACTGATGATGTCATCCATGTGATCATTTGATGCATCTTCTCACAATCTAATATAACCTTTGCTACACCCACTCTAAATTACATACTGCCACTCTCAAAACCATAGACACTCCAACACCAATAAGTACATACCCCATCACAGAGTCTAAGGTCTACACATCCATCCACTCACTCACCCGTACAGTCACTCATAATTATGGTCACTCAGTACAGCACTATCATATGTACTCATACACCTAATAGATACTCACACACCACTACTCATCCTTAGAGGTACTCACACACGAACTCAGTCACGCAAATAATTAACCACACTGCCATTTACTCCCCTATACAGTTATGCACACACTAGCTCAATTACTCATACAAATACTAGCACATTCTTATGCTCTTATAGAATCAATGATACAACCACACACTCATCCATACAGCCACTCACACGATCACACACTCTCACTAATAGCCATTTCTGTACTCCAACATACAGATATACTGCCGTTCACATATGTACTAAATCACACATGTACTAATGAAATACATATCCACTCACTAACACAACCATACACATATTCACCCACCCATACAGTCCATCACCGACAGTCTTGAAACCATGCACCCAGTGAATCACCCACTCACACATCTATGCACAGTCACACACATCCCACACACACAAACACTCAGGCACCCATACATATACTCAGACAACCAATCAATAACTCATATAGATACTCATGTAGCTATTCACAAACCCATGCAGCCGCTTACACACCAACAGACAGACGCATACAGACATTCACACAGTTTAGTAACTAACCCATGCATTCAGTAAGATACGTTTAATCACTCACTTATACAGTCCGTCACGCACCCGCTAAATCCTCCATACAGACACTTAGACATCCACTCATTCCCCAATACAGCTTGCCATATATATAAAACAAAATTAAACTTTACAGAAACACACAGTCACTGGATGATGTCATCAGTGATGTCATTCGAGATGTCATCAGTGATGTCATCAGTGATGTCACTGAGCATGTCATGAGTGATGTAATATGTGACATCATCAGCAGTGCATTGCGGAGGCGCGAGTTATAGTTAGCTGAACTAACTATAACGGGGGAATTTCAATGGTTTTGTATGAGGGAACTGTCCAGCTAACGAGAACGCCCCTGCAACCTATGTTTTTTCAGTGAATTTATATATATATATATATATATATATATATATATATATTGTATAACGATGGTATTCCTTTGCGAGCAGCACTCGAAGAACGGCGTAGGTTACCAGCCTAAATACAGGGTGTGGACAAAGTTCGCCAAGTGGGTTGGTTACAAGCAGCCCATCACGTCGCCTGACACGTTTCGCTGTAGAGCTTCTTCGGAGGTTCCGGTGAAAGGTACGTGCAGCGGTGTACTAACTCTCCCATGAAATAGCCAATTCAAACACGCCCCTGCATGGGGCTACCAATCACAATTATTCCAGGCATTGTGGGAGATATAGTATCCATGCAGGGGCGATTAAACGTATCTTACTGAATGCATGGGTTAGTGCGAAAACTGTGTAAATGTCTGCATCAGTCTGTCAGTTCGTTTGTGAAAGGCTGCATGGGTTAGTGAGTAGCTACATGAGTGTCTATATGGGTTATTGATTGGTTGTCTGAGTATCTGTATTGTTGCCTGAGTGTCTGTGTGGGCGTGTGGGGGGGGTGTGACATAGATGCATAGATGTGTGAGTGGGTAATTCAATGGGTGTATGTGTTCAAGAGTGTATCTCTGAAGGGCTGTATGGGTGGGTGAGTGTGTGTATGGGTGTGTTGGTGAGTGAATGGGTGTCTCATTGGTACATGTGTGAGTAACTACATCTGTAAAAGGCAGTATATTTGAGTGTTGGAGTATATAAATCACTTCATGTGAGAGTCAGTGATTGTGAGCCTGGCTGTATGGATTAGTTTGTGCTTGTATCAGTGATTGCATAAGAGAGTAAGTATGTGTTATTATCTGTATGAATAAGTGAGGTGGTGTGTATATAACTATATAGGTGAGTAAATGGGAGTGTTAATGATTCTTTGCATGACTGACCAGGTGTGTGAGTAACTCTGGATGAGTGGCAGTGTGTGAGTGTCTGTATAGGTGTATGAGTGCATATGATAGTGCTGCATTGATGGGTGACTGCATGTGTGAGTGTATGGGTGGATCTGTGTGTAGACCTAGGAATCAGTAAGTGGGTATGTAGTAACTGGTATTGGTGTGTCTATGGTTTCGAAAATGGTAGTTTATATTTTAGAGTGGGTGTATCAAAGGTTATATTAGGGTGTGAGGAGGTGCCTCAGACTAGCACGTGGATGATGTCATCAGTGATGTCATCAGTGATATCACTGACCATGCCATGAATGATGTAATATGTGACCTCATCAGCAGTGCATTGTGGGGACGCAAGTTATAGTCAGCTCAACTAACTATAATGGCCGAATTTCTCTGGTTTTGTATGAGTGAAATGTCCAACTAACTATAACGTGCCTGAATCCTATGTTTTTTTCAGTGAATTTCTAAGGTTTTTTAAATGCTAATTTCTAACTATAACGTCCCTGAAACCTATGTTTTTTTCAGTGAATTTCAAAGGTTTTTTTTTATGTTAATTTCTAACTATAACGTCCCTAAAACCTATGTTTTTTCAGTTAATTTCAAAGGTTTTAAAAAAATGCTAATTTCTAACTATAACATAGCAGTCGTGTTTGCAGAGTGGTGGGAAAAGGTGAGTGTGGCCTCCGAACACCTCTTAGCAATCCCACTGTTTAAGATTTACTTGAGGTAACAGGAGGGGTAGTTAGCCCCCAACGTCAACCTTGGGGGCCAACTACCCCTCCTACTACCTCCAGTAAGTCCCACACAGCAGGATTGCTAACTTCTCATACTAGGCTATGTCCCCTTTCTCCACCACTCTGCAAACGCACCCCCTGGCGCGTTCTATGTTGGGTGATTAAGTCCCCTTGAATAGTGAGGGTCCCTGGGGCCAACTAGCCCACCAGGTACCTCCAGTAAGCACCACGCAGCTCGATTGCAGAGAGGTGGACACAGGCCATGCCCCCTTTCTCCACCACTCTGCAAACACGCCCCCTGGAACGTTCTAGGTTGGGGGATTAATTCCTCTTGAATACTGAGGGTCCCTGGGGGCCAACTTGCCCACCAGGATACCTCCAATAAGCGCCACAGAGCTCTATTGCAGAAAGGTGGACACAGGCCACGCCCTCTTTCTCCACCACTCTGCAAACGCACCCCCTGGTGCATTCTAAGTTGGGGGATTAAGTCCCCTTGTATAGTGATGGTCCCTGGGGGCCAACTAGCCCACCAGGTACCTCCAGTAAGCACCACGCAGCTGGATTGCAGAGAGGTGGACACAGGCAACACTGCCTTTTTACACCACTCTGCAAACGCGCCTCTTGGCGCACTGCTGCTCGGGGGATAAAGTCCTCTTGTGTCCTGAGGTCCTCACCCCATCGCTCCACTCTTTTAGTCACAAGATGGCTGCCAACACTTCCTGGTTTGGAGTGTTGGCACCAGTCAGAGTGAAGATCATGCCCAGGACGGTTTGCGAACCCTCCTCTGTGCTCGGATATCGATATATTTTTATTTTTTATTTTTCAGGAACTACTGAATGGATTTACCCCATTTAAAAAAAGGTCTCTCTCTGAACCAAGGGCTACCTTTTTGCCAAATTTGGTGTAATTTCGTTCAGCAGTTCGGGCTGTAATTCCTATGGAAATTAACATGGGGAAAACGTGTTTTGGGGCCCCCCTTTTTTCTCGGTCCCCACTTGACAAATCACCCCGAAACTTTCGAGACAGCAGCTGACCCGAGTGAACCATTGGTTTTGAAAATCTCACGAAGATTCGTCAAACAGCACCAAAGATATTGGCAAAAGAAAAAATGCAATTTAAATAAAAACGAGGTCCTCACTATAGCTACCTACTGGCGACCGCCAGTAGGTAATATATACATATGTTGTTTATATCTATGTAATACACTTTAAGAAAAAAAGAGAAGGGAGAAAAAAGTGTGTGTTGATTAGAAAAAATGACATATTTAAACTTTACAGAAACACACAGTCACTGGATGATGTCATCAGTGATGTCATCAGTGATGTCATTTGAGATGTCATCAGTGATGTCATGAGTGATGTCACTGACCATGTCATGAGTGATGTAATATGTGACGTCATCAGCAGTGCATTGCAAGGGCACGAGTTATAGTTAGCTGAACTAACTTTAACGGGGGAATTTCACGGGTTTTGTACGAGTGAAATGTCCAACTAACTATAACACTACTGAAACCTCTGCTTTTTTCAGTTATTTTCTAAGGTTTTTTAAATGCTAAGTTCCAACTAGAACGTGCCTGAAACCTATGGTTTTTTCAGTGAATTTCTAAGGTTTTTTAAATACTAGTTTCTAACAATGCCTACAGAAGTATGACATGTGAAGAAAGAAGAAAAACGCACAGAAAGAAGCAAAAGAAATGCAGAAAGAAACAACAGAAGTCCACAAAGACAAAAAAATGCAGGAAGAAGCAAGACATGTGCAGAAAGAACCAACAGAGGAGCAGAAAGAGGCCTTGTTGCAAAATCATCAGATGGGTACTGGTGGTGGTGGTAACTGACTCTGACTAATCAGGACTAGAGCCAGTGCTATGCTATAAGACACTTAGAATACAGTGAAAACACCTACATACACTAGGGAACACTATGCGCTGGGGTACCCCTGTGATTAGCATGACCTCCTCTGTAAGTCCCTAGTACTAAATAGGGCATGGGGATTAAAACTACCTCTTAAAAAACACCATGAGGCGCGTTTGCACAGTGGTGATGTGTGCAAACATGCCCTGTGGCACGTTTTAAGTTGGGGGATTAAGTCCCCTTGAATACTGAGAGTCCCTGGGTACAACTAGCCCACCACGTACCTCGGGTAAGCACCACAAAGCTGCGTTGCAAAGAGGTGGTCCAAGGCCAGGCCCCATTTTGCACCTCTCTGCAATGCAACTCTGTGGCACTTACTGGACGTACCTGGTGGGCTAGTTGACCCCCAGGGACCCTCAGGATTCAAGGGGACTTAATTCCCCAACCTAAAACGTGACACAGGGCGCGTTTGCACACTTGTGACATCAGGCCACACACCCTCCCTGCACCACTGTGCAAATGCACCCCTTGGTGCGTTGTAAATTGGGAGATTAAGTCCCCTTGAGTCCTGAGGATCCTTGGGGGCCAACTAGCCCACCACTTACCTGCAGTAAGTGCCACAGAGCTACATTGCAGAGTGGTGTAAAAAGTGGCATGGCCTGGGCCACCTCTCTGCAACGCAGCGCAGTGGCGCTTACTGGAGGTAAGTGGTGGGCTAGTTGGCCCCCAGGGACTCTCAGGATTGAAGAGAAATTCATTCCCCAACTTAAAATGTGCCACAGGGCGTGTTTGCACACATGTCACCTCAGGCCCCGCCCCCTACCTTCACCACTCTGCAAACGCGCCCCGTGGTGCGTTTTAATTTGGGGGATTAAGTCCCCTTGAATCCTGAGGGTCCCTGGGGTCCAACTAGCCCACCAGGTACCTCCAGTATGCGCCAGGGAGCTGCGTTGCAGAGAGGTGTTCAGAGGCCCCGCTCCTTTTTACACCTCTCTGCAACGCAGCTCTGTGGTGCTTACTGGAGGTACCTGGCAGGCTAGTTGGCCCCCATGGACCCTCAGGATTGAAGAGGAATTAATTCCCCAACTTCAAATGCATCACAGAGCGTGTTTACACACATGGCACCTCAGACCCCCCTCCCTTCATCACTCTGCAAATGCGCCCGTGGCACGTTTTAAGTTGGGGGATTATCCTACCCATGGGTAGGATAATTCTAGATCGTATACAGGAGTGGGCGGAGGAAAATAACATCTTGTCTGATTTGCAATTTGGGTTTCGTGAAGGCATGGGGACAATAGACCAAGCCTTAAATCTCTCGTTATTGATCGACAAATATATAAATATAAAGGCAGGAGCGCTCTTCATGGTCTATGTCGATTTATCTGCAGCATTCGACTGTGTGAGTCATTCAAAACTATGGACTATCCTGCTTGAATTGGGGCTGGATGTAACCATAGTTACCTTTGTGAGGGAACTCTACAGTAATGCGACAGCCAGGGTAAGGTTTGGGACCGGAGGAGAACTTACTGCGCCATTTGGTGTGGAGAGGGGCGTTAGACAAGGCTGCGTTCTGGCTCCATTCCTCTTCACTCTTTACACGAATGGATTAGAGGAGGAGATGTTGAACGAAGCCCGTGACCTCCCCATGGCAGCCAATCGCCCCATACCAGCTCTCTTGTACGCCGACGACGTGGTAATACTGGCCCGTACTCCAAATGAACTTCAAAGGGCCCTAAACAAATATGCATCCTTCATGGCAAAGCTAGATTTAAAAATTAACATAGGGAAAACCTTTGTCATGAAAGCAGGCAAAAAAGGAGTAACTAAAGCTAAATCCATATTCCTGAAAAATGAAAAAATACTGACCACTGATAAATACCCTTACCTAGGTGTCATGATGGACCACAAATTAAGTTGGAAGCAGGCAGTGGAGGTTAGGAAACTACAATTTATGAGAACGACAAAAGCACTCGTAAATTTCTCTAGGAAGTTAGGTAGAAAACCACCGGTTGAAATGATTAAAATCTATAAAGCTAAATGTACATCGGTGGCATTATATGGAGCGGGAGTCTGGGGCCACGTAGCAGTGGGCCCCATTCAGGCAGTAGAAAACACCTTTCTGAGATACCTGCTTGCTCTACCACCCTCCGCCGCAAATTATTCTTCCCACCTAGAATTGGGCCTCCCTTATATTACTGACCTGGTGAGAATCCAACCATTGCTATTGTGGCACCGAATTTGGTCATCGGAAAAAGCAGTTTTTACCCAAAAAATCATTCAAGACTGCTTAGCCCTTGATAATGTGCATAAATCTAAGTGGTTGGTTTACATTAAACATTTTTTAACGGATCTGGGGGTACCAGAATACTATGCTGACCCTAACTCGATTTCCAAGATTTCTCGTAAGTCCTTTCATAACCTTTGCTCTGACCATCTAGAAGAGTTACGATTAACTTCAGAGATTATGAAAGAATCGGTCAGACATAGTCTAATAGTTCAGTCTACATTTGGTATTCAACCATACCTAACCTTAAACTTAACATCATATGAATTGTTCTTATTGGTCAGGTTTAGGCTGAACCTTTTTCACCGGCTAGTTCTTTTCCCGTTGGGAAGTACTTGGGAGAAAATCTTATCACCCTGCCCCTGTGACGGGATTTCCTCCCAATCTACTATTCACACCATTCTCTTTTGTAAATTTTACGAGGAACATCGGAGAAAACTTCTAATCCCAGTCCTAAAGAGGGAGGGCTTTAGAACTTGTCGCCAAGCATTACTCTTCTTACAATTATTGGAGGGCGAGAGTCTGACTTATATTGTATTAAACTTCTTAAAATTTATCATGAGGCATAGACCAAATTTAGGCTGATCTTATATCCTTGTTCCCAGATGTTTCTTACTTTATTGCCATTTTAAATTTGTGATGAAATTGCTGTGTAATATTTCGTTTATTGTATTTTTAAATTAAGTAAAATTGTTTTTTTTTTGTTTGTTTTTTTTAAGTAATTTTGCTTTTTAATGCTGTATTTGCACATGTATCTTTTATGACCTTTCTTCGGGAGGTCGAATAAAGAAAGTTTTGATTTGATTTGAAGTTGGGGGATTAAGTCCCCTTGAATACTGAGGGTCCCTGGGGTCCAACTAGATCACCAGGTACCTCCAGTAAGCACCACAGAGCTGGGTTGCAGAGAGGTGCAAAAAGGGGTGTGGCCTCTGAACACCTCTCTGCAACGCAGCTCCCTGACGCATACTGGAGGTTCCTGGTGGGCTAGTTGGCCCCAGGGACCCCCAGTATTCAAGGAGAATTACTTCCCCATCTTACAACACGCCAGGGGGCATGTTTGCAGAGTGCAACAGGGAGTGGAGGGGCCTCAGGTGCGATGCTGGTCTTTTTTTATTTATTTATTTGTTAAAGAAGGGGGGCTGTGTTGCCCTCCTTCCTTTTCCATTTTATGGGCCCTGGGGACCCCATCCCCCAGGGCCTGACCCCAATTTAAAAAAAATATATAAATATTACGGGAAGGGGGCCGCGTGGGCCCTCCTCCCATGGCCAATTCTGGCCCCAGGGACCCCATCCCCGTGGGCATGGCCAAATATTTTTTTTTATTATGGCGGGGCCAGGCACCGGGGACCCCATCCCCCGGGGCCTGGCCATTGCTTTTTTCTTTTTTTGTTTGGAGGGGGCTGCTCGGCTCCCCTCCTCAGGCCACTCCTAGCGCCGGGGACCCCATCCCCCGGGGCTGGCCCTCTCCTTTGGGGACCGTGGGGGCGCCCCAATGCCCCCACAGTCCCTGCTGGCTCCCCACGTCCTGCGGGAGCCGGCATTGCTTTTCCACATGGGTGCTGCTAACATGCAGCTCCCAATGTGGAAAAGCAATCTGCTTTGCTTCATTGAAATGAGAGCAGGTTTCCCTGCTCTCGCTTCAATGAAGCAAAGCAGTTTGCAATGACAGGACAGGAACATATTTTTTAAATGCTAAGTATATTCACTGAAAAAAACATAGATTTTATATATTTATACATATATTACCTACTGGCGGTCGCCAGTAGGTAGTTATAGTTAGGACCACGTTTCCATAGGAAAACCGCAACATTCTATTTTGAATAACTTTGGCGCCGGTCAACGAATCCTCGCGAAATTTTCAAAACTAATGGGGCGCTACGCTCCGCTCTTACCCTGAAAGTCTCGGGGGGATTCGTCAAGCGGGGGCTGAGATAAAAGGGGGTCCCAAAACGCGTTTTTTCCCATGCATTTTTCCATAGGACCTTTAGACACAGCTACAGCCCGAACGGCTGAACAGAGTTCCTTGAAATTTGGCAGAGAGGTAGTCTACAGGTCAAGGAAGTGCCTTTTGTAGGTTTGGTGTAAATCTGTTCAGTAGATTCTGAGAAAATAGCCTTTAAATCAATATATATATCTGAGCCAGCTTACGGTGCGCTTACGGTGCGCTTACCGTACGCGTACGGTGACGTGCGCGAGCGCAATTCTGATTGGCTGTTAAATCTTAGTAAACATTCGAATCGGTCGAAACCAGGAAGCGGCGGCCACCATTTTCTCTCTCGCACTCTGAGTGGTGCAGCATAAACAAAGACAAAAAACATCTAAAGGGGCAGTATATTCAGTTCTTAACCACCCAGCATTGATATAGGTGTCCCCAAACAACCCCCAAGGCCAAAAAAACAATTTCATTTATTTTCGAAAAATCGCCGATTACGCTTACCGTACGCGTACGGTAAAAATTATTGAAAAAAAACCCAATTATCCACACTCTCTCCACCCCGTGTGCAAATCGTGCCCGAAGGGCACCATTTGTGCATGGCATATATATTGTAGGAAATGTCTAAAGAAAACCTTTCACAACGAAGCACATAATATGTCCCCCATGTGCGCACGGTGCGCGAAGCGCATCGTGTGTACATGGCCCATCCCGCGTAACGTGGGCACCGTGCGTGCACGGCACTAACTGCGTAAAGTGGGCGCGCACCGCGTGCTCATTGTGCGCGCACGGAACGAACTGCATTAACTGGGCGCGCACGCCACGAACGGCGTAAAGTAACTTAGCATTTAAAAAACCGTACAAATTCACTGAAAAAACCATAGGTTTCACACACGTTATAGTTAGGAAATAGCATTTAAAAAACCTTGCAAATTCACTGAAAAAACCATAGGTTTCACACATGTTATAGTTAGCTAGACATTTTACTGATAAAAAACCAATGAAATTCCCCCGTTCTAGTTAGTGCAGGCAACTATAACTCACGCGACCGCAATCCTCTGCTGATGACATATGTGTCTTTATGAAAAAAAAATATTTGTAATATATGTATAGCTAAAATTTAATGGAAGAAGACATGGGCAAATAAGTGTCTAAATACAGTATTAGCATCAGCAGAGGATTGCGGTCGCGTGAGTTATAGTTGCCTGCACTAACTAAAACGGGGGAATTTCATTGGTTTTTTATCAGTAAAATGTCCAGCTAACTATAACATGTGTGAAACCTATGGTTTTTTCAGTGAATTTGCAAGGTTTTTTAAATGCTATCTCCTAACTATAACGTGTGTGAAACCTATGGTTTTTTCAGTGAATATATATATATATATATATATATATATATATATATATATATATATATATATTTGATTTTTACTTCTATTTTTTTTAATGATTTTTTTCTGCCGTGCGGGTACGCGCACCCCGCGATTTTTAAAAAAAAATGTAAAATGTATTTTTCATACTTTTGGGACCTTCTTGGACCCCCTGACAAACGCTAGGGGGTCTGCAACTCTCTTCGTTGCCCCCTTTTCACGTTCTCCACCTTTGTTTATCAGTGTGAGACACACAAAATGGCGGCCGACACTTCCTGATTTTGACCGATTCGAATGTTTACAGTCATGTAACCACCAATCAGAATTAAGCTCGCGCACAGCAGTGTGCGCGTACGGTAAGCTTACCGTACGCGCTCGGAGCGCGCCTATAGATATATATATTGATTTAAATGCTATTTTCTCAGGAAATACTGAACAGATTTACACCAGACCTGCAAAAAGCACATCCCTGACCTGAGGACTACCTCTCTGCCAAATTTCAAGTAATTCTGTTCAGCCGTTCGGGCTGTAGCTGTAATCTTTTTTATAGGTTCAGAGTTCCCATTGAACGTTAGGATCATACGTGCAGTGTTAGATTCATCTTCGTTTCCTGGTAATCTGTCAGAAAAAGAAATTGTAGCAATCTGACAGATCACCAGAATGAAGAAAAAACAATGGTAAAAAGATTCAGAGAAAGAGGGTACCCGCAGTGGGTACTAAAAAGGGCAATGGACAAAATATCCAATGTTGAGAGAAACACTCTCTTAAAAGATAAATTGAAAGAGCACATGAATCTAACACTGCACGTATGATCCTAACGTTCAATGGGAACTCTGAACCTATAAAAAAGATTCTGGCACAAAATTGGAAGCTTCTGAAAAGTGACCCCATAATAGGCGACAGTGTACCAGACAGACCGAAAATCACCTATAGGAGGGGCCGCACTTTTAGAGACCTACTAATTCACAGTGACTTAACAACAAGTACTGTCCCGAGAGGCATTAATATCCAAGGCTTCTTCCCTTGCGGACACTGTAAGGCCTGTGCCAATAGTCGCATGGTGAAGGAATTCTGGAACACCAGTACTAACACGATGATCAGAATTAACCAATATCTAACATGCAATAGTACTTTTGTAATCTATGTACTAGAATGCCCATGTAAATTAAGGTACGTGGGAAGCACAACACACATGGTGAAAAAACGAATTCTGGAACATATGAGAGCGATTACGAACAAAGACAAACAATATCCTATCGCTCGGCACTTTGAAAGTTTCCATTTCTCAGATTGCAAAAAACTATCCTACTATGGGATAGAACAAATCTTACCTAACAAACGAGGTGGGGATCGGACCCTACGGCTTAGGCAAAGGGAATCAAGACACATCATTGGGATGTGTACCAGATTTCCAAATGGGCACAATTTGGATGAAGAGATGTCAATCCACTTACAATCTGATTGAATGACACGTAGTAATATCGATAGGTGTACTATTCTTCTTCCTTCTGTTCTCCTAAGAGATCCCGTTACGTTTTTACCATATGTTTTAAATTGACTTATCTGCATAACCATAACTATGAGGCATAACTAAAAAGATAACGTTTTGGATAGAAACATAGACTACCCTAGAGAATTATACTATGCAATGTGTTGACATGTATCTCTTTACTGAAATATGTTGTATACAATCATGTGTTTTTAATGACCAATGACTTTCCGTTTGCGTTCTCTCACTGTGGTTCTTTTCTCTCTTTTTTCTTGTTCTTCTGTCTACAGGAGGAAAGGAAGGGACTGTTGCCTAGAGGACCAAGGGGGTCCCTACCCTTTTCTTCGCTTTTACTTCCAGGCATTGGGCCTTTGACAACTATCAAGTACTTTACATAAGTTGAGGTTCTGGGTAGATAACCATGAATTTTGTATTTTGTTTTACGATGCACTAATCAGTCAGGATTATACTTTAACCTCTAACTTGATTACTGGTCACCTAGGAAACCAAGATGCACTTTTTTCTCCCTCTCTATGATATGATTCCGTTTTTATATATATATTTTTCATAATTTTGGCTTACACTGTTGGGTGTTTATAGGAATATAGATTTAACAGGGCAACTCAACTTGCCACATGCATACTTCAGATAACTTCTGTGAGAGACCCTAGATAGAAGTCTTGACCACCTTCACCACAAGATGATCCCTTTAGATGGACACTGTTGGATGCACCAATTGCATACATTTAGACATCTTTACACTTTTTACGCGCATGACTAAGTGAAATAGAGTCTGTGTTGCGCCACTATTGGGCGAATAGAGCATTTCTTTCGATCTACATGTTACTCTTGTATCGGCTTACTTGCTTTAGTGATTGGCCAGCAACCCCTTGTATAAGTATATTGTATACGCCTTAGGGGCAAGCGTTTACAAGTGGCGGTAAAGTGATTTCATTTTAGGCAGTCTGTTGCAACTATTAGGCGAACAGTTTGTGATGTGTACTGACCAAGAGACCGCATAAAGTTTCATTTGTACAAAGTGTAAGCTACCTGGCTTGATCACATAGTGCCACAACGGATCCTACAGGGGAAACGATACATAGCGGTTAAGTGATTTTATTATAGGCAGTCTCTTGCCACTATTAGGCGAACAGCTTGTGATGTGTATTTCCACGAGACCGCATAAAGTTTCATTTGTACAAAGTGCAAGTACTTTGCCCGATCACATAGTGCCACAACGGATCTCACATGGGAAACAACATATAGCGCAGGGCAAATGGATACATTAACTCAAGAGTAATTACGCGACTTTTTGACCACGAATTTATATGTTCGTGTCCAATACATCACTTTTAATCTTATCACTTTACCTAGTCACATTTTCACATTATTAGTTAGAATGATAGTTTCCATTGTGTAAAGTTATGATTTGCGAAGACTATAATGCATTCAATGTTTACTAATCAATAGTGACCAGCAGTACAAACAGAGTACAATATGGCGATGTGTGCAACTAACCTTTTGTTGTTACATGTACCAATGAGTGGGAGTCACGAAGTCCTCTTTCTATGACAACTTAACCTTTACGAAACAGTATGTAATGTGGCATTTGTTTTGAACACGCTGTGTGAACAAGCCCGTTCACGGGTGAAACGCATTGCAGCAGGTTTATGACGTAAATAAACCTACCTGTGTCTAAGTGACCTCCCGTTTCCCTGGTGATTTCTTGTCTCCGAGAGTGCGTATGGGACTCCAATTTTCGTTGATAGTATTGCCGGTTGTCTCCGCCGGTCCGCGCCACCCCTCCAGAAGGGGCTTGAACTTCAGAAGGAGTAACTTCGTGAAAAAAATAAATAAATATATATATATATATATATATATATATTATCTACTGGCAGTCGCCAGTAGGTAGTTATAGTTAGACCTATTTTCCATAGTAAATCCGCAACATTCTATTTGGAATAACGATGGCGCCGAATGACGAATCTTCGTGAAAGTTTCCAAAGTTTTGGCCAGCTCCGGTCCGCTCCTATCCAAATAATTTCACGGTGATTCGTCAAGCTGGGACTGAGAAAAAAGGGGGGTCCCAAAACGCATTTTCCCCATGCATTTTTCCATAGGACCTGTTGAGGCAGCTACAGCCCGAACTGCTGAACGGAATTACACCAAATTTGGCAAAGAGGTAGTCCTCAGTTCAGACTTTTGCCTTTTGCTTCAATGGTGTAAATCCTTTCAGTAGTAGTAGGAGTAGAAGGTTTTAAGACTTTAGTTACATTATAAATCATTTGTTGATGGAACCATACTCATCTTAGGAATTGTGGTGTGTTCTAAGGTGATTTTACCATGTGAAAAAGCCTTCTGCTGTGATATCATGAATCACGTTTGAGAGAAAACTATTTTCTCATGCTTTTCCCACAGAGGTTTGGAAGGTGATCTATAAGCTAAACTGAGAGCATATTTTCTGTAAATTCACATTATCTTTCTCAGTCATGTGAGAATGAAGTCTGACATTCTCAGTAAAACATGTACATCCAACAAGGGCAGAGACTGTCAGTTGATTCCTTTGTGTTCTACTGCAGCTTCCCAGAGTGTTCCAAAGAACAACTAGAGCGCTAACAGTCCTACTTATGATAAACGTGTGGCACACCTGAAGCCATCTTGCTTGGATTTAAGTGGTAACTCTTAAAACATTTAGTTTAAAAAGGAACAAAATGAGGGGGTTCATGTTTCCATAAAAAGTATGATTAGTGCTGCAGAAAGAAAAAATAGGGCACATTTTGAGTGACTTCTCAAATCCTCTTCTATTTCATTAAAAAATTCTGACATGCAGACTGAAACATGCACTTTGAATACCATCAGCAGACTTACCTGGTGAGCAGTAGCTTTACAACAGTGATCTAATGAGCAACTAGAGTGCTAACATTCAGAATTTATGGCAAATGTGTGACACATCTGAATGTCTTCTTGATGGAACCAAAGTAAAAAACTGAAAGTATTTCCTACTAAGGAGACTGCAGTAAATGAGGAAATTAGGAAACTTCATAACAAATAAATCTCCCAAGATGGCCACCAGAGACAAAAGAGCCCAAATGTAGCCCAAATATCACCCAGATGTAGCCCAAGTATAGCCCAATGACAGAATGTCCCAGAGTGCTCTAACGAACAACTAGAGCGCTAACAGTCTTACTTATGACAAAAGTATGGCACACCTGAAGCCATCTTGATTGGAATAAAGTGGTAACACTTAAAACATTTAATTTACAAAGGACCAAAATTAGTGTGTTAACTTTGCCATAGAAATTAGGATTAGTGCTGCAGAAAGAAAAATTAGGGCACATTTTGACTTCTCAAATCCTCTTCTACTTCATAAAAAAATTCTGACATGCAGACTGAAACATGCACTTTGAATACCAGCAGTAGACTTCCCTGGTGAGCAGTCGCTTTACTACAGTGATCTAATGAGCAACTAGAGTGCTAACATTCAGAATTTATGGCAAATGTGTGACACATCTGAATGCCTTCTTGATGGAATCAAAGTAAAAAACTGAAAGTATTTCCCACTGAGGAGACTGTAGTAAATGAGGAAATTAGGAAACTTTATAACAAATAAGTCTCCCAAAATGGCCACCAGAGACAAAAGAGTCCAAATGTAGCACAAATATCACCCAGATGTAGCCCAAGTATAGCCCAATAACAGAATGTCCCAGAGTGTTCTAACGAACAACTAGAGCGCTAACAGTCTTACTTATGACAAAAGTATGGCACACCTGAAGCCATCTTGATTGGAATAAAGTGGTAACACTTAAAACATTTAATTTACAAAGGACCAAAATGAGGGGGTTCATTTTGCCATAGAAATTATGATTAGAGCTGCAGAAAGAAAAATTAGGGCACATTTTGACTTCTCAAATCCTCTTCTATTTCATAAAAAAATTCTGACATGCAGACTGAAACAAGCACTTTGAATACCAGCAGCAGACTTCCCTGGTGAGCAGTAGCTTTACTACAGTGATCTAATGAGCAACTAGAGTGCTAACATTCAGAATTTATGGCAAATGTGTGACACACCTGAATGCCTTCTTGATGGAACCAAAGTAAAAAACTGAAAGTATTTCCTACTGGGGATAACTTACAGACCTCAGGATCGACGCTGGACTGCCTTTCCACATTCTTGCTGTCCCTGTTCTTGCTGTCAGCAACTCGCCAGACCCGCTGCGCGGGTCCCGCAGCGCGCCAACACAGCGCGGGAGCTTGCTGGACGGGGCTGCCTACCATCTGGGGGAAAAACCTATCTGGACCGGGGCTGCGAGCAGCGGGGACTCCATTGCCCAGGAGTCCCTGCGACCCCAATCATCAACACCTGGGCTGCTCTCCCTGGCCGCCACGCCCCCTTGCCCACGAGAGTAAAAGAGGATCAGTTTCTTCCTAACAGCGGGATAACTTACAGACCTCAGGATCGACGCTGGACTGCCTTTCCACATTCTTGCTGTCCCTGTTCTTGCTGTCAGCAACTCGCCGGACCCGCTGCGCGGGTCCCGCAGCGCGCCAACACAGCGCGGGAGCTTGCTGGACGGGGCTGCCTACCATCTGGGCAAAAAACCTATCTGGACCGGGGCTGCGAGCAGCGGGGACTCCATTGCCCAGGAGTCCCTGCGACCCCAATCATCAACACCTGGGCTGCTCTCCCTGGCCGCCACGCCCCCTTGCCCACGAGAGTAAAAGAGGATCAGTTTCTTCCTAACAGCGGGATAACTTACAGACCTCAGGATCGACGCTGGACTGCCTTTCCACATTCTTGCTGTCCCTGTTCTTGCTGTCAGCAACTCGCCGGACCCGCTGCGCGGGTCCCGCAGCGCGCCAACACAGCGCGGGAGCTTGCTGGACGGGGCTGCCTACCATCTGGGGGAAAAACCTATCTGGACCGGGGCTGCGAGCAGCGGGGACTCCATTGCCCAGGAGTCCCTGCGACCCCAATCATCAACACCTGGGCTGCTCTCCCTGGCCGCCACGCCCCCTTGCCCACGAGAGTAAAAGAGGATCAGTTTCTTCCTAACAGCGGGATAACTTACAGACCTCAGGATCGACACTGGACTGCCTTTCCACATTCTTGCTGTCCCTGTTCTTGCTGTCAGCAACTCGCCGGACCCGCTGCGCGGGTCCCGCAGCGCGCCAACACAGCGCGGGAGCTTGCTGGACGGGGCTGCCTACCATCTGGGGGAAAAACCTATCTGGACCGGGGCTGCGAGCAGCGGGGACTCCATTGCCCAGGAGTCCCTGCGACCCCAATCATCAACACCTGGGCTGCTCTCCCTGGCCGCCACGCCCCCTTGCCCAAGCACCTCCCTATTTCTACGAACACAGTTTCCCTCTGCGCGGAAGCGTGCGGGGCTAAGCCCGGGCAAAGGGCGGGCCGTTTGAGGCCATTCGAGGACGAGTGAGGACGGGACGGGCCACTCCCCTAACTTCTACGGCCCGGTAAGACTTATGTGACAATATTGCCACAATTACTCTGATGTTCTGGACCTTGTATTGCTGATAATTCGAACTTTTTATTTTTTATTTGTTTCTTGAGTCCCTTTGGTATTTGTCCATAGTCCGCAAATATGCCACTAGACGCTGGCAAATCATGCACTCTAACCGTTAATACATTTAATGGTCCTGTCTCTGGCACAATAGATCAGTTTTTTAAACTTGTTACTACAGTTCTGGAGAAGGAAATTGCGGATACGGAGAAACGCCTATCCCTTGATTTGTTAACGGGCAAACGCTCTTCACTTGGCCAAATTGGAAAAGTACTCTCCCCGGAGACAATGAATGAGGGTGTAGGCTCTATCCCTGAGAATGACGAAATAATTTTACAGACAAATACTTCAGTCACGGCTAGTATTGCTGACCACACAATTGGCTCATCTATATCAGGGCTGTCAGATTCCCCGAACCTAGCAATTTCCCCCGCACCGCCAATAGGGCCTCTCGAGACTAAACACATTTTAAGAAAGAGGCAAGGTCCCTCTGCGACACCATTTGTGGCGAAAAAACAGAAGACCAAATCCAAAGTACAATCCACGACCCTTACTGGCCCAACGACGATAAAAAATCCCCTCACAAGTATTAATACAATAGGGCTATCCACTGACGAGGACCCTTTGGCCGAATTACTCACGAAAATAGAGACAATGGTTAAGTCCCTCTTACTCCCCCTTTTTGAAAGGACTAGATTGATTAGCCTACACCTGGACGATCTGGGTAAACAAATAAAAGGGAATAACCTGACCCTAACTGATTATCTAAAAACCCAGACTAAAACCACCACTTCCACCTCTCCCCCCATTTTATCAGAACAACCATCAACTAGTGGCACTTTAAGGAAAACATTTACCCCGATGGGTAAAAAATCTGTTGGAAAAAAACTAGCTACAAGCAAAATCAAGTGCCCAAAGAACAAAATAGAAAATGATAGGGAGATAAGGATGGATAGCAGTTCCATACTAGAAATGACAGGAAATGTTGAAGATAATTAAAACAAAAATACAAATGTCCTTAAGGGAAAAAGTAGTATCTCATTAAAACACACATTGGATAATGGAAATGAAGAACAGCCCCCCCTTCAACAACCCATTGCACTATCAAGAAGAGTGGATCTACCCCCAGAATCAGCCCCATACACGATTATTATGACTGGGGTCCCCGAATTACCAGATGGTTCTAGGGAGGACTATTACGCGTTAAAAAATAAAACCATTTATTGGCTTAATCAAAATCGACCTCTCCCTGACCATATAAATGGGGAAATTTTAATGGTGAGAAGAACGAGCTGGGTGGGCACAAGACCAAAAGAAAGGAAGGGGGACGTGATAATTATAAACTTTAGGGACCACAGAGCCGTTAGATGTATCGGCGACTGGTACGAACCTAGAGGAGGAGATGCTATTTCCACACATTACATCAATTATTTTTATCCACGAGAACTGATCTCCCATCCTAGACTTCAACCTGCAACTAACTCTCTCCAAGACTGGATGGAGGCAGACCATCAATTCGCTCATCAAAATGCTCATAATCATTTGTCTAACCCCCATTTCTGGAGAAGCTCGAATAATAATCAATACCCACTCCAGCGATTAAAACCACTCTATCAGAGCGATTATGTAAACCAACATCAGAGGTTTAATATACCCACTTTTAATCGCTTCTCACTCCTGGGTGGTTTGGAGAATGTAGATTGACTTAATGCCGAGCAGGCACGACTCCAAAGACCGAACACGCCAAGCCAATCTACTGATAATGACACTATTCTCCAAAGAGAAATTGTAGAAATACAAGAAATGGTAAACAGTAATTCCTCTCCAGTACCCATCCAAACAGTGCATATAGGACACGATATTACCACTTGTGGGAGAATTTCTAGTAATCGATCTAAGTACCTGGCCGATGAATTAAAATAACCCCGAGAGAATGTTTCAAAAGTAGAGGCAGCCTGCACAAATAAATGTTTAGTTCCTAGAAAGGACGATAATATAATAAAAATTATGTCCTGGAACATTGCAGGACTGCGAACTAAAATAAGGAATGGGAGCTTACTGGATTTTATACAAGATTACCACATTGTCTGTTTGCAGGAGACATGGTCCATAAATGAAGAGCATTTATTGGGTTATAAAACCCATTTTATAGCGGCAGTGGCAGGCATTCATGGCAGGGCAAAGGGGGGTTTAACGATATATATAAAAAATACTATATTTGGGCTAAAAATAATACCGCTCAGCCTACATTCCAACTACCAGATATTGAAGCTCTCACTTCCGAAGAACGGGACAATAATTTTAGTGAATACATACGACAATGTCCCGGAAAGCGAGAGATTAAATTTACTTGGGCCTCTTCGAAATAAACTTTCTATCCAGACAAAAAAAATGCAAGGAGCCGACGTACCATGCATTGTTTGGGGTGGCGATTTTAATCACCATCCCTGTGAGGCAAAAAACAGTAACATCTGTGGCATGGCAGAAGAAATAGACAAACACACGTCTCACTTCTCTCACTCTAAAGTGGGGGATTTCCTAAATGAAATGCTATCAGAATTAGGACTTGTAATTTTAAATGAAACTGACATTGTATCTGGCAAAGTACAGCCCACCTACCTGGGTAGGGGATGGGAAACAACAATAGACTATATACTGGTCTCAGCAATACTCGAAAGTCAGGCTAAGAGTTTTAGGCTGCTAGTAAATACCTTAAGTGATCATAGTGCACTGGCATTTGATCTGGTCATTGACCAGGGGCAATATAATTCACACCCAATGATGACAACACTTGCTCAGAATAATATCTATCTTGCAAGAACAAATGGCTATGTCATAGGATGGGGAATGATTGATCCAGTGGTCATGACAAACAAAGTGGTTCGTGAGACATATCCAGCAATAGTGAAGTGTCTTGAGAACGATACCAGCGAAGAAGAGATTTTACTAAATTTTAGCTTAATTATGGAGAAAGTAAAGGACTTTCTAACCCGTGATATAAAAGTGAATAAGCCCAGGAAAAAAAGATGGTTCGATCATGAATGCACCTTGGCGCATAAATCTTTAAAAAAAGCGCTGACAAAACCTCTACGAGACCAAGAGGAAATACGTGGTTTAAGGAGGTCCTATCGTCTAGCATGTAAAACTAGGAAAAAACACTTGAAAAAAGCGCTCTGGGACCAACTATATGAGAGTTCCCGGAACTGGAATAGTGAACAATTCTGGAAGGTAGTAAGGACTCCCTTTCTGACAGACACCAGCGATCTGCCGAAAGTTGATGTAGTGATTGAGGGCCCAATATGGGCAAATCACTTTTCTAAAGTATTTGGTAAAGTAGTAGGGGTAGATCCACCCGAAGAAAATAAACAGATTTCATTCGAAAGTGTATTCCCGATCCTTTTAAATTTTGAGTTAAACGAAGTCATAAGCGCGGTAAAAAAGAGTAAAAGCGGAAAAGCCCCTGGCCCAGACGGTGTGCCAGTGGACTTTTTTAAGTCCAACTTAGATCTGTGGGCTACAATCTTTAAAAAAGTGTTCGATGCAACAATGAAGTGTGGTCTCATCAAAACTTGGTCCCAATCAATCATGGTCCCTATTTTTAAAAAAGGAAACAGGGAAGATGTGACCTGTTATAGGCCTATCTCATTATTGGACTCACTTGGCAAAGCTCTAGGCAGAGTGGTCCTTCAGCGCCTACAAGAGTGGGCAGATGACCACAATGTACTATCTGACATTCAGTTCGGTTTTCGAGAGGGTTTTGGAACAACAGAACAGGCCCTGAACCTAGCTTTATTGATGGGTAAATATGCATCAGCAAAGCAAGGAAAGTTATATATGGTCTATATCGATCTTTCCGCAGCCTTCGATTGCATTTCCCACTCGAAACTGTGGTCAGTGCTCTCTAATATGGGCATAGATACTCCCCTCGTACATCTTCTTAGGGCTCTATATTCCAACGCCTCATCAAGGGTCCGTTTTGGAACGCAGGGTGAGCTATCTGAACTCTTCAATGTGTAGAGGGGCGTGAGGCAGGGCTGTGTACTGGCCCCCTTTCTTTTCTCCCTCTATACTAACGATCTTGAGGTTGAGATGTTGAGAGGGGCCCAGGACCTTCCACGAGTAAAAAATCGCCCCGTCCCGGCCCTCCTCTACGCGGATGACGCAGTAATACTGGCACGTACTCCGCGAGAGTTGCAGAACGCTTTAGATAGATACTCAAAATTCATGGGTACCTTGGACCTTAAAATAAATATAAGAAAAACGTATATGATGGTGGCAGGAAAGGGGAAAAAAAAGGAAAAGCCCATCTACCTTGACGAAGAGAAAGTAGATTCGACCTCCCAATACCCATACTTAGGGGTGATGACAGACGACAAACTTAACTGGAAAGCGGCCATTGAAGCCCGCAAACATCAACTTTTGCGAGCTATTATTGCCCTGATAAAATTTTCCCAGAAGCTAGGAAAGCGGCCACCGGTAGAGCTCCTCCGCATTTATAAAGCAAAGTGTCTTTCCATCGCACTTTATGGGGCGGGTCTGTGGGGACATAAAAACACCAATGCCCTGCAGATAGCAGAGAATACATTTACGAGATTTCTCCTGATGGCCCCCAAGCGGGCATCCACCTTTGCCTGTCATGCTGAACTTGGCCTTCCCCATATCGAAGATCTGGCCAAAATTCAACCTCTTTTGTTATGGCGCCGTATTTGGACCTCAACAAAAAATCTATTTACAAAAGAGATTGTGGCGGATTGCATGTCCCTGGAACATGTGGGAAAAATAGAATGGCTGCTTTATGTAAAAAACTTCCTTACTGATTTGGGCCTTAATAAATACTATACTAATCCCCAAAAAATTGCTGAGATCTCAAAGAAAGATTTAAAAATAAGGGCCCTCAGTCACTTGGAAGAACTAAGGATGGGCAAGGAGATAAATAAAATATCCACTCAGCACTCCTTGACAGTCATGACCACACTTGAAATGGAACCGTATCTGACTTATGTTGATTCACAATTTGAACGCTTTCTATTGACACGATTCAGATTGAATGTTTTCCATAGACTTGTTGCCTTTCCAAAAAATTATAACTGGAAAGAGTGCCTAATGGCTTGTCCGTGTGATGACTTATCGGAACAATCAAAAATGCACACGATATTGTTCTGTAAATTTTACTCTACACACCGTAAATTATGGCTAATCCCTTTGCTGAGAACACTGGGTTTTAGAAGGTGTCGCATTGCCATGTTGTATTTGCAATTTCGGAACAGCCCATTGATTACTAAAAGTGTCAGCACGTTTTTAAAATGTATTTTTAAACATAGAGTAAATCTAGATTGAATCAATTTTAATCAATCCAATCAGTCTTTTTATAAAGTGTATATTGTGTATGATATATATTTTTTATGTACTTTAATGGTTATCATTGTTTTTATAACCGAATAAAGATTTACTTACTTACTTACTGAGGAGACTGCAGTAAATGAGGAAATTAGGAAACTTCATAACAAATATATCTCCCAAGATGGCAACCAGAGACAAAAGAGCCCAAATGTAGCCCAAATATCACCCAGATGAAGCCCAAGTATAGCCCAATGACAGAATGTCCCAGAGTGTTCTTAATAACAACTAGAGCGCTTACTGTCTTACTTATGACAAAAGTATAGCATACCTGAAGCCATCTTGATTGGAATAAACTGGTAACACTTAAAACATTTAGGGGCAGATTTATGTTTGACTTGCGCCTCATTTACGCCGCCGTTGCGTCACTTTTGTGACGCAGCAGCGGCGCAAATCCTGCGCCATGGTGCGGGGTATTTACAACATGACGCATCTGAGAGATGCGTCACGTTGTAAAGCCCTGCGCCACATGTAGGGGTTCCAGGGCAGGTGGGGGCGTTCCGACGCAGGAACGCCTCCTAAAAGTGGCTGAGTGAAATCTACAAGATTTCACTCAGTCATTTTTGAGCCCATGCTGCGTCAAAACCCTGCGCTTGCTTGAAGCAGGCGTAAGGATTGACGCAGCATTGTGAAGATAGGGCCCCCCAGAGCATTGCTGGAGCTGCGTTGCGCTTGCGCTGCAATTCCAGCAATGCGTCACTTTTACGACACAGATGCGTGACGCATCTGTGCCGTATTTGCCCCATGGTGCGCCGCATTATAAATGCGGCGCATCCAAGGTGGCGGAGCTGGGGCACACAATAACTGGCGCATCCCTGCTGATATGCAGGGATGCGTCAGTTATTATAAATATGCCCCTTAATATAAAAAGGAACACAATGAGGGGGTTCATTTTGCCATAGAAATTAGGATTAGTGCTGAAGAAAGAAAAATTAGGGCACATTTTGTGTGACTTCTCAAATCCTCTTCTATTTTATTATAAAAATTCTGATATGCAGACTGAAACGTGCACTTTTAATACCAGCAGCGACTTCCATGGTGAGCAGTAGCTTTACTACAGTGATCTAAAGAGCAAAAGAAGTGCTAACATTCAGAATTTATGGCAAATGTGTTACATATCTCAATACCTTCTTGATGGAATCAAAGTAAAAAACTGAAAGCATTTCCTACTGAGGAGACTGCAGTTAATGAGGAAATTAGGAAACTTCATAACAAATAAATCTCCCAAGATGGCCACCAGAGGCAAAAGAGCCCAAATGCAGCACAAATATCACCCAGATGTAGCCCACATGTCGCCCAATGACAGAAGTGTGCAAAACACTTATTTTTTGTGTATTTGCAGTTTTATATAGTGCAGACTTGTCAGGTATTGGAGTGCTTTACATGAGCATTGGATACATCACACGAGATCAAATTCATTTTGGTTGTAGACATGGGGAGATTAAGTGATTTGACCAGAATCACAGAAAGTTGAGCTGAAGCAGAAACTCCAACCTGGTTCCCCAGTTGCAAAGTCTGCAGCTCTGGAAGTAACACTACATCCTCTCCCCTAAGTGCAACATTTAATCAAGTGGTCAACTGGATAAAAAAACATAAAGATTACAAATAATTTAAAAGTTCTTTGTCGCTATTTGAAAACTCAGAAAATATGTCCTCATTTTAGTTTTTTAGAGCACTAACCATAATTTTGATGCAAATAAGACCCTCTCATATATGTAATTTCGAAAGGAAATGCTCTAGGTATTACAGTTTTGATTACATCAAGATGACGTCAGGCGTTCCACACTTTTGTAATAAATATTGAATGTTAGCAATCTAGTTGTTCATTGGGATACTGTTGAGAGGCAGAGGCCAGGGGCACAGACTCTGAAAATTGAAGGCAGGTAACAATTTAACCACACTGGGCAGGCAGGAATGGCAGTGGCAGCACAACAGACTATGGAGGGCAGTGGAAAGAGGGGCAGGGGCAACACACCAACAATACAGGACTGGCAAGAGAGGCTGTGGCAATATAATAAACCATTGTGGGCAGAAGGAAGAGGCAGTGGTAGTACAACCATACATGCCAACAGACCCGTTTCAGCCAGGAAACGTCCAATGTTTTTAAGCTGAAATGGGCTTTATTTGATCTGTCTCCTGTCTACAATCTCCTCTTTTTCAATGTAACTCAAAGGGGAAAATCAATACCCCAGTTTTTTCTCCCTCTTACCAAGTTCAAAATGTTCGCAAGTATGGTACATTGGATCATGGTAGGCAGGAGGAATTGGGGTAGGGACATGGACTCGGATAACAGAGGACAGGAGGGATATGGAGAGGTGCACCAAACTGACCCTACAGGGCAGGCATCAGGGTTTGCCGCAGCACAATACACCAACAGGGCATGCGGGACGGGAGTGCAGCACAACAATCCATAGAAAGCAATAGGGAGGGGACAGGACCATGCACATTGACAACAGAGAACAGAGGGGAAAGAGGCAATGGTAGCTAGCTGACCATAATGGACAGACAGGAGAGTAAGCTGCAGCATAACAGACCATAAAGGGCAGGAGGGACGGATCAGGGGCATTACAATGGAACAGACAAGCCAGGAGGGAGGGAATAGGGGTCTGCACATGGAAACAGAGGGCTGGGGGCAAGGGGGTAGGGCAGGAGCAGCAAGATGACCATGGAGGTCAGGCAGGATGGGCACTAGAAACAAGACACACCATGGAGAGCAACAGTGAGACTATGACGGCATACACACAAACAATGGAGGGAAGGTGGGAGGGGGTCAGGGGCAGCTAGCTGACCACACAGGGAAGGTGGGAGGGGCCATGGCAGCACAGAAAACCATGCATTGCAAGCGGGAGGGTTAGTGGCAGCACAATGGCTATGATGGGCAAGAAGGAGGGTGCAGGGGCATGCACAAAGGACCATGGAGGATAGAAGGGAGGGTCAGGACCTGGGCACAGACAAGAGAGTTCAGGGGAAGGGGCCTCACAACAGACCGCGCGGAGCAGGCAGGAGGAGCAGTTGCAGCACAACAGACCAGGGAGGGCAGAAGGGTGTGGCAGTAAAATGGACCATGGAGGACAGGAGGCAGGGGATAGGGGCATGGCATGTGGACAGGCAGGGTGGAGGTGGCAGGGACACGTTACAGTCATCTGACAATGCTAGGCAGGTGGGAGGGGAGTGGCAGCTCAACAGAACACTCAGAGTAGATAGGAGTGGCAGGTCCATGGAACATGGTGGGCAAAAAGGATGGAGCAGGGGCATGCACAAAGACATCGGAGAGCAGGGGGAAGGAGAATAGGGGCAGCAAGCTAAGCACAGAGGCTAAGCAGGAGGTCAATGATGGGCCATAGAATTGGGCAATGGAGGGCAGGAGGAGTGGACTGGTACATCATGCTAAATGGAGGGCAGTGGCAGCACATCAGACCATGCATGGCAGGAGGGAGGAGGCTAGTCCATGGATTCAGACAACAGAGGATAGGGAGGAGGTGGATGGGGCAGCAAGCTAACTGTTCAGAGAAGGTGGGTATTAGGAACTTTATTCTTTTTAAAATGTGTGTCTGTGCGAACTACTTAAAATATGAACAAGTATGCAGCATAATCTCACTTTAATTCAGGAAGAAGAGGACGTTTGTGACTGTGACTCCGGGCTCACTTGGCAGAAACACCTCCTGACCCTCCATCCCCATCGCAAAATGTCATGCCCGTGAAAAGAGTAGGTGGATGCAGTACTATATAGAACATAGTCCTGAGAGCACGAATGAAAATGAAAACTAGATATAGTATATGGTATAAACTATGCACTAAAAAGTGTGATATAAGATGAACCGGGAGTGAAATATAATATGCAATACATTGTGCGCAATGACAGATTAATTTGAGAGCGCAAGATAGCACAGGCACTAGCGCGTGCTATGCGATATGTGCCTTGGAGTGTAATATGCACAGGGCAGTGTTGTGTAACCTAACTAGTCTCTAAAGTTGTAATATAAAATATGTGCTGGGGAGTGTAATGTTGCATATGCACTGTGACAAAGATATGGATCCCAGATTGTAAAATGTATGGCATAGCGCTGTGGGTTTTAACATAGGCATCGAGGAAGGCACGTTAGATGGGGCAATATAACCCGTGAGAAGGCAAGTGTGGCATGACATATTCACGGGGTGGTGTTACAGTGCACATGGGCTAGAGAGTGTCATAGCATACGCACTAGCTGGTGGAATACAACACAAAGGTGTGTGGCACTCGGCGGGCACTGGTGGGTGTAACACAGCATTGGGCTCAGCCAGGAGCACGCTGTGACTCTCAAGTGAGGTTTGTCTCCTTTCCAGATTGTAAAATAAAAAGTACTACACATCCGGCGGTGGATGTGTGTTTTATTAACCGTGAGGGGGGTTTCTTGCATAGTTTGGTCGCATTTTTGTCGAATCCCCTTTGAATGGCTTGGTGTGCGTGTGTATTAAATGTGCCCGTCAATAGCTACCCATGTTTGTATAAATAAACGACAAGGGTGTCTATTTGGAGAGTACCCACCGGTGGGGGCACCGGGATCAGGCACGGTAGGGCATCAGACACGTCAGAGCTTCACTAGCGGTGTGAATACATTCCACTTGGATTCATTGTATGCATATTCGCCTTTTAATGAATATCACGCAAATCGTCATGGTGATAGGTACATACGGTTTGTCCAGCATGTCCTAGGTGTTTCTATACATATATATTTTTTTAAAATAATAAAAAGCAAAGGCCGGCCCCGGTGGATGGGGTCCCGGGGCCATAAGTGGCCTGAGGAGGGGGGCAACGCAGCCCCCCTCCTAAAGAATAAAAAAAAAAAGGGCCTTACCCGGAGGTTGGGGTCCCCGGGACCGATTAAGGCCTTGGGAGGGGGCCACGCGGCCCCCTTCCAAATTTTTTTTTTTCAACAAAAGAAATTAGGGTACAGGCCCTGGGGGATGGGGTCCCCAAGGCCAATAAATTAGAAAAACAGGGGGGGCCACACAGCCCTCCTTCTTAAAAAAATAAAGTGAATAAAAAACCGGCATCGCGCCGGAGGCCATGCCCCCTCCTTGCAGCACTCTGCAAACGTGCCCCCTGGCCAGTTGTAAGTTGGGGAATTAATTCCCCTTCAATACTGAGGTCCCTGAGGGCCAACTAGCCCAACAGGTATCTCCAGTATGCGCCAGGGAGCTGTGTTGCAGACAGGTGTTCTGAGGCCACGCCCCTTTTTACACCTCTATGCAACGCAGCTCTGTGGCGCTTACTGGAGGTAGCTAGTTTGCTAGTTTGACCCTAGAGACCCTTAGGATTCAAGGGGACTTAATCTCTAAACTTAGAACGGCCACAGGGCGCGTTTACACAGTGGTGAAGGGAGGGGACGGGGCCTGAGGTGACGTGTGCAAACACGCCCTATGGCGCGTTTTAAGTTGGGGAAATAATTCCTCTTCAATCCTGAGTGCCCCTGGGGGCTAACTAGCCCACCAGGTGCTTCCAGTAAGTGTCACTGAGCTGCGTTGCAGAGAGGTGGTCCAGGCCATGCCATTTTTTACACTTCTCTGCAGCACAGCTCTGTGGCACTTACTGGAGGTACCTAGTGGGCTAGTTGGACCCTAGGGCCCCTCAGGATTCAAATGAACTTAATCTCCCAACTAAAAACGGCCACAGGGCGTGTTTACACAGTGGTGAAGGGAGGGGACGGGGTCTGAGTTAACGTGTGCAAACACGCCCTGTGTTGTATTTTAAGTTGTGGAAATAATTCCCCTTCAATCCTGAGGGACCCTGGGGGCCAACTAGCCCACCAGGTGCTTCCGGGAAGCGCCACTGCGCTGCGTTGCAGAGAAATGGTCTAGGCCGTGCCCCTTTTTACATCTCTCTGCAACGCAGTTCTGTGGCGCTTACTGGAGGTACCTAGTGGTCTAGTTGGACGCTAGGGACCCTCAGGATTCAAGGGGACTTAATCTCCCAACTTAAAACGGCCACAGGGCGTGTTTACATAGTGGGGAAGGGAGGGGACGGGGCCTGAGGTGACGTGTGCAAACACGCCCTGTGGCGCGTTTGAAGAGGTAGTTTTAATCCCCTGTCCTATTATATACTAGGGGCTTACAGAGGAGGTCATGCTAATCACAGGGGGACCCCAACGCATAGTGTTCCCTAGTGTATGTAGGTGTTTTCACTGTATTCTGAGTGTCTTTTAACATAGCACTGGCTCTAGGACTGGTTAGTCAGACTCAGTTACCACCAGTATCCGTCTGAAAAAGTTGAGGGTACAGGATGATTTTGTAACAAGGCTTCTTTCTCCTCTTCTGTTTGTTCTTTCTGCACGTTATCCTTCTTCCTGCACTTTTCTTTGTCTTTGAGGACTTCTGTTGCTTCTTTCTGCATTTCTTTTTTTCTTTCTGTGCGTTTTTTCATCTTTCTTCACATGTCCTATCTCTGTAGGCATAGTTAGAAATTAGCATTTAAAAAAGCTTTGAAATTCACTGAAAAAACCATAGGTTAAAGCCACGTTATAGTTAGGAATTAGCATTTAAAAAACCTTAAAAATTCACTGAAAAAGTCATAGGTTTCAGGGGCGTTATAGTTAGCTGGACTTTTCACTAGTACAAAACCATTGAAATTACCCCGTTATAGTTAGTTCAGCTAACTATAACTCGCGCGCCCACAATGCACTGCTGATGACATCACATATTACATCACTCATGACATGGTCAGTGACATCACTCATGACATCACTCATGACATCTCAAATGACATCACTGATGACATCACTGATGACATCTTCCTTGTGATAGAGTGGCAGACCTCCTCTCCCCCTAATATAACCTTTGATACACACATTCAAAAATAGAAACTAACATTTTCAAAACAATGGACATACCAATACCAGATACAACAACCTATTCAGTAATTCTAAGATCCGCATACACATCCACTCATACACCAACAGTCCTATACAGTCACTCATACATGTGCTCACTCATCATATGTACTCATACACCTATACATCCTGTTACACAACGCCACTCATCCATAGAATTACTCACACACATAGTCACTCATGCTAATAAAGAATCAAACATCCATTTACTTGCATATACAGTTATACACACACACCACCACACTTACTTCTACAAAAACTTACACATACTTAGTTTTCTAAACAATCACTTATAGAAACACATACTTATTCATACAGGAACTCTTCCAATCTCTCACTCTCACATATACTCACTTATATACACCAATAGTCACATATACTAGTTTAAAACATATGTGGTCACTCATAAAGATACTATTGAGACAGTCATTCACTCACTAACACACCCATGCACACACTCATCCACCCATACAGTCCTGCACACATGCTGTCTTCAATACATACAAACAGTGAGTCACTCATTCATGCACCCATGCACTACGTAATACCCCCCAGCGAACCATACAGACAATCAGACACTCATACTGATACTCAAAAAAACAACTAATAAACTATATAGACACTCATGTAGCTACTCACCAAGCCATGCAGCCACTTATACACAAAGTGAGAGGCTGATACAGATATTTACATATTTAAACATTACTCACTAAGCCATGTATTCACTAAGATACACTTAATCAGTCAGTTAAACAATCAATTTTTCAAAAACAAATCATCCATTTAGACACTTATATACTCATTTATTCTTCCATCGACCTTGAGATATACATTTATAAAACATATGTAATTTTCAGAAAAACACACATTCACTGGATGATGTCAGCAGTGATGTCATCAGTGATGTAATTTGAGATGTCATCAGTGACGTCATGAGTGATGTCACTGACCATGTCATAAGTGATGTAATATGTGACGTCATCAGCAGTGCATTGCGGGCGCGCGAGTTATAGTTAGCTGAACTAACTATATAGGGGGGATTTCAATGGTTTTGTACGAGTGAAAAGTCCAGCTAACTATAACGCCCCTGAAACCTATGGTTTTTTCAGTGAATATATATATATATATATACACATACACACACACATAGCCCTGTTTGGATCAGGGGCTGGATACCTGCGGCGGAGACTAGCCTTCTATCGACCAGTCCGCTCCTTGCGCTCGGAATCCCTTTACAAAGCGGTGGTCCCTCGGGTGAGGAAGGCCCGCACGGGAGGGCGCTCTTTCAGCTGCAAAGCCCCACAGCTGTGGAACTCGCTTCCTCTCTCGCTGCGCAGCACTGTCAATTTGTTCCAGTTCAGGAAGAGCCTGAAGACCTGGCTTTTTAATCTTTAGGCTGTTCTTATTGCTTCAGTTTCAGTTCTTTTTCTCATTCTTTTGCTGTGTTGTGTTATTTTTATTCTGAGATGCAGGTGGAAAGCGCCGGGACACTCTTTTCGAGTAGCCGTGCGCTATAAAAGAACGCTGTAACATAACATAACGTAACATAACATATACGTCTATGTAATATGCAATATGCATATATATATATGCTGGTTCACAAGCTGCTGAGGCTGCAAGTCTAAATGATCACAGTGGATGGTATCAGGTCCTTCAAGGAAAGGGGAATACAGCAAGCAGATAGGCTGTAAATAACAGGGGATGTCTCCATAGTCTAGGTGAGTGTGCAAAGAGGAGAGAAAGTACTCCTATGTATGATTCGTGGTGCCCTCACACCCCCTTACGAGTGTATAGCATCATCATTGGGCAAATTGCTCCTCGTGGGGGTGGGGCTGCAGTCCCTCACGGGCCCTGTTCAGGGGCTCTCTGGCGGAGATCTTTACAGGAGTTGCCGCATTTGTGTATGAGGTTATGTGGGTTGGGAAGTGATAGTGAGTGCTAATTAAAATGAGCCAGGAAGGCCTAAATAGTTTATTAAGAGGTTCCCCTGGTTCATAGTAAAAAAAATCACGGGGATGGAGATGCACCGTAGTGCCACATTGAGAGGGGAAACGAAGACCAAATAGAATCCCACTACTCTCAACCCGTGTCTTAGGACACGTTCTTATACGTAAGTCCTGTCCAAAGCCCTCCCCGAAACGAAGAGGGGCTCCGTCAGCCGTACCGCGGAGTGAGGTAGTGGTCCTTCCTCACGGAAACCGGCGGCACTGCAGGACGGGTAGGTTTCCCGTTCCGTGTCCTAAGACAATACTTGTCAAGCGAACCTGACAATAGGTTATACATGGGAATATAGGGTGTCTTTCCCTGATTCCCTAGTCTCAGTTTTCTGCATGGTCCTGATGAAGCGCTCTAGGATCCACTAGGGACCACCTTACAGCGCGAAACATGTCGACCCTTTTCAAAACACTCTAGATATACACTACACGGGTTGAGAGTAGTGGGATTCTATTTGGTCTTCGTTTACCCTCTCAATGTGGCACTACGGTGCATCTCCATCCCCGTGATGTTTTTACTATGAACCTCTTAATAAACTATTTAGGCCTTCCTGGCTCATTTCAATTAGCACTCACTATCACTTCCCAACCCACATACCCTCATACACAAATGCGGCAACTCCTGTAAAGATCTCCGCCAGAGAGCCCCTGAACAGGGCCCGTGAGGGACTGCAGCGCCACCCCCATGAGGAGCAATTTGCCCAATGATGATGCTATACACTCGTAAGGGTGTGTGAGGGCACCACGAATCATACATAGGAGTACTTTCTCTCCTCTTTGCACACTCACCTAGCCTATGGAGACATCCCCTGTTATTTACAGCCTATCTGCTTGCTGTATTTCCCTTTCCTTGAAGGAACTGATACCATCCACTGTGATCATGTACTACTTTTAGGAGCATTGGTTCAGGACCTATTTCTAAATAGCTCCTTGTCCCCCCTCTGATATTCTATTTGCAAGTCTAAATGTGCAGAATGTAGTCTTATATATCACATAGTGTGATTTCCATTGTTCCATGTACCATCTCTTCCATGTTTGCCATCATTCGTGCCACACAATGTCTTGTGACCTGGCGAGGAACCTGCAGAAACAGTACCTGTGCAAGAGGAACCAGGGGCGTGGCTGATCGTGTGCTACTGTGACCTAAAGAATTGCAAGGGCTTCTGATCTTGTGTCATTGGGACTCAAGAAACTGTGATCACATCTGATCCTGTGCTATTGTGCCATAAAGAACTGTTGCAGCTCCCCTACACAGCTAAACGACATCCGAAGACTGAAGCTTGACCTGTGCCGCTAGGCCCAAGGAGACTGAGGCCTAGCCTAAGTCGCTTTCATCAAGGAATCTCGTGCCCTGAACCAGGGAATGTGCAAAACATAGGACCCAGGAACTGGCTGGAGTGCAGCCTTGACAAGATGTACCCATACTCTAGGTTTGCTGACTCTGAGGGCTTTCTGATGCTTGGTCCCTCAAATGCTCTTCAATCATGACCTCACTATAGTCAAGGAGGCCACATCAGAAACACGGTTGCATGCCCTGCCAGCAGCAGGGGAAGGACTGCATGTTGCTGGTAGCTGGTTGCTGCCCAACAGCCAAACAACATCCAGACTTACAGTGGAGAAAGAAAGACTTCTTAAACTGTGAAAGACTAAGCACATTGACAATTCATGAGGTGGGTAATCTGCATGCTGCATGCTGTAATGAATGTGACTGCAAGGAGGGGAACAGCCTAGAACTGAAGTGAGGGAAACACAAAGGGTGAGGAACTGGGCAGCTGAGACTCAGCTAGCTCCAGTGCCCAGTTCAGTAAACTGTACCAGATCATTATTGTATGTGTAGTATTTAGTTTTGATGCGTATTAAAGTGCTTTTTCAAAGTTTTAAGAACTGGGTTAGACAATCTGTTATTGTGCTGCTGAGCGAGCGTTGAGTTCTAAACTCGAGAACCCCTCCACAACTTCCCTGAAAAACTGATGACTGCTAGACATGGCTCCGACTGATACTCAAGTTCTGAAGGGCTTGTACTTTTGCCAGTTTGCAAGGCCAAAGTAGGATGGACCCTACGACATCAGAGGCAAATGACTCTGACCCCCTCCATTGAGGGCGAGTAGCACCAGCTTCCCAGGAACGGGGTCTGGCACCCATCATTGCCGGTTACATTTTTCTCAAATGTAGTAAATGCACATATGTTGTTTACAGACCTTCACATATTGACCTGTGTTAGGATTGTACTTTTCCCCATGTATTCGTTGCAATGGGGGGTTTGTAATAATCAGGACAAGCAGCATAAACTTAGACCTCGCGATGCCAGGTCTTAAATCCTGCCAATGCGGGATGTCCGTCTGCAGCATTCCTGTGGTATTTCTTGCTGTCCTTTCGAAGAATACGCAAGGGCATTGCAAGGTTCTGCACACAGCAGAGGACTAATCACATATGCGCAGTATCTTGTCCCATGCAAGTGCACTAATCTTATTGGCTAATCCAACACACATGCATATTGCATGACATAAACAGATCACTTTATGACAATGGAAGCCATATAAAAGAGAATGAAATTATACATTACAGATGTTGCTATTCTGCATATTTTGTGTGTTTCTGTGCGTGTGCTCGTTGCAGACTTTCTTTAACAACGAAATATATTTTTTTTCTACTTTTTAAATATTATGTGATGATTTTAATACTGATGGGATTTTTAAACGCTATTGTACTGTGCTGCATAACTTGGTGACAAAAAGGAAGCATTCATGGTAATCACATTTTTATTTAAGGAAGTGAATATTTTATGCTGTTACTATGTTTTCTCGCCAGATTACACCAGTCATCATTTTAAAACAGAGATTGATGTCAATTGCCTATGTGAAACAACAAGACGGAATGGAATATTGTGCCAGGTAATATACATGTGAATGGGCAGCTGGTTAAATAGCTGGATGGTTGAGCAGAATTTAACTTTCAAATAATTCATGTATGCTCTAATACGTATTCTTGGCAGGTACAATTATTACAGGAGAGACGCAGTTGAAAACAACAGATAGAAAGATATTATTTAATTAAGATGACATGCAACTCGGCTGCACCATATGGATGGGAGGTCCTTTTAGCACTCTCTAACCATCAGTTTCACATTCTGGTCCAAAACAGTCCTGGCAAATGCATCCTACTCTCCAGCCATCTGCCTCCAGGCCGTATCAGCTGCTGCGTTGTGCTGTCTATTACCCTTTGAGTGAAATACGTTTTATTGTGAGTCTTACTAGGCCTGTTTTCAGCCTGGAACCAATGCAAAGAGAGGGTGAGAAAAAGAGGTGGGAACAAGTTGTGATTTTTTTTTTTTTTTTTTTTTAAATGTGAATGTATAAAACGGTCCTGCTTGTCAGGTTGGTTGACTCGAGTCAGTCACAATGGGCAGGACTGAATCTGTCAAAGATGCTGCAGCTGCTTATTCAGGATTGTGAAAGTTTGGAAAACATGAAACTTCATCATTCAGGAATTGATATTTCGATGCTAGTGCACCTGTGGAGTTCGGTGGGTGTTTGTGCTCGAGCTTAAACCAGGAAGGCACTGTGGTATTACAGAAGCACTGCGCATGTTTCTGCAAACCCGACTGTAATACAAATGGCAACTGTGGAAAATCCGTCCGATTGGCAAATTGCATTTTGGTGTATGTAAAAGTAGCACTACTTCATGCCCAATAAATTCCAATTCACAAACATCTGGCTGAGATCTCCGCCTCCCTTATCTTTTCTGTAAAGAAACCGCTGTAAAGTGTGCAGAGCTCTTCACACATGTAGGTTTATATTTCTCTAATAGGATGATACTGGGTGCTAAAGGGTATAAACGCCACAAAAGCATGTGACCACCCATAAACCTAAATGTTTGTAGGCATTTACAAACTCGTCTCTGAGCCCTGTTTTCCCTTGACAGAATCAGAGATTCTCTGCAATGAAGGGAAGGAGTAAACCCCTTTCCAGCACAGCAGAGGAAAGGACTCATCCCTAAATTGGTTAAGGCATTTCTTGACGAGGAACATGTTTTACCCACAAAAGAAGAAAGTTAGCAAGTGTATTTGGACTCTCTTTATTCCATCACGTGCAGTCAGACCAGTGTATTTTTTATCTTGAGAAATGGAATTCTCAAATCCTGTCTAGAATAATGCCTCACAAGCAGGTTTTCAAGTCTAACCTGTAATTTATTTCGAATTCCCAGCAAACATAAATCTAGAGACTAGGCCTTAAACCTCAGAGTGTAGACTCAGGTTGATGGTCCAGGAACAGCTAATATTTCCTAAGGATCTCGACACTATTATTAAATACAATCAAATCAAATTATTGCCACAAAAATACGAAACTTTGCATTGTTTCACTATTATTAATTTCATGTTCACCAACTTAGATGTTCAGTGATGTGTAGGACTGCTCAAGCTTGTAGTCTTAAAAATCAACAACTGCCAATCAGGGTTTAATGTATCGCTTCAAATTGAAAGGTCCAACCAATCATGCTAGGCATGTCTTTTCCTCCTCAGAGAAAAGCCTCTGCTTAGATATAGGGGCTCGAGTGGATCCTCTCTGCATTTATCTGGTGGGAAATTGTGTGTATTTCCTCCATATAAAATGAGAAGAGGGAAGGAAAAGAGGCGGAGAAAGAGTTGATTACTGTGTGCTGTGCTCACCCACTCACTTGAAAACACCATTAGCACCGGAAGGTAAATGTCCACAAACATGTGAATATTGTTCCTGAAGCCTTTCATGATTGTGTATGTATGTATCTATACATATGGTATTTTTATAGTGTAAATCTAGCCAAAAGGCAGCAAAGCTCTGTGGAGGGCAAAAGACAAGGATACCATCAAAAGGAGATTGGAGGGGAAGTTTGGTTCTGAGGCTGGATGTGGGCTGTTACTTCACCATGATGTAGCATTCTTTAAAGTGGTGTGTTCGTAGCTCGTTTCTAATTTAGGGCCTTAATGGATAAAAGGGTACCATTTCAAATCCTGGGTGCCTAAATGGAGAAGGCCTGTTACCTTGTTTTTTGGGTATTTCTACAGACAGCTTCAAACATTATTTACCAATATAATTAGAGTGGACTTTGGATCAGCTTCTTGTTCATGGGTGTATGACTTTGTTGTCAATCTTAATTGTGTGCTACCAATTAAATGGATCTTCTCCCTATTATTGTTTCTGTCCTGACCTGGGGCGTGTTCTGATTGGATGAGTTGTATCCTTCCACTGCTTAGTTGAGGGAACTGTTATATTTAACTTGCAGCACTGCATCACGGTGCATGTATTTCCTTACTCTCTTGCCCTGTTTTTTCCTGTCTCTCATCCTGTGGCTACTTTATTTCCCTTCACCCAATCCCCAATGCTCCCAAACCCACTCAAAAAATATATATATATTATAAAAATTTCTTTTATGAGGGGCTGGCATATGCTGCTAACAATCATATTCATGTGCACTTTGTTTCTTTTTTATCATCCGCCATTGTCCTTTATATCTAATGATGATTAAGGGTTATGCCACTGAGAGAAATTAGCTCTAAAATAAAAGTTTGACTTGCAGCCTGTGTCTGAATTGTGCTTTAGAACCGTGTTTAAGCTGCTGCACAAATGACACACATTCACAATGTGCACATCCCATAATGTGAAGGAATCCTTATTAATGCAGCAAATAGATATATTATTCCTATATATATATATCAGTGATGTCATTTGAGATGTCATCAGTGATGTCATGAGTGATGTCACTGACCATGTCATGAGTGATGTAATATGTGACGTCATCAGCAGTGGATTGCAGTTGCGCAAGTTATAGTTAGCTGAACTAACTATAAAGGGGGAATTTCAATGGTTTTGTACGAGTGAAATGTCCAGCTAACTATAACATGTGTGAAACCTATGTTTTTTTCAGTGAATTTGCAAGGTTTTTTAAATGCTAATTTATCTATGTATTATTATATTTTTTATATATTTATTTTACAATAAACTACCTATATATATAGTCATAGATTGACTGTGTCCTGTAATATGGAATGGCTCAGCTTTTTTGAATTTGGATAAAGTTGAACAGCATAGTTAATATCTTCTATAAGCTTATAAACAGTTTAAAATGTTTTTTTTATGGGTTTTTCACGGTGCGCGCAATTCCAATAACCACAAGAAAAACCCCTTTAAACAGAAACTAACCCACAGAAACACGAACAGTTTTCTATATCATTACTTTGTTTTTTATTATAAAAAAATATACATATATATTTACTTTTTTCTTTGAATTAATCATTTAGATTTTTTGTTCAAGAACAAAAACATGACAGCAGTATAACTGTTATCAGATATGGAACTAAAATAAGTGGTTTTAGAGTCAGTTTAATGCCTTAAATAAGTTTAGTCAGATAGATAATTCAATTTCCTAGGTTTCCTTAATGCCTCGTCAATCTAATCTGTGGGAATAGTAATAACCAAATTATTTTTTATTGAATAAATCACATCGTATATACATCCAGAGTCGATCAATAAACGCGTGAGGTGAGAGTAGGGAAGATATCATGCATCATAAACCATATACAAAATAATAGCCTGAAAAACCATTAGAGAAAATTAAATAAAGACATCATAGACCCAGTTTGAAAAAAGTAAAATGAGAAAACACCACCAAGTGAACCCACAAATAGATTATATAGAAAAGATTAGATTATACATACTTCTTATGCCACAAGAACTTGAAGTTGGACATAATCATATAGAATCGGGCTGAATCACAAAAAATGCCTTCCCAAGATAGTGTTCGCCTGTGACTGGCGTCTTATAGGGGATGAAAGGTCTGAGAGGACACTGGATCTACTTAGCCCAGGATGAAGCTCACCGGGATAGTTCAACAGTAGATATATGCTAACTGGAAGAAAGAATATCATTAGTAATCTTGATATTCAGAAGTTACGTCCTAACTAATTATAAGGACTACCTAAATGTCTACACCAATGCGCGCACCGGCAATTTTTTTTATTAAACAAAATGTTTTTTTTTTTATTTACGAGGTCCTTTAGGGACCCCCTGAGACGGTCTAGGGGGTCAGGGAGTGTCTTCCCTGCCTCCTTTTCATGTTTTAGAAATCGGGTTAAAAGTAATTCATTTCCGATCAGTGCGTGCACCGTGCGGGCATGCGTGCGAGCACCGTGCGCGCACCGGCAATTTTTTTTTATTACAGGAAATGTTTTTTTTTTATTTACGAGGTCCTTTAGGGACCCCCTGAGAAGGTCTAGGGGGTTAGGGAGTGTCTTCCCAGCCTCCTTTTCATGTTTTAGAAATCGGGTTAAAAGTAATTCATTTCCGATCCGTGCGTGCACCATGCACGCATGCGTGCGAGCACGGTGCGCGCACGGCAAGTCATGTGATTATGAAACAACACTTTACATTGGTTCATAGTAGTTTGTGTTCCAGAATCTTCAAACACCACACCCACTCCCATCACTATTTCTTCTTATTTCCTGAGAGAAGGTTGCTGAACAGCTACTCGAGTGAAATCTTACTTGAAAATGGCAGAACAGCAGTCAACTTCAGGGAGTGAGGAGGAGACCTTTGTGGAACCACCAAGGAAGAGCAAACAAAAACACTCTTTCATCTGGAATTATTTCACCTTTCCAGAGGGCCAAAAGAAGTTGAATGCGCCGAAGGTGAACAGCACTATTTGCGGAAGTGTCTTATCTAGAGGAGATCCGAGCAAGAAATACTCCTTTAGTATTTATTCCATGCTGAGGCACTTCAAAACAGTGCATCCTATACGCTATGCTCGAGAAACAACTAGAGCCCTAAGGGACAACCCTCCACCTGCTCAGCCGAGCACATCATCTGCGACCGCAGATTCACCGTGCACCAGGCCTCTGGACATCCGCCCCTTTTTCAGAAGGTGCACATACATTGCAATGTGTGCAATGCTGTCATTTGCTACGGAGAGAGCAGCATAAACTTGATTGAAAACAGAATACAGCAGCACACATGCTCCACCCCATAATTCTTTTCATTTTTTTTTTGTTCCTGTTGAACAGTTTTTGATTACCAGTTTTCTTTCGGTGCTCTAAAAAATAAAATAAAAATACAAAATTGTTAAAAAACTAAAAAAAAAAATACAAAACAAAAAAGACAAAAAAAACAGTTCTTTTCAGAACTCACTTTACTTCTCCAAGAAGAGCTATATTCCTAATATACTGTGTTGTAATTTTATTGAATGAATGTGTAGTGTATACATGAATGATTGAAATGATTGAAATGACTGAGTGAAGAGGAGGAACAGACAGACAGAATGAGTGAGAAAAGGAAAGTATGATCAGTCATGAAAGGGAAGTGAAAGACTGACTGCAACAAAAGGACTAAGGGTAGAGGATACAGGTAAGAGGAGTGAATGAGTAAGGGAATGGCAGTGAGTAATGGAGAGTGATGGAGGGGAAGTGAGAAAAGGGGAGTAAGGGACGGAGATAGGAAAAGGGAGTAACAGATGAAGCGGATGAAGTACAGCAGGGTAAAGGGATTGAAAGTAAGAGAAGTGGAGTGATGGTGAGATAAGGGGTATGAGGATTAGAAAAGGGGGTAAGGGAAAGTGAGAGATGGGGAGTCAGGGGATGGAGGGATTTAGGAAACTAGAGTGAGAGAAAGGGAGTCAGGATTTCAATGAGCAAAGGAGAGTGAGGGAGAGTGAAGGAAAGAATGCGAAAAGATGAAGGGGTGTGAGATACAGACAGGAGGAAGTGAAGTAGGAGAATAGGAGTGACTATGAGTAAAGGATAGTGACAGTTAGGGAAGGTGAGGGAGGGAGAATGACGGAGAAGGTTAAAAAATTAACATAGATGGAAAATGAGTGATGGAGAGAGGAGGAGTGGTAGAAACAAAGAGCAGATTATACTTGCGCCACCTTTACGCCGCCGTTGCGTCACTTTTGTGACGCAGCGGCGGCGTAAACCCTGTGCCACATTGCGCCCTATTTACATCGTGATGCATCTATGGAGATGCGTCATGGTGTAAAGCCCTGCGCCACATTAAACCTGCGTCAGGTTTAATGTATGCAGGGTGGGCGTTCCAGCGGAAAAAGCCTCGGAAAAGTGACGTAGTGAAATCTACAAGATTTCACTCAGTCACTTTTCTGACGCTGCTGCGTCAAAACCTTGCGCCTGCGTGAAGCAGGCGTGAGGCATGACGCAACATGTTAGGTATGGGCAGCCCCTAAACATTGCTGGACTTGCGTCGTGCTTGCGACACGACTCCAGCAATGCGCCGCCCTTACGCCATCAGATGCGTCACGCATCTGTTTATCCTTGCGCCACGATGCGCTGCATTGTAAATGCGGCGCATCTGTGGTGGCGCAAGGGTAAACTTGCGTGACGCATCTTTCCTGGCGCATCCCTGCTGATTTGCAGGGATGCGCCAGGAAACATAAATCTGCCCCAGAGATGTTAAGGAAATTAAGGGTAAGACAGACAAAGGGAGAGAGACAGAAACAGAGACAGAGAGCAAGGAACTGAGAAGGAGTAAGGCAGTTAGAATGACTGAGACATATGGAGACAGGGAGAGAAACATGGTTGAAAAAATAGTGATGGAGGCAGTAAACCTAGGGGAGTAGTAGAAAAGGAGTGAGGGAGTTACAAAAGAGGAGTAAAGAAAGAAGAGAGAGGGAAGGGGAATGAGAAAAGCAGAGTGAGGAGAAGTGAAGAAAAGGGAGCATGAAAGTGAAGGGGTGAGAAATACAGATATTTTAAACTTACCTGACCAACAAAATAACTTAATTAGAAATAAATGTTTTTTTTTAATTACAAGAAAAATGGATTAAATTTCCTAAATTTTCTTTCTCGATCTGAAAAAAAAGAAAAAAAGGAGTAATATTTAACAATACATTTTAGAATACAGTACACATATTTTCATATTTAACAAAGTAATTTTTTGCCCTTTTTTTGCTGTTTTCAGAATATATTGAATTTCACTGAAAATAGTGATATCAATTGCATTCATCACTTAACAGCGGGCAAAAAAATAAACAATCTGAAAAATTGTTTAAAAAAGCCCTGAATCTATCCTCAGTAAAACATACCTTGATAGAAATGTAACATATATATTAAAAATATCTTCTAAGAACAATAACTATTTGCAATAAATAACGTCTGTAAATCTTGTTGCTTAAGCACATACACCAAAATAATATCTGTCAAAGAAGTTCACAATAGAAACATTTACCTTTCCATGAGGCCAAATGGTAATTTTTAAATCCTTTTTTGGTGAAATATCCAATGATAATCCTATAAAATCTAAATAATGGTTTCTTCAGATGCTGCAATTTGTATCTAAAATTTTGGTTTTAGAAAAATTAAGTAGGAATTTGGTAATTCTGCAGGCAAACGTTGCTTGAAAATCAATTGAGAATCATTACACAGTGTCCAGCCTTTTTCACATTTTAGATAAACTGTGTAATGACCAGAAGTTATAGAAGGTCCATCATGGAAAATTATTGCAACTGCAACAAAAGTCTTTCCTGATATTGATAATTGATTTCCTACAAACTTCTTTATTAATGTGTCCAATTTTGTTCCATCAGCTCCACAACGTTGCATCATTAAAATTATATACTGTCCATATTTCTTTAAAAATAACGTTGATAACATTTCTGATTTACATTGAGAACATTCCATGTTGTGATTTGCATCTTTAACTAATTTACTAAAAATCACTGATTTACTCTCTGGTAATGTTAAATGTATGAACCTTTCAGAATCAACATTAATGCTGCATGTGTTCATACAGTTTTCACAACAATGTTCCCATTTATAAGAGAGACCAAACATATTTTCTATTTCTACCCCTTCATCTTCCAGTACCATAAGCATATACATTAAGAATTCCTGTGCATCTTGCTGGACATTTTGTGTAAATTGTGTACATCCAGAACATACATCTAAAAGATTTCTAACATCAGAAGCACTTTCTATTTTAGTTTTATCATTACTCAACTTCTCATAAAGGAAACTCAGCAGAGAACAAAATATTTTTTCATGATCTAGTATTATCTGCTTTTGCAAACTTTCAAGATAAAATACAACATTCAGCACTACATTAGCGTAGCAGTTGACACCAGAGCTATTTGCAAAATGACAACCAACAACCTCTTCAACATTGTCCTTTTTCTTTTTGCTTGCAATCACATCACTCTCCTTTTGTTTTCTCTTCTGTACATCCTCATTACAGATATTCTCAATTCTCCTTTTCCGACAAACAACACGTTTTTCAAACACAGGATACTGACCTAAATGAGAAGCATAGCTTATTCTTAATCTATTATACTCCTTTACACAATTTGCATCAGCACTAACTTTTGAGTCATCAAAGTCTATCATGAATAAACCAGATAATGTTTTCACTCATGACAAAGCAACATATGCCATACCTTCTTTAAACACACTAGATCCAATGTTTACAAAAGCACTATCTACAGTTAATCCTTGAGATTTGTGAATAGTTACAGCATATGCTAGAGAAAATGGAAACAGGCACCGGTTAAAACACAGACTCCAGTATGGGTCCCACGCAGGAGCTCTCTCTGTTGCACAAGAGGTTAACAAGACCAGTACAGCAAGCTGCAGGGAAGAGATATAGCTGATTACTGCTTTGTACCTGCACGCCTGCACGCCAGAAAGAGACCTTTCCATTCATTCGAGCGCGGGACTGCGAGGACCAGCTTCCCCAGCGCACGGAGCACCATCGGCACAGCTGGGTCCTCTTCCCAGCCACTCCCCTGGCTCTCTCTTCTCATAAATACTGCCTTCCTCAATCGCGCTAGTGGAACGCGCGTGGAACGAAGCACGGTGCGAAGACCGGGCTAAGAGCGGGCCGTTTGAGGCCGTTCGAGGACGGGCGAGGCAGGGCCTGGGCCCCCCATTTTCGCCAATTCTTGCACATATCCACGGAAGAGACACTTGAAAATGACGGCTAGAGAAACAAGAAGTAGAACCACGCTGGCCGCAGGGGTGGCTAAAGGTACTTTAGACACTTATTTTACCAAAGCTGGTTCGCTTATAATTGATGAAATATCTATCTTGGAAAGGCGAATATCCCAAGAGATTGACTGGGTTAGGAGATCCTCACCAGGCCCCCTTGCACTTGCTACTACGCCTGGACATACTGGCGTTCCCATATTGCCAGATACTGGGGGGACAAATGGTACTCCTGATTCAGCTGACCTGTGCAGCCCTACTACAATTACCACTGACTGCGATATGTCTGCCATCACGGAGTTAAGTATTCTACCTCTCCCCTGTGTCAAGCCCCCCTCGCTCCCACCTAGTGTCATAATGACCCTCCCCATTGCAGAGCGGGCAGCATTGATGCTAAAGGGAGCACTCCTGTTACGGGGTGCATTGCTGCAGGCAGTTTCGGGGCCGAGAGGGAAACGGCTACACGGAACAGAAGAACATCGCCGCCATGAGGGAAACGGCCAGGGGAAACTACATCCCCCAGAAGCACCGGGAGGTCGCCGAGGGTGACGCGCTACAAGCGCCAGCCGCTGCCTACTTCTGCCGCGGGGCCCCACGCACCGCGGGACACCCTTGCAGAGCGGGCAGCATTGATGCTAAAGGGAGCACTCCTGTTACGGGGTGCATTGCTGCAGGCAGTTTCGGGGCCGAGAGGGAAACGGCTACACGGAACAGAAGAACATCGCCGCCGTGAGGGAAACGGCCAGGGGAAACTACATCCCCCAGAAGCACCGGGAGGTCGCCGAGGGTGACGCGCTACAAGCGCCAGCCGCTGCCTACTTCTGCCGCGGGGCCCCACGCACCGCGGGACACCCTTGCAGAGCGGGCAGCATTGATGCTAAAGGGAGCACTCCTGTTACGGGGTGCATTGCTGCAGGCAGTTTCGGGGCCGAGAGGGAAACGGCTACACGGAACAGAAGAACATCGCCGCCGTGAGGGAAACGGCCAGGGGAAACTACATCCCCCAGAAGCACCGGGAGGTCGCCGAGGGTGACGCGCTACAAGCGCCAGCCGCTGCCTACTTCTGCCGCGGGGCCCCACGCACCGCGGGACGCGCGCGGTCGGCGCCGGGAGAAGCCCGGGACAAGGGCGGGACAGTCTACGGCAGTCCACGGCAAGACCAGGCAGGGCTGGGCCACCTATCGTACATCTCCTGCAAATATGGGTAAGCGGAAAAGCGGTGCTACCACAGACGATGGTGGAAAAAAGGCTAAAGTGGCAAAACAATCTGACTCCATTTTGTCCTATCTTACTTCTGCGGTGGGGGCTTTAACTAAAGAAATTGCTACAGCACAGCAAGAACTGGGTTTAATAGCTAAGTCTCCCTCCCCAGTTATATCACCTGAAGCACAAGCCATCCCTTTAGAGCCTGACGTCATCATAACAAAACCCACAACTGCCACTGTTTCCACTCTACCTCAAGCTTGTGCATTCCAAACTTTGCTTCCCACTGTAAATCCGGACCCTTTGGGAACTTTAAAATCATCCTCGAAAAAACGTAATAAGAGGGAGGCCCCCCCTCGAGCTACTCATGGGATGGAGGAGTCTCTAAAGGACCTTATTGAGGCTCTTTTCGAGGAACGGATTGAACCCCTTTTAGTGGGAATTGCAAAGGACATAGTAGACACTATGAACACATGTCTCGAAGGCTTGTTAAAAAAATGTGTCCTGATAGATGATATAGCAAAAAAAATTGATAGTTTGCATCTTGGTGATAAAAAGGTCGTAGATTGTCACAGAGCACAACACCTACCTCTACCACTACCTGAGGCCACCTCCGAGCCCATGGAATCAGATATAGTAGGTTTACAGGCTCCCCAACCCCCCATACCTATTACCCAACAGGTGGTCCCCTTAACATCAGGGGAAACTAATTACTTGGGAAGCAAGATTCATTTAAATCTGCCCCCTGCGGTAGTACCCTACGTAGCTGTTTTCCTAGGGGTGACCCCGCTAAGGGAAGGCGAGGAGGAGTCAACTTCCGCACTTATTGGAAAAGCAAAAAAATGGTGTGATGATTTAAGCAGTGGTGATTCAAATACATCCTCTAGCATCATAGCCTCAAGAAGGGTAGGATGGGTGGGAAAACGGGCTAAAAATGTGAAAGGTGATTGTGTGGTGATAAACTTTAATAACGACCATTGCCCGAGTACTCTGTTCTGGGATGGATCAGATATTAAGGAAAGTGATAGCCTCAGGGCAGTCCCTTTAGGCTTCTTTTATCCCCCACAGCCCCCTTTTAACTCACATAGGATGCCCCCCCCAATTACGGTCCCACCAGTGAATGGGTGGCAAACTGTAATTAGGAAAGTGAGCCGAAACCCACCAACGTACCATAACACAGGTCCTATTATGGACTTGGTTAATCGTTTTAATCCTTTAAGTGATTTGAACACCAACGATTGACTACCTTTACGCCTAACATCACCTATAATAGCCATGCCTGAGAGGGTAAATTCCCTACCATGTACATTTATGACCTGGAACGTTGCAGGAATAAGAGCTAAAAGATCCGACCTTACTTGGACCCAATACATTTCTAAACATAAGGTCATAGCTCTGCAAGAAACGTGGGACACTTCACTTTCCTTTAACTTAGATGGTTTCCTAAGTTTTACAATACCCGCTAGTCCCAGTAACGCGGGGAGAGCAAAAGGGGGGCTTATTACTTTTTTTTCATTAGATCTAGTAGGAACTTTTAACCTACTGAATTCAGGTTCCCCAAACATTCTAGCTATAGAATGGACAGTCTCCCCAAGCTGTATCATACTAGTAATTAATTTTTACAATGCCTGGGGTGGACCAAATGAATTCGAACATGTGCATTGTTTGGCGAACTTGATAAATAAATACAGTCAAAATTCACATACTCCCTTCGAAATATTTTTAATGGGCGATTTTAACAGCCACAAATGTCAATTGCCTTGTCAATCATTAGATGCAGATTCTCCTGCCGGAGCCTGCATTCCTCACTTTGAACACACCAAAATGGGGGAGTCACTTGACTTATTGTGTGCCAATTTTAATTTATATGAATCATTTAAAACTGCTATTAATGAGAAGGTCCCCACGTACAAAGGTACGACTAAGGGGACGATAATTGATTACATATTTATGTCTGTAGGCTTAATTTCAAAGACAAGTGACTATAAAGTTACGGTCTCACACCATAGTGATCATAACCCTCTGTCAGCTGCAATACACTGGAGTGACTTATGGCGCAGGCAGGTGGATCAGCCCCGGGTTTGCGCCTTGACGGTGCCCAGTGATCAAGGCAGACGACTTAGATGGGGTATGGCCATGGAGGAACGGTTTATGGAAACCCTACTTCCCAAAATTGAGGGACCGATAGAAACTTGTCTAGATCACACTGCCTCGAACCTTCAGGTTGTCGCAGCTTTTAATTGTATCTGTGCACAAACCGTCAGGGATCTTACAAAACCTAAGTACCCCCCAAAGCCCCACAAATGGTTTGATAGCAAATGCTCAAGGGCACATAGAGAACTGAAACTGGCTCTTAAGGCCAAGAAAAGGGATAAAGAACTAATCTCTCATCTAAGACGGGCCTATAAAGCCAATGCGAGGGCAAGGAAAAATGAAATTAAGAACAATGCTTGGACCGATCTTCTCAATGTAGATGTTTTAAAAAATAGTAAACAGTTCTGGGAAATCATCAACCACTCCTTTTTTACAGGGGAGAACAACCTGAATACAGATTGTGTAATTCCCGATGAGAGATGGGTACAGCATTTTAGCAAGATTTATGGGGGCGAACCATTAGTCTGCCCAAGTACCACTGAGGTGGCTTATGGTGCAGCCACAGTGGTATTTACGGAAGAGCAGGTCCTTAAAGCCATTAGGGATACCACAAAAAATAAGGCTCCAGGCCCGGACGGTGTCCCGGCAGACTTTTTTAAATATTGCCCAGTACTCTGGAGTAAAGTTTTGACCAGAGTATTCAGAGCAGCAGCCGAAGGATGCCTACCTCAAACTTGGGCAACATCCATAATAGTCCCCATTTTTAAGAAGGGAAATCGGGAGGACCCCGGGTGCTATCGCCCAATTTCCCTTATCGACTCTACTTTCAAAATCTTAGGTAGAGTCCTTTTGAATCAACTAAGGGAAAATATAGAACTGAATGGGGGACTCTTGAATATCCAATACGGCTTTCGTGAGAATAGGGGGACATTGGAACAATGTTCTAACCTCCACCTTCTAGTCTCCAGGTATACGGTGGCCGGGGAGGGGACAGTTTACCTGGCCTTCATGGACCTCTCCTCGGCCTTCGATCTGGTGAATAGAAGTAAGCTATCGACTATCCTACTAGAGCTAGGCATAGAGGAGCCCTTGGTGGCTTTTATGGCAAGGTTACATCAAGATCTCAAGGCAAAAATAAGAGTCACCAGGGACGGAAGGTGCACGGAAAGTTTTAAATCTGAAAAAGGGGTGCGCCAGGGTTGTATCCTGGCCCCCCTTCTTTTTACTATTTATATAAATGGTCTGGGGAAACATCTAGAAACAGGATGGGCAGATGTTCCCCGTGTAGGCGGAGCTCAGATCCCAGCCCTCCTATACGCGGACGATGCCGTCCTGATAGCACGAACAGGGATTAGCCTACAGATTCTTCTGGACCGTTTTGGTTCCTTTATGGAGAATCTAGACTTGAAAATCAATGTCTCCAAGTCCCACACCATGATTATTGGTCGTAAAGTAAATATGTTGCAGAAAAAATCGTTTATTTGCAAAGGGGAGATCCTTTCTAGGGTCCCAGTCTTTCCTTACCTGGGAGTCCTTTTTGACCAAAGAGGGTCCTGGGTCTCCCAGTTTAAAGCTAAAAGTCTTAGCCTAGCACGATCTTCATCAGCCTTGCTGGCCTTTACAAAAAGACTGGGAGCTAAACCAATGGAGGCTGTGATTAAAATATACAACAGTAAGTGCGTTCCAATCGCTATGTATGGATCTGCGATTTGGGGCTATGCAGAGACGGCAAAAATACAGAGGGTAGAAAACGGTATCATCAGGAATATTTTATCTGTCCCAGATTCCACACCCACCTTCTCTATCCATGAGGAAATAGGCTTAGCATACATCTCTGATAAATTAAAATTAGCTCCCCTCCTTTTTTGGGTCAAAACGTGGTTGAATCCCGAGCTGACGCTAAACCATGCCATCCTCAAGGACGTCATTGCAAGGGATAACGCCATGAGAATTCCCTGGCTAAAATTTATTAAATCTACTTTACTAATGCTAGGGAGACCGGAACTTTTTAATGACCCATCTAACATCAGGAGGGAGGATGTCAGATGGATTAAGCAGATGTTTCTGGAGAGGGTTCGTACGGATAGAGAAGATTTGGAATTGAGGAAACCCATGGTGAGGGCACATATCGTTTTAACTACTTCGCCCACCATGGAACTCTACCTAAAAACTGTGACTAACCCTCTTCACAGACTCCTACTGACTAAATTCAGGATGAATTTAATCCACTATTCTTTAGGAAATTTTCCGGTGTGGTCAAAACCTGATGATGGGCCGCCATGCGGATGTGATAATTTTTCAATTCAAGATACCCTCCATTTTATATTTTTTTGTGATTTTTACAGCAGTGAAAGGAGGAAATATCTATTCCCTGTCTTGAAAGCGGCGGGCTTTACTCAAATAAGGCCAGCCTTAATCTTCCTCCAAACGTTAGCAGATACTTACACCATGTTTAGTGTTGCTTGCTATCTAACCGCTGCATTTAGATCTAGGAAGAAAAGACTACCCCAGATTGACCTGTTTTAACTCAAACTTGTTTTTAAAGGAATACTTTTAATATTTGTAAATAGACTTGTACTTTCGCATGCAATAATCTGATGAAATGTAATCATTACGCAGAAAACCCTTTTTGTAATGAGATTAAGTGATGTTTTTAAATACTGTATTTGTGTTTGTTGTACGCCTTTTATGATTTTAACAAAAATCGAATAAAGAGTATTTTGACTGACTGACCCTCCCCATTAGTGATGTAACTACTGAGAGAGCTACTTCTAACATTCAGTCGCCACGGCGGGAGAGGGAGGGAGCTATCTCCAAAAGAAAAACAAAGGTTGGCCCCACAGGGGGGCGTAAGGCGAATGCTCCCAAATGCAATTCTAAAAACAAGCCCACTCACCAGATCCTTAAAACTAAGTTGCCGAACCAACCTGGGAAAAATAGGCTGCCACCTACCACAACTCTGCCTGAGTCACCTCCCAGTTCAAATCTTATAGCTGGGAACGAGTCCCCCACCCTCTCGGATATCCGAATCATCCTAAGGGAAATTTTTATACCCTTGGAGTATCGCATATCCAAGATGGAATCACTCCTACTTGAAATTCATAAGGGACTTACACATATAGCGGAGGTGAAGCAGACATCCAGTGACACAATTAACAAGGAGAGCGAGATTAAATCTATGTCCCTCCCTAAAAAAGGTTTACCTCTATCTCAGCCTATTTCAACGCAAAAACCCCCTGTACCTGCACTAGAAATTCCATCAATATGTAATACAACATGTGCAAATATAAATCCCCAAGAAGATTTGGCCGCACCCCCAGTTGGGGCACTGGTGATGGATCTACTGTCAAGCATATATGTAGTTGGCCCCGGAATGTGTACGAGTCGCCCATTCAATCCCTCCCCTTGTCATTTTTTTACCCCTTGGTGGGGTCTGAGGGAGGAGAGGAGGGCTGGGAACTCGTGCCTAGAAGGGGTCGTAGGTGGAGGCCCAACGAAATGAAAGTGTACCCTAACCCTAGATTTACTCCGGATGATTATTTTCCCACATATAATAGGTTCAGCCATCTAGATATGGTAGATTGACTGGGTTGGCTAGGGCCAGGCGAGGTTTCGGGCCACAAAAGGCCCTCACTACATGATGTACAGCTAGATACCCCCATACAGAGCAATGGAGCTAAGCAGATATTAACCAATATGGAACCTTGTGCGGTGGCCCCTATTTCATCAACCATTGTATCATTGGCGATACCAGCACAGGGTGAACTGACTGTCAGCTCGAAGGCCCATTCCATGGTCACTGTATTTTCATCTCCCAAATCCGAAATAACTAAACTGCCCCTTCTTAATATTTTATCTTGGAACGTGGCGGGTCTGTCTAACAAACTGAACTGCCCGACTTGGAATACTTTCGTAGAGGATAAGGATATATGCCTCTTCCAAGAAACTTGGCTGAGGGAAGACCTTACTCGCACTGGCTTTGCCGTTTTTTCCAAAAATGCAAAATGGGGTGGCAAAGGCCGCCCTTCGGGGGGTCTCGCAATTTGGATAGCCACAGATCTAGGTTGTAGGGCTGTTCTTTTTCCACTAAATTCGGATGATATTCTGGCCGTATTATTGGAGTGGCCAGATTCGCATTGCCTTTTGGTATTGAATGTCTACTCGAGGCCAGTTAATATCTCGCAAGAATCCTGCACTATTGTTGAGCTCGATCTTGCCCTTAATGTAATCCCAGAGGGTACCCCTTATATATTAGGAGGTGACTTGAACTGCCACTTCGAGCCACTCTTGGGATCTCTGGATGGTTTGGCTCAGGAGGAGGACCTCGCTTGGTCCATACCACCATCCCATCTACCGGCCCCAAGAGTATGGTCCCCTCTGGCATTACAAATCACATCCCTCACTTTAAAACACGGGCTTAGGGCTTGCAATGGAAGGTTACCTTCGGATATCCCCCCAAGATGCACCTTCCACAGAGAGGATAAAACATCTAGACTAGATTATATTCTGGTCCCACTGGCCCTGTGGTCACAAATAAGTGACTTTCGGGTAATACCAAGAGAAGATAGCGACCATAATGCTCTGGAGCTTGAGCTTCATCACTTCGGTCCGGAGTCTAGGGAGAAGAATAGGGAGACACCCGATTGTGGGCTATTACTCTCAAACAACAGACGCAGAATAAAGTGGGAGAACTTAGCAGCCAAACAAGGGCCTATATTCAAGTTATATGCCCTACTTATTCCCATGTTAGAGAAGGCCCAAGCCCTAAACATGGAAGGTAGCACTCCGGGATTATTTAATCAGCTGGGGCAGCTACATGCAGATTTTATCACATCTACATCAGAAATTTTTACCAGTAAATCCAAAAGGGCTAACGAGTTTATTCCTGGTCCCTCTTGGTACAATTCTGCATGCAGGAAGGCCAAAAGTGATCTCCTGATCGCAATCAAGACAGGACAGGGTTCGGGCAGAAATCAGGGAAAGAAGATTGGTATATAAATCCCTAACTGAGAACGCAAAACTTGAATGGGAGCACCATAAATGGGAGAAACTTGTGAAATTCTTGGTATGTGGAGATTCGCGAACATTTTGGCGCTGTGCAAATACAGGCACAGAGGCGCTGGTCTCCGCGGTAGAACCTAATATCTCAGCAAAGACCTGGCAAGACCATTTCCAGTCCCTATACATGTCACCTGTGGGGACTGGAGCTGATCCTGTCCAGGTAGAAACTACTAATTCACGGGGACTGTCATTTACACTTAAAGAAGTCAGAACAGCTATTATGGGTCTGGCGTCAGGAAAGGCACCGGGCCTGGATGGCCTTCCGGGAGACCTATTCAAGCAGGAACCAGAAGTCTGGGCACCCTACTTTACGCTTCTGTTCAATTCTATCTTGGAGGGCATGGAGCTACCCGATACTTGGCTGAGCGCAGAGATTGTCCCAATTTTCAAAAAGGGTTTGCCTCTGCTTCCAGCCAATTATAGACCAATCATTCTCATTGATGTTCCTCAAAAATTATTTGGTAGACTCATTCTCAATCATTTACAAGACTGGATTGAGGAATCAAGAATTATGAGTACATATCAAGCTGGCTTTAGAAGTGTTTCTACTATTGACCAGATTTTTCGCTTAAATTTTATTCACTGGAAGACTGTGCTATTAGAGGGCGGCACCCTATATACGGTCTTTGTTGACTTACGTGCCGCATTTGATTTAGTGCCCAGGGACAAACTGTGGGCTGTTCTGGAGGACCTTGGGCTTCCAACTGACATTTTAGTAATTTTGAGAAGACTGCATTTGGGGAACTTTGCAAGGGTGAGGTGTGGGAGAGGAGGGATTCTCACAGACCGCTTCCCCGTTGACAGGGGGGGTTAGACAGGGCTGTGTGCTGGCACCAACTCTTTTCTGCCTCTTTGTCAATGGGGTGATCAGTCATCTAAACGCCCTAGAAGATACTGATGCTCCCAGGCTTAGAGGCACGAGGGTACCCGCTATTCTTTTTGCGGATGATACCCTGTTGCTTTCCAAGTCCCCCATGGGCATACAACGGATCCTTGATGGATTCGCGAATTTTTGCGCGATTCGTGGCTTGCAGATCTATGCTTCTAAAACCAAGTATATGATCTTCAACCCACCCCCGACAACACGCGCCAATCCTACCCTTCGGTCCTCTAGGCTGTAGAGGGTCCACACATTTGAATATCTGGGGGTAACATTAAACCAGTCCATGACCTGGGACTCCCATCGTATCAGGGCGAACCTGAAACTGACCCAAATGATAGGAGGATTATCAAGGATGACCCGAGGACTGACTTTTCAGCCGTTCTCCCCTCGCTTGCAAATCTATAGAACACAGACAAAAGGGGCAGTGACCTATGGAGCCGAATTATGGGTGCATACTGCCACCCAGACCATGCAGGTCACTGAGAATAACTTTGTCAGGCAACTGACAGGCCTCCCGTCTAGCACCTCCCTCCTACCCCTTAGACTCGATCTAGGCCGTAGACCAATTACAGAAGAGCTGGGCCTTAAGCCCCTAATGTATTGACGAAAACTATGGTCTACACCAGAGCTGTCTAATTATAGATCTGAGCTTCAGGAGATCATGCAGCTTTGTAATCCCGCACGGATTCCTTGGCTGAGATATATCAAACAAATATGCGAGGCACTAGGTAGACAGAATCTATGGTTGGATCCTGAAAACACCTGCCCCAGAATTTCACAAAAGTCTCTCTCTAAAGCCTATTACGAGCACCATTTATGTGCTCACATTGTTAATACAGAGGAGAAGTCTTTAACGGGAAAATTTTTGGGGTCAAAAGACTCATACCATCTAGAGCTTGTATATGATAACATAGGCCCCCCGCTTACTAGAAAGCTTTTTATGCAATGGCGGTATAGTACCCTCCCTCTTAAAGCGCATACTGCTTGCTGGACAAGTTCCGAGACTACATTACAATGTCCAGCCGGTGCTTACCCGAGGGAGTGTGATCTGCACATAATATTCTTCTGTCCAGCATACAGAAGAGCAAGGAACTATTGGCTTGTTCCACTACTTAAAAAGTTGGGCTTTAGGTGGTACCTTCCCTCATACAGGATTTTAAAAAGAGATTTGTCGGCCCCAATTTTATTTGCAGTTGCAAAAATTTTAACAGCAATGTGGCACAGTCGTAACCAATGTATTAAGTTATTATCAACTGAATGATTGTTTTATATTCTGGTCAATTGTTTGTAATTCACTATTTGTACCATTTCTAACAATTTTAATATTTCTGTAATTCTTTTATGGTCCAAGAGACCGAAATAAAGACAAAGAAAGGAAACTGCTTCCTACGTACATACAAGTCTTTCACAAGCAAAAAACGAACTGAACAACGACTAATGTCTTTAACCTCTTCAATCTGATCAAATTTTATTTTTAAAAATTCAATTCCATCTTTTTTCTGGTAATTAACAAAACCCACAACTTTACCCATAGCTCCATTCACTAAACCTTTTTCTACATTCAAATTACGTCTTAAAATTACTCGACAGTTCATACATACATAAAGATTCTTTTCTAAACCAGCTGTTTTCGATATGTTTTTCTCTAGAGAATCCAATTTAGTTTTCAATTTGCCTTTCAATGTAATAGTTATTCCTTCATGCTGTATTTTATCCACGGCTTCCATTTTCATAATCTCTTCATTTTCCAATTTCAAAAGTTCTTCATTGAATATAGAGCATTCATGTAGTGTTGGCATTAAGCAGATTACAGTATTTTTTTCTGCAATTTTCTTGTATATTTTCTCTGGAACTATTTGTTCTGTTGGAAACAAATTACATAGCAATCGACTCTGTAAAGCTTTTCTGCCATTTTCTGTGAGTAGTCCAATTCTGATATCTTTGAGAATACTTGCATAATCATCATCATTTGCTTGACGCATATTGGTAATGAGTTCTTTGTACTCAAAGTATGACCAAATATTCACATTACCTATACTTCCTAATGACTTTTTCGTGTCTTCATGTGCAAGAGTATTAAATACTGGTTGTCCTTTAACTGGAGTGAGCTGCAGTAAATCCCCAAAAACTATAACATGTTTTCCTCCAAATAACACGTCATAGTCTGTCTTTAGAATTTGCTGCATTCTTAAATGCACAAAGGCAAGCATTAAGTTTGATACCATGCTTACCTCATCAATAATGAGAACTTTCATTTTCTTCAACACTCTTGAAACTTCAAAACATGCTTCTCCTGTTAGCTTGTGGTATTCTATTTTGTTCTCATGCTCTACTGGTAACATTAGCAAACGATGTAAGGTAATTCCTTTTATGTTATATGCTGCTAACCCAGTTGGAGCAGTAACAACACAAGACAAAGTTGAATCAGTTTTTTTCTGTAGGTAGCTTCTAATTACTTTAATGAAGAAACTTTTTCCAGTTCCAGCTTGTCCACTCACATACATTCTGATTGGTTCAAATGATGTGCATGATATTTTCATCTAGTAATCCATGATCAATTTGTTTTGTGACTTCTTCATAAATTTGTTGTTGTTCATCATTCAGTTGTTGTTCCAAATTTGGTAAGTCTATTAAATCTTCCTGAGCTTGATTCATAGCTGTTTCCACTTCAGTCATGGCTATTGCAGCTTCATTTTCTACGATTGGTTGTCCTAGGGGATCTTGACCGAGCGTACCAGAACTTTGACTGTCTTGAGAACTGTCTCTAGCTACTTCAGCTGCAATTGTAGCTTCTTGTTCAATTTCTTCATTTAACATTTGTACATAATTTGTGAAAGTACTGCATTCTATGCTATCTTTACATGCATTAAAAGAATCTTCATAGCTCTGAAAATCTCCAAGTAATTCATCCTCTGAACGCCATGGTTTAAACAGCTGTAAAAGTGCTAAGTAGTAAAATTCCTTTTTGTCAGTAGTGTCGCAACTCAGCTTCCTGTGATTAATCAAACTTCCTTTTGTTTGTTTCAGCAAACATCTTTCCTCACCAATGACTTTATATTTTCCATTGTTGATGTCTTCTGTGGCATTCCGTGTAAAAATGTAGTTCTGCAGCACTTCATAGAGACACATGTTCTCAAGATGATGACTTCTGTTTGGGTAATATGTGTCCAACATATTTGTTTTCAAAATGTCTGTACTTTCTGGTTCGTTCTCTGCTAAATATTCAATTTCTCGAATAGATTTCAGTACCCGATTTCGCATTCCTGCAAGGCCTAAACTTACCCAAATTATTCTTCTGGATTTGGAGTACAGACTTGCAGATGATAACCTATCTGAGCATTCGTATAACCCAATTTCTCGATGCGATAACATCTTTAAACTGAAACTGTATAGCTTTTTACTGACAGTCTTCTCATGAGAAATCTCTTCCCACATTTCTTTCAATTCCGTTTTCTCAGATTTAGTGATGTAAGATGTGACATACCGAGCAACAGCAATAGAATTGTCAGCTACATACTGAATATCCATGTTAGCATTCCACATGGATAAAATGACTGGGTTGTAGTCATTTATATATTTTGACTCTTCTTTTCTTCTTAGGTTGTAAGTATTTTTCGGAGATTTTCTAGTAATAGTATGTCGCACAGCTGACATAACACTGTTTACTCTTTCTATTGAAAGAACAGGTCGTGGAAATCCAAATCGACATTTTGTGTAGAAATTATCTTTACTCTTGTACTTTCGTCGACAGTATTTTCCACACCGATGACTTGGGAAACGTAAAACTTGCTCTTTTAAGTTTTTTTCTTCTGTGCTTTTAGGTATAGCACATGTTGCATATTCTTCAATGAAAGATAAAACTGCATCAACAGAATCTGTTCCAAATTTTGGGGCATCCTTGATCCACTACAGCATATGAATATGAGGAGCACCTCTTGCTTGGTACTCTTTTCTCCAAAAGAAATCCACAACTTCTCCAAGAGGTGGATTTTTTTTATTGCAGATGAAGGACATCATAGCCTCAAATCTATAATTGAAATATCTGCAAACATTAACCGGATCCAATGAGCACAATTCTCCTGCTGTCTTGTATTGGATGTTTTCAATATTTGAATTAGCCTCTCGAAGAAAATCCAGTAAATCATCCCAAGCGTACTCAGCACAGCTTAGGGTAAGGAACCATGTAGGAGTTCCTAAATTCCGTAACATACATTTCAATTCTCCATGGCGTCGGTACCAATATTAATTAGTTCCACGCTGACAAGCCATCAGATTAATCAATTGAGATTCCAAATGATCATCTCGCTGTTGCACTTTGTTCATAAAATCCTTTGCAGACACATTATGTAGATGTACTCCAGTTTTTAAAATGTGATTTACTCCATAAGATAGTGCAGACAAGTCACTTTCAAATAAAAGATGGAACAAATAGGGAATACTTTGACGAAATCTTGGATCTTCTGCATATAATCTTGTAGTCCGATACTCAGAAGCAGGAATCTGTACTGGACGTTCATCCTATCGTCCACCTTTTCCTGTAGGAAACAGCTGGGGAAAACAACGAGCTTCCAAGCTCTCCTCCCATACACTCACGGGAGTTCCTTTTGCTTTTTTCATCTGAAACAGATCAATAGTGTTTCCCATAACTTCTTTAGAATGAAGAGGATGTATGCTGAAATGTTCATAAATTTCTTCTTCTTTTGACTTATCTACTTTTTCAATTTGCCCACTTGGTATTCCTGTGTCTGCTAGTAAAACCTTTTCATCTTCATCCATATAAATTGATTCATAGTACTTATTATTTCTTTTCAAATATAAATTTGCTCTTTGTACTTTTCGTACATCTACTAGCTCCTGCCAAATTTTCTTATTCTTTGTGGGTACACCATTAACCAGAATAACTAATGGTTCAGTTTCCAAACTATCTGCATCAATTGTTTCAATATTTTTTTTCAAATCTAATGGCAAATAGACAACTCTTCCTTTTAAACCTCTTTGTAAATCTGAAGGAGGTAATTTACCTGTTTTGGGCTCCATATGAACTATAGTCTGAAACGGATGGACACATTGAATGAGTATAGACTCATACGTATTTAAATCACTAAGTTCTGCATTAATATCAACCAATTCTAAATTATCATGTACAGCTCTAGCGGGCATTTTATTTTCTTCTAACTTGTTATAACAGTATTTACAAATACGCTGATCTTCACCCAAATCAAAACAATTTTCCAGAAACAAATATGTAGCAAAATCCTTCCACTCATAATTATTTTCTTTTTCACTTTTTTTATAGAGATCAACATTACTTGTTTGACTTTTATAATGGCTTCTCCGGCAACAAATACAAGTAATATTTGGTCTTTCATTAGAGATGATAGTAAATTTTGTCATTTGATCTTCAAAATTTTTACTAACAGTGGGTTCTACATTCTCTTCCACATTTTCTTCAATAACTGTGTCATTTCCTGCACTTTCTTGTTCTGGACCAAAGTAACAAAACTGAATATCATCAGTAACCTTCTCTACATCTGATACAGATCCACGCAACAGTGCACTATTCAACTCATTTAACTTAAGTGCTGGACTTTTAGCAAAATACAATCTTCTCACAAACTTTCTCCTTTCAGTATGATGTACTGCCAGCATCCTAAAATGGTGAAAAACACTTTGACAAACTTTCCTAGAAAGACAAGCCTGAGAATGTCCTTGCAAACCAGTATTCTTTCTCACTCTGCATGGATCTAGTCTTTGAAGCACCTTAATCTTCTGTTTAACACTTTTTTTTACTATATTCTCTTAGAAAGTCACGTAATTTATCAATAGATTCTTGTCGTACAGTACAAATACTACTACAATTCCAAGTGTACACTGGGGCTTTAGGACGTTTCCCCTTAACCTCATCAGCTAACACTTCTTCCTCATTTCTTGGAACCATATTCTCCTTTTCCATTACACAACCATCTTTAACTTCATAAGTTCGACCACTGTTGTCAACTGCATACAGCAACATATTACTTTGAAGATAACTCTCTTCATTAAAAAATGGTTCAATACTTGAACTATGCTTCCATTCTCCTAAGAACACATTACAAAAGTTATTTTTTTTCACTACTCTTTTCCTTTTGCTTTTTGACTTCATTACATCGACTATTTTATCTAATGTACGGATCCTGTTCAAAATTGAAATGAACAGTTTTCTCATTAATTCCAAAGCCTTTGCAACAATTGATTCAATATGTTTCTTTTTCTTTTAAATTATTGCTTTCTTCCTATTTTTTTTCACATCCTTTAGCAAATTGAACACCACTCTTCTCTGAAACATTTTTTTACGAATGTTTTGAAATTCAGTTTTTCTTTTTAAGTCATTCTTTCTTGCTTCTGATTCTACATTAGCATTTAGTATTTCCTTTCTATTGTCTTGTTGTTTTCTTCTTGAAACACTATTTGCAGAGGATATACTTTCTACATTTTTTCTATGTTTGAGGATATTTTAAAAAAAATCCTTAGTCTGCTTACCAGAAGACTTTTTCTTTTTTCCAACATGAGGTTCTTCAACTAATTTTTGTTGTCCAGTTGTCTTCAAATATAGATGTTTTTGCTGTTCTTTTCTCTTTCTTGATTTTATAGGCATGTTTAATTTATTTCAGTGTTGTTCAGCAATACCTAAAGGAAACAAAAAAAAAATACCTTTATGTAAATTAAATATATTACTATATTTTTTTTGAGCTTTTCAAATCCTATCATATGAGCTGCCCCTTTCCTACGAGTGCAAGTCTTACAGAACCAGAGCAACACGAATTAAATCTCTGACAACAATTCCTGTGTGCACACAGACTCATGGTGTGATTCTAGGCAGAAAACGATATTTGATTGGCAATTTCAAAGCACATTTACTACTGTGGTAGAGCAAGTGATAATTACTGTAACAGCCTGACACATTTTCCTTATAGTTTAGAGAGGCAGAAAAGAGCACATGTCTTAAAATCTACTTGAGACCATGAGCATGTGGAACCTGGGTGAGTGATTAGACTACAGCAAAGGAAATGAGCTTTGGTGATGTTGAATGTGTTAGCGTTACACACTGCTATCTGAAATACCACACAGTGCTGAATAGTAAGCATGGGAGTGCAGGAGAAGCAGCTGGCTGTGTGCTAAGAGTGTGTTTCTGGAGACTGTGTATTGTCAGGTGCAAGAGAGATCTTCGTGGACGCTTGCACAACTGAATGAAGACTGCATAGATGTATGTAAGATCACCTGTGGTAAGGGTTAATTGGAGTTTTGAACATGTAGGAACGACCTCACCCATTGCAGGAGTGGAAGGAAAATCTACCCTGTTGTTTTGAAATGTGTTAGCATTTGCCTCGCATCTGTGAGATAGTGATTTCTGCTGAATGCTAACCATCACAGTTCAAGAAAACAAGCTGCCCCTTTCCTATGAGTGCAAGTCTTACACAACCAGAGCAACACAAATTAAATCTCTGACAACAATTCCTGTGTGCACACAGACTCATGGTGTGATTCTAGGCAGAAAACGATATTTGATTGGCAATTTCAAAGCACATTTACTACCTTGGTAGAGCAAGTGATAATTACTGTAACAGCCTGACACATTTTCCTTATAGTTTAGAGAGGCAGAAAAGAGCACATGTCCTAACAGCTACTTGAGACCATGAGCATGTGGTCCCTGGGTGAGTGATTAGACTACAGCAAAGGAAATGAGCCTTGGTGATGTTGAATGTGTTAGCGTTACACACTGCTATCTGAAATACCACACAGTGCTGAATAGTAAGCATGGGAGTGCGGGAGAAGCAGCTTGCTGTGTGCTAAGAGTGTGTTTATGGAGACTGTGTATTGTCAGGTGCAAGAGAGATCTGCATGGACGCTTGCACAACTGCATGGAGACTTCATAGATGTATGTAAGATCACCTGTGGTAAGGGTTAATTGGAGTTTTGAACATGTAGGAACTACCTCACCCATTGCAGGAGTGGAAGGAAAATCTACCCTGTTGTTTTCAAATGTGTTAGCATTTGCCTCACATCTGTGAGATAGGGATTTTTGCTGAATGCTAACCATCACAGTTCAAGAAAACAAGCTGCCCCTTTCCTACAAGTGCAAGTCTTATACAACCAGAGCAACACAAATTAAATCTGACAACAATTCCTGTGTGCACACAGACTCATGGTGTGATTCTAGGCAGAAAACAGTATTCCTGGGTGATACCAGTACACCTTAACTTATGGTGAAGACATACTCCATAATATCTTACAAGTTCAAGGCAGTTAAATATCTTCAAAAACATAAAATGTAAAACACAACTTTAAAAGAAGAAACAAATGTCTCTTATTTATATCAAAATACACCACATACATCCCCTCTCAAATTCATAACTCACCTTTAAAAGTAGTTAGTTGAGAAATAACTGTGGCACTCACACAGCAGATTATCAGAGCCAGAATCTCTGAGCTGTACTCCTCTCACCAGAACCACTAAATGGCAACATTTCCCTCTCTTTTTTCACACATATACATGTTAACTTCAAATCACATTGCTTCCCACATTTTTTTTAATGGAAACACACATTTCTATTGGTTGCAAATTTCAACCCTTTCCAAATGATTCCTACCCCCAACGTGACTTCTGCCTGCTACCATAGCAACAGATCATGGAACACTGGTGTGAGCAGAGAGGTCAGAAGTTCAGCACACAATGTTTCTAATCCAAAGAGCAAGAGTGCTTGACTTTTCAAAACTAACAGCATATCCAAAGTAATCTTCTGTGGGAACACATTTTTATGAACCAATACAAAACATGCTTTTAAAAATTTAAACATACAGCCTAGTTTTTAGTGTTGAATGGTCTGAAACAGCCAATGAGTTCTTTTTATTAAAAAAAAGTATGTAAGACTCCATTTTACAACTATCTTTCTTTTCATATTGCCATTCTACTGAAAGACACCTTCTGAGTGCATCCAGATCTCCTTGAAAGATGTTCACAGTGTGGATTGTAGGTCATAGCTATGTCTACTGGAGTGAAAAGTATGCAGAAAAAAAAGGTATTGTGAAAGACCTTGCTTTGCCAAATGTAGACATTAAATGGATTGGTCAGAGAGGGTTAAAGTGGCACCAATTAATGCCTTTGGTGAAATCCTTTCTACATCTCCCACAGCCTGACCTTATAATTGTGCACTGTGGTAGAAATGACCTAGGCACTTTAACTGGGGTAGGTCTGGAAATGCTTGTTAAGGACACCTTTGTGCAATTGATGTCACTTTTTCCACAAACTACCTTTGTATATTCTAATATATGCCAAAGGCAAAAGTGGAACTGGTCCAACCAATATTGTCCGCAGATTGAGAATGCAAAAAAGCACGTCAATAAGTCTGTTTCTGCTTTCCTCAGAGACTATGGTATGGGTTCTATATACCACAACAACTTGCTTTACAACATGCAAGGCATTTATAGAGGAGACGGTGTACATTTCACAGATGAAGGGAACAGAGTCTTCCTCTTGAACTTTAGATTCTGCATCGGTACTTACTTGTAGGTACAAAAAAACACTCAATGAACACAACAGCTCTTTTTAGAGCCAACCAACATCTAAACACGTAAACTTGATTTTTGTAATTCTATTTTTTTTATGAATTTATTGCCGCTGTGCGCGCACCGTGCTTTTAACTGCAATTTTCTCAGGAACTACTGAACAGATTGACACCATATATGCAAAAGGCACTTGCCTGACCTGAGGACTACCTCTTTGCCAAATTTCAAGTAATTCTGTTCAGCCGTTCGGGCTGTACCTTCGACTAAAGGTCCTATGGGAAAATGCATGGGGAAAACGCGTTTTGGGACCCCCCTTTTTTCTCAGCCCCCACTTGACGAATCACCCCAAGACTTTCAGGGTAGGAGCTGAGCGGAGCGCCCCATTAGATTTGAAAATTTCACGAGGATTCATCAACCGGCGCCAAAGTTATTCAAAATAGAATTTTCAGATTTCCTATGGAAACACGGTCCTAACTATAACTATCTACTGGCGACCGCCAGTAGATAATATATATATATATATATATATATATATTCACTGAAAAAACCATAGGTTTCACACATGTTATAGTTAGCTGGACATTTTACTGATAAAAAACCAATGAAATTCCCCCGTTATAGTTACTGTAGGCAACTATAACTCACGCGACCGCAATCCTCTGCTGATGCTAATACTGTATTTAGACACTTATTTGCCCATATCTTCTTCCATTAAATTTTAGCTATACATATATTACAAATATTTTTTTTTCATAAAGACACATATGTCATCAGCAGAGGATTACGGTCGCGTGAGTTATAGTTGCCTACAGTAACTATAACGGGGGAATTTCATTGGTTTTTTATCAGTAAAATGTCCAGCTAACTATAACATGTGTGAAACCTATGGTTTTTTCAGTGAATTAGCAAGGTTTTTTAAATGCTATTTCCTAACTATAACGTGTGTGAAACCTATGGTTTTTTCAGTGAATTTGTACGGTTTTTTAAATGCTAAGTTACTTTACGCCATTTGTGGCGTGCGCGCCCACTTAACGCAGTTCGTTCCGTGCACGGTTTTTATCAACTTTAATAAGCCCTGTACATTTGGTGGCCTTCGGCCACCAAAAGCACAGGGGGTGAGGTCAATGTGGATAGTGTTTTTTTTATTTCGATTTTATAATTTCATGTTGCCAAAATTACGTTTTTTTTCTCTATTAATAAGCCCTGCACATTTGGTGGCCTGCGGCCACCAAAAGCACAGGGGGTGGGGTAAGTGTGGATAGTGTTTTTTTTATTTTTATTTTTTTACCGTAAGCTTACGGTAAGCTTACGGTAAGCGTACGGTAAGCGTACCCCGCGAAATTGCCGAAAAAAAAATAAAACCGTTTTTGCTCTTGGGGGGTGTTTGGGGACTCCCTCAACATGACTATGTGGGAGGGAGTTGTCAAAACAGCCCCGTAACATGTTTTTGGCCATCATGTTTGATAAACAACACTCAGTGCGAGAGACAAAATGGCGGACGCCGCTTCCTGGTTTCGGCCAATTCGAATGTTTACTAAGATCTAAGAGCCAATCAGAATCGCGCTCGAGCACGCCACCGTAAGCTTACGGTAAGCGTACGGTAAGCGTACGGTAAGCGTACCGTAAGCGGGCTCAGATATATATATTGATTTAAAGGCTATTTTCTCAGAATCTACTGAACAGATTTACACCAAACCTACAAAAGGCACTTCCTTGACCTAGGGACTACCTCTCTGCCAAATTTCTAGTAATTCTGTTCAGCCGTTCGGGCTGTAGCTCGTTCTAAAGGTCCTATGGAAAAATGCATGGGAAAAACGCGTTTTGGGACCCCCCTTTTATCTCAGCCCCCGCTTGACGAATCCCCCCGAGACTTTCAGGGTAGGAGCGGAGCGGAGCGCCCCACCTATTTTGAGAAATTCGCGAGGATTCGTCGACCGGCGCCAAAGTTATTCAAAATAGAATGTTGAGGTTTTCCTATGGAAACGTGGTCCTAACTATAACTACCTACTGGCGACCGCCAGTAGGTAATATACCAAAATTAGACAACGCTTCTTCTGGGGTGCCGGGACCCATGGAGTGTGGCATACATGCCGGCGAAGCACACCGGTAAATCCAATATTCCAAGAAAACTCCAAAAAGTATTCGGATGCTCTCAGTAGTAAAGGCACAGTAACAACGTAGTTCAGGTCAGAGTGTTTATTACACAACGCGTTTCGGCAGAAGCCTTGATCACGTGTAACAAAGGATGCCACCACTCAGAATTAAATAAAGTTACGAGTGAGAAGCGGTATCATGGAAATCAAGAAAGGACTGAGCAAAGGCAAATGAAGTCGCCATATTGGAGTGATAAAGTGTACAGCAATATTATACACGATATGTAGCACAATACCGTTAATTACACAGTAAAGAGTTATACAAATAGCAAATAACACACTGATTGAAATATCATTATCACAAGTGTCATGGAAGTATGAGAATCAGTGATAACTCGACTCACTCACGAGCATAGTCGCCATGTTGTACATTGCATAACAGTATAAATTGCTAAAATAGGCACGATCTGCAAAATTGCAAATAAGTTCATCTGCCGTGTGGACAGTTAACTCCAATACAGTTTGCCGATAAAATATTCTACATATTCGCAAGTGTCATCGATGTTTAGAGAGTCTGTGATAACTCGACTCACACACAGGCATAGTCCCCATATTGGAGGTCATGAAACAAACATTAGATAACTAAAATAGGCACGATCTACAAAATGCAAATAAAGTCATCTGCCATGTGGTCAATTAACTCAGGATTAATAAGTCAATAAGGTATTTAGCGTATTCATAGTGGGAACCTCGGTTGAAAGAATCAAAACACATCCGCTGCATGGTGCTAAGTAAGCTTCTGTGTTCAACCAAAACAGCACTCATACTAGAAGCGTGCAAATACCTCCAAGAAATAAGGGAACAGAATTACGTGTCAAATACATTAGGTTTCTCAGAAGTGGTTGTGACCATCTACAAGCACAGTGCTGTTATTAAACCACATGAGAAAGAAAGACACTGAAAAGTGACCTAAATCTCAGTTACATCTTGACTCATCCAAGAATATCACTAAAGAAAATACCAAATACCAGTGCGCAGAGGTGTGAAGGTGGAAACAGGAATGGAGGAAAGGGTAGGATGCCCGTGTCGGTGTGTGCCAAAGAGGGGGCTCCTTCCTTCACTCCTGTATAAAAACAATACAAAAAATTCACATTAGAATTTGATGTGTATGACAAACATCAGCCTAAAGGGAGGAAAGAAGTAAGACAAGTATATACGTTAAAATGCGATGAATCAGCTGCAAATAAATTCAGTAACATTGATCAATAGAACGTATAGTTCAGAGTACTAGTGGGGCACAGGTCTGCAGTAAACAAGGGAAAAATTAAATCATGTCTTTAGATGTATGGACAGTTCCTCATCCAAGTTCAATCCCCTCGGACTCTTGGTCAGGAATTCGATAATGTATCTTGATTCCCGTTGTCTCAGAGTCAATACTCTGTCACCCCCTCGAGGATGCCTGGGGATTTGTTCCAAGATCATGTAGCTTAAATCTGCAACATTAGCAAAATGACGTTCATTGAAATGACGAGCAACCGGGTATTTAGGATCATTGTGGGAGATGGCTCTAAGATGTTCTAGTATCCTCTTCTTTGCTGGACAAATAGTGCTCCCTATATACCATAATTTGCACGTACACTCAATTACATATATTACAAAATTGGAACTACATGTTAGAAATTGAGTTAATTTTTTACTAATCCCATTGTACTCTACGGTACTCATGAATTTGCTGTGTCGGCACGCCTTGCAATGCCCACACGGGTAAAAACCTAACAAACCATGTCCTTCATTGGTTGGGTACTGGGTTATGTCGTGTTTGACTACCATATCACGGATGTTTTTGTCTCTTCTGTAAGTGATATTGGGGCGGTCAGGTAGAGTACTACCCAAAATATTGTCAGACTTCAGAATACTCCAATGTTTCGTCAGTATGTGTCTGATTTTTTGTGCCTCAGAATTGAAGGTTAAAATCATCCGTGTCCCTGACGTGTCGTTGCACTCCTCAGTAGAAGGTTTATCTTTAAGAGTGTCAATGCGCTGTACCGTGTTAACTCGTTCTCGAGCTTTTTTGAGAACCCAGCTCGGGTATCCCCTGCTCAAAAATCTTTTAACGATAATGTCCTCTTCTACACTGTAGGATTCAAGGTTGTTGCAATTCCTTTTTGCCCTCAGCAGTTCCCCAAAGGGGATGCTCCATTTGAGAGCCTCTGGGCTCGGCTATTTTATACCTTCTACCTAAATTGCATAAATGTAAGACCAAACCTCCAGGACGCCCTATTGTGTCTTCTATTGGATGTGTCACGGAACACATCTCCAAGTACATTGACCACTTTTTGAGAGAATTTGTCATCCTTCTCCCTAGTTACATTAGAGACACAAAAGATTTTCTGGCCAAGATAGAAAATCTAGAGTGGAAGTCTGATTATCTGTTTATGGTACTTGATGTCAAATCTCTGTACACGATTATTGATCACACTCAAGGGCTCGAGGCATGTGAACACTTTCTGAAATTTAGACCTCTGAAATATCGTGAGCATAGCCGGATGTTAATGGAGATGACAGACTTTTGCCTCAAGAACAATATTTTTTCTTTTAATGGCGCCCTCTACAGGCAGACAAAGGGTACTGCGATGGGTTCTTGCTTTGCTCCCAGTTTCGCCAATTTGTTTATGGGATACTGGGAGCAAGAAATCTCTGCCAGTACCACCTTGCAGAAAGACTTCCAACAAGTTATCTTATGGCTACGCTATATAGATGATTTGTTTATCATCTGGAGCGGACGCCAGGAAGAAGCTGAATCCTTTTTGACTAAACTCAATACCAACCAGTATAACATCTCTCTGTCTGGTACTATACATGCCAACTGTGCAGAATACCTTGATGTTCGCTTGGGGATCAAGGGGGACAAATTGTGTACCTCTTTGTTCCGCAAGGAAACAGCAGGCAACAGCATCCTGCATGCCCTCAGCAGTCACCCAGAGGCTCTCAAATGGAGCATCCCCTTTGGGGAACTGCTGAGGGCAAAAAGGAATTGCAACAACCTTGAATCCTACAGTGTAGAAGAGGACATTATCGTTAAAAGATTTTTGAGCAGGGGATACCCGAGCTGGGTTCTCAAAAAAGCTCGAGAACGAGTTAACACGGTACAGCGCATTGACACTCTTAAAGATAAACCTTCTACTGAGGAGTGCAACGACACGTCAGGGACACGGATGATTTTAACCTTCAATTCTGAGGCACAAAAAATCAGACACATACTGACGAAACATTGGAGTATTCTGAAGTCTGACAATATTTTGGGTAGTACTCTACCTGACCGCCCCAATATCACTTACAGAAGAGACAAAAACATCCGTGATATGGTAGTTAAACATGACATAACCCAGTACCCAACCAATGAAGGACATGGTTTGTTAGGTTTTTACCCGTGTGGGCATTGCAAGGCGTGCCGACACAGCAAATTCATGAGTACCGTAGAGTACAATGGGATTAGTAAAAAATTAACTCAATTTCTAACATGTAGTTCCAATGTTGTAATATATGTAATTGAGTGTACGTGCAAATTATGGTATATAGGGAGCACTATTTGTCCAGCAAAGAAGAGGATACTAGAACATCTTAGAGCCATCACCCACAATGATCCTAAATACCCGGTTGCTCGTCATTTCAATGAACGTCATTTTGCTAATGTTGCAGATTTAAGCTACATGATCTTGGAACAAATCCCCAGGCATCCTCGAGGGGGTGACAGAGTATTGACTCTGAGACAACGGGAATCAAGATACATTATCGAATTCCTGACCAAGAGTCCGAGGGGATTGAACTTGGATGAGGAACTGTCCATACATCTAAAGACATGATTTAATTTTTCCCTTGTTTACTGCAGACCTGTGCCCCACTAGTACTCTGAACTATACGTTCTATTGATCAATGTTACTGAATTTATTTGAAGCTGATTCATCGCATTTTAACGTATATACTTGTCTTACTTCTTTCCTCCCTTTAGGCTGATGTTTGTCATACACATCAAATTCTAATGTGAATTTTTTGTATTGTTTTTATACAGGAGTGAAGGAAGGAGCCCCCTCTTTGGCACACACCGACACGGGCATCCTACCCTTTCCTCCGTTCCTGTTTCCACCTTCACACCTCTGCGCACTGGTATTTGGTATTTTCTTTAGTGATATTCTTGGATGAGTCAAGATGTAACTGAGATTTAGGTCACTTTTCAGTGTCTTTCTTTCTCATGTGGTTTAATAACAGCACTGTGCTTGTAGATGGTCACAACCACTTCTGAGAAACCTAATGTATTTGACACGTAATTCTGTTCCCTTATTTCTTGGAGGTATTTGCACGCTTCTAGTATGAGTGCTGTTTTGGTTGAACACAGAAGCTTACTTAGCACCATGCAGCGGATGTGTTTTGATTCTTTCAACCGAGGTTCCCACTATGAATACGCTAAATACCTTATTGACTTATTAATCCTGAGTTAATTGACCACATGGCAGATGACTTTATTTGCATTTTGTAGATCGTGCCTATTTTAGTTATCTAATGTTTGTTTCATGACCTCCAATATGGGGACTATGCCTGTGTGTGAGTCGAGTTATCATAGACTCTCTAAACATCGATGACACTTGCGAATATGTAGAATATTTTATCGGCAAACTGTATTGGAGTTAACTGTCCACACTGCAGATGAATTTATTTGCAATTTTGCAGATCGTGCCTATTTTAGCAATTTATACTGTTATGCATTGTACAACATGGCGACTATGCTCGTGAGTGAGTCGAGTTATCACTGATTCTGATACTTCCATGACACTTGTGATAATGATATTTCAATCAGTGTGTTATTTGCTATTTGTATAACTCTTTACTGTGTAATTAACGGTATTGTGCTACATATCGTGTATAATATTGCTGTACACTTTATCACTCCAATATGGCGACTTCATTTGCCTTTGCTCAGTCCTTTCTTGATTTCCATGATACCGCTTCTCACTCGTAACTTTATTTAATTCTGAGTGGTGGCATCCTTTGTTACACGTGATCAAGGCTTCTGCCGAAACGCGTTGTGTAATAAACACTCTGACCTGAACTACGTTGTTACTGTGCCTTTACTACTGAGAGCATCCGAATACTTTTTGGAGTTTTCTTGGAATATTGGATTTACCGGTGTGCTTCGCCGGCATGTATGCCACCCTCCATGGGTCCCGGCACCCCAGAAGAAGCGTTGTCTAATTTTGGTATATATATATATATATATATATATATATATATATATTATCTACTGGCGGTCGCCAGTAGATAGTTATAGTTAGGACCGTGTTTCCATAGGAAATCCGCAACATTCTATTTGGAATAACTTTGGCGCCGGTTGACGAATCCTCGCGAACTTTTCAAAATAGGTGGGGCGCTCCGCTCCGCTCCTACCCTGAAAGTCTCGGGGGGATTCGTCAAGCGGGGGCTGAGAAAAAAGGGGGGTCCCAAAACGCGTTTTCCCCATGCAATTTTCCATAGGGACCTTTAGTCCAAGGTACAGCCCGAACGGCTGAACAGAATTACTTGAAATTTGGCAGAGAGGTAGTCATCAGGTCAGGCAAGTGCCTTTTGCAGGTCTGGTGTCAATCTGTTCAGTAGTTCCTGAGAAAATCAAAAGTAAAATCATATATATATGTGGGCGGAGCCTAACCACACATCTCATCCTGAGATCTGATTGGCTGTCAGCACTTCATCCAAGAATTGTTGGCAGCCATCTTGGGACCAATATACATGATAGCACCTCATTAAAAAGCATTGCAGTTAATAGAAGGTTTTAAGACTTAAGTTACATTATAAATCATTTGTTGATGGTACCATACTCATTTTAGGAATTGTGGTATGTTCGAAGGTGATTTCACCATGTGAAAAAGCCTTCTGCTGGGATATCATGATTGAGAGAAAAATATTTTCTCATGCTTTTCCCACAGAGGTTTGGAAGGTGATCTATAAGCTTAACTGAGAGCTTATTTTCTGTAAATTCACATTATCTTTCTCAGTCATGTGAGAATGAAGTCTGACATTCTCAGTAAAACATGTACATCCAACAAGGGCAGAGACTGTCAGTTGATTCCTTTGTGTTCTACTGCAGCTTCCCAGAGTGTTCCAAAGAACAACTAGAGCGCTAACAGTCCTACTTATGATAAACGTATGGCACACCTGAAGCCATCTTGATTGGAATAAACTGGTAACACTTAAAACATTTAATTTAAAAAGGAACACAATGAGGGGGTTCATTTTGCCATAGAAATTATGATTAATGCTGAAGAAAGAAAATGAGGGCACATTTTGAGTGACTTCTCAAATCCTCTTCTATTTCATTAAATAATTCTGACATGCAGACTGAAACATGCACTTTTAATACCAGGAGCAGACTTCCATGGTGAACAGTAGTTTTACTACAGTGATCTAATGAGCAACTAGAGTGTAACATTCAGAATTTATGGCAAATGTGTGACATATCTGAATACCTTCATGATGGAATCAAAGTAAAAAACTGAAAGCATTTCCTACTGAGGAGACTGCAGTACATGAGGAAATTAGGAAACTTCATAACAAATAAATCTCCCAAGATGGCCACCGGAGACAAAAGAGCCCAAATGTAGCCCAAAATCACCCAGATGTAGCCCAAATATAGCCCAATGACAGAAGTGTGCAAAACACTTATTATTTTGTGTTTTTGCATGTTATATAGTGCAGACTTGTCAGGTATTGGAGTGCTTTACATGAGCATTGGTTACATCACACATGAACAAATTCATTTTGGTTGTAGACATGGGGAGACAAAGTGATTTGACCAGAATCACAGAATGTCAAGCTGAAGCAGAAACTCCAACCTGGTTCCCCAGTTGCAAAGTCTGCAGTTCTGGAAGTAACACCACATCCTCTCCCCTAAGTGCAACATTTAATCAAGTGGTCAACTGGATAAAAAAACATAAAGATAACAAATAATTTAAAAGTGCTTTGTCGCTATTTGAAAACTCAGAAAATATGTCCTTATTTTAGTCTTTTAGAGCACTAACCATAATTTTGATGCCAATAAGACCCTCTCATATATGTAATTTCTAAAGGAAATGCTCTAGGTATTACAGTTTTGATTACATCAAGATGACGTCCGGCGTTCCTCACTTTTGTAATAAATATAGAATGTTAGCAATCTAGTTGTTCATTAGGATACTGTTGAGAGGCAGAGGCCAGGGGCACGGACTCTGAAAATTGAAGGCAGGTAGGAGGGTGCAAAGGCAACAATTTAACCACACTGAGCAGGCAGGAAGGGCCGTGGCAGCACAACAGACTATGGAGGGCAGTGGAAAGGGGGGCAGGGGCAACAAACTAACAATACAGGACTTGCTAGAGAGGCTGTGGCAATGTAATAGACCATTGGGGGCAGAAGGAAGAGGCAATGGTAGTACAACCATACATGCCAACAGACCCGATTCAGCCAGGAAATGTCCAATGTTTTTAAGCTCAAATGGACTTTATTTGATCTGTCTCCTGTCTACAATCTCCTCTTTTTCAATGTAACTCAAAGGGGAAAATCAATACCCCAGTTTTTTTTCAAAATCTCCCTCTTACCAAGTTCAAAATGTTCGCAAGTATGGTACATTGGATCATGGAAGGAAATGGGGTAGGGACATGGACTTGGATAACAGAGGACAGGAGGGACATGGAGAGGTGCACCAAACTGACCCTGCTGGGCAGACATCAGGGTTTGCAGCTGCACAATACACCACACAGGGCATGCGGGACGGGAGTGCAGCACAACAATCCATAGAAAGCAAGAGGGAGGGGACAGGACCATGCACATGGACAACAGAGAACAGAGGGGCAAGAGGCAATGGTAGCTAGCTGACCATAATGGACAGACAGGAGAGAAAGCTGCAGCATAACAGACCATAAAGGGCAGAAGGGACGGATCAGGGGCATTACAATGGAACAGACAAGCCAGGAGGGAGGGAGTAGGGGTCTGCACATGTAAACAGAGGGCTGGGGGCAAGGGGGCAGGGCAGGAGCAGCAAGATAGCCATGGAGGTCAGGCAGGATGGGCACTAGAAGCAAGACACACCATGAAGAGCAACAGTGAGACTGTGATGGCATACACACAGACCATGGAGGGAAGGTGGGAGGGGGTCAGGGGCAGCTAACTGACCACACAGGGAAGGTGGGAGGGGCCATGGCAGCACAGAAGACCATGCATGGCAAGTGGGAGGGTTAGTGGCAGCACAATGGCTATGATGGGCAAGAAGGAGGGTGTAGGGGCATGCACAAAGGACGATGGAGGATAGAAGGGAGGGTCAGGACCTGTGCACAGACAAGAAAGTTCAGGGGAAGGGGCCTCACAACAGACCGCACGGGGCAGGCAGGAGGAGCAGTTGAAGCACAACAGACCAGGGAGGGCAGAAGGGTGTGGCAGTACAATGGACCATGTAGGACAGGAGGAAGAGGATAGGGGCATGGCATGTGGACAGGCAGGGTGGAGGTGGCGAGGACAGGTTACAGTCATCTGACAATGCTAGGCAGGTGGGAGGGGAGTGGCAGCTCAACAGAACACTCAGAGTAGATAGGAGTGGCAGATCCATGGAACATGGTGGGCAAAAAGGATGGAGCAGGGGCATGCACAAAGACATCGGAGGGCAGGGGGAAGGAGAATAGGGGCAGCAAGCTAAGCACAGAGTTTAAGCAGGAGGTCAATGATGGGGCATAGAATTGGGCAATGGAGGGCAGGAGGAGTGGACTGGTACATCATACTAAATTGAGGGCAGTGGCAGCACATCAGACCATGCATGGCAGGAGGGAGGAGGCTAGTCCATGGAGTCACACAACAGAGGATAGGGAGGAGGGGGATGGGGCAGCAAGCTAACTGTTCAGAGAAGGCGGGTATTAGGAACTTTATTGTTTTTAAAACGTGTGTCTGTGCGAACTACTTAAAATATGAACAAGTATGCAGCATAATCTCACTTTTATTCAGGAAGAAGAGGACGTTTGTGACTGTGACTCCGGGCTCACTTGGCAGAAACACCCCCTGACCCTCCAACCCCTATCGCAAAATGTAATGCCCGTGAAAAGGGTAGGTGAACACAGTGTTATATAGAACATAGTCCTGAGAGCACGATTGAAAATGAAAACTAGATATAGTGTATGGTATAAACTATGCACCAAAAAGTGTGATATAAGATGAACCGGGCGTGAAATATAATATGCAATACATTGTGCGCAATGACAGATTCATTGGAGAGCGCGAGATAGCACAGGCACTAGCGCGTGCTATGCGATATGCGCCTTGGAGTGTAATATGCACAGGGCATGTTGTGTAACCTAACTAGTCTCTAAAGATGTAATATAAAATATGTGCTGGGGAGTGTAACGTTGCATATGCACTGTGACAAAGATATGGATCCCAGATTGTAATATGTATGGCATAGCACTGTGCGTTATAACATAGGCATCGAGGAAGGCACGTTAGATGGGGCAATATAACCCGTGCGAAGACAAGTGTGGCATGACATATTCACGGGGTGGTGTTACAGTGCACATGGGCTAGAGAGTGTCATAGCATATGCACTAGCTAGTGGAATACAACACAGAGGTGTGTGGCACTCAGCAGGCAATGGTGGGTGTAACACAGCATTGGGCTCTGCCAGGAGCGCGCTGTGACTCTCAAGTGATGTTCGTCCCCTTTCCAGAGAGTAAAATAAAAAGTATTACACATCCGGCAGTGGATGTGTGTTTTATTAACCGTGAGGGGGGTTTCTTGCATAGTTTTGGTCGAATTTTTGTCGAATCCCCTTTGAATGGCTTGGTGTGCATGTGTATTAAATGTGCCCGTCAATAGCTACCCATGTTTGTATAAATAAACGACAAGAGTGTCTACCGGGATTAGGCACGGTAGGGCATCAGACATGTCAGAGCTTCACTAGTGGTGTAAATACATTCCACGTGGATTCATTTTATGCATAGTCGCCTTTTAATGAATATCACGCAAATCGTCATAGTGATAGGTACGTACGGTTTGTCCAGCATGTTCTAGGTGTGTCTATAAATATATATTTTTTAAAAATAATAAAAAATAGTGGCCGGCCCCGGGGATTGGGGTAAAAAAAATATAATTAGGAGACCGGCCCTGGGGGATGGGGTCATCAGGGCCAACAAATTAGAATAAGAAGGGGAACCACACAGCCCCCTTCTTAAAAAATGAAAATAAATAAGACTGGCATCGTGCCGGAGGCCACGCCCCCTCTTTGCAGCACTCTGCAAACGCACCCCCTGGCGAGTTGTAAATTGGGGAATTAATTCCTCTTCAATACTGAGGGTCCCTGAGGGCCAACTAGCCCAACAGGCATCTCCAGTATGCGCCAGGGAGCTGCGCTGCAGACAGGTGTTCTGAGGCCAAGCCCCTTTTTACACCTCTCTGCAACGCAGCTCTGTGGCGCTTACTGGAGGTACCTAGTGGTCTAGTTTGACCCTAGGGACCCTTAGGATTCAAATGAATTTAATCTCCCAACTAAAAACGGACACAGGGCGTGTTTACACAGTGGTGAAGGGAGGGGACGGGGCCTGAGTTAACGTGTGCAAAAACGCCCTGTGGCCTGTTTTAAGAGGTAGTTTTAATCCCCCTGCCCTATTATATACTAGGGGCTTACAGAGGAGGTCATGCTAATCACAGGGTGACCCCAACGCATAATGTTCCCTAGTGTATGTAGGTGTTTTCACTGTATTCTAAGTGTCTTTTAACATAGCACTGGCTCTAGGACTGGTTAGTTAGACTCAGTTACCACCAGTATCCGTTTTGCAACAAGGCTTCTTTCTGCTCTTCTTTTTGTTCTTTCTGCACGTTATCCTTCTTCCTGCACTTTTCTTAGTCTTTGAGGACTTCTGTTGCTTCTTTCTGCACTTCTTTTTTTTCTTTCTGTGCATTTTTTCTTCTTTCTTCACATGTCCTATCTCTGTAGGCATAGTTAGAAATTAGCATTTAAAAAACCTCAGAAATTCACTGAAAAAACTATAGGTTTCAGGGGTGTTATAGTTAGCTGGACTTTTCACTTGTACAAAACCATTGAAATTCCCCTGTTATAGTTAGTTCAGCTAACTATAACTCGCGCGCCCGCAATGCACTGCTGATGACGTCACATATTACATCACTCATGACATGGTCAGTGACATCACTCATGACATCACTGATGACATCATCCTTGTGATAGAGTGGCAGACCTCCTCTCACCCTAATATAACCTTTGATACACACATTCAAAAATAGAGACTAAAATGTTCAAAACAATGGACATACCAATACCATTTACAACAACCTCTTCATTAATTCTAAGATCCACATACATATCCACTCATTCACCAACAGTCCTATACAGTCACTCATACATGTACTCAATCATCATATGTACTCATACACCTATCCATCCTGTTACACAATGCCACTCATCAATAGAGTTACTCACACACATAGTCACTCATGCTAATAAAGAGTCAAACATACATTTACTTGCATATACAGTTATACACACACCACCACACTTACTTCTACAGAAACTTACACATACTTAGTCTTTTAAACAATCACTTATAGAAACACATACTTATTCATACAGGAACTCTCTCAATCTCTCACTCTCACATATACTCACTTATATACACCAATAGTCACATATACTAGTTTAAAACATATGTAGTTACTCATAAAGACACTATTGAGACAGTCATTCACTCACTAACACACCCATACACACACTCATCCACCCATACAGTCCTGCACACATGCTGTCTTCAACACATACAAACAGTGAGTCACTCATTAATGCACCTATGCACTACGTAATACCCCCCCACCGAACCATGCAGACACTCAGACTGATACTCAAAAAAACAACTAATAACCTATATAGACACCCATGTAGCTACTCACCAACCCATGCAGCCACTTATACACAAAGTGAGAGACTGATACAGATATTTACATGTTTAAACATTACTCACTAAGCCATGTATTCACTATGATACACTTAATCAGTCAGTTACACAATCAATTTTTCAAAAACAAATCATCCATTTAGACACTTATATACCCATTTATTCTTCCATCGACCTTGAGATATGCATATATAAAACATATTTAATCTTCAGAAAAACACATTCACTGGATGATGTCATCAGTGATGTCATTTGAGATGTCATCAGTGATGTCATTTGAGATGTCATCAGTGATGTCATGAGTGATGTCACTGACCATGTCATGAGTGATGTAATATGTGACGTCATCAGCAGTGCATTGCGGGCGCGCGAGTTATAGTTAGCTGAACTAACTATAATGGGGGAATTTCAATGGTTTTGTACAAGTGAAAAGTCCAGCTAACTATAACACCCCTGAAACCTATAGTTTTTTCAGTGAATATATATATATATATATATATATATATATATATATATATATATATATATATATATATATATATATATATATATATATATATATATATATATATATATATATGTATATATGTATATATATATATATTATCTACTGGCGGTCGCAAGTAGATAGTTATAGTTAGGACCGTGTTTCCATATGAAATCCGCAACATTCTATTTGGAATAACTTTGGCGCCGGTTGACGAATCCTCGCGAAATTTTCAAAATAGGTGGGGCCCTCCGCTCCGCTCCTACCCTGAAAGTCTCGGGGGGATTTGTCAAGCAGGGGCTGAGAAAAAAGGGGGGTCCCAAAACGCGTTTTCCCCATGCAATTTTCCATAGGGACCTTTAGTCCAAGGTACAGCCCAAACGGCTGAACAGAATTACTTGAAATTTGGCAGAGAGGTAGTCCTCAGGTCAGGGATGTGCCTTTTGCAGGTCTGGTGTCAATCTGTTCAGTAGTTCCTGAGAAAATCAAAAGTAAAATCATATATATGTGGGCGGAGCCTAACCGCACATCTCATCCTGAGATCTGATTGGCTGTCAGCACTTCATCCAAGAAGTGTTGGCAGATGATAGCACCTCATTAAAAAACCTTGCAGTTAATAGAAGGTGTTAAGACTTTAGTTACATTATAAATCATTTGTTGATGGTACCATACTCATTTTAGGAATTGTGGTATGGTCTAAGGTGATTTCACCATGTGAAAAAGCCTTCTGCTGGGATATCATGATTGAGAGAAAAATATTTTCTCATGCTTTTCCCACAGAGGTTTGGAAGGTGATCTATAAGCTAAACTGAGAGCTTATTTTCTGTAAATTCACATTATCTTTCTCAGTCATGTGAGAATGAAGTCTGACATTCTCAGTAAAACATGTACATCCAACAAGGGCAGAGACTGTCAGTTGATTCCTTTGTGTTCTACTGCAGCTTCCCAGAGTGTTCCAAAGAACAACTAGAGTGCTAACAGTCCTACTTATGATAAACGTGTGGCACACCTGAAGCCATCTTGCTTGGATTAAAGTGGTAACTCTTAAAACATTTAATTTAAAAAGGAACAAAATGAGGGGGTTCATTTTTCCATAAAAAGTATGATTAGTGCTGCAGAAAGAAAAATTAGGGCACATTTTGAGTGACTTCTCAAATCCTCTTCTATTTCATTAAAAAATTCTGACATGCAGACTGAAACATGCACTTTCAATACCAGCAGCAGTTTTCCCTGGTGAGCAGTAGCTTTACTACAGTGATCTAATGAGCAAAAAGAGTGCTAACATTCTGAATTTATGGCAAATGTGTGACACATCTGAATGCCTTTGGAATCAAAGTAAAAAACTGAAAGAATTTCCTACTGAGGAGACTGCAGTAAATGAGGAAATTAGGAAACTTCAGAACAAATAAGTCTGCCAAGATGGCCACCAGAGACAAAAGAGCCCAAATGTAGCCCAAATATCACCCAGATGTAGCCCAAGTATAGCCCAATGACAGAATGTCCCAGAGTGTTCTTAAATACAACTAGAGCGCTTACTGTCTTCATTATGACAAAAGTATGGCACACCTGAAGCCATCTTGATTGGAACAAACTGGTAACACTTAAAACATTTAATTTAAAAAGGAACACAATGAGGGGGTTCATTTTGCCATAGAAATTATGATTAATGCTGAAGAAAGAAAATGAGGGCACATTTTGAGTGACTTCTCAAATCCTCTTCTATTTCATTAAAAAATTCTGACGTGCAGACTGAAACATGCACTTTTAATACCAGGAGCAGACTTCCATGGTGAACAGTAGTTTTACTACAGTGATCTAGTGAGCAACTAGAGTGCTAACATTCAGAATTCATGGCAAATGTGTGACATATCTGAATACCTTCATGATGGAATCAAAGTAAAAAACTGAAAGCATTTCCTACTGAGGAGACTGCAGTACATGAGGAAATTAGGAAACTTCATAACAAATAAATCTCCCAAGATGGCCACCAGAGACAAAAGAGCCCAAATGTAGCCCAAAATCAGCCAGATGTAGCCCAAATATAGCCCAATGACAGAAGTGTGCAAGACACTTATTATTTTGTGTTTTTGCAGTGTTATATAGTGCAGACTTGTCAGGAATTGGAGTGCTTTACATGAGCATTGGTTACATCACACAAGAACAAATTCATTTTGGTTGTAGACATGGGGAGACTAAGTGATTTGACCAGAATCACAGAATGTCGAGCTGAAGCAGAAACTCCAACCTGGTTCCCCAGTTGCAAAGTCTGCAGTTCTGGAAGTAACACCACATCCTCTCCCCTAAGTGCAACGTTTAATCAAGTGGTCAACTGGATAAAAAAACATAAAGGTAACAAATAATTTAAAAGTGCTTTCTCGCTATTTGAAAACTCAGAAAATCGTCTTTATTTTAGTCTTTTAGAGCACTAACCATAATTTTGATGCCAATAAGACCCTCTCATATATGTAATTTCTAAAGGAAATGCTCTAGGTATTACAGTTTTGATTACATCAAGATGACGTCAGGCGTTCCACACTTTTGTAATAAATATAGAATGTTAGCAATCTAGTTGTTCATTAGGATACTGTTGAGAGGCAGAGGCCAGGGGCACGGACTCTGAAAATTGAAGGCAGGTAGGAGGTTGCAAAGGCAACAATTTAACCACACTGAGCAGGCAGGAAGGGCCGTGGCAGCACAACAGACTATGGAGGGCAGTGGAAAGGGGGGCAGGGGCAACAAACCAACAATACAGGACTTGCAAGAGAGGCTGTGGCAATGTAATAGACCATTGTGGGCAGAAGGAAGAGGCAATGGTAGTACAACCATACATGCCAACAGACCCGATTCAGCCAGGAAACGTCCAATGTTTTTAAGCTCAAATGGGCTTTATTTTATCTGTCTCCTGTCTACAATCTCCTCTTTTTCAATGTAACTCAAAGGGGAAAATCAATACCACAGTTTTTTTTCAAAATCTCCCTCTTACCAAGTACAAAATGTTCGCAAGTATGGTACATTGGATCATGGAAGGAAATGGGGTAGGGACATGGACTTGGATAACAGAGGACAGGAGGGACATGGAGAGGTGCACCAAACTGACCCTGCAGGGCAGGCATCAGGGTTTGTAGCAGCACAATACACCACACAGGGCATGCGGGACGGGAGTGCAGCACAACAATCCATAGAAAGCAAGAGGGAGGGAACAGGACCATGCACATGGACAACAGAGAACAGAGGGGCAAGAGGCAGGACCATAATGGACAGACAGGAGAGAAAGCTGCAGCATAACAGACCATAAAGGGCAGGAGGGATGGATCAGGGGCATTACAATAGAACAGACAAGCCAGGAGGGAGGGAGTAGGGGTCTGCACATGTAAACAGAGGGCTGGGGGCAAGGGGGCAGGGCAGGAGCAGCAAGATAGCCATGGAGGTCAGGCAGGATGGGCACTAGAAGCAAGACACACCATGAAGAGCAACAGTGAGACTGTGATGGCATACACACAGACCATGGAGGGAAGGTGGGAGGGGTTCAGGGGCAGCTAACTGACCACACAGGGAAGGTGGGAGGGGCCATGGCAGCACAGAAGACCATGCATGGCAAGTGGGAGGGTTAGTGGTAGCACAATGGCTATGATAGGCAAGAAGGAGGGTGCAGGGGCATGCACAAAGGACGATGGAGGATAGAAGGGAGGGTCAGGACCTGTGCACAGACAAGAAAGTTCAGGGGAAGGGGCCTCACAACAGACCGAACGGGGCAGGCAGGAGGAGCAGTTGCAGCACAACAGACCAGGGAGGGCAGAAGGGTGTGGCAGTACAATGGACCATGTAGGACAGAAGGAAGAGGATAGGGGCATGGCATGTGGACAGGCAGGGTAGTGGTGGCAGGGACAGGTTACAGTCATCAGACAATGCTAGGGAGGTGGGAGGGGAGTGGCAGCTCAACAGAACACTCAGAGTAGATAGGAGTGGCAGGTCCATGGAACATGGTAGGCAAAAAGGATGGAGCAGTGGCATACACAAAGACATCGGAAGGCAGGGGGAAGGAGAATAGGGGCAGCAAGCTAAGCACAGAGTTTAAGCAGGAGGTCAATGATGGGGCATAGAATTGGGCAATGGAGGGCAGGAGGAGTGGACTGGTACATCATACTAAATTGAGGGCAGTGGCAGCACATCAGACCATGCATGGCAGGAGGGAGGAGGCTAGTCCATGGATTCACACAACAGAGGATAGGGAGGAGGGGGATGGGGCAGCAAGCTAACTGTTCAGAGAAGGCGGGTATTAGGAACTTTATTGTTTTTAAAACGTGTGTCTGTGCGAACTACTTAAAATATGAACAAGTATGCAGCATAATCTCACTTTTATTCAGGAAGAAGAGGATGTTTGTGACTGTGACTCCGGGCTCACTTGGCAGAAACACCCCCTGACCCTCCACCCCCTATCGCAAAATGTAATGCCCGTGAAAAGGGTAGGTGAACACAGTGTTATAAAGAACATAGTCCTGAGAGCATGATTGAAAATGAAAACTAGATATAGTGTATGGTATAAACTATGCACCAAAAAGTGTGATATAAGATGAACCGGGCGTGAAATATAATATGCAATACATTGTGCGCAATGAGAGATTCATTGGAGAGCGCGAGATAGCACAGGCACTAGCGCGTGCTATGCGATACCGTGTTGTGTAACCTAACTAGTCTCTAAAGTTGTAATATAAAATATGTGCTGGGGAGTGTAACGTTGCATATGCACTGTGACAAAGATATGGATCCCAGATTGTAATATGTATTGCATAGCACTGTGCGTTATAACATAGGCATCGTGGAAGGCACGTTAGATGGAGCAATATAACCCGTGCGAAGACAAGTGTGGCATGACATATTCACGGGGTGGTGTTACAGTGCACATGGGCTAGAGAGTGTCATAGCATATGCACTAGCTAGTGGAATACAACACAGAGGTGTGTGGCACTCAGCAGGCAATGGTGGGTGTAACACAGCATTGGGCTCTGCCAGGAGCGCGCTGTGACTCTCAAGTGATGTTCGTCCCCTTTCCAGAGAGTAAAATAAAAAGTATTACACATCCGGCAGTGGATGTGTGTTTTATTAACCGTGAGGGGGGTTTCTTGCAAAGTTTTGGTCGAATTTTTGTCGAATCCCCTTTGAATGGCTTGGTGTGCATGTGTATTAAATGTGCCCGTCAATAGCTACCCATGTTTGTATAAATAAACGACAAGGGTGTCTACCGGGATTAGGCACGGTAGGGCATCAGACATGTCAGAGCTTCACTAGTGGTGTGAATACATTCCACGTGGATTCATTGTATGCATAGTCGCCTTTTAATGAATATCACGCAAATCGTCATGGTGATAGGTACGTACGGTTTGTACAGCATGTCCTAGGTGTGTCTATAAATATATATTTTTTAAAAATAATAAAAAACAGTGGCCGGCCCTGGGGATTGGGGTCAAAAAAATATAATTAGGAGACAGGCCCTGGGGGATGGGGTCATCAGGGCCAATAAATTAGAATAAGAAGGGGAACCACACAGCCCTCCTTCTTAAAAAATTAAAATAAATAAAAGACTGGCATCGTGCCGGAGGCCACACCCCCTCCTTGCAGCACTCTGCATACGCGCGCCCTGGCGAGTTGTAAGTTGGGAAATTAATTCCTCTTCAATACTGAGGGTCCCTGAGGGCCAACTAGCCCAACAGGCATCTCCAGTATGCACCAGGGAGCTGCGCTGCAGACAGGTGTTCTGAGGCCAAGCCCCTTTTTACACCTCTCTGCAATGCTGGAGGTACCTAGTGGTCTAGTTTGACCGTAGGGACCCTTAGGATTCAAGGGGACTTAATCTCTCAACTAGAACAGCCACAGGGCGCGTTTACACAGTGGTGAAGGGAGGGGACGGGGCCTGAGGTGACGTGTGCAAACACGCACAATGGCACGATTTAAATTGGGGATATAATTTTCCTTCAATACTGAGGGCCCCTGGGGGCTAACTAGCCCACCAAGTGCTTCCAGTACGCGCCACTGAGCTGCATTGCAGAGAGGTGGTCCAGGCCGTGCCACTTTTTACACCTCTCTGCAACGCAGCTCTGTGGCACTTACTGGAGGTACCTAGTGGGCTAGTTGGACCCTAGGGACCCTCAGGATTCAAATGAACTTAATCTCCCAACTAAAAACGGACACAGGGCGTGTTTACACAGTGGTGAAGGGAGGGGACGGGGCCTGAGTTAACGTGTGCAAAAACGCCCTGTGGCCTGTTTTAAGAGGTAGTTTTAATCCCCCTGCCCTATTATATACTAGGGGCTTACAGAAGAGGTCATGCTAATCACAGGGGGACCCCAACGCATAATGTTCCCTAGTGTATGTAGGTGTTTTCACTGTATTCTAAGTGTCTTTTAACATAGCACTGGCTCTAGGACTGGTTAGTCAGACTCAGTTACCACCAGTATCCGTCTGAAGAAGTTGAGGGTACAGGATGATTTTGCAACAAGGCTTCTTTCTGCTCTTCTTTTTGTTCTTTCTGCACGTTATCCTTCTTCCTGCACTTTTCTTCGTCTTTGAGGACTTCTGTTGCTTCTTTCTGCACTTCTTTTTTTTCTTTCTGTGCATTTTTTCTTCTTTCTTCACATGTCCTATCTCTGTAGGCATAGTTAGAAATTAGCATTTAAAAAACCTTTGAAATTCACAGAAAAAACCATAGGTTTCAGGCACGTTATAGTTAGGAATTAGCATTTAAAAAACCTCAGAAATTCACTGAAAAAACCATAGGTTTCAGGGGTGTTATAGTTAGCTGGACTTTTCACTTGTACAAAACCATTGAAATTCCCCTGTTATAGTTAGTTCAGCTAACTATAACTCGCGCGCCCGCAATGCACTGCTGATGACGTCACATATTACATCACTCATGACATGGTCAGTGACATCACTCATGACATCACTGATGACATCTCAAATGACATCACTGATGACATCATCCTTGTGATAGAGTGGCAGACCTCCTCTCACCCTAATATAACCTTTGATACACACATTCAAAAATAGAGACTAAACTTATCAAAACAATAGACATACCAATAACAGTTACAACAACCTCTTCAGTAATTCTAAGATCCACATACACATCCACTCATTCACCAACAGTCCTATACAGTCACTCATACATGTATTCACTCATCATATGTACTCATACACCTATACATCCTGTTACACAATGCCACTCATCCATAGAGTTACTCACACACATAGTCACTCATGCTAATAAAGAATCAAACATACATTTATTTGCGTATACAGTTATACAGTTATACACACACCACCACACTTACTTCTACGGAAACCTACACATACTTAGTCTTTTAAACAATCACTTATAGAAACACATACTTATTCATACAGGAACTCTTTCAATCTCTCACTCTCACATATACCCACTTATATACACCAATAGTCACATATACTAGTTTAAAACATATGTAGTTACTCATAAAGACACTATTGAGAAAGTCATTCACTCACTAACACACCCATACACACACTCATCCACCCATACAGTCCTGCACACATGCTGTCTTCAACACATACAAAGAGTGAGTCACTCATTCATGCACCTATGCACTACGTAATACCCCCCACCGAACCATGCAGACACTCAGACTGATACTCAAAAAACCAACTAATAACCTATATTCTACTCACCAACCCATGCAGCCACTTATACACAAAGTGAGAGACTGATACAGATTTTTACATATTTAAACATTACTCACTAAGCCATGTATTCACTATGATACACTTAATCAGTCAGTTACACAATCAATTTTTCAAAAACAAATCATCCATTTAGACACTTATATACCCATTTATTCTTCCATCGACCTTGAGATATACATATATAAAACATATTTAATTTTCAGAAAAACACACATTCACTGGATGATGTCATCAGTGATGTCATTTGAGATGTCATCAGTGATGTCATGAGTGATGTCACTGACCAGGTCATGAGTGATGTAATATGTGATGTCATCAGCAGTGGATTGCGGGCGCGCGAGTTATAGTTAGCTGAACTAACTATAACGGTGGAATTTCATCGTTTTTTTATGATTGAAATGTCCACCTAACTATAACATGTGTGAAACCTATAACACTTGCACTTTTTTTCACAAGGCGTTACTTTGCACATGTAGTACTATTTCTATATTACAAATACTGTATTTTCAAATTACAAACTTGAATTTGCACAGTTAATAAGGGAATTACGATGCATTAGGCTAAGATGTTTTTTATGTCTATGATTTTGACGTGGAAGAGCCCGCCGTTCCCTTCTCGTGCATTGTCTCTTTAAAAGGTGTAATGTCAATCATGTGGTGTATCATGTGACCAAGGCTCTTTTGGAGCTGAAACGCGTAATGGCGGCGGTGCAGGGCACAAAATAAATCTTCATAATCACAGAATTTGGGTTCGCCTCGTCTTTCCAGAAAGCATACGGATTGTGGGCGAGTTGTGGTGATATATATATATATATATATATTATCTACTGGCGGTCGCCAGTAGATAGTTATAGTTAGGACCGTGTTTCCAGAGGAAATCTCAAAATTCTATTTTGAATAACTTTGGCGCCGGTTGACGAAACTAATGGGGCGCTCCGTTCAGCTCCTACCCTGAAAGTCTCGTGTTGATTCGTCAAGCGGGGGCCGAGAAAAAAGGGGGGTCCCAAAACGCGTTTTCCCCATGCATTTTTCCATAGGACCTTTAGACGCAGCTACAGCCCGAACGGCTGAACAGAATTACTTGAAATTTGGCAGAGAGGTAGCCATAAGGTCAAGGAAGTGCCTTTTGCAGGTCTGGTGTAAATCTGTTCAGTATTTCCTGAGAAAATAGCATTTAAAAGCATATCAATATCTATACGCGCGCAGGGTGCGCGCACCGTGCGAGCACCCTAACGTGCGCGAACGTAATTCTGATTGGTGGTTACATGTTAGTCAACGTTCGAATCGGTCGAAATCAGGAAGTGTCAGCCGCCATTTTGTTTGTTTTCAGTGCGAGAGTGAAAAAGGAAGGTGGCAAACGTGAAAAGGGGGCAGGGTAGAGAGTTCCTGACCCCCTAGCCTTTGTCAGGGGGTCCCTGAAGGACCCCGAAGGCAAAAAAATATTTATTTTTTTTTAAATCGCGGGGGTGCGCGCACGGTTAAAAACCAAAAAAAAAAATAATAATATAATAATGTTTTTTTAAAAAAAAATAAAAAAATCGCGGGGTACATTTTTAATACGTAGTTTATTGTAAAATAAATATATAAAAAAAATAATAATACATAAATAAGTTAGCATTTAAAAAACCGTACAAATTCACTGAAAAAACCATAGGTTTCACACACGTTATAGTTAGGAATTAGCATTTAAAAAACCTTGCAAATTCACTTAAAAAACCATAGGTTTCACACATGTTATAGTTAGGTGGATATTTCACTCGTAAAAAACCAATGAAATTCCCCCGTTATAGTTAGTTCAGATAACTATAACTCGCGCGACCGCCACTCTATCACAAGGATGATGTCATCAGTGATGTCATGAGTGATGCCACTGACCATGTCATGAGTGATGTAATATGTGACGTCATGAGCAGTGGATTGCGGGCGCGCGAGTTATAGTTATCTGAACTAACTATAATGGGGGAATTTCATTGGTTTTTTACGAGTGAAATATCCACCTAACTATAACATGTGTGAAACCTATGGTTTTTTAAGTGAATATATATATATATATATATTTTAGCTAACTGGCTTTAATCGTTTTTCTTCAGGCAAGTTTGGCCAATTTTACTATGTTATGTCCACATTTTATTGGGAAGTATAGCATGTATCTTACACTTGGGTTTTAGTGATATTACTGATACTATCACATTAAGTGATTTAAATAGTCTTTGAGCTAGTAACTACGTATTACATATTTAGACACAATGTATAAAGCACACTCACATTCCCTCTTTCACTTCCAGTACGTCTCCCCCTCTGACATTAGGTGTTTTTTAGGCATTTGGGTACTTTTCTGTAGCGATGGTAATTCCCTTGTGATTTTCTCTTCCATCTCTCTGAGCATAGAGTTGGATTTTAGGATCTTTATCAATGACTGTTAGCTATCAGTAATACTATCCATAACAAATGTTTATTAATTATTAGATAACTAGTTTAGTTTTATATAACATGCTTTTAATTGAGTTTTAGTAATGTTTGATTAAATTTTACTAACTGGCCAATATCAGCCATTGACATTCAAGCCAATAATTTAAACCTCTGTGAATACCTATGTGTAGCGGTGATATCAGCATACGTATCAGTTTTTTCAGAGGGAACAGAGCACTATCTTCTATTATTAAGTAGATGGAGCCCATGACCGTTTAGTATGCATGAATCCATTGATGCCATGGCATTTAAGCTATTTAGTTTTTTACATCATCTTATGTAAATATGCAAATGTGGATTTTAAACTGAATTGTATCTTCTTATATATATTTATATATTTATATATGAATATTTATTGTTGTTTTGTATTTTTAAAAAAATGTATTTTACACATCTTTTAAATACAAGAATTTGGAAAGTATCTTTATATTGGTTACATTTTAACCAGTTGTTGCCTATTTTGCACAGTCAGCGCTTGGATCTTTATGAAGTATTTTGTTTATGTCTATGGTCACATGGCTTTAGGCTGAACTTTGAACTTTTACCATTGCTATTTATTGGGTCATTCTATATATTCACGTTGTCATGTGAACAAGGCTCATGGGAGCCGAAACGTCAAGACGACACTGCCAGTAAAATAAAAGCAGCACTCAACTATAGGTCCGTGTCCGTGTGATCCTTGGAGCTGTGGCATTTTCATTGCCGACTGCAATCGTATCTGTGGTATTGGGATATATATATATATATATAGGCTGAGGTTTGCTTGGCTTGCTGAGCTGCGCTAGCGCTCTGTATGGAATTTATGTGTTTTTAATACTGATAAACAGAATTGTTCAACCGTTTTTTAACCTCACCTCGTTTTAAATTTAATTTGTGCTGCACTCGTGCCCAGTTGCATTTCAGGCACCTCGACTCCCCGGTCCACCGCAGCCATACCATGCTGTTTGTGTGGAGGGAGATTTTCAACCTATAGACAGCAGGGGGGTATTTTTTGTACTTCCTGGTTATGCTTCCTCGAGCGGCCATCTTGGCAGGGTGACGCTCTATTGTTCCTTACACAACAGCTTATTTTTAGACCTCATGGCGCCGACGCGCAGCGGAGATAGGCTGAGGTTTGCTTGGCTTGCTGAGCTGCGCTAGCGCTCTATATGAAATTTATGTGTTTTTAATACTGATAAACAGAATTGTTCAACCGTTTTTTAACCTCACCCTCGTTTTGAATTTAATTTGTGCTGCACTCGTGCCCAGTTGCATTTCAGGCACCTCAACTCCCCGGTCCACCGCAGCAATCCCATGCTGTTTGTGTGAGGGGAGATTTTCAACCTATAGACAACAGGGGGATATTTTTTGTACTATCTGGTTAGGCTTCATCGAGCGGCCATCTTGGCAGGGTGCGCTCTAGTGTTCCTTACACACCAGCCTACTTTTAGACCTCATGGCGCCGACGCGCAGCGGACGTGCACAGTGGGTGTGCTGCTGGCGCACCGAAGGTGCGCCTAAGGCAAGCCCATCTGCGGCCAGGGCTGCCCATTTTTTAGCACCCACTGTCACACGTATAGTTGATCAGAACTGCTCTCCCTCAGGCCCCCATCTTGTGTCAACTTGCCTTTCTCGACACTCGTGGACCCTAATGAAGTATACTCATGCACGCACTGTGGATTCACCCCAAGCACTAATAGTCCTACCAGACGTAATAAGATCTGTAACTCAAACTTCACTCTATTACCCACTGAAGTGAAACTTCTGGTGCTCCCTTGTCTGGCAGGACGCTACACTGAACTCTGGGGGCAGGCTGCTGACTTCGACGCCCACGGGACTGCGAGGACCACGGAGCATTGCGCTCCCTGAACTCAGCTCACCTGGTCACTCTTCCCATTTGGCACCTCCCTCTACCACAGCGCCTCGCGGCCCCCGCTGCGTGGGTGCCACTCGCCGGCCACAAATCCTTTAAAAGCTGGGCTGGTGTGCTCGGCCTGTGTGACCTTCTGGTGCTCCCTTGTCTGGCAGGACGCTACGCTGAACTCTGGGGGCAGGCTGCTGACTTCGACGCCCACGGGACTGCGAGGACCACGGAGCATTGCGCTCCCTGAACTCAGCTCACCTGGTCACTCTTCCCGTTTGGCACCTCCCTCTACCACAGCGCCTCGCGGCCCCCGCTGCGCGGGAGCCGCTCGCCGGCCACAAATCCTTTAAAAGCTGGGCTGGTGTGCTCGGCCTGTGTGACCTTCTGGTGCTCCCTTGTCTGGCAGGACGCTACGCTGAACTCTGGGGGCAGGCTGCTGACTTCGACGCCCACGGGACTGCGAGGACCACGGAGCATTGCGCTCCCTGAACTCAGCTCACCTGGTCACTCTTCCCGGTCACGCCCCTGCTGTTACCCTGTGCATAAGATAGCCCACTTGTGAGCGCGCTAGCGGTACGCGCGCGGGACGACACTCGGGGCGAAGACCGGTCTAAGAGCGGGCCGTTTGTGGCCGTTCGTGGACGGCCGGGGACGGGACAGGCCATCCCCCATGGTATTGCTGTGATTTGATTATATTGTTTTCCGTTTATCATTACAGTTGTTCTGACTGGTTGTAAACTTCATATCTTGGGTGTTTGATTTAATATTTTGGTAATTCTCTGTTGTTCGAGCTCCCATTTTTAGTATGACTTCCCTAAGGTCTGGTAGGAAAGTTGTCCAGCCAAACCAAGGGGGTGGTATCACAGGGACTCTCGATAATTTCATCACAAGAGCGACTCGAGTTCTTGAACATGAAATTATCCTGACTGAAAAGAGACTGTCCCTAGATAGTCTAGCCAAAAGATCCTCTTTGGGTAACCTTATGACAGCTAAGTCTCCCGAAAGTAGACCACCACAAACCATTCTTGATTCTCCATCTAGCTCTACCACAGTTTCGTTGATTTCAGCCGCTCAGGATTCATTGGATATGGCTCATGAGCCAACACATACGTTTAGACCTAGTACTCCACTCCCAACTTTTAGCCCATCTCACCCACAGCCCCCTTCTGAGATATTGTGCACTGCTGCCCCTATTGTGAGCAACAATCTTACACCTATTCCTGGTAATAGAAAGCGTAAGGGAGTTCTTCCTTTAGGAAAACGTGTAAAAAGGTCTAGAATGCCTAAATTGCATGACATCCCTGTGCATCGAGAAGCTGCTGATCCCAAATTACCCTGTTGCACTACTTTTACTACAGGAAGCCATAGGCCACCGTCGGTTATTGTAGAATCAAGCACCGAACCTTTGCCTCTCGACTTTCTGCCTCATATAGAGAAACTTTTTAAATCTCTCCTCCTACCTTTATATGAGAGAGTCAATCGACTATCCACTTTGTTGGAAAAAATTGAAGGCTCGGTGCTTGGGAATTCTTCTATGTTGGAGAAAATTACACAGACATCTATTGGGCCTAAGACGCCCACTATTCCTGCAATTGCTGACAGTATTAGGTCTGTTTCTAATGGACACACTCATAGAGGTAGAGTTCCAGAGAACTCTCACGTTTGTAATCCCCCCATTACTGAAGGATCCGGACTCCCTGCCTGTGCAGATATTCCGACTGTTCCAGGACGCATTATCAACAATGGTACAACCATTACTATGAACGTCCCCCCTGCTGGGAAGTCTAGTATAGAGAGGGTAGATCAAACCAATAAATTACCATGCATAAATCTTCCTCCTGAGTCGAGGCCGTACACTGTTATAATGGTTGGTGTGCCTCGGCTCACTCAGGCCAAACCCGAGACCCATATTGAGTTGAAGAATAAAGTCATACATTGGCTAAATAGCAACAGGCCACTACCTCCAAGACTCAGTGCAGAGGTTATGACTGTTCGCAGGGTAGGTTGGCTGGGCAATAGAGCCAAGAAAGTGGAGGGAGACTGTGTGATCATTAATTTTCGGGACCCCAGGGTAGTGAGCCATATTTGTTCCTATCCGAACGACCTGAGAGCTACTGGAATATCCACCTTGGATATGTCCCATTTTTATTCATCAGACTCTCAAGTTTTTTCCCGCGATGTATTTGCCCCATGGGAAAGGGTCAACAAGACCTCCTATTGTCACGCAGGATTTGACTTCCATCTTCCACTGTTTAACTCTTTCGCCCCGCTGCATACCCTAGATGGTGTTGATTGACTACCCCCAACCCCAATGATCGGGAACAGTGTGTCTAATGCAAGTTCAGGACTCGTTAATATGGGACTAGAGGGGAGGGTTGAATCAAGAAGGGTGCCCCTGGTCCCGGCCATGTTATCCCCCAATCCCTCCCGGGTATCATCTATTGGGCCACATTTAACTACTAGCGACCCTGGTACACCTGAGAGCAAGATTAATGGTTGTGATCATACCAGGACACATCCGGTTATATCAGGTGCTCCCCCCACTCCCTTGATTTCTGTCGCTACCGGTTCTCCTCCCCTGTCTTTGGTCTCATGGAACGTTGCTGGCCTCTGTAGTAAAATAACTCTTGAAGACTGGTCAACCTGGGTAAACATGCACGATATCCTGGTATTCCAGGAAACTTGGGCTGTGGATCCAATTTATCTCCCTGGATATCTAAACTTTTTTAAAGGGGCAGTACGTGGATCAAAAGGTCGCCCTTCTGGCGGCCTTTGCATCTGGGTTAAGCAAACCCTCGGGTATAACCCTAGGGAATTGGCCATAGATAGCCTTGACCTACTGATTATTGCACTAGCCCGCAAAGATCTTCCTGAAATCCTGATTATAAATATTTATAACAGGGGCCTTCCGGGAGGCCGTGGTACAAATACATTTCTTCAACTAGATGGGTTTTTGGATAAAGTCAACACGGGCACTAACGTTGTAATATTGGGCGATTTGAACTGTTGTTTCGAGCCATTACCAATTGCTCCGGACTCTCTCACAGGGGAGGTGGACGCGGCTTTTAACATCCCACCCCTGGATCTTCCCCCAATTAAGAGGTGGACCGAATCCGCAACCCAGTGGATGAGCCTATGTATGGAGCGGGGCTATAGAGCTGCCAACGGTCGAACCCCATCAGATAAAGTTGGTAGGCCGACATTCTGTGATGGTAGACGCAGCAAGAGTCGAATCGACTATGCCCTAATTAAGGTGGAGCATTGGCCCATGGTATTTGACATGGTGGTCCTAGACCGACCCGAGAGTGACCATAACCCCCTGGTCTTGAGTCTACTACTATGTCCAACACCCAGAAATAAACCTTCTGTAATAGCGACTGCCGAAACTTTATTAACTAATAATCAACGGCGAGTTCGTTGGGATAAGGTTGCCATAGATAGTGCACTACTGTCAGAGATTAGCCAGAAGGTTTCTCGTGCTCGTGTGGATTTACAGCATCTACTGAGCACAGAAGCCACACATTCTGAGGCCACCCTAGTTCACGACCAATTATTTTTAGATCTCAAGTCTATTTTTTCTAAACCATGTAAGGGTTATACAACCGTTACTCAAAAATCAAAGTCTTGGTATAATAAAGCATGTCGAATCTCATACAATAAATTGAAACATGCTATCATCACTAAAGATCGGGCGGTTATTAAACAAACTAGAAAAGACTACTCCAAGGCTAAAATATTAGCCAAACGAGAGTGGGATAATGACCACTGGAACGATCTTTTGGCTGCTAGCAAAAATAGGAATCTATCCCAGTTTTGGCATATTGTTAAGTGGGGCAATTGTTCTGATACTCAGATTCCCAGCAACCATGTTTCTCCGGACAACTGGGTCTCGCATTTTGAGTCCCAGTTTTCGGATGGAGGCTTGGTTGAGGGGTCTGCCCACACAGTAAGCAGGGACTTGACAATCACTTCTACATTTAATTTTGACTGCGCTGAGGTTGCAGCGGCCCTGAGAAAGGTGCCTATTGGCAAGGCCCCGGGAATCGATTGTGTCCCCGCGGACCTTTTCAAGTTTGACCTTGATAACTGGATACCATATATTGCACACCTCGCTAACGCTATAGCTAGAGGCGCTGCTATCCCTGATTCCTGGAGGGGTGCAGAGATCCTTCCCATTTTTAAGAAGGGCGATCGTTCCTGTCCGGGGAACTATCGCCCGATCAGCCTTATTGACTCTGTTCAGAAGATCTTTGCTAGGATGACCCTGGCTAGAATCCAGGCTTGGATAGAACAGGAGGATATCATCTCTCCACTCCAGGCCGGTTTTAGATCCTGCACCAGCACCATCGACCAGGCATTCAAATTCCAACTGATTGTCTGGAAAACGGTTTATTTATGTGGTGGTACCTTATATGCTGCCTTTATCGATCTTAGGTCAGCATTTGACTTGGTCAATAGGACCAAGTTATGGGATGCTCTGGAGGAGCTAGGGATTCCGGGGGACCTGTTGAGCATTATCATTAGGCTGGACGATAACAACTTCGCCCAAGTTCGTTGGGGGAAACAGGGCCAGATCACTAAAAGATTCAGGGTTAACCGGGGTGTCAGGCAAGGGTGCGTCCTTGCGCCCACGTTGTTTCTATTGTTTATCAATAGAGTGGTCCAGTACTTTTCATCTACTTCCACTGACGCACCCACGCTGGGGGGTAGCAAACTTCCACTCCTCATGTTTGCCGATGACACCCTACTCCTTTCTCAGACACTCTCAGGGTTACAGTCGGCATTGAATGTTTTCTCTAAATTTTGCAGCGATTTTGATTTGTCGGTGAACGTGTCTAAAACGAAATACATGGTATTCAACAAAGGGAAATGTGTGAAAGGTCAAGTTTTTATGAATAATGATTTGCTTGAGAGAACTAACGTTATGACCTATTTGGGGGTAGTATTTGAAAACAAGTTGGACTGGAGGCCGCAGATTGACGTCCTCACTCTTAAATTTGCCCAGCTTTCTGGATGTCTCGCCAAAGAACAAAAGAAATCCCAGTCGAAAATTATCGGTCCCCCAATGAAAATTCTTAACGTTAGGATTAACTCAGCGATCCTTTATGGAGCTGAACTTTGGGGTTTCTCCAATCTCTCTCCCCTGGTTAAAGCGCAAAACAAATTCTTTAGAATGCTCACGGGTCTTCCTAGTTCCACCCCATTGAAACCGTTACTGCTGGATCTTGGCTCCCATTCTTTTGATGACATCGCTAGGTTTAAGCCATTGGCCTTTTGGAGGCGACTTTGGACTGTGCCCGAACTTGGTCCCTATGCGAAAGCCTTTCTTGATGTCCGTTCTATTATGGGAGCCAGTAACATTCCCTGGTTCAGACAGGTTAAACAACTCTTGGATTCCATGGGTTTAAGTACTTTGTGGTCAGACCCGGCCAATAACTCATTTCCCTCAAAAAAAGACTTCAAAGATCTATACTGGTCAATGGTACTGCAAAAACAATTGCCCTCCGTTTCAACCGACTCTTTGACTGGTAGGTTTTTCGAACAAAAGAATACACCATTTCTTGAAGCCTACTGGGATACTATCTCCAGGCCGAGAGATAGAAAACTTTACCACCAGTTTAGAGTCGGTACATTACCAACAAATTCATTCACCAAAAAATGGAAGGGTGTCACGTCTGATTCTTGCAACTGGTGTTCCGGTTGTGTCGACTCCGTGGGCCATATCTTTTTTGTCTGCCCTGCTTATGCAGCCCCTCGGGCTATATGGCTCAAATCCATCTGTCGTACCCTGGGAACAAGGCAAGGGTCAGTAGCACTAGATTTCCTGCGCTTCGATACTAGTGAATATATTGTAGTTGCAGTTGCCAAGTTTTTAGCTTGGGTGTGGCTTATTAGATTGAGGAGGCCATAAAATTATGGTTCTCTGGTTCTTTGAGATTTTAACATTTTGTATTATGTTGCAGTAATTTTTAAAGATAAAATATTCTGTTTATATTTCTTTTTATTCTGTAAACTGTCTTTTTATGATGAAATATCGATAAATAAAGACTTTTTGAATTGAATTGAAACTAAAAGTCAGCCTGATAAATTTCAGATCTATGCCCAGACACGTCTTTTACATTTTTCAGTCCATCGCAGACAGCAACTGGGACCTTCTGTTCTTGACTGAGACGTGGCTCCGAGATGATACCAACCCCGCCCTGACTCTAGCTATCCCTGAAGATTATGGCATAGTATGTGCTAATAGGCAAAGTGGGAAACAGGGAGGAGGGGTGGCTATCATTCATAAACCGAGATGGGAGATTGCATCATCTAATTTTGAGCAGTTTGATTCCATCTAAGGTTTGCCCTTTTATATCAAACTCTCAACGTCCTCTTCCTGCTCAGGACTGCTGCTCTACACACCCCCTAACTCCAGTCTTAAACACATTTCCACCCTTGGAGACTATATCTCCCAAGCCAGCACACGATATTCCAATTTTACAATGTTAGGCGATCTGAACTCACATGTGGACGATCTTACTTGCCCGCACAGCTCTAATTTTATTTCTACACTAGCCGGTTGCAACCTAATACAACATGTATCTCATCCAACTCACAAGGCGGGCCATACTCTGGCCCTGATTTGCTCCAACCTCCCCGATATTACAGTCCATTCTCCGCTGCCAGTGACCTGGTCAGATCACTTTTTGATCCCTTTTCAATTTCACTTGATAAGTACGGCTAGAGCCACATCTATCCCTAAAGAATATAGAAGGAATTGGAGGAGAGTTACTTCTGAGTCTCTAGTGCAACATCTGAAGGACTACAAGCCTTCGCTTTCTAATGTTCTTCAGGTCAGCATCTTAAATCTGAACAAATGGATCGGTGATGCGCTTGATTCCTTGGCTCCTCTGAAAGCAGTAAAGTCTCCTAGATCGTCCCCCTCCGCACCTTGGTACTCGGAGGAGCTTAGACTAAAAAAGTCAGAATGTAAAAAATTAGAACGCAGCTGGAGACTTACCTATTCTGTGGAAAGTAAAATAGGTTATCGTGCGGCGCTTAAAGTGTACCGCAAACTTCTTATTGAAAATAAAAGAGACGTTCTGGCCGACCAAATTAATAATGCAAAAAACTCCTCCAGGGACGTTTTTTAAATTGTGAAATCGTTTACCGACCCACTAGCACTTACCCACACCCATCTGCCCTCACAGATCCTATGCATGAACTCTCTGATTTCTTCGAGGAAAAAATCGCCTTGATTTACGCCTCTTTTCCTGAGTCACTCGATTTCTCCCAGTCGCTTAATGACTATTATCCGGAGAAGACTCCAAGTGTTGTGCTCTCGGAATTTGCAGCGAAATCTGTCGAAGCCTCATTGCTTGAATTGCAGAAGTGCAAATCTGAATCTCTGAGCGATCCTTGGCCAGCCAAACAATATAGCGCCCTAGCAGAATGCCTCAATCCCCATTTAAATTCCATTTGGAACTCTTCACTCAGACAGGGTACGTACCCTGTAGTTTGGAAACATGCCTTTCTCCTGCCCATATTAAAAAAAGCAAACGCTGATCCGGAAATCACTAGTAACTATAGACCTATCTCACTACTACCTGCTCCTGCGAAGGTCTTAGAGGAACTAGTGCATCAGCAATTGGCCGGTTTCATTGAGACCAACGACCTCCTCCATGACTCTCAATCTGTTTTTCGTTCCGGTTTTAGTACGGAATCAGGCTTGTTTGAAATGGCTGACTCAATACGTTGGGCGGTCGATGGAGGCTCTAAGGCGGTGTTAGTGCTGTTAGATTTATCTGCAGCATTTGGCACCGTCTCCCACCCCATCCTCTTGAATCGACTAAAGGATATAGGCATCCAGGGAACAGTGCTGAACTGGTTATCGTCTTTTTTATCTGACCGTAAACAACAGGTCCGGACCCACCCTTTCATCTCTCCAGTCAAACCCCTTAATTGGGGTGTGCCCTAGGGTTCGGCCCTGAGCCCGCTTCTTTTCAATGTTTACTTAACCCCTCCGGCAGAGCTGATCTCCAAAACTGGGATCAAAATAACATCTTACGCTGATGATACCCAGTTATTGTTCACCTTTAGTGATGTGTCAGTTTCCACCTTTGACCCGCTAAAAGAGTGCCTTAAGAATACGGCAGCCTGGATGGACCGCAACTTCTTAAAACTTAATGCGGATAAGACCGAGATCTTATTTTTTAATCAACCCTCTCCTCTTTCTTCGAATTTGTGGTGGCCTGATGAATTAGGCATCGCCCCTTCACCCAAGGACTCGGTCAAGAATTTGGGCGTTAGATGGGACAAACATCTGTCCCTATCAACGCAGGTTCAGACGGTTTCGGCCGCCTGCTTTGGTAAAATTAAAATTATCAGAAAATTCATTAACTATCTGCCCAATGCAACTCTTAAAACCGTGGTCCATGTGTTGATAACCTCTCACCTAGATTATGCGAATGGCTTATACCTGGGTCTCTCACTGGGCTTGCTCCGTAGACTTCAGATTGTTCAAAACGCTGCAGCCCGATTAGTCTACGGTATCGCTCTTCGACACCGCATCTCTCCCTATCTCCGACAACTTCATTGGCTGCCTATTGCAAAGCGAATCGAATTTAATGCTCTGACCTTTGCTTTTCGGGCAGATAAAGGAAAAGGGCCGGCCTACCTAAGGAGGAGACTTCGCCCCTATCAACAATTCAGATCCATAAGGTCCAACAACAAACACTTCCTCGTCACCCCTCGGTTCTTGAGGTAAATATTTTGAGGTGGGCGCCACTTAATGTTGGAATAAGTTACCCTCCCATTTACGCTTGATTCAGTATTGAGACAGTCATTCACCCACTAACACACCCATGCACACACTCATCCACCCATACAGTCCTGCACACATGCTGTCTTCAACACATACAAACAGTGAGTCACTCATTCATACACCTATGCACTACGTAATACCCCCCACCGAACCATACAGACTCTCAGACACTCATACTGATACTCAAAAAACCAACTAATAACCTATATAGACACTCATGTAGCTACTCACCAACCCATGCAGCCACTTATACACAAAGTGAGAGACTGATACAGATACTTACATATTTAAACATTACTCACTAAGCCATGTATTCATTAAGATACACTTAATCAGTCAGTTATGCAATCAATTTTTCAAAAACAAATCATCCATTTAGAAACTTATATACCCATTTATTCTTCCATCGACCTTGAGATATACATATATAAAACATATGTAATTTTCAGAAAAACACACATTCATTGAATGATGTCATCAGTGATGTCATTTGAGATGTCATGAGTGATGTCATGAGTGATATCACTGACCATGCCATAAGTGATGTAATATGTGACGTCATCAGCAGTGCATTGCGGGCGCGCGAGTTATAGTTAGCTGAACCAACTATAACGGGGGAATTTCAATGGTTTTGTACGAGTGAAAAGTCCAGCTAACTATAACGCCCCTGTAACCTATGGTTTTTTCAGTGAATTTCTAAGGTTTTTTAAATGCTAATTCCTAACTATAACGTGCCTGAAACGGGGCTGATGCCGTCACAAATTACATCACTCATGACATGGTCAGTGACATCACTCATGACATCACTCATGACATCACTGATGACATCATCCAGTGAATGTGTGTTTTTCTGAAAATTAAATATGTTTTATATATGTATATCTCAAGGTCGATGGAAGAATAAATGTGTATATAAGTGTCTAAATGGATGTTTTGTTTTTGAAAAATTGATTGTATAACTGACTGATTAAGTGTATCTCAGTGAATACATGGCTTAGTGAGTAATGTTTAAATATGTAAATATCTGCACCAGTCTCTCACTTTGTGTATAAGTGGCTGCATGGGTTGGTGAGTAGCTACATGAGTGTCTATATAGGTTATTAGTTGGTTTTTTGAGTATCAGTATGAGTGTCTGAGTGTCTGTATGGTTCGGAGGGGGCTATTACCTAGTGCATAGGTGCTCACTGTTTGTATGTGTTGAAGACAGCATGTGTGCAGGACTGTATGGGTGGATGTGTGTGTGTATGGGTGTGTTAGTGAGTGAATGACTGTCTCAATGGTGTCTTTATGAGTAACTACATATGTTTTAAACTAGTATATGTGACTATTGGTGTATATAAGTGAGTATATGTGAGAATGAGAGATTGGAAGAGTTCCTGTATGAATAAGTTTGTGTTTCTATAAGTGATTGTTTAAACAACTAAGTGTGTGTAAGTTCTGTAGAAGTAAGTGTGGTGGTGTGTGTATAACTGTATATGTAAGTAAATGGATGTTTGATTCTTTATTAGCATGAGTGACTATGTGTGTGAGTAACTCTATGGATGAGTGGTGTTGTGTAACAGGATGTATAGGTGTATGAGTACATATGATAAGTGAGTACATGTATGAGTGACTGTATAGGACTGTTGGTGAATCAGTGGATGTGTATGTGGATCTTAGAATTACTGAATAGGTTGTTGTAACTGGTATTCGTATGTCCATTGTTTTGAAAATGTCAGTTTCTATTTTTGAATGTGTGTATCAAAGGTTATATTAGGTTGAGAGGAGGTCTGCCACTCTATCACAAGGATGATGTCATCAGGGATGTCATGAGTGATGTCATGAGTGACGTAATATGTGACATCATCAGCAGTGCATTGCAGGTGCGCAAGTTATAGTTAGCTGAACTAACTATAACGGGGGAATTTCAATGGTTTTGTATGAGTGAAAAGTCCAGCTAACTATAACGCCCCTGTAACCTATGGTTTTTTCAGTGAATTTCTAAGGTTTTTTAAATGCTAATTCCTAACTATAACGTGCCTGAAACCTATGGTTTTTTCAGTGAATTTCAAAGGTTTTTTAAATGCTAATTTCTAACTATGCCTACAGAAATAGGACATATGAAGAAAGAAAAAAAAGAAATGCAGAAAGATGCAACAGAAGTCCTCAAAGACGAAGAAAAGTGTAGGAAGAAGGATAACGTGCAGAAAGAACAAACAGAAGAGCAGAAAGAAGCTGTAATGCAAAATCATCCTGTACCCTCAACTTTTTCAGACGGATACAGGTGGTAACTGAGTCTGACTAACCAGTTCTAGAGCCAGTGCTATGTTAAAAGACACTTAGAATACAGTGTAAACGCCTTCATACACAAGGGAACACTATGCTTTGAGTTCCCCCTGTGATTAGCATGACCTCCTCTGTAAGCCCCTAGTATATAATAGGGCAGAGGGATTAAAACTACCTCTTAAAACGCGCTACAGGGCGTGTTTGCACACGTCACCTCAGGCCCCGTCCCCTCCCTTCCCCACTGTGTAAACATGCCCTGTGGCCGTTTTAAGTTGGGAGATTAAGTCCCCTTGAATCCTGAGGGTCACTAGGGTCCAACTAGACCACTAGGTACCTCCAGTAAGCCCCACAGAGATGCGTTGCAGAGAGATGTAACAAGGGGCACGGCCTAGACCACCTCTCTGCAATGCAGCGCAGTGGGGCTTACTGGAAGGACCTGGTGGGCTAGTTGACCCCCAGGGCCCCTCAGAATTGAAGGGGAATTATTTCCCCAAATTAAAACGCGTCACAGGCCGTGTTTGCACATGTTAACTCAGGCCTCGTCCCCTCCCTTCACCACTGTGTAAACACGCCCTGTGGCCGTTTTTAGTTGGGAGATTAAGTTCATTTGAATCCTGAGGGTCCCTAGGGTCCAACTAGCCCACTAGGTACCTCCAGTAAGTGCCACAGAGCTGCGTTGCAGAGAGGTGTAAAAAGGGGCACGGCCTGCACCACCTCTCTGCAACGCAGCGCAGTGGTGCTTACTGGAAGCACCTGGTGGCCTAGTTGGCCCCCAGGGTCCCTCAGGATTGAAAGGGAATTATTTTCCCAACTTAAAATGCGCCACAGGGTGTGTTTGCACACGTCACCTCAGGCCCCGTCCCCTCCCTTCACCACTGTGTAAACACACCCAGTGGCCGTTCTAAGTTGAGAAATGAAGTCCCCTTGAATCCTTAGGGTCCCTAGGGTCAAACTAGCCCACTAGGTACCTCCAGTAAGAGACACAGAGCTGCATTGCAGAGAGGTGTTAAAAGGGGCGTGTCCTCAGAACACCTGTCTGCAACGCTGCTCCCTGGCGCATACTGAAGATACCTGTTGGGCTAGTTGGCCCTCAGGGACCCTCAATATTGAAGGGAAATTAATTCCCCAACTTACAACTCGCCAGGGGGCGCGTGTGCAGAGTGCTGCAAGGAGGGGGCCTGGCCTCCGGCGAGATGCCAGTCTTTTATATATTTAATTTTTTTAAGAAGGGGGCTGTGTTGCCCCCCTTCTTTTTCAATTAATTGGCCTTGGGGACCCCATCCCCCAGGGACTGCCTCCTAATTTTTTTTTTTGAAAAAAAAACCTTGGAAGGGGGCCGCCTGGCCCGACTCCCAAGGCCTTAATCGGCCCCAGTGACCCCAACCCCTGGGGCATGGCCTTTTTAAAAATAAATTCTTTAGGGGGGCTGCGTTGCCCCCCTCCTCAGGCCACTTATGGCCCCGGGGAACCCATCCCCAGGGCGGCGATTGTTTTTTATTATTTAAAAAATATATATATTTATAGAAACACCTAGGACATGCTGGACAAACCGTACGTACCTATCACCATGACGATTTGCGTGATATTCATTAAAAGGCGACTATGCATACAATGAATCCACGTGGAATGTATTTACATCGCTAGTGAAGCTCTGACATGTCTGACGCCCTACCGTGCCTAATCCCGGCAGCCCCGGTGGTTACTCTCCAAGTAGACACCCTTGTCGTTTATTTATACAAACATGGGTAGCTATTGACGGGCACATTTAATAGACATGCACACAAAGTCATTCAAAGGGGATTCAACAAAAATTAGACCAAAACTATGCAAGAAACCCCCCTCACGGTTAATAAAACACACATCCACCGCCGGATGTGTAATACTTTTTATTTTACTCTCTGGAAAGGAGAAGAACCTCACTTGAGAGTCACAGTGCGCTCCTGGCTGAGCCAAATGCTGTGTTACACCCACCAGTGCCCGCCGAGTGCCACACACCTCTGTGTTGTATTCCACCAGCTAGTGCATATGCTATGACACTCTCTAGCCCATATGCACTGTAACACCAACCCATGAATATGTCATGCCACACTTGCCATCGCACGGGGTATATTGCCCCATCTAACATGCCTTCCTCGATGCCTATGTTATAACACACAGCGCTATGCCATACATATTACAATCTGGGATCCATATCTTTGTCACAGTGCATAAGCAATGTTACACTCCCCAGCACATATTTTATATTACAACTTTAGTGACTAGTTAGGTTACACAACACTGCCCTGTGCATATTACACTCCATGGTGCATATCGCATAGCACGTGCTAGTGCCTGTGCTATCTCGCGCTCTCCAATGAATCTCTCATTGTGCACAATGTATTGGATAATATATTTCATGCCCGGTTCATCTTATATCACACTTTTTGGTGCATAGTTTATCCCCTTCAGTGCCCATGACGAGATGGTCTTGTCATGGGCCGCGTTTGCGCTGTGCCCATGACGAGACCATCTCGTCATGAACTCCGCCCGCTAATAGAAAGCCCGGCACAGGGCGGGGAAAGGGCGGGGCACGCAAGAGGTTATACCATACACTATATCTAGTTTTCATTTTCAATCGTGCTCTCAGGACTATGTTCTATATAACACTGAGTTCACCTACCCTTTTCACGGGCATTACATTTTGCGATGGGGGGTGGAGGGTCAGGGGGTGTTTCTGCCAAGTGAGCCTGGAGTCACAGTCACAAACGTCCTCTTCTTCCTGAATAAAAGTGAGATTATGCTGCATACTTGTTCATATTTTAAGTAGTTCGCACAGACACACATTTTAAGAACAATAAAGTTCCTAATACCCACCTTCTCTGAACATTTAGCTTGCTGCTCCATCCCCCTCCTCCCTATCCTCTGTTTTTTTTTTTTTTTTGTCCTCATTGCTACCATGGTTTCAATGCCATACCAGATTACCCTACAGTCAGCTGTCTCAGTTCAAAAGAACTGGCAGGGATATATGACCAAGGAAGTGAGTAGAAAATATCCCTCAGCAATTGCAGTTTCAATCTTGGAAGGCGAAGAACCAGGCATTTCCCTTCTTGTAAACCACCTTGGTGTAAGTGGCAACCAAGTCAGCCCAGGCTAGGACCAGGTATGGTACAAATGGCTAGAACACCATAATAGGGTAATCATCGGACCCGGGGGAAAAAAAAAAAAAAAAAAAAAAACCCGGGTATTTCAGTGTACCCATGGCAACAAATACCAAAAAGCTCTTTTACTCTGATTACCAGCCCTAGCCAGGTCCATACGTGATGTATATATGATGGAGGCCTGCCATTCGCCGAAGGAAGGAGGGGACACGTCCTTCCATTTCTTGCAGATCTCCCTTCTTGCCAACAAAATTGTATAGAACACTAAATTTTTGGCTGCACCTTGAGCTCCTTCCAAAATCCCGAAGATCACAAGAGGTAAGTCAATGTTTACTTTAACACCCAATGAAGTAGTCAGAAAGTTACTGATAGCTGCCCAGTATGACACTAAACTGGGGCAGTCAAAAAACATATGGGTGTCTGGTGCAGCCAGAAACCCACATCTGGAACAAGCAATTGAGTTACCCTCGGAAAATTTAGATAGTCTAAGAGGAGAATAATATGCCCTCTGCAGTGTTAGCAAGTGGTTCCTCCGTAACCAAGAAGGCTTAACTATGCTGCACAAAAGGCCGAATGAGTCTGTCCAAAGATTTTGTAAGTTTGGGCCAGAGATTGAAGGGCTCCAAAGTGAATCAGGCAGATCAAAGACTCCATCCGTTTCCTCCAACGAGAGTTTATACCACTGTGAGGTCTCCTTTTTTCCCAAGGGGTTGTTCATCAGGTTGTTTATGAGCAGGCTATATACTCCAAGTGGAAACTTATTTCTTTCTAAGGCTTGAGATTTGTAGGCCTGTGTCCAACTATGTATTTGAAGGTATTTAAGTCTTGATAGATTAGGGCCGATCTTAGCCAGAAGATGTTCCCATGAGAGCAGCTCCCCGTCGAAAAAAAGGTCTCCCCAGACCTCTAAGCCTGCATCTCTTATTGGAGCCGCTAAAATGTCTTCAAGCCAAACGGGGTTTTCAGGGAGGCCCCATAGCGGCGTCCTTTCACAAAAGTAGCTTACTTTTATCGATCTTGTGACTTCGGCCCATAATTTTGCCAAGCCTTGTAGTACCTTCAGTTTGATCTTTTTGAAGTACTTGGGGTTGCCGAATTTGAAGAGAAAGGCGGATTGACTAGCTTCTTCCCCTTCTAACATGGCTGAGAATATTAGACCCACCCCGTAGTCTGTAGGTATTTTTAACAACATGCGGGAATGAGTTAACTGGAAGGCCCAAGCATATAATTTCAAGTCCGGGGCTGCCAAGCCCCCTTTGTCCCTTCGCCTTCTAAGCTTTTTCCAAGAGATCCTTGCCTGTTTATTGTTCCAAATAAAAGATGTTATGTCTGACTGCAATTTAACTAAACAAGAATAATCGAAGTGCAAGGGAATGGTACAAAACAAAAACGAAATTTTAGGAAGGATCGACATCTTGATTAAGTTGACCCTCCCAATTAAAGATAGTGGGATATGAGACCATGAGTGTAGTAACCTACGGCATTCTTTAGCTACCGATGTTAAATTAACTTGAGCTATTTTTTCTATGTCCTTCCCTATCTGTAGACCCAAATATCTCATCGAGGAGCCCGTTTGTAAGTCTATGGCTTGCCCTTCATGATTCCAAACAAGCATCTCGGTTTTAGTATCATTAATTTCGTAACCGGAGACTTGACCAAATGAACGAGCAATCCTTAAAATCCTTAAAATTATAGGGAGTGCAGAACCAACATCTGAGGTAAGAATAAGCACGTCATCAGCATATAGGGCTACTTTCCTCACCCACCCTTTATACGAGAAAGGCTTAATAGAGGTCTCCTCCCTCAGTTGTTGCGCAAAAGGTTCGATATAAAAATCAAACAAAAGGGGGGAAAGTGGGCAGCCTTGCCATGTCCCCCTAGTGATGGTAACTGGATCAGACAGATCTCCATTAACCAAGAGGCGTGCTACAGGATTATGATATAACAAGCCAATTGCCCTATGTATCCCATCCCCCACGCCAAACTTAGCCAAAGCCCCCGACAGGTACACCCAGTTAACTCTATCGAAGGCCTTGGTCGCATCCAACGTGAAGGCGGCCAAAGGAAGGGTCCGAGCCGATGCTATATCTATGGCACCTATTAAATCATAGGTTAGCTCGAATAATTGTCGCCCCTTAACGAAGCCCTTTTGGTCCGGATGGAGAACCAGAGGCGCAATCACAGCCAACCTTGATGCCAAGATTGTGGTAAAGATCTTGAAATCCACATTCAGGATTGAAATTGGCCTATAAGAACCACAAGCCATCTTTGGTTTCCCTTGCTTAAGAAGAAGGGTGATTGAGGCATCATCCCAGGAATCTGGCGGAAGCTGACCCTCCAGTAGGATTTGGTTAAAAAGAATGGTGAGGAATAAAACTAATTCTATTTCAAGGGCTCTATAGATTTCTGCCGGCAGACCATCAGGTCCAGCCGCCTTCCCCTTCTTACTTCTTTTAATGGCAGATCTTACCTCATCCTCAGTGATAGCTTTATCTAAAGATTGAGATTGCTCAGCAGATAGTGAAGGTAAATTGATGTCCCTTAACCAACCCTCAACAGACTCTGGCGAGATCTGCTTATCCTCCTCATAAATTACTTGAAAGTAATCTCTGAAGTCTGCCCTGATGTCCTCATCTGAAGAGAAGATGATGTTGTCTACCATTATTGCAGCGATGTTATTCCGCACCAGATCAGTTTTGGTTTTCCATGCCAGTAATTTCCCGGCACCTTCAGTGTATTCAAAATGGGCCAACTTACTGGCTTCCCATCTTTGTTGGAGTCGAAGATTTAATAACGAACTCAGACTACCTTTCAAAGTCACTAATTGATTATGGAGAGTGGGCAGATCTAAACCGGAATCCATACAGTTGGAGTCTATATCTTGTTGTATTTGAGATATCTGATCTTCAATGGAAGTGACTTCCTCTCTATGCAACTTCCTACGGTATGAAACTTTCCCAATGATAACCCCTCTCAAGAAAGCTTTAAACGAGTCCCAGATTATTCTAGTCGTAGCTGAGCCACTGTTGGAAATCAAAAAATTATGGTTTCTGATTTAAGAAAAGTAATATCCTCTAATGATGAGAGAAGAGACCGGTCAAAAGACCATGTGATGGAACTCTTTTTAATCAAACTGGCAAGTTCCATTACTACCGCTGCATGGTCCGACAGATGTGATGGGAGGTAGCTAATACTCTTTACGGAATCCACCAGCCTCAGACTTATTAAGATGAAATCTATTCTGGACTGGTGGTGATATTTATAGTTCCTAAAAGAGACCCCTTGTTGTTGCCCCGACCTCGCTCTCCAGATATCAACATACCCATATTGCTTCATGGCGCTTTGGAGCAGGGCCCTCGTCTTAGAAAAAACAGAGGATCGGTTATTGGGTGATTTGTCCATCAAAGGATCCAGTACGATATTAAAATCGCCTGCCAAGATAATGGGTTCAGGGAAGGTAATCAAATGTGAAAATATAGATTCCAGAATGGAGGGATCGTCCTGATTCGGACCATAATATCCTAAGATTGTACTTTGTTTACCAGACATAACAACTGACACTATGGCCCATCTGCCACCCGGGGCAACTGCCTGTGATATCAGCCTAGCTTTAGCTCCTTTTTTAAATACAATTGAGACCCCTCTTGTATTAGATGTTTGGGTAGTCGAAACTGCAAAGTCTATCCAGTTGTATTTCTTAATAAGGGTAAGCATTTCCTTGTGAGTTAGGTGTGTCTCCTGGAGCACCAAGACCTGCGCATCCAAATCCCGCAAATATTGCATGATTCTATTAGCTCTGGGCTTGGTGCGGAGGCCATTAACATTCCAGGAGATATATTTTACACTACCCATACTTAAAAGGAAAAAAAATAAACAAAAAAGCCAAGATTACCGTTTGTTGCATTGGTTCCTGAATCAATATATGCCTACTTCCATCTTTAATAGAGCTGCTTCGAGCTATGAGGACCATTTTATATTTTTGCAACCCCCCAACCCCCCTCCTACCCCCGTGCAACATCTCCCACCCACCCCACCCCCCTTGGAAAACCCTTGTGTTATCTAACCGGAAAATGATCCGGTAGAAGCACCCCTTTGACAGGCTCCCGTCAAAAGAAAACCCCCTCCCATCCAGCGATGAAAAATAGGATATGAAAAATATACGACAATGAAGTAAAACCCCCACCCATGAAGCAGTAGGAAAAAAGTAACCAAAATTACTTTGGCCATTTTAGTGTTGTTGTATAAATAAAAAAATATGGCCTAAAGTAAGGAGCCTAGACCTATATAGACCTATATGTTAAAGATGAACGCGGTCTAAAAGGCTTATCAGGAGAGAGACACCAAGGCTATGACGAAGCATATTTAAACTATTTATGCTCCTTGCCTAAAATCAACAAAAGCTCATCGGCTTCCTGAACCGACCTGATGTTATACATCCGATTATTATGCATAACTTTGATGGCTGCCGGAAACATGAGCTGAGCTGTTGCTCCTACTTTCCTAAAGGCGTCCAGTCTCCTCCCAAACTCCCATTGCTTCTCCAATGTAATTCTAGAGAGGTCAGACCTAACTATGAAAGTAAACCCACTCCCCACGAGAGATTTTTGCTTTAATGCCAAATTTAGGATCTGCTCCTTCAACACATACGTATGGAAGTTGACCAGAATCTTACGGGGCTTCGATCTCTGGGGGTTCCGCCGAAAGGGATCTCTGCGAACTTGTTGTATGTCCATGGCTAACTCCTCTACTGAGTGCTCTAAGCCCAGGGACTCCTTTAACAAAACAGAAATAAAATGCTTTATATCTGAGCCCTCAGATCCTTCCGGAATATTGAGAATCCGTATATTCCCCTGCCTGGCATTATTTTCTAACGACTCCAATCTCTCGTTTAGACTTTGCTCCTCTCTAGTAAGCTTTTTTATATCATCCTTAAATTGCTTCATGTTGGTAGAGAGTGCTGCAGAGGTCTCTTCCAAAGCTCCTGTTCTGACATTCAACCCCTCAATCTTATTGTCCAGAGCTTCACAGTGTTTCCTTATCTCTAACTGATTTGCAGAAGACTCAGAAAACCCCTTCCTAATCTCCATCGTGAGCGCAGAGAACATCCCCAACAAAGAGGTGGCAGAGATGGAAGACTCAGCCTCAAAGTTGGCAGTAATAACACCAGCAGAAGCATTCTGATGCAGAGCCTTGATGTTGACTTCATCCGGACACTCTCCACCAGCTGCCCCTTTCACCACAGATGTCGCTACCACCTGTACATCGGAATTTGATCTTGCCGACCTTGTCAGGTTTAGAGGGGGACTCAAGGGAGGACACTGTTCGATGATAGACAAACCCCCTGATGCCTGAGCCCCCAACACCACCTCTTGACCTGTGCCGGCTTCTTCTAGGTCTTTCACTTGTGGGGTAAACTGTAACGGTGTACCCGATCCCTCTTCTGTGGCTTCATCCCTACCTGGTGTGCGGGAGGATAATGATGACCCATTTTCAGATGGAGAGGGGAGAGTGTCTGGGACAATTAAGACCCCTGCCATATTATGATCCTCCACAAGGTTGAGAATCTGGGGGACCGCTTTAAAATAAGATCTAAGTGATGGAGTGATCTTGGATCCTAAAGATAGTACTACCTTAGGACCCTTTACTTTGGATTTAGATTTATGTTTGCTTCCTCTAGCCTTGACTTCTGTATTTAAATAGGAAGAAGATTTCCCTCTAACCAGTAACTGAGAATGCTGAACAGTACCTGCCCCCCCTAGAGCTTGTGAAACTCCCTCACTTGACTCTTGAATAACCTGCTCCCCTTCAGCGGTAAATAAACAGTCAACAAACTCCCCACGAGAAACCTTGGGCCCAGGCGGCAGTTCAGCCAGCGTATCAGCACTCTTAGAGCTCTCACCACAGAGAAAAAATCTTTTCGCCAACCTTCCTCCCTCGGCTTCTCCCCGAGGAGGCGATAGCACCGACTTCTGCAACCCACCCTTCTACAACCCACCTGACGCGTCCTTAGTAGCTACCACTCTGGTTCTAGCCCCATTGGCAGTACCTCGACGTGACTGGACCAGGCTCCGCACCTTTCTCCCCCGCCTTAGCTCCAGCGCGGCTGACCAAAGACGCAGCCTCGGCTTCCCCGGGGGCTCTTGCAGTGAAGAAAAAAACGGAATTTGGCCGGAAATTAGCTCCTGGGGGGCGTTCTTCCAGGTACACTGAAGCACTCTCGCCACAGTCAAAAAAATGACAGACACGGAGTCAGTATGGGGAGGAAAAACTCGGCAAGCACCATCCAGAGAGGAGTCATGCGGGCGAAAGCAGAAGGCAGAACACAGGCAGGCGACGTAGCGTGGGGCTTTTGATGGAGAAACACGGTAATGCATCTTCGCCGTTTGTTAAAGGGACAGCCACCTGGTGAAAACAAAACCGAGCCGAGCCGAAAATGCGTGTTTCTTAATTCAAATTGAAATGTTGTAAACCCCGACAATCTCCATCGCAGACCCTAAAACTCCAAGCACCAATTTTCGGTTATAGCTTCATCGCATGACGAGGTGGGTTCAACTCCGACGGGAGCTCGCCTCGGGGCGCCGCAGCAGCCTAGTTAGCCGCCGCCATGTTCTCCCTATCCTCTGTTGTCTGAATCCATGGACTAGCCTCCTCCCTCCTGCCATGCATGGTCTGAGTTGCTGCCACTGCCCTCCATTTAGCATGATGTACCAGTCCACTCCTCCTGCCCTCCATTGCCCAATTCTATGCCCCATCATTGACCTCCTGCTTAGCCTCTGTGCTTAGCTTGCTGCCCCATTCTCCTTCCCCCTGCCCTCCGATGTCTTTGTGCATGCCCCTGCTCCATCCTTTTTGCCCACCATGTTCCATGGACCTGCCACTCCTATCTACTCTGAGTGTTCTGTTGAGCTGCCACTCCCATCCCACCTGCCTAGCATTGTCAGATGACTGTAACCTGTCCCTGCCTTCTATGGCAAAATGAACCCCCTCATTTTGTTCCTTTGCAAATTTAATGTTTTAAGTGTTACCACTTTATTCCAATCAAGATGGCTTCAGGTGTGCCATGCTTTTGTCATAAGTAAGACTGTTAGTGCTCTAGTTGTTCTTTAAAACACTCTGGGACATTCCGTCATGGGCTATACTTGGGCTACATCTGGGTGATATTTGTGCTACATTTGGGCTCTTTTGTCTCTGGTGGCCACTTGGGAGACTTATTTGGTATGAAGTTTCCTAATTTCCTCATTTACTACAGTCTCCTCAGTAGGAATACTTTCAGTTTTTTACTTTGATTCCATCAAGAAGTCATTCAGATGTGTCACACATTTGCCATAAATTCAGAATGTTAGCACTCTAGTTGCTCATTAGATCACTGTAGTAAAGCTACTGCTCACCAGGGGAATCTGCTGCTGGTATTGAAAGTGCATGTTTCAGTCTGCATGTCAGAATTTTTTTATGAAATAGAAGAGGATTTGAGAAGTCACTCAAAATGTGCCCTAATTTCTCTTTCTGCAGCACTAATCATACTTTCTATGGCAAAATGAACCCCCTCATTTTGTTTCTTTTTAAATTAAATGTTTTAAGATTTATAGCTTTATTCCAATCAAGAAGGCTTCAGGTGTGCCATACGTTTATCATAAGTAGGACTGTTAGCGCTCTAGTTGTTCTTTGGAACGCTCTGGGAAGCTGCAGTAGAACATAAAGGAATCAACTGATAGTCTCTGCCCTTGTTGGATGTACATGTTTAACTGAGAATGTCAGACTTCATTCTCACATGACTCAGAAAGATAATGTGAATTTACAGAAAATATGCTCTCAGTTTAGCTTATAGATCACCTTCCAAACCTCTGTGGGAAAAGCATGAGAAAATAGTTTTCTCTCAAACATGATTCATGATATCCCAGCAGAAAGGCTTTTTCACATGGTAAAATCACCTTAGAACATACCACAGTTCCTAAAATGAGTATGGTACCATCAACAAATGATTTATAATGTAACTAAAGTCTTAAAACCTTCTATTAACTGCAATGCTTTTTAATGAGGTGCTATCATGTATATTGGTCCCAAGATGGCTGCCAACACTTCTTGGATGAAGTGCTGACAGTCAATCAGATCTCACGATGAGATGTGTGGTTAGGCTCCGCTCAGATATATATGTGATTTTACTTTTGATTTTCTCAGGAACTACTGAAAGGATTTACACCATTTAAGAAAAAGGCACGACTCTGAACCAAGGTCTACATTTCTGCCAAATTTGGTGTAATTCCGTTCAGCAGTTCGGACTGTAGCTGTGGCTAAAGGTCCTATGGGAAATTGCATGTGGAAAGCACGTTTTGGGACCCCCGTTTTTTCTCAGCCCCTGCTACACGAATCATCCTGAGACTTTCAGGATAGGAGCGGACCAGAGCTGGCCAAAAGTTTTGAAAATTTCATGAAGATTCGTCAACGGGCGCCAAAGTTATTCCAAATAGAATGTTGTGGATTTCCTATGGAAAATAAATCCTAACTATAAGTATCTACTGGCGACCGCCAGTAGGTAATATATATATATATATTCACTGAAAAAACCATGGGTTTCACACACGTTATAGTTAGGAATTAGCATTTAAAAAACCTTGCAAATTCAGTGAAAAAACCATCGGTTTCACACAGGTTATAGTTAGGAATTAGCATTTAAAAAACCTTGCAAATTCAGTGAAAAAACCATAGGTTTCACACACGTTATAGTTAGCGGACATTTCACTCATAAAAAACCAATGAAATTCCCCCGTTATAGTTAGTTAAGCTAACTATAACTCGCGCACCCGCAATCCACTGCTGATGACGTAACATATTACATCACTCATGACATGGTCAGTGACATCACTCATGACATCACTGATGACATCTCAAATGACATCACTGATGACATCATCCTTGTGACAGAGTGGTAGACCTCTTCTCACCCTAATATAATCTTTCATACAAACATTCAAAAATAGAGACAGAAATTTTCAAAAAAATGGACATACCAATACCAGTTACAACAACCTCTTCAGTAATTCTTAGATCCACATACACATCCACAGATGTATCTTGAAAGGGGATACCCCGCAGAAGTGATAGAAACAGCGAAACAACGTGCATCTAAACACAATAGAGACAGTCTCTTACAAATTCGACCACGCAAACACACAACTCGACAGTGTTCGTATCCAAGTATTCCACTGTATCCGGTGAAGTGAAAAAGATTATCATAAAAAGATGGGAAATGTTACAAAATGAGTTGGATTTTAACAACATCTTTAAAGATCCACCTATGTTTGCGTACAAACGTGCGAAAAACATTAAAGAAATCATCAACACTCCGACCAAACCAGGACACATCGATTACAAAGGAATGAGTAAATGTCACAACTGCGTCCAATGCAACAATGTTATTACTGGCAATACATTAAAACATCCACTAACAGGAGAAACCATTCATCTTTACCATACTTCTGATTGTAATTCCAACAGACTCATTTATTACATTAAGTGCCCATGTGGCAAGCTATATGTAGGAAAAACTGAACGAAAAATCAAAGTGCGCATATCGGAGCACAAGAGCACAATCAGAACACTGAATAAAAACAGCAGTTTGGCTACACATTGGAACGAAGAGAAGCACAGCATTGCCCAACTCAAATTCTCTGTGCTAGAAAGAGTGGAACAAAGACCAGATACAGATCTCACCAGGAGTCTCTTACAGAGGGAGACCTATTGGATCAAACGTCTAGACACCCTTATAGACAAGGGCATTAATGACAAAATAGATTATGCTTGTTACTTATGAAGCATTTACTGTTATAGCTGTTTGTATCAGGATAGCATTGCATGATTACTGTACGTGATTACCCATCCTCTTTGGGCCTCACAGTTATGACCAGAGACCTCACCCATTCACTATATCTGTTTTTACTTTTAACCACATCTCTCCGGTGTTCACATTAACTTTGGACTCAGCATTGTCCCACACCTTCGTCGTAGATTTTATTATTTGTTCCAGCCCTCGTTCATTCTTCTTTAAGATGGCGGCCCTCAGTGTATTGTTAATGTCAGGGTTTGCACTCCCGTTTCTTTCAGTTACCCTTTTTCTATTTTTAGTGCAGTTCCGATATACGCGAGAGTTTCCTACTCTCGCTTTTATCCGTTGCATCTGTTGGTCTTCGAGCCAGCAGCTTTCGGCAGGTTTTTTCCGCCCCAGTTACGCCATCCAGATTCTTCTTTGATCGAACCGAGCCTGATAGTATCACTGGTAAGATGTTATCCTCGATCGTTTTAGACAGTTATATGTGTGATTGGTTGAGACGACATTTCAATTGGCTTTATTTTTTAGATCGTCAACTTTGAAAAGCTCTTCTACATCGTCGAACTTTAAGGTACTGGTTCTAGTCAGCTTCTTCTCTTTTTTCCTGCTTTAACCTTCTCACAACTTTATTCAGACACTCCATGGTGTTGGTCACTCCTGGTCATCATTCCATCACTAAACCCACTGATTCAGTTTGTTTATCTATTACGTGTTGACATTTGTATTTTTACTGTACATTTGCAAATTGACGCTCTAACATCATTGTTATATTTATTGACAAATTCATTGTTTATTTACTAGAAACCGAGCCCCTGAAGAAGAGCCCCTTGGCTCGAAATGCATTGGGCATTTATCAAGCAAAGTTCTTTAGATTGTGGATTTGTATGAAGAAAATGATGGGCATTCAATGAACTTAATTGCAATGAATAAATTGCGATAATTATTGACAGAGTGAAGTTTCATTTTATTCTTTCACCGGAAGTCGAATTGAGTTTTTTTCAAATAAAGAACAGTTTTGTTTACAATACCAGCAAGTGACTTTGAATTCTCCCAAGGTTTTCACCTGCGAGCAAATGTGCGTAGAGACCAGGGCCCCATAGGCCCCATAATTGGAGTTTTGTACATTTTGGGATCCTTGACTGTTGGATGCCTCTCTACAGCACGCTTTATTTTAAACACAGCAAAACAAGTTAAACATTGATCTTCTATATTAATTAAACTACAGCGAGTGCCTCAACCACCAATTTTGTTGAAGATATATTAGTATAACATAGTGATTCTTTTTTTCCTTTTTTTTTTTTTTTTGTTTTTTAAGTGCGCGTACGGTAAGCTTACGGTAAGCGTACGGTTTGCGTAATGTTCGTAATATTTCTACTCTTTTTGCGTATGGTTACGCAATTTACGTAGCCGTGCGTACTGCGTACGGGGCGCGTAAGCGTGTACGCTACACGCGCACGTTACGCGGAAGTGTTGGGGCGTGCCTGTTATGCGCATGCGCGCGAGCGCGTGTCTTTTTTACGCGCATGCGTACTTTTACCGTAAGCGCTCCGTAACCGCACCGTAAGCGTAACGTACACGCACGGTGGGTCATGTGATCATGAAACAAAACTTTTGATTGGTTCAAAGTAGTTTCAGTTCTAGAACTCTCCTACACCACACCCATTCCCGTCATTTCTGCTTGTGATCCCTTAGGAGAAGGAGCTGAGTTGTCTTTGGGATACGATGGCAGACCAGCACGCTTCTGCTGAGAGTGAGGCTAGCAGCACCACCATCAGGCAGAGAAAGAGGAAACAGAAGAGCTCTTTTATATGGGAGTATTTTACTTTTCCTGAGGGCGAGAAAAAAGTCAATGCTGCTTTGGTGACTTGTAAGCTGTGCCAGCGTGTACTTTCAAGAGGTAATCCTAACAAGAAGTATTCCTTCGGGAATCACACTATGTTACGACACCTTGAGGATGTACACCAAAGGACACATGCACGACATACTAGAGGAAACCCTTCAGTAAGTCGAGCAAGCACATCCACAGCAGCTCAGCCGAGTCCATCTTCGGAAGCTCAGCTGAGCCCTTCATCTGTGGGGGCAGATTCACCTTTTTCTGGTCCTGTGGAAACAAACCATCAGTTTGCGAGGGTTACAATGCGGTGTTCATTTTGCCATGGTCTAATTGTTCATAGGGAGACCAGTCTTCCCCTCATTAACAACAAAATAGACCAGCACATTGGTCCTACCAGATAATGTTCCCATTCTTCCTTTCCTCTGTCCCTGAATGAACACAACGGCTCTTTTAAGAGCCAACCTTACCTCTCAACTTTTTTTAATTTTTTCTTAAAAACTTTTTTTTTTTTTTTACCGTACGCGTACGGTAAGCGTATTTTTTTTTTTTTCTTTTTAAAAAACACTAAAAAACAATTACCACATTACAAGGTCCTTGAGGGATTAATAACTAAATACTGAAAATCTGTTTGAGGAGAAGTGGAAGAAAGGGACCATCTAATTTCTGACTTACCTGACCCACCCAACAATTTAATTTTTAATTAAAATTTAATTGAAATTACTTGTAAAAATGGTTGTTTTTTTTGAAAATTTTCTTTCACAATCTGAAAAAAAAGAAAAAAGTATTAATATTTAATAAATCATTATATAATACAGTACACGTATTTACATATTTTCCAAAAACAATTTTTTGCCATTTTTTTGCTGTTTTCAGAATATATTGCATCTCACTATAAATCGTGAAAGCAATTGCGTTCTTCACTTAACAGCGTCCAAAAAAAAAATAATCTCAAAGATTGTTTTAAAAAAGCCCAGAATCTCTTTTTTCTTAAACATAACATTATAGAAATGCAAAATATTCTAAAAAAATATCATCTAATAACAATAACTATTTCTTTAAAATACCGTCTGACAATTTTGTTACAGAAGCATAATCACAAAAATAATATATCTCAAATAACTCCACAATACATCTGGTTACATTTCCTTTAGGCCAAATGGTAATTTTAAAATTCTTTTTTGATTAAATTTCCAATGGTAATCTAATAAAATTCCAAAATTTAAATTTTACAGATGTTACCGATTCTCTCTAAAATTTTGGTTTCCAAAAGATTAATTAATAATTAAATAAGTCCACAATACAATTGGTTACCTTTCATTATGGCCAAATGGTAATTTTAAAAATCTTTTTTGAATAAATTTCCAATGGTAATCCAATAAAATTCCAAAATTTAAATTGTACAGATGTTACCGATTCTCTCCAAATTTTTGGTTTCTGAAAGATTCATTAGGAATTAAATAAGTCCACAATACAATTGGTTACCTTTCCTTTAGGCCAAATGGTAATTTGAAAAATCTTCATATTTGAAAATTCCAATGGTAATCCATTAAAATGGTAAAATTGTTTTGTACAGATCTTGCCAAGTCTCTCTAAAATTTAGGTTTCAGGAAGATTAGATAGGAATTTGCTAAATCAAAAGGCAAACGTTGCTTGAAAATCAATTGGGAATCATTACACAGTGTCCCGCCTTTTTCACATTTAAGATAAACTGTGTAATGTCCAGAAGTTACAGTAGGTCCTTCATGGAAAATTATTGCAACTGTTACAAAAGTTTTTCCTGAAATTGATAATTGCTGTCCTATAAACTTCTTTATTAAAGTATCCAATTTTGAACCATCAGCTCTACATCGTTGCATCATTAAAATTACATACTGTCCGTATTCCTTTAAAATTAACATTGAAAACATGTCAGATTTACACTCACCGCATTCCATGCTATGATTAGCATCTTTAACTAATTTAGCAAAAGTGACTGTTTTACTGTCTGGCAATGTTAAATAAATAAACCTTTCAGAATCAACATTAGAGCCACATGTATTGAAACAGTTTTCACAACTATGTTCCCATTTATAAGAGACACCAAACATATTTTCAATTTGTACCCCTTCTTCTTCCAGTACCTGAAGAAAATACATCAAGAATTCCTGTGCGTCTTGCTGTACATTTTGAGAAAACTGTGTTCGTCCTGAACATACATCTAAAAGTTTTCTAATTTCAGAAGCACTTTCTATTTGATTTTTATCATTACTCAGCTTTTGAAAAAGGACACTCAACTCAGAACAGAATCTTTTTCTCTGATTTACTATTATCTGCTCTTGCAAACTTTCCAGATACAATGCAACATTCAGCACTACATTAGCATAGCAGTTGACACCAGAGCTATTTTCAAAATGACAACCTACAACCTCTTCAACATTTTCCTTTTTCTTTTTGCTTGCAATTACATCACTCCTCTTTTTTTTTCTCCTCTCTACATCCTCATTACAGATATTCTCAATTCTCCTTTTTCGAGAAACTACACGTCCTATAAACTTCTTTATTAAAGTATCCAATTTTGAACCATCAGCTCTACATCGTTGCATCATTGAAATTACATACTGTCCGTATTCCTTTAAAATTAACATTGAAAACATGTCAGATTTACACTCACCGCATTCCATGCTATGATTAGCATCTTTAACTAATTTAGCAAAAGTGACTGTTTTACTGTCTGGCAATGTTAAATAAATAAACCTTTCAGAATCAACATTAGAGCCACATGTATTGAAACAGTTTTCACAACTATGTTCCCATTTATAAGAGACACCAAACATATTTTCAATTTGTACCCCTTCTTCTTCCAGTACCTGAAGAAAATACATCAAGAATTCCTGTGCGTCTTGCTGTACATTTTGAGAAAACTGTGTTCGTCCTGAACATACATCTAAAAGTTTTCTAATTTCAGAAGCACTTTCTATTTGATTTTTATCATTACTCAGCTTTTGAAAAAGGACACTCAACTCAGAACAGAATCTTTTTCTCTGATTTACTATTATCTGCTCTTGCAAACTTTCGAGATAAAATGCAACATTCAGCACTACATTAGCATAGCAGTTGACACCAGAGCTATTTTCAAAATGACAACCTACAACCTCTTCAACATTTTCCTTTTTCTTTTTGCTTGCAATTACATCACTCCTCTTTTTTTTTCTCCTCTCTACATCCTCATTACAGATATTCTCAATTCTCCTTTTTCGAGAAACTACACGTTTCTCCAACACAGGATACTGACCTAAATGAGGAGCATAGGTTCTTCTTAATCTATTATACTCCTTTACACAGTTTGTATCAGCACTAACTTTTGAATCATCAAAGTCTATCATGAATAAACCAGATAATGTTTTCACTCGTGACAAAGCTACATAAGCCATACCTTCTTTGAACACAGTTGAACCAATGTTTACAAATGCACAATCTACAGTCAATCCTTGAGACTTGTGAATAGTTACAGCATATGCTAGAGAAAACGGAAACCGTTTCCTACGTACATATAAGTCTTTCACAAGCATGAAACGAACTGTACAACGACAAATGTCTATAACTTCTTCTATCTGATCAAATTTTATTTTTAAACATTCAATTCCATCTTTTTTCTGATAATTAATAAAACCCACAACTCTTCCCATAGCTCCATTTACTAAACCTTTTTCAACATCCAAATTTCTCCTTAAAAATACTCTACAGTTCATGCAAACATATAGATTTTTTTCTAATCCAGCAGTTTTGGAAATGTTCTTCTCTAGTGAATCCAATTTATTTTTCAGTTTGCCTGTTAATGTGATAGTAATTCTTTCATCCTGAATTTTGTCCACTGCTTCCAATTTCCTAATCTCTTCCTTTTCCAATTTCAAAAGCTCCTCATTGAATATTGAGCATTCACGTAGAGTTGGCATTAAGCAGATGACACTTTTCTTTTCTGCAATGTTCTTGTATATCTTCTCTGCAACTATTTCTTCCTTTGGAAATAAATTATGTAGCAACCGACTCTGTAATGCTTTCGTGCCAGCTTCAGTGAGTAGTCCAATTCTGATATCTTTCAGAATACTTCCATATTCTTCATCGTTTGCTTGCCTCATATTAGTAGTAAGTTCCTTGTACTCAAAGAAGGACCAAATATTTGCATTACCAATGCTTCCCAATGACTTCTTTGTGTCTTCATGTGTCACAGTATTAAACACTGGTTGTCCTTTAACTGGAGTAAGCTGTAGAAGATCCCCAAAAACTATGACATGTTTTCCACCAAATAACATGTCATAGTCTGGCCTTAGAATTTGCTGCATTCTTAAATGCACAAAGGCAAGCATTAAGTTTGATACCATGCTCACCTCATCAATAATGAGAACTTGCATCTTCTTCAATACTCTTGAAACTTCCAAGCATGCTTCTCCAGTTAGCTTGTGGTATTGTATTTTGTTCTCATGCTCCACTGGTAACATTAGCAAACGATGTAAGGTGATTCCTTTTATGTTATATGCTGCTAACCCAGTTGGAGCAGTAACCACACAAGACAAAGTTGAATCCGTTTTTTGCTGTAGGTAGCTTCTGATGACTTTTATTAAGAAACTTTTTCCAGTTCCAGCTTGTACGCTTACATACATCCTGATTGGTTGAAATGATGTGCATGAGCACTCTTTTTTTTCATGTAGAAATCCGTGATCAATTTTGTTTCTGATCTCTTCATAAATTTGTTGCTGCTCTTCATTCAGTTGTCTTTCCAAATTTGGTAAGTCTATAAATTCTTCTTGAGCTTGATTCATACCCGTTTCCACTTCAGTCATAGCTATTGCAGCTTCATTTTCAACGATTGGTTGTCCTAGGGGATCTTGACTGAGTGTTCCTGAACTTTGGCTGTCTTGAGAACTGTCTCTAGCTACTTCAGCTGCAATTGTAGTTTCCTGTTCAATTTCTTCATTTAACATTTGCACATAATTTGTGAAAGTACTGCATTCTATGCTGTCTTTGCAAGCATTAAAGGAATCTTCATAGCTTTGAAATTCTCCCAGTAGTTCGTCCTCTGAACGCCATGGTTTAAACAGCTGTAAAAGAGCCAAGTAGTAAAATTCCTTTTTGTCAGTAGTGTCGCAACTCAGCTTCCTGTGATTTATCAAACTTCCTTTTGTTTGCTTCACCAAACATCCTTCCTCACCAATGACTTTATATTTTCCATTGTTAATGTCTTCTGTGGCTTTCCGTGAATAAATGTAGTTCTGCAGCACTTCATAGAGACACATATTCTCTAGATGAAGACTTCTCTTGGGATAATATGTGTCCAACATGTTTGATTTCAAAATATCTGTACTTTCTGGGTCATTCTCGGCCAAATATTCAATTTCTCCAACAGATTTCAGTACCCGATTTCTCATTGCTGCAAGGCCTAAACTTGCCCAAATTATTCTTCTTGATTTCGAGTAGAGACTTGCAGAAGATAACCTATCTGAACATTCGTAGGATCCAATTTCTCGATGCGATAACATCTTTAAACTGAAACTGTACAGCTTCTTACTGACAGTCTTCTCGTGAGAAATCTCTTCCCACATTTCTTTCAATTCAGTTTTTTCTGATTTAGTAATGTAAGACGTTACATATCGAGCAACAGCAATGGAATTGTCAGCTACATACTGTATATCCATGTTAGCATTCCACATGGATAAAATGACTGGGTTGTAGTCATTTATATTTTTTGATTCTTCTTTTCTTTTAAGGTTGTAGGTATTCTTAGGTGATTTTCTTGTAATAGTATGTCTCACAGATGACATAAAACTGTTTACTCTTCCATTAGAAAGAACAGGTCTAGGAAATCCAAATCGACATTTAGTGCAGTATTTATCTTTTCTCTTGTATTTCCGTCGACAGTATTTTCCACACCGATGACTTTGGAAACGTAAAACTTGCTCCTTTAACTTTTTCTCTTCTGTGCTTTTTGGTATAGCACATGTTGCATATTCTTCAATGAAAGATAACACTGCTTCATCAGTATCTGTTCCAAACTTTGGGGCATCCTTGATCCACAACAGCATATGAATATGAGGAGCACCTCTTGCCTGGTACTCTTTTCTCCAAAAGAAATCCACTACTTCTCCAAGAGGTGGATTTTTTTTATTGCAGATGAAGGACATCATAGCCTCAAATCTATGATTGAAATATCTGCAAACATTAACCGGATCCAATGAGCACAGTTCTCCTGCTGTCTTGTATTCGATGTTTTTAATGTTTGAATTTGCCTCTCGTAGAAAATCCAGTAAATCATCCCAAGCGTACTCAGCACTGTTTAGGGTAAGGAACCATGTTGGTGTTCCTAAATTCCGTAACATGCATTTTAATTCACCATGGTGTCGGTACCAATATTCATTTGTCCCACGCTGACAAGCCATCAGATTGATCAGTTGTGTTTCCAAATGATCATCTCGGTGCTGCACTTTCTCCATAAAATCCTTAGCAGATACATTTTGTAAATGTACTCCACTTTTTAAAATGTGATTTACTGCATATGATAATGCAGACAAGTCGCTTTCAAATAAAAGATGGAACAAATAAGGAATACTTTGTCGAAATCTTGGATCTTCTGCATATAGTCTTGTAGTCCGATACTCAGAAGCTGGAATCTGTTCTGGACGTTCATCGTATCGTCCTCCTTTTCCTGTAGGAAACAGCTGGGGAAAACATCGAGCTTCCAAGCTCTCCTCCCATACACTCACAGGAGTTCCTTTTGCTTTCTTTATCTGAAACAGATCAATATTGTCTCCCATAACTTCTTTTGAATGAAGAGGATGTATGCTAAAATGTTCATAAATTTCTTCTTCCTTTGACTTGTCCACTTTTTCAATTTGTCCAGTTGGTGTTTCTGTGTCTTCTTGTAAATCTTCTTCTTCTTCTTCTATATAAATAGATTCATACCATTTGTTATTCCTTTTCAAATACAAATTTGCTCTTTGTACTTTCCGTACATCTACCAGCTCCTGCCAAATCTTCTTATTCTTTGTAGGTACACCATTAACCAGAATAACTAATGGTTCAGTTTCCAAAGTATCTGCATCAATAGTTTCCATATTTTTTTTCAAATCCAAGGGCAAATACACCACTCTACCTTTTAAACCTCTCAGTAAATCTGAAGGAGGTAATTTACCAGTTTTGGGCTCCATACGTACTATGGTCTGGAACGGATGAACACATTGAATAAGTATAGACTCATATGTATTTAATTCAGAAAGTTCGGCAGGAATAGCATCCAATTCTAAATTATTATGTACAGCTCTGTTCGGCATTCTATTTTCTTCTAACTTGTTGTAACAGTATTTACAAATATGCTGATCTTCACCCAATTCAAAACAATTCTCAAGAAATATATATGTGGCAAAATCTTTCCACTTATAATTATCTTCATTTTCACTTTTTCTGTAGAGATCAACATTCCTGGTTTGTTTTCTATAATGAGTTCTGCGGCAACAAATACAAGTAATATTTGGTCTTTCATTAGAGATTATTGCAAATTTTGTTATGTGATCATTAAATGTCTTACTTACAGAGGGTTCTACATTCTCTTCCACTTCTTCCTCATTTACTGTGTCCTTTTCTGCACTTTCTTGTTCTGGACCAAAGTAACAAAACTGAATTTCATCAGTAACCTTCTCTACATCTGATACCGATCCACGGAACAGAGCCCTATTCAATTCATCTAACTTTATTGCTGGACTTTTAGCAAAATACAATCGTCTCACAAACTTTCTCATTTCAGTACGATGAACAGCCAGCATCCTAAAATGATGAAAAACACTTTTACACACTTTTCTAGATAGCCAGAGAATGTCCCTGCAAACCAGTATTCTCTCTCACTCTGCATGGATCTAGACTTTGAAGCACCTTAATCTTCTGTTTAACACTTTTTTTACTATATTCTCTTAGAAACTCACAAAATTTATCAATAGATTGCTGACGCACAGTGCAAATACTACTACAGTTCCAAGTGTACACTGGGGCTTTAGGACGTCTCCCCATAGCCTCATCCGCCATCACTTGTTCCTCATCTCTTGGAACCATTTTCTCCTTCTCCATTATACAACCATTTTTCACTTCATAAGCACGACCTCTGGTGTCAACTGCATGCAGCAAACTATTACTTTGAAAATAACTCTCTTCATTAAAAAAAGGTTCACTACTTGAACTATACATCCATTCTCCTAAAAACACTTTATACAAAAGTTTGCTCTTTTCACTAGTCTTTTCCTTTTGCTTTGTGATTTCAGTACATTGACCATTTTATCTAATGTACGCATCCTGTTCAAAATTAAAATGAATAGTTTCCTTTTTAATTCTAAAGCCTTTGCTGCAATGGCTTCAATTTCTTTTTTTCTCTTATAAAATTTAGCTTTTTTCTTATATTTCTTCACATCCTTTATCAAATTGGACATAACTCTTCTCTGAAACATTTTTCTACGAATCTCTTTAAACGCTGTTTTTCTATTTAAGTTAATCTTTAATGTTTCTGAAGGTATATATGCATTAACTAAATGCTCAATTTTTTCCTGTTGTTTTCTATTTAAAACATTCTTTCCAGTACAGACATTTTGTACATTTTTCCTTTTTTTGTAGATATTGTTTAAAAAATCTTTTGTCTGCTTACCAGAAGACTTTCTCTTTTTCCCAACATGAGCATCTCCAATTAACTTAGGTTCTCCAGTTGTCTTCAAATATAGATTTTTTTTGTGGTTTTTCCTTAGTCTGGATTTTGTAGGCATCTTAAATTTTGTTCACTGCTCTTCAGCAATATCTGAAAAAAACTAAAAACCTTTATTTTATTTAAATATATTACTACATTTTTTATGATCTTTTCAAATCTTAAAATACTTTGTACCCCTTTCCTACAAGTGAAAATCACAATAACACCATCACAAATTAAATATCTAAAAACAATTCCTGTGTGCACACAGAGTCATGGTTTGAAATTAGGCAGAAAACGAAATTTCTTTGCCAATTGGAAAGCACACTTACTACTCTTTTTTTGGCAAGTGATAAGTACTTTTACAGTCTGACACATTTTGAATCCACTTTTCAGATTCTGAAAACAGCACATGTCCAAACAGCTTTTTGAGACCAGCAACATGTGTAACCTGGGTGACTGACTACACTCCAGCAAGGGCAACCAGCCTTAGTGATGCTGAATGTATTTGCATTACTGACTGCAACCTCAAACCCCACTTGGTTGTGAATACTATGCATGATTCTACAGGATAAGCAGCTGGGTGTGTGCTAAGAGACTGCTTCTGCAGAAAAAATAGCTCCCCCTTTCCTACTAATGCAAATGTAAAATTACCAGAGTAATACGCAATAAATCTCTGTCTATAATTCCTCTTTGCACACAGAGTCATGGTTTGAAATTAGGCAGAAAACGAAATTTCTTTGCCAATTTGAAAGCACACTTACTACTCTTTTTTTGGCAAGTGATAAGTACTTTTACAGTCTGACACATTTTGAATCCACTTTTCAGATTCTGAAAACAGCACATGTCCAAACAGCTTTTTGAGACCAGCAACATGTGTAACCTGAGTGACTGACTACACTCCAGCAAGGGCAACCAGCCTTAGTGATGCTGAATGTATTTGCATTACTCACTGCAACCTCAAACCCCACTCGGTTGTGAATACTATGCATGATTCTACAGGATAAGCAGCTGGGTGTGTGCTAAGAGTCTGCTTCTGCAGAAAAAATAGCTCCCCCTTTCCTAGTAATGCAAATGTAAAATTACCAGAGTAATACGCAATAAATCTCTGTCTATAATTCCTCTTTGCACACAGAGTCATGGTTTGAAATTAGGCAGAAAACGAAATTTCTTTGCCAATTTGAAAGCACACTTACTACTCTTTTTTTGGCAAGTGATAAGTACTTTTACAGTCTGACAAATTTTGAATCCACTTTTCTGATTCTGAAAACAGCACATGTCCAAACAGCTTTTTGAGACCAGCAACATGTGTAACCTGGGTGACTGACTACACTCCAGCAAGGGCAACCAGCCTTGGTGATGCTGAATGTATTTGCATTACTGACTGCAACCTCAAACCCCACTCGGTTGTGAATACTATGCATGATTCTACAGGATAAGCAGCTGGGTGTGTGCTAAGAGTCTGCTTCTGCAGAAAAAATAGCTCCCCCTTTCCTACTAATGCAAATGTAAAATTACCAGAGTAATACGCAATAAATCTCTGTCTATAATTCCTCTTTGCACACAGAGTCATGGTTTGAAATTAGGCAGAAAACGAAATTTCTTTGCCAATTTGAAAGCACACTTACTACTCTTTTTTTGGCAAGTGATAAGTACTTTTACAGTCTGACACATTTTGAATCCACTTTTCAGATTCTGAAAACAGCACATGTCCAAACAGCTTTTTGAGACCAGCAACATGTGTAACCTGGGTGACTGACTACACTCCAGCAAGGGCAACCAGCCTTAGTGATGCTGAATGTATTTGCATTACTGACTGCAACCTCAAACCCCACTCGGTTGTGAATACTATGCATGATTCTACAGGAAAAGCAGCTGGGTGTGTGCTAAGAGTCTGCTTCTGCAGAAAAAATAGCTCCCCCTTTCCTACTAATGCAAATGTAAAATTACCATTACTTTATATTCAGGCTCCCTTGAGCCGGTGGAGTCAACGGACTCATGGTTACGCACCTGCGCGCTAAGAGAGGTACTAGACCTGATTATGTTTTTAGCAGCTTACACAGCAACCCCACTCTCATTTTCCTACTCCCTGCTGACGAGAGGCGACTACCTCGAAACACGTGTCCAGGGATGGCACACGCCACGCATACTTGCACGCACTCTTGAGCATTGGTGTATCCGCCGACGCTGACCTTCAGGGACCATTTTCATTGGGGGAACACGACTGGTAGGTGTAGCAGTGTGCGACCAATCTGATGTCACCTTTAAAATTAGTTAGTTGTGAAAGAAATGTGGCACTCAAACAGCAGATTATCAGAGCCAGGATCTCTGTTCTGTACACCTCTCTCCTCTCAGCAGAACCAGATAATGGCAATGTTTCCCTCTCTTTTTCCACACATATACATGTAAATTTCAAATCTCAGTGCTTCCCCCTTTTTTTCAAATGTAATCACACATTTCTATTGGTTGAAAACCAACCCTTTTCCAAAAGTACCCTTCCCCCAACTTGACTTCTGCCTAGTACCCTTCCCCCAACTTGACTTCTGCCTGCTACCATAGAAACAACTCATGGAACACTGCTGTGTAGAGTTAGGTCAGAAGTTCACCACACAATGTTTCATTTCCAAAGAGCAAGAGTGTTTGACTTTTCAAACCTAACAGCAAATCCATAGTACTGTTCTTTGGTAACACATTTTTCTGTACCAATACAAAACATGCTTCTATAAATTGACACATACAGCCTAGTTTTTAGTGTAGAATGGTATGAAACAGCCAATGAGTTCTTTTTATTTAAAAAAAATATGTATGCCTCCATTTCCAAACTGTCTTTCATTTCTTTTTCCCATTCTACTGAAATACACCTCCTGAGTGCATCCAGATCTCCTTTGAAGATGTTCACAGTGTGGATTGTAGGGCACAGCTATGTCTTCTGGAGTGAAAAGTATGCAGAGAAAACAGGTATGGTGAGAGACCTTGCTTTGCCAAATGTAGACATTAAATGGATTGGTCAGGGAGGGTTAAAGTGGCACCAATTGATGCCATTGGTGAAATCCTTCATGCAAATCCAACACCCTGACCTCATAATAGTGCACTGTGGTGGCAATGACCTAGGCACTTTGACTGGGGTAGGTCTGGAAATGCTTATGAAGGAGACCTTTGCACAACTGTTTTCACTTTTCCCTAAAACTGCCTTTGCGTATTCTAACATATGCCAAAGGCAAAAATGGAACTGGTCCAATCATTTTTGTCCGCAGATTGACAAAGCAAGAAAGCACGTCAACAAATCTGTTTCTGCTTTCCTCCGAGACTATGGTATGGGTTCCATTTACCACAACAACTTGCGTTACGACATGCAAGACATTTATAGAGGAGATGGTGTACACTTCACTGATGAAGGGAACAGAGTCTTCCTCTTGAACCTTAGACTCTGCATCGGTACTTACTTGTAGGTACCACAAAAAAATCACTTCATAAACACAATGGCTCTTTTTAGAGCCCCCTAATATCTAAACACTTAAATCTGAATTTTATTTCTTTTTTTATTTTTTTTTTCTACCGTACGCGTACAGTAAGCTTACCGTACGCGTACCCGCGATTTTTTTTTAAAATTAATAAATGTTTTTTTTGTACTTTTCTGTCCTTCTTTGACCCCCTTTCAAATGTTAGGGGGTCTGTAACTCTCTTCCTTGCCCCCTTTTCAAGTTATCTCCCCTTTATTTTCTATGTGAAACACACGAAATGGCGGCCGACACTTCCTGATTTCGTCCGATTCGAATGTTTACAGTCATGTGACAACCAATCAGATTTGAGCTCGCGCACGGCACCGTACGCGTACGGTAAGCTTACCGTAAGCGCACGGTAAGCGCACGGTAAGCTGCCACAGATATTTATATTGATTTAAATGCTATCTTCTCAGGAACTACTGAACAGATTTACACCAGACCTACAAAAGGCACTTCCTTGACCTGTAGACTACCTCTCTGCCAAATTTCAAGTAACTCTGTTCAGCCGTTCGGGCTGTAGCTGTGTCTAAAGGTCCTATGGAAAAATGCATGGGGAAAACGCGTTTTGGGACCCCCCTTTTTTCTCAGCCCCCGCTTGACGAATCCCCCCGAGACTTTCAGGGTAGGAGCGGAGAGTAGCGCCCCATTAGTTTTGAACATTTCGCGAGGATTCGTCGACCGGCGCCAAAGTTATTCAAAATAGAATGTTGCGGTTTTCCTATGGAAACAGGGTCCTAACTATAACTACCTACTGGCGACCGCCAGTAGGTAATATATATATATATATATACACATTCAGTTTCCCAGCATGTTCCACCAAGAAGAACCGAGCCCAGATCCGTAAGTGTGGTTGATAAAGTATTTATTAGGTAAATGGCAAAAATAAAAAGGGCGATTTTGCCATTTAACTAATAAATACTTTATCAACCACGATTACGGATCTGGGCTCGGTTTCTCATTGGTGGAACAAGCTGGGAAACTGAATGCATGCAAGCCGTTCACTACCTCACAGAAGCCCGCCGCCATTCTTAAATGTGCACATATACGGGTATATTCACAAGAACGTGTGCTTAACATCACAAAAAATGTGAACGCAACTTTACACATCGCAGCCTATCGCAGGAAAATAACCCTGTGTCAACGTGGAATTCACAACAAGTTGGTACCATGCGATAGTCTGCCGAAACCGTGGACAATGTCCGCGATAAATCCACCTCGATGGAGATAAAAACACAAACCACAATCCAAAAAAAACTGCGACGGGCCAAAGCGCGATGAGGAAATCAGTTATAAGTGGCGCCAGGCCTGCAACACAAACCTGGCTGGTGGGAAAAATCACCATAAAAGTAGAAAAAAAGCCCCCAAACACCAACTGACCAGCACCCAAGCACCATGGAGGCAGCCGGAGCAGGCGCAGAGGACGAGCGCAACCCCACAAGCACCCCGAATGACCAGCCCAGGACCTCGGTGACAGGGAAGGGCAAGGACAAGAAGAAGAGGAAGACGAAGTTCAGTCCGCAGGCGAACAGGATCATAGTCTCGGAGGTAATGGAACACCATCAACAACTGTTCGTCACCTCCAATGTGTCATTGGGCACCAAAAATGGAATATGGCGGGACATTTTGGACAAGGTGAATGCAGTCGAAGAGCACAAGAGGACAATGGACGAGGTCATGTGGCGATGATATGACATGAAGCGAAAGACCAAGGAGAAACTCGCAGCCAACCAGAAGGCAGAAATGCAGGGTGGAGGTGGGAGGCCCTGAGCTGAATGACACTGAGGAGCTGGTGTCGACAGTCATCAGTGTGAATACTGTGGCTGGATTCGGGGGACCGGATCGGTGATAGTTCCTTGTGAATAAGCCCCTAGGTGTAGGCCTCTGTCAAAGATAGGCCACCAGACAAACATCAAGAATGCTTACAGAATAACAGTTTTGGGCCACTACTTCGCTGATGAAAAGAGAATGTCATCAAGAATGTACATTCTATGAGTTAATTGGCACATTGGAAACCATTAGGCCTGGTTAAATTTACTACTTAGATTTCCGCCCCACTTCCTACGTCTGAGCCTCAATGTTCCTACAATCACACATGTATCCTGTGACAATCATTCATGCACACAAGTACTTATACCTGCACACACAAAGACGCTTATACACACATGCATACATACACATAGGGGCATATTCTCAAATAATTTGCCTGATGTCGCACAGTTACAACAATTAACATTCATGTGTGGTCAGAAAAAGGAGAATCATTCATTCAACTTTGAATTTCCAAACAAATTATTTTATTCAAATTAAACTCAAAACAACTATTTGGAAGAGTCAGGGCGGGTCTTCTCTGGACAATCTGTAAGTCACAGCCTGCAAGACAAAATACAAGATAAGAAGGTGTGTCATGCGCTCATCAAAGGACAGAGAGAGAGAGAAAGAGAGAGAGAAAAAAAGGGAGAGAGAGAGAGCGAAAGGAAGAGAAGGAGGGAGAGAAAGAGAGAGAAAGAGAGAGAGAGAAAGAGAGAGAAAGAGAGAGAAAGCGAGGGAGAGAGAGAGAGAGTGAAAAGAAGAGAGGGAGAGGGAGAGAGAGTGCCGACACTTCGGACCCAGGCCTCATTGCTCACCTGCTACCACCGGTGTGTTTTCAACTACGTGCCGGTATACACTGCAGTCCACCAGGGCCCTTATCTGAAACAGAGTCCAACTTCATGAATAGCAGAGTTCAGATCATTGTACATGTCATCATCGCTTGCCCGCCCCTGGGTGCCCAGGGCTCACTGCTCACCCTCCAACACCGGCGTGTCTCCAAGAGGGCCCGTGCTGCCCGCTGGCTCAGGCCTACACTGCGGTCCAGCAGGGCTCAAAAAAATCCCTACCAGTCCGGCCCGCCAGGACGGCGCATCTTCGCAGGCTGCACACCCGCTCAGCACTTAAGGTGCCCCTACCTCGGTGCACCGAAAATCACCGTCCCGTGGCGGTAGGTCCATGCCGGCCACAGTGTATCCGGTGCCACCAACTCTGGGCAATGCAAGTCATGGACCCTTTATGATTGAGTCTCGTGATATGCCAGGCGGAAGCAGCCATGTCACCTCCGGCAGTGGGGAACAACTGGGACACGTAGTGTCGTCCCCCCCCCTTTATACGTAAGCCGTGTGGGCTGGTCCGGCGTATGCCAGGCTAGCATAGGGTTGTGAATCATTATCCATGGGCTCTGGGCGTGGCTCATTTCTGGGCTGGACCGGAACCCAACTGATGCGTGTGTTTCTGTTGCAGTGTCAGCACAACACGGCCCGCAATTGACAATGTTGCATGCACCCGGAGAGCAGCCGCGCACTAAGGGATTGTACAAGGAGCCAAAGGCCGCTTGGGCTCCTGGCTCATACATGCCAACTGTTGTGTGTGTATCGCTATTGGTGCACCATAAGCCTAAGGCCTAGCCTCAATTGCAGCGCAAAAGCCACATCACATTTCCCGAATACAAGCAGTAGTCAGACTGACATTAGGGATGAAAGCTCCTTTGTCTCAATACATATGGCCGAAGGACATCAGCACCTCTGACCTTGCATGCAACAGGCACATCCTGAGAGAGATACCATACAAGATGACAACTCTCACACTATGCACAGCGCTAACGAAAGACCAAAGTATCCACACCCCACACACAGAAGTCCTTGCTCGAGGTACTCTTGAATGGAATGCCCTTAACACTTACGTACACAACAACCAATACGTCCAAACGTTGCACACACATACTACTCATTGCGCCGAGCTGTGGCATATCATCCACAACCCTGCTGCAGGTCAGAAGAGTGCCGGTTCTACAAGAGCCCCCAGCGCAATGGTAGAACATCCAGGGCACATGCACAACGCCTGTCACATGGAACTGTACCATGACCATATGCTGCCTGTTAGTGTCTGATGCTTTGGTCTCCCTGTTGTGGCCCTTGTCTTGCCTGTACTGACACGCACATGCTAATTAAGTCTACGCAACTTCACTAGTGTTCAACTGTGATGATTGTTGAATAGAATGACAAATCGTGTGCCTCAATGAGCATTGTCCGTACACAGTGAGGGACTAACTGACGCATTTCACTTAGGGGTGAGTCCCTATAGCCTGCTCCACCTCTGTGAGCCAGACATTGTGGTTGGGATAGTTTCTGATAGACCTGTGCTCTTACGTGTCTTCAGCAATGTGAGTATAGTGTCCAACTTCTTGCCATGTGGATCAATGTGATCCATCACTACAGGCTGTGTCCACCCAGTTGATTGTGAGTAGGTATGCGCAGAGATGTTCTGTTGTCAAATATGATGTGGGACACTACTTTGGGCCTGCCAACGACTTTGACATTTCATACACAGCCCAATTTCTTACATTGCGGGGGGCAAAGTTGTGAAATTGCACGATTGCTGTTTCAGAGCCACAGCTAGTGCACACTTTCCCAGTCATCTCACTGCTTATATGTGTCACGGTCAAACCTGCGCATTGCTTCCATTTCCCAGGGTGTAGCTTTTTGTGCAATTGATGTCCTCACAATCATCCATACTTTCTTACTTGGTCGATTATGGACATGACACATCTGTGTGATTTTGAATGCTTTATTCACATTCGGTGGATTGTCAGAGCTGGAGCAGTACATGGCCATGCAAACCCCACATTACATTGTAGCCCAGCGGAGTGCCAGCCAGAGTCATTTAGGGATTGAAAAGTACATCGGAAGAGGAAGAGTACAGTCCGCAGTCTGATTGCTGTGTCATTGGTAAGCAAACAAAATGTGGCAGTCCATGTAGAGGTCCAAGGTGAGTGTCACAGAGTGTTTCGGGGGACAGTGGGAGGTGTTGTTACAGGGCATGATGCAGAGGGCAGAACCAAGCTGAAACAGGGCATATGGCAGAGAAGATTGCTACTGGCTCCTTCTTAATAAAAAGGTGGAATCACCCGCATCTTCATCCAATATGTCATCTGTCTGACATGTGGCTGTTGATGTTTGGTCTGCAGCACTGTGTGCCACTGATACTTTAGGGGCTGGAGTTTTGTGTGTAGAAGTACCAGCAGCATTCATCAGCAACTGCCTCAGTGGCAGCAATGTGATGATGAGGATCTGCAGGGCAAGGAAAATACTAGCAACTTTTTGCTGGTATGCATCCGTTGCAGCCATTCTTTCAGCATGCATCCGCTCCATGTTCTCCATTGTCCTCAGCACCTGTGCCAACTCTCTGCTGACATCGCTGAGGCCACTCTGACTAGACAGTTGTTCTCCTCCTAGAGTCATGACTCCAGCGATGTCGGGCATGGGTTGTTGGACATCATGGAGCATACTGTGGGTGTCTGTTAGGGAGTATAAGTGGTCCCTGATGTGACTTGGACACCCACGTATGTGATCTAGTTTGGCTGCCATGAGGTTGAACCCCACCTGCACTTGTTCAGCCACCTCTTTCTGGCCTTGGAATGCGATGTGTTCTCCAGTGAAGTGCTGGGAGACAGCCGTGGTGGTGGGTGATTCCTGCTGTGTGGTCTGTGCAGGGGGTGAGGTCTCCTCGTTGCAGCTGGGCTGCCCTGCTCCTCGAGGTGGGTTGCCGTAGCTGTCCATGAGCTGTTGGAGGGCGTCGGTGTCGAAGGTGGGGAGGTCCTCTTCGTCATCAGTGAAGAGTTGTTGGGTCTGCTCTGCAGGAGGTGTTGATTGTCCCTCTGCAATGTGAAGGAGAGATGCATTTTCACATTGTGTTGACATGTATGTTGACGCATTGTTCAAGTTTACATACAGACTGCATGACAATGTACATTGTGACTGTTTGGGAGGAGCTGACTATTTGATGCGGGACAGTGGACATTTGGACTACATCACGGATGTGAGTTTGTACACGTACATTATCATCTCACAGTTTCCTGCTATGCCAGATGTGATTGGCCAGTTTCAATGCACAAGCGGAACCAGTTGTGTACTCTGTTCGGTGGTGAAAGTGTTGCACTTTGTACCACATTGTCGTCAATATTGATGTGCTGTTATTGTTATATTTGTGTGTTGCATTGTGGGAGAGTCGCCCCTGCAGCTGTGGTTTTGCTGCCCCTCATCCCTTTGAGGCGGTGTGCCTTTGACTGCTGTGCTGCAGTGCTGAGATGTTGCAGACTTGGCTAATTTGTCTCTTGTTCGCATTATGGACTCTTGGGCATGGTTTTCCGCAGATGTGTTGTTGACGTCAGGGGTTGTTTGTGCACGTGCATGTGTCAGAGTGTGACCTGCTCCTTTCAGGATGTGTTCCAAACTCAGCCACCTCAGTGTCGTGGTGTGCACCATGTTATGATAATTGGACTGCAGCCATGCTATTCATCATGCAGTCACCTGCATTGTCAGTGTGGCTCACAGACGCGCAGCTTTGCTGGTTTTCACACGTGTGCATGGGTTGGATTTGAGATTGGTGCTGTGTGGGGAGGGACCCCTTTGTGCCCATAGTGGATGAGGGCTTACTTGCTGTATGTATGTGTGCTGCAGTGTGCCAAGGGGGTCAGGGGCATGATCCAGAGTCATTGTGGGTGTGCAGTGTGCTCTACTTAATTGTGCATGTGTGCCATTGTGCCCATCTCCCCCCGTTCCCCCAGTCCCTGTTCGGTACTCACCCTGGTGCTGTTGTGTCAGGTCATGTCGAGCAGTGTCCGGACCCCCAACTCCTACCACCGTCTCTCCACTGATGACTGTGGACACAATTTCCTCCATCTCATCCAGTTCCTTGTGTTCCGCTGGACTGGCACCTCCAGTCTGCATTGCTGCTTGATGGTTGTCAGCGAGTTTCTTCTTGGTTTTGTGCTTTGCATCATTCCAGCGCCTCTTGACCTCTCCAATTGTCTTCCTCCTCACTCCGACTGCATTCACCTGGTCCAGGATGGAATGCCATATTGCATTTTTATTTGCCAATGACACGTTGGAGGTGACGAACAGTTGTTGGTGGTGTTCTATCACCTCCGTGATGATGAGCCTTTTTTTCCTGCGGACTGAACCTCGTCTTCTTCTTCTTGCCCTTCCATGACCCCAAGTTCCCGGGCAGGTCCTCCTAGGGGCTTGTGGGGTTCTGGTCGTTCTCCGTACTTGCTGCGGCTTCCTCCATGGTGCTACGCATTTCAAATTATTTTGTTTGTGTTTTTCGGTGCTTTTATAGTGCATTTTCTTGTATGACGCATGGGAATTGCAGGCCTGTCGCTGGATATTGCTGATAAGGGAAGATGGCTTCTTGGCTACATTGCACCAGAAGCATTTTTACATAGTGATTTGACCATTGATGCTTCTGAAATAACAGCATCGCTACATGAAAATGCTGCAGTGTTAACCAGAGCCACACAAACCAGAACACATTGTTAGGCAACAATTACCCTAAAACAAATGATCAAATAAAGAATGATGAAATTGTATAAAGTAAGTGTTGATGAGTGAAAATAAAAAATAATCTGATGACTGCGAGCTATCTTTTGACTGTTATAGATTATGGGGAGGTGGTAAATTATTATTACTCACAAAAAACATGAACCCTTGTCTGACAGTTGTGTCCTGTACTTTGATAAATAGTGCAACATTTTCTTTCAAGCAAGGGGGATTCACATGTCAACTCTGCTTGATTAATAGCCGACACCCCTGTTCCTAATGGGATCCCAAGAAGAATCATTGCCTTTCTGGTAAATAAACTTGTCTCCTGTTTCGCTGTAGCCCTGGGACACCACTGCAGCACCATCAATACAAACGGGAGGCTGGATTTACAAGTAGAAAAATGATAAAAGCTACAATTCATAATGGTCAAAACATGACAAGAACTATTCCACTAATGTCAATACAGAGTAATGTCGACTGGAAGGCGCTGGCTACTCTGATCAATCAGCCACGATGAAAGCAACACAGTGAATCAAAATATAGAAAAAAAAATACACTGCAGTGTTTATTTTGGCGGGAAAGGCCATGTACCATGTAAGCAGAAGAAATGGTTTTTGCTGGAATTTGCCCCAAAGCTGCGACGTGCTATACAGGCAGTGTATCTGTTACCACCGTTGATGGAGGAAAACATTATTTACCTTACGAAGAACTTTGAATTTTCTATAAAGTCGGAGTTGCTTTTTAAGGCATTTACACTTTCTAAACAGAAAAAAGATCGATCACTGCACTGTTTGTTGCAGCATTTATTGAACGTAAAATACTCACTAGACCAAGCTAGACGAAATTGCTGTGGGAAATCCGAGTGCAATCGAAAATATGGGATTTTTTGGTCTCGCCTCGTGTTGGTGTTGGGTGCAAAAGTTTTGTTAAAGTGAATGCGTTATTACACATTGTAGGTAGGAAGGTATCAATAACAAGCTCGTTTTCGAGGTGTTTCATGTCGTGTCAGACAGAAGGTAAGTAAACGTTGCGTTGTATGTGGTGTTTTCCGGACACTGAAGGAAGAAAACACCCCTTTGTTGCTACCTGTCTCTGTACCAGTGCTTAATTTGTAAAATATGAAGTGCAGGTGCTCAAATATTTTTTAGGAGGCCACACCCACTTCCCTCGGCTCCACCCACTTCCACAAGTGGCCCCACCTACTTACTCTAGTTGCCCCACCCACATCCTCAACTGGCACTGCTGACTCTCAAGTACCAGAAAACTAGCACATGGTGGCAAAGGCTCATTTAGTGGACACTGGGCAAATGCAATATGGGTGCCTCCATGAAAAATGGTGACTGAAGTGAAGCAGCATGACAGTAGCAAGTATTGGGTGTTCTACAGTCCCTATCCCAAAGGAATGTAAGAGAGCCAATGCTGAAAAGGTGTTGCCTCATTGCTTTTTAGGTCAGGATGACATGCTATCCCCACTTGACAAATCTATCTCTTTGTTTCACAGAATGTCAGCACTTCATGTGGAACTCCATTGAGCAGCTCGCCTGCCAATAAACACTATATTTCCCCAAGGGTTTGCACCTCAATTTAAGACCATTCTAGTCCGCTGTTCATTTGTCCTATATTTTGTGGAAAGTCCGGTATGTCACAGTTAACTGAATGAAGTCAAGTGGGGTATTGGTGTTCTTAGCTTTGTGGGCAGCATGCATTCTATAATTGCAAGCACGACCAGGGTTCAACAAATCAACACGTACATCTCAATTTCTTCTTATTTGAGCAAGAAAAATGGAAGAGATGAAAGAACCAAAAAATGAATGAATACTGGTTTTAGAAGGGTTCTATTAACAAAAAGTGTGCGTCCATGCGCTAGAGATGGAGGAGGAAGGAAGTGGAAAGTGATTGAACAAGAACATTGGGAAAAGGAATTGGAGCAGTGCAAATCCAAATTCAAATGAGAGTAATTATAACAAAAATATGCCTTTTAGTTTGACTATTAGTGCTATTATCAGTTTATAATATAGCTTTAAAAAAAGAGACATTGCACTTAGTAACATCTTGCTTGGAGACCCTGAGCTCCCTTACCTCCCCTCTTCTGTGAGGCACTCCCTTTTCACAGCGTCTTTTGGTCATCATTTTGAAAGACATCCATGAAAACTTTGTGGCTAGGCCTCCTGATTCAAAACAGTGCAAACCACTTTCCAAAGCATGTATGTTGGGGGAGGCAACCTTAGAGCACGTGGTTCGGAACTCTGCATGTGTTCAATGCATGAAGCTGCTGTTCACTGGTCTGCGAGCGATGCACGCACCTGAGAGCATTTTGCACGTCGGTGAGAAATGATAATGTGTTTTAGCGACTGTAGCTCAGAGCTGTGACCAGGCACACGCACAGTGCAGGCCTGTGGTGGTTTCACGCTCCTGCTTCATAGTGCAGACATGCTCTGCTTCCTGTCACCTATCCGTGCCTTCTTTGCCATGAAACATCAGCACTCACCATCAGTAGCAACCCTTAATGGCCTCCAGCATGACGCTGATTCTCGTACCACAGGCGTAGGGAAGCAGCACCTTAGGGGTGTACAGCTTGGAGGCCAGTCAGTGCCAATAAGAGCAGCGGGAGCAGTTACAGAGGAAGCCAGCGATATGGAGTGCTGCATGGCGGGGCCATGATGCACTCAACATGGGAGTCTTGCAGTCCTCTCAGCATGGACCTGTCCTAGGCTGCTGAACCTATGACCCTCGCTGACCCTCAGATCTCTTGGAGTTGTACTTGTGAAGCGTGGCAATAAATGAAACTGCGCAGTGCGCACATGCTGCCTGCAGCCTACTGTGCACAACCCCAACGACTACAGAACCAAAATCCAGCCCAAAAATTTTTATCAGTGTTCCTCCCAACCCGCCCACCGGGCCTGCAACACTAAAACTGAAGGCCGCGACCGCCATATCGATTTCGAGAAGAACTTGATTGAGATTCATTCAGCATCTCATGAATCTCCGCATTCTCCTCTTGGCAATGGCATCATTATTGATGATCATGGAATGGGACGGGCACATTGCGGCTCCTACGCTACGCTAGTACTAGTTAAAGTTTCTACTGTCTGTGTGCTTAACTCACTGGCTGCTTATGCCTTACTGGGTGTGGGCGGCAAGTAACTGTTGGCGGCGGTTCTTTCGCAGTGGGTCCGGGACACACACTGACTGCAGACAGACAGTCAGTCAGTCAGTGCACTGCCTTTCTTCATTAACTGATTGGGGGGCTGTCGGGGAGGGGGCGGGGCCTGCCTGGTGTGCCATGATCTTGTTTGACTGCCTCACCTGAGTACTGTTGGCCGCCGGGCGATACTGCTCAGCTGCCAGTCCCTTAACACCAACATCGTCGTCGTCATTGGGGGGAAGGGGGATCGCACTGGCTGGCACTCAGAGTAAGTAGTGACCGAGGCGAGTTGAAAGGCCACTGGGGGCCGTTGAACCACGATGACGGTGGTGTGGGGTGCCGTGCCATGCGCGGGTATACTGGGGCGTGGCAAAGCGCAATCAAATCTGCGCATGTTGCCTCCTGCCGCCCAACCCCCGCAGAACTAATATCCAGCCCAATTCAGTGTCCTGACCCACCCACCGGACCGGGAACACTGCTAAGGGCCACCACCTCCTCGCCAATATATGATCATCAGCAGTACAGTGAGACAGACGCTGACTGCAGATTGCGTCTTTGAGAAGATTTAGATTGAGATTCATCAAATCTCCATTTTCTCATCTTGGCTCAAGCAGGGCAGGGCTGAGGGCAGGCCAGGCTCACAGCTGCCGCCGGGCCGCCCGCAACACAGTTTGCGCTGCCGCTGGTCGCTGGGACTGGGACACCGTTACCGCGGACACCTAACTCTTGGCATCGCATCCAGGCACCAGCGCAGCATGTCACATGCAGTCTACAGACACCAGACAGACACTAACCGCTTGTGTACCTGACCAGCGTGATGCTTCCTGCCTGTCACCTTCCAGGACGTTTTTTAAATTTCCCAAGCCGGCGCACTGAACACTGCTCGCCACCTGTCCCCGCCCCCTCCCCCCCCCAGCAGTGCCGCACGATTCGGTGAGGTGTCCAGCATTGTTTCAAGTTGTTAACTCAAGCACATTGACTTTTCCCGAGTCATTACACATATCTAGGGCTGCCTTCCTGGTGTGTAGTGTTACATCAAGCTCCATGACAAAAGCAACCACCATAACAGTAACACTGTGCAGAGAGGCGCTATCATAATCAATGACGTGCAGCATTGGGTGTAGACCCGGGCCCTAATAATTAAGTGCCGGTGCTAAGCACCAGAAAGCACTGGCACAAATTAAGCACTGCTCTGTACAATATTGCATTGTGCATGGCCGTGCCACACACAACCCTTCCTAAGCAACTCACACAAATCAGCTGTGAAGAGTGACAGGAGGCATGTTTAAAAATACTTGGGGTCATATTATCAAGAATGGCGTTAAAATTATTGCCGCTTTAGTGGCAGGAAACTGCCGCTAAAGCAGCGATAATGGGCTTGATAATATGCCCTTGAGAATTCCAATAGAAGCCCATGTTCTGGTGTGAACATGGACTTCTATTGGAATTCTTTAGGGCATATTATCAAGCTCATTATCGCTGCTTTAGCGGCAGTTTCCTGCCGCTAAAGCAGCGATAATTTTAATGCCGTTCTTGATAAAATGCCCCTTGGTGTCTTACCACCCTCCTACACCTCCCTCATGTCCTTGAAATTCTATAAAAAAATCATTGTTAGTTAGAATATGTCCTCGAAGCACCTTCCTCTGAAGCTCATTGTTTATTTAAAAAATATATCTTGTATTCTCTCCCATCTCTTTCTGGCCATCAAGTAAGCCCTGTTCCTAAAGGAAGCTGTGTCCATATCCTGGGCACTATGATAGAACACATTTTGGGTACACTCTAGAGAAAATTCATTGCTTTATGAACTCAAATTCAGGTGATAATGGGCGATATATCTGAAGAAGAGGAAACTACTAAAACCAATGTGCTGGCAATACATCAAAGATTATGCGGCATATTATCAAGCACGGCGTTAAATTTATCGCCGCTTTAGCGGCAGAAAACTGCCACTAAAGTGGCAATAATGGGCTTGATAATATGCCGCAGAGAATTTCAATAGAAGCCCATGTTGACACAAGAACATGGGCTTCTATGGGGATTCTCAAGGGCATATTATCAAGTCCTTTACGCCGCTTTAGCGGCATTTTTTTGACGCTAAAGTGGCGATAATTTTAACACTGTTTCTTGATAATATGCCCCTAAGTTCGTTTTGCAATAAAAGTTGGCTTGAAAGGTATACATCAACGACTATGTTGATTTTGCATTTAAAAAGGGATAGTTTGTTTAAACCTGGTCTTCTGATCTGTCTGATCTGTCTTGGGGGTGTCCTCCATTGGCAAGCCTGACCACATTGTCCCAGTCCTCCAGAAGTGGGACAAATTACAATTTCTCACTTTTTTAAACTGCTGGTTAGAGATATTTTTGGTTATTCCTTCTGCCTCTGGTTTAAAGGGCAAGCTTCAAGGCACTAGATCTCCTTCCACCCAGGGATCTTAAATAGTTCAGTACTCTCTGGCCACCTAGTCCCTCTTAGAATCAGCAGTTCTTCTGCTTTTTGTGTCCCAGAAGCAGGCAATACAAAAGTTAACCACTTAACCTACGCTGTGAAACTCCAGTCCCTGGTGTCAGCAGGCGCAAAGTCTACTCAAGTCCACTTATTCCAGCAGGAGCCATGAATCATCTTTTTTCCAGCAGGGTCTTCTTCTTCAGGTGAAGTTTTTCCACATCTGGGAATGTTCTAAGGAGGTGGTAGCGGGGTGCAAGTATTATCTTGTGTTGGGCACTAGCCAGTGATTGAACAATTTTCCTTACCCAACTCTGGCTACATTCTTACCCAAATGCAACCTCTACTGCAGTGCTTCCTCTTCAACGTGCTGTAAAACTGCCCAAAAGAACCAGTTCCAGGATGACAAAAGCCTTCTTTCACAAGACACACCTTTTTCCAGATCCCTGCACATCCCACATATTTAAGTAAGCTTTCTTTCCACCACACTGGTTCTCCCTCATCTTGGGGTTGTAGTCAAATGATCTAGAAGGGCTCTATAATAAAAAGGAGCAGATCCTTGCCATCCCAATTTCAGATCAGCAAGTCAAATAAAACAAAGTTAAGGCTGCCATTCATTCTGCAGCTGTCTTTCTCCCCTCTCCAAAGTCTAGTTGCTCAGTATTTCACATTACCCTCTTCTTCCGGGGCTCAGAGTTAGGCTAATATCTTCTTAGTGAGAGTCGCTAATTCTCCCAGCCAAGAATGTCTATTCCATCCCTGAAGATGTGATGAGTGGCAGAACTTGTTTTGAGCTTGTGGTGGCTCAGGCAGCCTAAATCACCTTTCAAAAATGTTAGTTTTTGGGTAAAGTTAATAAAATCTGATTACACGGGGTGGAGTCTCACCACGATCAAGATGGCGGGGTCCCTTTGAAGCAGCCAACAAGCCCCAGCACAAAATTGGGCTTTCTTCTGTCTTAAGGTACCTGCGAAGTCTGCACCAACGGGCATGTTTGGTTGTGGAGACCACGACCCGCTGAGGGCCCTTCTGTGATTTGCAGTGACCCATGATATCTTCCTGGTGGAACAATTCTTCGACTGGCCCTCAAGCCGTGGCATCTTGCTCCTTGAGAGGGTGGGCCAACTGACTCCTGGGCATGGCAGCCTGTTATGCGAGACCTGAAGAGTCAGCGGTGACCTGCTTGAAGCCGGGTTGCAATCTACTTCAGCGCTCTAGTAGACACCTCACCTCCCCCGGTAACCAAATCCTCTCCCCTCCCACACAGACCTGGGGGAATCTTATCCACTTTACATTTGGCGAGGTTTCATGGGGTCATGTCCTAGTCCGCAGAGAGTACAAAAAAGGTAATGGAGTAGTGCAGGCCACAGGTAGGACACGGGTTCAAAGGTGTCTCTGCCCTTATCCTCATCAATGGGTTGCTAGTGTCTCGAAATGTTTTGGTCCTCCCATTTTTTCATCACCACCTCCAGTAGTCATCATTCTAATGTGTGGTCAGACCGTTAACCTATAACGTCTGTGCGAATGAAACGGGCCAGAGGCCAACGCAGGTGAGACCCCCGGATTGGACATTTCCATGTCCCCGGTCTCCAATGTTGTGAGGGAATGGTCTAGGTGCACAAATTCATTGTGGTGCCTGTCGTTGGTGATCAACATAGTGGCTGTTTAGAGTATAGGTGGGAGCTAGGGATCAAAACTGGGAAAAGGAAGTCCAGAGTCCAGGACAGGGGTCTTCAAACCGGGGGAGGGCTCTCATAGGGGGGCCCAAGTGATCCCACGGGGGTATTATGCTGATAACAGTGCTTTGCTTTAAAGGGAAAAGTAAACCGCTCTGTAAAAGGCCATCGCTAACATCTTTTGTAATGTATATCCTAGCTGGGAACATGTGTCCAGAGGAAAGGAACTCCAAATATTTTTCAAAACTCACATCCCCATTTCTAATATTCACACTATGGATACTTTTACAAGTTAGTAAGGCCTGCTTCACCTGTATAGTATGTTTGGCAATCATATATTTGATTACATTTTTAAAGTTAACAGAACTTAACTGAAATGTTAAAATAAGTCTAGGCATATTTAAACATTGTCAATTTAATTGAATAGTTGTGAAAAAGATGATGTTTGTGTTCTGCTGGGGAACGAGGCATTAATAAAAAGTTTGAAGGCCACTGCTCCAGGAGCTGGCCTTGAGGTCGCTATCCCAAGCACTGATTGTAAAAGACTAAGGTGGAGGGGCAAGGTAAACTACAGCAAACCCCATGGTGAAGTCACACCATCCTCTGCACACCACCATGCTATTCACAGATGTCACTCAATCCCCACAAAAATGAACACATCTCCTGGATCAACTGGAAGTGGGGACAGGGATTCATTAGTCTAAGCTACTATCACCACATGTCTTAAACATAAAGGATGCAGGGCACAGATAGGTTTGGCATACTGCAAACTTGGAGCACATCATGGCCCAGGTAGTTTGTAATAGCACAGCTTTGGTGAATAGTTGCAACTTTGTGGCCATTATACTAACTCATTTTACAAAAATTTTGCTGTGGATCAAAGAGAAGCTGTCTAGACCTAAAGCACAACCACACCACCAAGTTAAATCATGGTTTGATAAAGAATGCAGATCAGTCAATATTTCACTACATTGGGCTTTAAACCAATCCCCTAGAGATCAGAGTGCCATTACAGCTAGCAGGAAAATCTACCACCGAGCAGTAAAGAAAAGGAAACAGGCCACAAAGGAGGAGAAATGGGAATCCATTGTGAGTGCTTCTCAACTAAAAGACCCACAGGCCTTTCAGAAAGACGTGTGATCTGTTTTATCTCCTCCATCACAGCAAGATAAAGTTACAGTTCACATCCTGAGCGAAGCTTGGCTGGTGCATTTTTCTGGATGCACTCCTCTGACAATGGGGCTAAGGATGTATTTCAGCCATTGGTCCCAATGGGGTTAAACCTGGAGGTTAGTGAGAAAGAGGTCCTGAAAGTGATTGTTGATAGTAGGTGTAAGAAGGCTCCAGGACCGGATGGTGTCCCGCTTGAACTGTTTTGGGAGGACCCAGGGTTCAGGACTCCTGTCCTCAACTCTGAATTCAACTCTGTTTGCAAAATGGGCATGCCCAGGTTTTGGCATTCGTCTACAATAGTACCTATCTTTAAAAAAGGTAATGGGCCCGATTCACAGAACTAACTTAAGACAAAATCCTAAACTTACTACCATTTTGGTATTCACAGAAGGCACTTACTCATTTTAGTATTCACAGAAGGCACTTACTCATTTCGGTATTCACAGAGTTAGGAGTCCTAACTTTAGGACTCCTAAATGCCTTCTGTGAATACCGAAAGTCTTAAAATTAGGATTTTTTCTCAATTTAGTAGTCCTAAATTTAGGACTCCTAACTTTAAGACTCCTAAGTGCCTTCTGTGAATACCGAAAGCCTTAAAATTAGGATTTTCTCAGTTTAGTAGTTGTAAAGTTAGGAGTCCTAACCTTAGGACTCCTAAACTGAGAAAAATCCTAATTTTAAGACTTTCGGTATTCACAGAAGACATTTAGGAGTCCTAAAGTTAGGACTCCTAACTTCTGTGAATACCGAAGTGAGTAAGTGTCTTCTGTGAATACCAAAATGAGTAAGTGCCTTCTGTGAATACCAAAATGGTAGTAAGTTTAGGATTTTGTCTTAAGTTAGTTCTGTGAATCGGGCCCAATGTGCACAACATCAAATGTGATTGCCCAAAATCCCTCCTGGACCCTACAGCCAAAACCATTGGGAGGGAAGTCCTGGATCGCTTACTCGACTGGACTAATAAAAATAGAATACTCGCCTCAAGTCAGTTTGAGTTCAGAAAGGGGCTTGGGACTATTGAGCAGTACCTCAACCTTCACTTAATTGTGGCCAAATACAAGTATTCTAAAGGAGTCTCTACCCATTTGGCATTTATGGACCTGTCAAGCGCCTTCAACAATGTATCTAGAAAACAGCTGTGGTCCATTTTAGAGAATATGGGCGTCGACGAGTGGCTGGTTTCATTTTTAAGACTTCTTCACCATGATCTTAAGGCAACAGTTAGGTATGGTAGTGCTGGTGAATGCACAGAATCAATTAGTATTAAGAGGGGGGGGGTACGCGAAGGATGTGTGCTCGCTCTAATTCTTTTTCTCCTTTACATGAATGATCTGGAAAATACTCTGGTATCCGTTGGGGCAGACATGTCATGTGTGGTGAAAAAGTCAGTTCCAACACTTCTATATGCTGATGATGCGGTGTTTCTGTCAAGGACGGCCAACAGCCTTGTAGGGATTATTTTTAGTTATGTTAGCTTCATGAAAGAGCTGGGCCTGGAGACTAATCTTCAGAAAACCTTTAGTATGGTCTGCAGACCCACAAACATGAAAATGCGCACCTTCAACATCACTGGCAGAACATTAGACAGGGTTAGTTCCTTCCCTTGTCTGGGTTTGGACTTTAATGATGGCTGTACTTGGTCTACCTGTATCAAAATTAGGATAATTTGTTTTACTCAAGTTGTTGGTACCACTTACTCCCTTGCCATGTCCATCAGCAAAAAAAAACAATTGCGCCAATTCAAGAGATCTATAATCGGAAATGCTTGCCAATCTTGACATATGGAATGGGTATTTGGGGATAAAGGGATGCCCTTGCAATACAGACGGAAGAGAATAGATTTTGTTGCCAGTTACTAGGTGTCCCTCCCTTTACCCTGCATTTTCCACTGCATTTGGAGTTAGGCTCGGGTTATGCTCAATACACTATTAATGCCGCACCCTTGACCACTTGGTGTTCTATTGGGCACAAGAAAGAAGCCGAAATTAATCAGGCAGTCATCAGAGATTGATTATCCTGTGAGCAAGGCTTGGCTATCCTGTGGTTAAAGAATATAAAAGAGAGTTCTCAGTGCTGAGATATGCCCGCCTGTTTGAGCACCCTGAGACAATTGTGAAGAAAGACAGAAACTGGGTCCTGGACTGTTTTTTTAATCATAAACAAGCAACTAGAGAAATAACGGAAGTGGTCAAACTTGCAATTCAAGATTATTGCATCATTCAAATGGTGCCAAATAATTCCCCATACTTATTATATGTGATTAATGTGTATGGGAGAACACTGCTGGCAAGGTTCAGGTTAGGCTTCTTCCGCTGGCTAATTTGTTTTCCCCTTGGCCATTATTCTTCGTATTCTATTTGTATTTGTCCATGTGATGAGCATTCTAGCCAAACCATATTACACTTTGTCTTCTTTTGTCAATTTTATTTGCCGTACACAAGGACATTTCTATTACCCTTATTATGCAGATATACATTTATGAAATGTAATGCCGCCCTACTTTACCTGATGCAACTCAATGATCACTGTGTATGACACACAGTTGCTAGCTTCTTGAAGGCGGTTTTAGCTAAAAGAAGAAGCATGCTATTTTGATGAAATACTTTTTATTTTTCATTTTAAAAAGTGTTGTGGGTTTTGTATTGTAAAGAGTAAGTTTGTCCTTGGCATCTTACTTTTTACCCCTTTTCATGTCTTTTTAGCTTGGCTGTCCTTGGATTTAAAATGTAGCACTGTCACTTTAATTAATGAAAATTATTTTATAATTTTTAGATTTTTTAACATATGTGTCTTATATTGCACTTCGGGAGATCGAATAAAGATGAATGCGAGTTGTGAGTTGGATTAGCGATATCAGGGTATGGTGTATATCCAGCAAATGCTGGCCAAGTCACGCCCTCATTACTAAGGGAACCCAAGCATACACATGTAGATAAATGTGGGAGGGTGCCAAGTAACCAATTTTGATGTTCCCAGTTGGTGAATGGAATCTCAATAAGCATATAAGGTCTGAATAGATTAGTCGCTGCAGGTACTGTGTGTGTATGGAATGTGTTAGTATTCCCATCCACAATTGGAAATGTGACCCAAGAATAGAAAACTTCAAATCAGTATGCTGCATTCACTTCTACTACAAAGATAGATAAGAGGAGCAGCTGCATTAGGAAGTCCATATTGTGCTAAATGTGCATAAACTGCTGGTCTGCAATTAGCTAGAATTACAACTGGTTGTGGCACTGCCATAACCTAAAGAAAATAAGAAACAAAGTGCAACACAAAATAGGGTTATATCCTTTTGAACTTATAAGCTTGAAAAAACATCAGAATTAAATGCTTCCTAAATGCTGTGGAGTATTAATTCCCAATACCACAGCCATCTCCACTAAAAGGTGCAAGGGTATTGTGGACAAGCACAAGCACTACTCATGAGAGCCACAATAAGTACCAAACTAAGCGTTGGCAGCGCCATTTTGCAGGAATTCGGCCCATGAACAGAACTATGCTTGGGACCATAGAACATCAGTGCATAGGGGCTGAGTCACCATGCCACATTAGCACCTATTGGTCTGAATCCGACTAGCAAGTGTCAACGCAGGCCTCCCGGGCACCAATGTGCAAGGGTGCCTGCATTATAGGTGCCTTCCTATAAAAAAAAATCCTTGAAGGCATTTTTCTTTTTTTAGGTATTCTGCAGAAACACGCCTCATCATCATTTTAGGCCTGCCTATGTTTTTGTCTGAAAAATTCTCTGCCCTGACTGCAGAGTCTCTGCTCTTTTAAATTTACAACTAAAATGCAGTTATAGAAAAGTTGTATGCAGCCAGAATAAGTGTGAGGAAAAGTTTTGAATTATTTTGGGATTCATTTACTTAAGAATTCAATTGATCACAATTGAATCTGTGACAAAGTCCTTTACTTAAAGGAATACCTGAATGAATCTCAGCCATTGGAGATTACTCTGTGTCACATCCCAGTCAATCACCTTTTTCCCATTATGCCACCTTCTAGTAGCCATATGCAAATCAGCATGGGTCCTGCTCTAGTCGGTTTAATCAGGCCTTAAATGCAAAGTCACATCCTCTCAGAACCGCAACCCAAAACTGGTTTCAACCTATTTGGAGCACTTTAGTTGGGTGCAGCTTATTTCTCGTGGTGCAGTGAGTATGGGAATTATGTCTGATTCAGGGAGGACCTGTCTGACAGTTCGGGCGTGCCTGTGTCTACTGTAACATGGTCAAGATTGATTTCAATATGGCTGGGTCCAAACTGAAGAAAAAGTATAATGGATGGGGATACTCCCCCAAGAAATTACGATGGATTGAGACTAATTCAAGCTTCCATCCATCACTTGGTATACTTTGGTGTGATGCCCTGAGTGTGACAGTTATGCCAAGATGTGGGTCGGTTGGACGTGGCCCTCTCTGCACAGTTATTTCTAAAATTTTGCCTTCCTCCTCCTATTTTTATTATTATTTTGCTGAATTCATTTTTGTTGGCCATAGGACTATCTGCACTTCACCACTGCTAACCAGTGCTAAATTGCTTGTTCCCACTCCCCTAATCATGGAATGATTGGCATATACTTAAATGGCATTTTTAATTAACTTAAAAGTCCCTTGCAGAGTGGTATACCATATACCCAGGGCCTGTACATTAAACACTAGTAATGGGTCTGCAGCACTTAATGTGCCACCCACTTAAGTAGCCCTCCAAAACTTGTCCAAGGCCTGACATCACAGCCTGAATGCACAGTCTCACTATCATGTTGGCTTGGCATTTAAATCCCCTTGCTAAACCTTAAACTCCCCTTTTATTACATATATGTCACCCCTAAGGTAGGCCCTAGGTAGCCCATAGGGCAGAGTGATGTGTAATTAAAAGGTTGGACATGCACCTTTAAGTTTTACATGTCCTGATAGTGAAAAGCTCTCAAATTCAATTTTCACTACTGTGAGGCCTACTCCATCCCAGAGGATAATATTTTGGATTCCTCATTACATTTAATAAGCTATAATTCCTAATTGAGAGGAGGTAGCTATCTAATGTTTGATACATGTGAAATTGTAATGATAATCCCTCTTTTTTTTTTGTGTTGAAATTTTTTATTGAGTTTTATAATAAGAATACATCAGAGCATGAACATCAATAAATAAGAAGATGATAAATTCATATTGAAATAAACAGTACAAAGAAGTACTGATGAATAAATATGATATAAATATGCATTTAAATAAATAAATAATAGTTGAAGCAACAATTAAGTTAAAACATAAACTGGTACATAATAAAGAGTAACCTATATGAAAAAGAAAAGGGGAAAAGCCTAAAAAATAAGTGCATAAAATATGAATGAATAAAACGAAGATAGAGTAATTAGATAGAAACAGAAGGACGCTCTAAAGGATGGGAGAAGCAAAGAGAAAGAGATAAGTAAAGAGCAAAAGAGGATAAGAGCTGATTAATCTGCTTGGGTAAAAGTGGAAGCAGGGGGTTCAGCAGCCTTGGATTTAAGAAATGGAGACCAAGTTTGAAGAAAAATATCAGCTTGGTCCTGAAGATTATAAATTGTGCGTTCATGTGAGGCTGTTTGCATCATCGCAACCAACCAATCTTCCTGAGAAGGAGGTAAAGATGATTTCCAATGACGCAGTATACATATTTTAGCTGTAGCAAGTGAGGTATGGAAAAGGCGGAGTTGTGGTTTCGAGAGCTTTGGGGAGTGACCTAAATCATGCAAGAGGATGTTAATTGGTGTAAGTGGTAATCTTAGAGGCATAGTGGAGCTCAAGGTAGCACCAATGTAAGTCCAATAGGTTTGTATACTAGGACTTTCACAAATGATGTGAGTAATATCACAACCAGGGTTGGAACATCTCCAGCAATTAGTATGAGAGAGGAGACCAGCTTTGTGTAATTTGACTGGAGACCAGTGCCAATCATGCAATATTTTAAAGAGACAGAATTTGAGCCTTGATTCTCGGGTTCCTTTATGTAAATATTCTAGGATTAGATCCCATTCGGCGTCTGAAAAGGAAACTGAGAGACGAGATTGCCATTTACATTGAAGATCATGTGAAAGAGATTTAGAGAAAAGATGAGACGAGAAAATTTTGTATAGACCAGAAGTAACACCTTTAAATTTCCCCCAAGTATTTAAATAGGATAATATAGGGGAATCTTGCAGTAACCAAGGTGATGACCCCAGGTGAGTCTTCAAACATTGCTGAAGCTGAAGGTATTTAGAAGAATGATGTAGGGGAAGGTCAAAATCCACACTAAGCTGAGAAAACGATTTAAAGTCACCATCATGAAGAAGTTGATCCGGACAAAGGATACCTGCAGCTTGCCATTCAGGCCAGGATAACATACGACCATTGATACGGATACCCGAATTATTCCATAGGGGAGCCTTGTTGTGGATTCTTGGATTTGAACCTAGTAACCTATGACTTTTCTGCCAGGATTTGTGCATGGCAGATAACATTGGATTTTTCGGGTCAAAGCGACTGGTACCACTACCATACAAAGGAGTAAGATTCGTTTCTGAGGAAAGAAGATGTCGTTCTATTTGAACCCATTGTGGTAAGTCTTTGATACCAGGTAAAAATAGGAGAGTTGGGAAATGTGTAAAGCTAGAGAATAGTGTTCAATAGATGGAAGGCCAATTCCGCCAAATAACTGATGAGCCTTTAGCTTTGTTATAGCAAGACGAGGTTTAGCGGCGCCCCAAATAAAAGTTTTAATCTGGGCATCTATTGATCGAAACAAGGATAAGGGAATCTGTAGTGGAAGCATACCTAAAATGTAAAGAAATCTCGGAAGGGTAACCATTTTAATAGCCTGGGTTCTACTCCAGAGAGAAAGACCCAAAGCCTTCCATTTATCAAAATCCCGTTGCATTTGGGAGATTAGAGGAGTTAAATTATCTGCAACCATGTCTTGTAACCCTTTATTAACTAGGACACCTAAGTATTTAAGGCGTGAATTCTGCCAGTGAAAAGGGAATCCATAAATAGCTGCTTTTGTGGTTCCATTAGAAATGGGTAATGCCTCACTCTTGTCCGAATTAATCTTATAACCTGAAAAAGAGGAGAAATCATTAATAATTTGAAGAAGAGAAGGAAGCGACCGAGGAAGACGAGTAAGAGTGAGTAAAATGTCATCAGCATATAGGTATATTTTGGAATGTCCGATTGGGAGGGGGACACCTGAGACCTCATCAGATTGGCGAATGGTAGCAGCCAAAGGCTCCATAGCCAGAAGAAAGAGAAGGGGAGATAATGGGCAACCTTGGCGTGTCCCTCTCTTAATCAAAAAAGTGTCAGACAAAAACCCACCACAGTTCACCTGGGCAGAGGGGTTGTTGTACAATAAGCGTACCTTATCGATAAATTTCGTACCTAAACCAAATCTGTCCATGACCGTGAAGAGATAATCCCATTCAATGCGATCGAACGCCTTTTCTGCGTCAAGTGAAAGGGCTAACGCATCTTCTGTAAGATGCTGAGCTGACCACAGTGCATGGGCCAGAGAACGCAGATGATTCCGGGAAGAACGTCCCGGTACAAAGCCTACTTGAGTATGGTGTATCAAAGAAGGTAAGACTTTACGTAAACGGGATGCAAGGATACTAGCTAAGATTTTAATATCAGAGTTCAACAAAGAAATAGGACGATAGCTGCTGCAAAGTTGGGGATCTTTACCTGGCTTCGGAAGCACAACAATAATAGCTTTGTTAGAAAGGGAGCCTAATGAAGATACACTATCCGCCTCCTGGAATGCGGCATGTAGAGTGTCAATAACATTGCGACCTGCCCATCGATAAAATTCAGCAGGAAATCCATCCTCACCAGGAGCCTTGTGGTAGGGCAGGGCAGCTACCACACGAGAAACCTCATCCTTGGTTGTGTCACCCTCAAGAATGGCTCTGCCATCCGCTGAGAGAGAAGGAAGATGCACCTTTGCAAGAAATGCTGACATCTTATCCGAATCCATACGGTTATCTGACGTGTAGAGGGATTTATTAAAGGAGGCGAACTCATTAACAATGTCTTGAGGCTTTGTGCACAAGTCTCCTTGCGCTGATCTGATGGCCGGAATGGCCATAGCCGCCTCCCTCTGGCGTAACTGCGCAGCTAATAATCTTCCCGCCTTTTCCCCTTGCTCGTAGTGTCGACCTTTCATTTTCTGTAAGGCATATTCTGCTTTAGACTGTTTAAAGCCATTCGGGCTTGTTCGAGTCATTTACGATTTTGTAAGGTCGGGGAAGCTATATACAAGCGAGAGTAGATTTGTATGTCATGTTCTAGCTCAGCTTGTCTCCTTGCATTTTGCTTATTAGCAATTGCTGCATCACACATTAATTGGCCCCTTATAGTAGCCTTAGCTGCAGCCCAAAGAGTCCTGCTGGAGGCCACAGACCCCTGGTTAGTGGAAAAATAATTTTGAAGGTGTGATTGTAGTTGGGATTTACCAGTAGGAGTCCTGTGGCGTTGTATACTCATACGCCAGGGCTTTCGTCCAGGCCTAGAAAGTCCCAATTCAAGGGAAAGGAAAACAGGAGAGTGGTCAGACAAGGCTGCTTCCAGAATGCAGGAGTCTGTGACCAATTGAACTACGTTATGCGAGATGAGGAAATAATCAAGACGAGAAAAGGTACCATGGACCGATGAAAAAAGGGTATATTCCTTATCCGTTGGATGGCTGAAACGCCAATGATCAACCAACCCAATATCTGATATGATATCACTTAGCAAAGCTCTATCTGATGCATTGCCCCTATCTAATGGGCCAGTTTTATCTAGAATGGAGTCTTGTGTCACATTCCAGTCTCCGCCAATCAAATATTGTGATGCATTATTTTCTAGTAGCAGGCGGGATAATTGAAGAAAGAATGTTTTTTTGGTACCCGTAGGGGCATAAACAGATCCTACACAAATGTGAGAATCTCCAATTTCGAGTTTAGCAAATACATAACGGCCATTTACATCTGACCATGTTTTAGAAACAGTGACCGGATTGCAACTCCACATTTGCGAGAGGGACCTGCGTCATTGGATTCATCTTTTTGGATGCTACTATGTATAACCTTGCCCACCCAATCTCTGCAAAGTTTATCTGATTCTAGAGCATCCAAGTGAGTCTCTTGTAGCAAAGCCACATCTACATGTTTAGTCTGAAGGTAAGAGAGTACTTTCTTCCGTTTTATGTAATGGGTGAGACCATGTACATTCCAAGTCATTGTATTTAGAGAATGTGTTTTTGCCATATTAGAGTAGTGCCAATATCAATACCAGGAGAATAAAGCACAAAACAACGTTCTGAACTAATCAAAGGGAACAAAAGGTTAAAGACAAAAAAAAAAGGGAAACGGAAATATATAAAAATGGAAAAACGATACTCTGGTTCAAGTGAAAAGCATGAAGAAACAATTAAAAGAGCAATAAAGAAAAGAAGATGAGATTTGGACAGATGATACAATAGTAAACAAAACTATAAAATATTAGGTAGTAGCAAGTAAAGATCAAGAAACCTTAAACTGTTACCCGCGGGCCTGGGCGCACTGGAGCGCCGCCGCGGGAAAAACCCCACAGAAAAAGAGAAAGGATTAGGAAAGATAATAATAATATAGAAGGAGAGCCCATAAGAAAATTTTGATAGAGAACACTAGTACGATGGAGGAGAATAGAAGAGTAAGAAAGAGCAAAATAGGAGTTTAGAAGCTGTGAAGCATTGCTCAGGAAGAAGAGATCGAGTAATAATTAGATAACATAGAATAACCTAAAAGCATAAAGCATACATTGCGCATATAAATAGACTTAAACCAATATGCAGGCGGGCAAAAATAAATTAGTAAAACTATAATCAAACAATTAGGTGCCAAGGCACCCAAATAAATGCAGGACTAATAGTAATATGCTGTAAATTGTAATATGGAGAGCCAATAATATATTAAGAATAAAAAAGTAACACTATAATGCAGAGAAATAGTAGAAAACAGGGTTAAAGAAGAAGAAGAAGAAAATAAGGCATATAGCTAGTGAGAAAGAAAAGAAAAAAGGTAAGCAGACATTATGAGAACAGCAAAACATGCCAAAATACGTTAACTAACCTTAATGTAACTAACAATAAAAAACAAGACTCACAAGTAAGTATGGAGTCTACAATTAACTACCAAAAGGCCTGAAGATAACAACTTTCAGGGGAGAAAGAATCATTCAGTCCGCATCTGAAGGAGTTTTAAGAGGAGACCTGGGCTTGTCTCTTTGCAGATCTTGCGGGAATTGAGCCGTCGAAACCGATTGTAATGCAGATTTCCTATCTTCTTGTGAACGATGAAGTCGTACAAAGTCCCTACCACGAGGCTGAGGACTACTAGGAGGGCGTCTGCTGCGATCTGGCAATGGAGTAGAAGACTTATTGGGTGATTGGGACTGATCCTGCTGCGAAGATGGAGTGAGGACCTCCATATCTTGAGGTTGGAGACAGTCCAAAAATTGCTGAAGATGCTCTGGGTCATAAAAGTCCTTAGAATCTCCATCTCTGGTGATGCGAAAACGTGCAGGTTCAAACAAGCCATACTTGATGCCTAATTGACGTAATTGAGGTCGCATGGAGAGAAAGGCTTTCCGCCGCTCATTTGTTTCCTTAGAGAAATCAGCTGCCATATGAATCCGATGATCTTCAAAGGAAAAGGAGCCTTGTAACCGAGCAGCAGCCAGTAATTGTCTTGTTTGTTCATGGCGAAGAAAACAGGCAATGATCCGCCGTGGGCGCGCAGCAGGATCGTTATGTGGAGGGCCAATTCTATGAGCTCGCTGTATCTCCAGAGGTGGAGTGAAAGAAATGCCAGTCAGCTTTGGAAGTATACGACACAAAAATGCACTGGAGTTTTGTCCTTCAATGCGCTCTGGAAAACCAAAAAAAACGGATGTTGTCCCTCCTACTTCGGTCTTCCAAATCAATGAGTTTGCTATGAAAAAATAAAAGGTCTTGGTCCTTGTTTGGAAGGGAATCAAATCGTTTCTCCATTGCCAGAACTCTGGAGTCAAGGGATTCAACCTTCGCATGGAAGCTGGTAATTTCCGTTCTAATTGATTTAGTCTCCTCAGCTAAGGATGTGATTGTGAGGTTCATGTCATCTAGTCGGCGACTAACCTCAGATATTTCATGCAGAATACGCTGCATGGTTGCCGCCGACGCTTGCCCACCATTAGAGGGCGAAGCTTGAGGTGAAGTGGCTGGGGAGGATGCATTGCCTTTTGTTGGCATATTAGTAGACTGTTTAAGAGCTTCTGCGAAAAGAAGTGGTTTAGGAGTCTTATTTCCTTGCTTAGTAGCAGACATTTGGAGAGTATGCTTGATGGAAACTTTGAAAATACGTGAAGACGTCTTTCCGTGTTATGAGATGCTTATATGTAATCACAAAATATATGGCAAAGTATCGGAATACGCAAAAGCAACACAATTAATAACTGTACATGTATATGATAATAATACACTGGTCTCCCCAAAAGGAGCTTATGACTCACTTTCAAACACTGAAATGCAAAAGTATATTTTTATAAAGGAGAAATCATTGCTAGGTGTCTCCCAAAACCTTGAGCACAGTATAATTACATTTATAAATACAGTAAAGAGGGTTAGAAAGAGTAATCTAATGCAAAAGGAAACACTTCCAAAGCTATAAGTTGAAAGGGCAATTTGTGTGATCAGTCAATATGATGACAGAAAGTGTTATGAGATGGGAGAAGTGACATCTGTGCAATGACAAGGTATCAACTGTCGCTATGCTCAAAAAGGCGCGTAAATATAACTGTAATAGAATGAGAAACAGCTTTTGCGCGCTTATGGCGGTGACAGACACAATTGTGATTGCGGCGAAACTTAAATAATCAAGACTTCAGAATGCAGAGTAGTCATGGCCCATGCAGGAGCAGAGAACACACTTCCTGACTGAAAAAGTTGACAAGGGCGCTATGACGACATTGGAAGGAGACACACTCTTATGTATGTCAGTCAGTCTGCGCTAAAGAAAGCCACTTCCATGAAGCACCAACTTTTACAATAGTCAAAGGGCGCAAAATTGCAGCTGTAGTGAAGGTGAGGAGAAACAACTCATAAAAGAGCGAAAGGTTCAGCTTTTAAGTTCAGCTGAGCTTGAGGAACCACGAATTCCAATTGCAAGAGGGTCGCTGACCTTGCAGAGGATGGGATGCACAATTCCTGAGTGAAATGGGTGGCAAAGGCGCTATAACAGTATTGTAGGAGGAATTAGCCCTACCAGTAGCAGACAAACAGCGCGGCAAGAACCATGATTCCTGTCAGGTGAAACTCCTGGAGGAGGTGTTGCTGCAGGCAAATTGAAGGAGGCGCGGTCAAAGCGAAAACAGGCAGGCGCTCGTCGTCAGCATCGGAGGCGCGGCTTCATGAGGAGGATGAGGCGGCCTGAGGGAGTACGTCAGGCAGAGTGCGTCGGATATGCAGCACCACATAACACCATCGAGACGGTCAGCAACAGGGAGCCGTTGTCGTCATGTCTCCGAAACCCGCCCAAATCCTGCCCCCCACCTTCCGGCTGCAGCAGGGCATGAAAAGAGGACTCCAAAGCCGATGGAAGGTGAGAAAGTTTCGTTAGGGGCTCATCCCGCGGCGGAGCTCGCTCGTCAGGCGGCCATCTTCCTGCCAAATTGAACAAATGAACTTCTGGTGCTGTGGCTGATCCCAATGCATTTCAGGCATTCACATTTGTCCCCTCGGCCTCCAACCGGAGGCCGCACACCAAAGGGGGGCCTGCTGGGGGGCCCGAAATACGATTTCTGACAGGCCATCATGAAAACCATCCCCTAAACATGCATTGTAATCTCGAGGGCGGAAAGGCCTGCCCTTGAGTTTACCAACCGGCATCTGACTGGCGGATATGCTCTCTGAGCCAGTTGGAAGGCAGCCGGAATGTGTGGCCGATTTCTTTTCCGACCGCCTCTATCATAATAAGGCAGTCAGAAAGGAAACTGAGCAGCCCATTATGATGCGCCCCTGAAGGAGCCTTTGTGGGCTGCATCGTAATCAGCCCCTAAGTGCACATCAGTTTATATTTCTACTTGTCTAAAGTTATTAAGGAGGAGAAATACATTTCTTTTTACTACCATTGTTAGTTTCGTCAGAAAGGTGAAAGCCCTACAAACCCAAAATGTATAAAAGACACTCTAGAGCTAAGATGTTCAGGAGAGCAAACTTGGAGGATGTCAGGGAGGGGTAGCATAGTTCCGCAAAAATGGCCTAAGCAAAATGTGAATGCTCTGAGGTGGAAAAAGTGAAAGTGAGAATGGAATATCATTCTTCTTGTGACACTACTTCAGCGCTGGGAAACCCTTGTTGGGTAGCTGTGTGCTTTATAAAATTATTATAACATAACATAACTACTTACAAATCTGTTAGACAAAAACAAGCTGATATTTTTGGAGTTAAATCGTTAGCAATAGAATGGGGACTATAAGACCTCTTCTGCTGCTCATGACCCCAAGCTGGATAGTAACTATTCAGCGCACTATAAAGTCCAATGACAAAGGAAGTGGAATTCTGAAAGTAGAGTGGACCCAACATCGTATTTTGAAATAAAAGGCACTGGGAAGAGGATCAAGAAGTTCTCGCAGTAAAGAACAGTTTGTTTAGATTTTTTTCTGAAATCCCCATTTTAATATCTGGGAAAACTCCAGACTTAGAATTAGTGGGTTTTCTTTGTAGTAGTACAAGTACAAAGGTGACTTTCCATTTGGTCTTATACAAGAATTAATCACAGATTGGCATAGGCAGGGTTTTTGTTTTGGGGTAGGTTTAGAACCCAAAGTTAAGATTGAAAAATCCTCTATTCACAGGGCAAGACTGGCTAACCATACTGGTCTGCGCAATAACCTTTCCTTTTTTACTGGTAAGTCCACTATTAGTTTAGATAAAAGAGGTCCTCTGGATAGGTAAAATCTTGGAGTTGTGGTTACATTAAGTAGCACTCCTCATCAATCATTTTACCTAGTGTTTTCAGATTTGCATTCCTTGATAAAGATGTGGCTTTTGAGTGGAGTTTGGGTGGGTTTAGTGAGGTAAATTAGCTGGCAAATTCTTGTCACAACCTGTAGTGTCTTGCAAGTTAAGAATGACAGCATCATTTTGGCTCCTGATGAACTCTGCAGAGCTATGATGTAATGAATAGAGTGTCTTGTAGTGAAGGCTGCTTTTAAATGTTCAGTGCTCAGTTACATGCAGAGAAATGAACACGTGTGATATCAAACTCCTTGTGTGCTACAGTCATTGGTGGGCAGGCTGGCTGGGGAGATGCTACATATAGTGACGAGATAGCGGATAAGTGACCCAAAGATTGACAGTGCTGTCTCAGAGAGTGTGCAGTTGGTCAAAGCAAACTGCTCATGAGTGCCACGTGTTCCATTGTCGGAGTACAAAATTGACGCTGAATGCATGTGGAGTCAAAGAGCAGCCCCAGCTGCTGTGAAACAGTTGAAAGTGAAAGCATTTACAAAGTATCTACATGTTGTTGATCGAGAACCTGTTGGTCAAGCCATACATATAGGTACCGTGCTGCTACGCAATGCTGAACCATACATAGTATGGAGTAATAACACTGTGATTACAAGTGCTGCTAATCAGAAATCAACCTGGTGTCAGTCAAGAGCAAGATAACACTGCGTTTGCAAGTGCTGCTATGTAGAGATCAACCAGGCGTAAAAAAAAAGTATAATGCGACAGACAAGTGCAAGGGAACGCTGTGGTTGAAAGCTGACAATCACATGCTCTCAATGTACTTGCCAGAGACTTGAAAAAGGAAGAGCTCTACAACCTCTGCAGAGGGCGAAGAGACTCAAGAAAAAGCACTGGGGTCATGCTTACTGTGCTATACAATACCAGTAGTGGCACACCACCGAAGCTGGTGGGTAGTGGTTCAGAACAGTGCTAAAGGTCTCCAAGAAGCGAAGGGCTCTAATGGAGACCAAAAGAGAGGTCACCATTCCACGGACCGCACATGATGACGGAGAGGCCAGCACATCACAGGGCCTCGAAGATGATGCAGATGATCCAGGTACTAGCGCATGGCAAACAGCGTTGGAGGGAACTCTACCCTCAGCCTCTGCCACTCCCACAAATGGTTACGGTGCTGCCGCTTTCTTGAAACTACCATCATCATTTGATACCACCAAAAAGCAAAATATTGGTTACCGATGGCCTACGTGGATAGAGACTTTGAAGATCTAATTGATGCACTTGAAGAGACTGATAGCAGAAAGATGATCAAATGTCTCAAAATACATGCTGGTGATGGCATTAATGGAGTCATAAAGATAGTGTTACGAACTGATGAAGAAATCATATACCGTCAGATTACGGAAACCTTGAATGTCAAGTTCAATCCAATGTCATATGTTGACTATGAAAGAAATATTTTCAGTCAGAAATGACAGAAAGTTGGTGAAATCATCGATGAATTTGTATAGAGATTTGAAACACTCATCAAACACTAAAAGTGCGATGAATTTATTGATGAAGAAGCCATACATCTCAGAATCATGATGGTTGTTTGTTTGATTCCTTAAGAAGGAGATTGCTGACACATGTTGAAGGCTGCTAGAGCTGAGGAGCGTGACAATCGACCAGCTGCTGACATGGAGGCCGGACGTGCACCGAATGAATCAGTCATTAGTGTGAAAAGCAAGTCAAAGCAAAAGACTGAAAGACACACAGTGATGTCTCTACATAAAAAGAAGTTACGTTTTAGATGTGGATTTTCATTTCCACACGAAGACAAATGTCCCGCCATTGGACAGATAAGTAAAGGCTGTGGGAAGAAGAACCATTTTGTGACAGTGTGCAAAGCAATAGGGAAAACAAGTGTCATGGCACAAACACAAAATAGCTGCTAGAATGTTCCAGAACCAACGTTCAATGCACTCCCACAAGGCCCAGCAGATATGTCAGATATGATAAATCAACACTCAACGAAGTTGATTGTCATCTAAATCATCGTCAAACATTTCCTCTATATCAGTATCAACTGAAGTGCCATGTTGATGTTTACTTCGGAAAAGTGTGCGCATTTTGGACTGGTCACATGTGAGAAAAAATGACAGAAAAGTAATTCAAATATTGAACAAAATTACGCTGAGAGTAAATGGTTGTTCAATACCCTTCATCATCGACTGTGGTGCTTTTAGAAAAATTATGCCAGAGAAGAATTATAATGAATTGCATCCCTTACTACAACTTATGCCATTGAAAATCAAAGTGTATACATGGGCTGCATCAACACCCTTAAAAAGTCAGGGTTCATTTGCAGAAATGATAAAAAAAAATATGAGAACAAAGGTGCAAGCACACATCCATGTGCTTCAAGGGACAGAGTAGAGTGCCTGTATACTCAGTTTCAGCACAGCTGCTGATTTGGAACTAATTTCTGTGAACTACAGCATGAATGCTCATCATGAAATAATAAGTCAGTTCCGTTCATTGCTTCATGGTTTGGGCAAGCTTAAGAAGTTGAAAGTAATGTTTCACAATAAGGAGTCCATCCGTCCTGCTGCTCAGAAACATAGACAAATTGCTTGTCATTTACAAGATTCTTTCAAAAAAGAATTTAAATTGTTACTTAGGCATGATATATTTGAGTGCTCTACTGGCCAAATGTCTTGGGTTGGGAAACAGCATTTACAATGCTGACTGCACAACGCAGTATCATTACAATGCATTTGTTACAACGACCGCGTTGTTACCATGCTTGCCATTACATCACAAGTCGTTTCTACAACTTGCTGTTGGGGGCGCGCTGGCATTGGATTTAGAATCCAACACCTTCCCTGCTGTTGCACAAACTGGAGTAGGAATAGTAAATAATACTGTTCTTAAGTCCAGCGTGCCCCCTACAGCAAGTCGTTGACACGACTTCCGATGTAATGGTTTGTGTGGTAACAAAGCGATCGTTGTAGTGACCAAGTTGTAAAGGAATGTGTGAACAACGCATTCATTGTAAACAGCTACATTCCTTGCGTTTCTCCTATCGGGATAGTGCCCAAAATGGACAGTGAAGGAGCGCTGCTCATACCCATTGAAATGCATCAGGCAAACAAGGCATGAACGAGACTGACATGGAGGTCCACACATTGCTGACATGTTAACCCAACTGAATTGTACAAAAGTTTTCACTTGCCTTGATTTAAAAAAAGGTTATCATCAGTTGGCACTTGAAGAAGATTGTGGGTAGATTACAACCTTTTCTACACATGTTGGTCTGTTTCGATACAAAAGACTAAGGGGCCGATTCACAAAGGTAATCTGAGCCAAAAGTCTAACTTTACGACTTTTGGTATTCACAAAGTCATTTACGACTCGTATCTTAATGTCTGCACTCAGGCCGAAATTTCTGCACTCGGGTGGAATCTCTGTAATCGGGCGGGAGTCTCCGAAATTGGACCAGAGTTTCTGCAATTGGGGCGGAATCTCTGCACTCGGGCCGGACGATCGTTGCCTTCAATGCTAAGCACCTGAGTACGTGCTTACCATGCCCCACCATCCTCCAGCTGAAACATTGCAGACCAACAGCCAATCCCAGTCCTGCAGCAAATATAAAACCAGATCTAGCACATACAAACCTTCCAACATGTCACTGAATGTGTTTTTTGGTCTGCCACTTGCCATGTGGCAAGATGAGTTGCGGAGCAGAAGGAGAGTAGAGATGATATTGGGACAAAGGATTAACCTATTTGGGATGTCCAGCCAATTTGTCAGGGCCAGATACCATTTCCCCCCAGATGTCATCTTGGAGATGGTTTGTGAATGGGAGCAGGAACTTGACTCTGCGACCTGTAGCTCCCATGCCATTTCAGCCTACCTCTAGATCCTTCCTGCTCTTCATTTTCTCTCTAAGGGGTTGTTTCAAAGGGTCTCTAGTGACCTTTTGGGCATCTCTCAAACAAGCCAGTCACCGAGCTTGCATCAGATACTGAGCTGCATTTATAAGAGAGCCCATCTCCACATATGAATACCCCATACACTGTACGGGAGACAAAGTGCAGCTACGGACTTCTATCTCATTTCCCACTTCCCACGTGTGCTGGGTTCAATTGATGGTACCCATGTGGCACTCCAGCCACCACACCGCATTGCACACATCTTCTGCAACAGACAAGATGGCATTCCATGTGCAGGGTGTCTGTGATGCCAGTGTTAGATTCATTGATGTGCATGCAGTGTTTCCTTGCAGTACCCATGACAGCTTTGTATTCCGCAGCCACCTCTTGCCCGGCGGATGGTTACGGTAAAATTTGACAACATGTGGCTATTGGGTAAGTAGCAAGCACAAAACTAGTTGGAAATGTATAAATGTAATGTATGAATGCCATCTCACATAAACAACCATTTCACAATAGGATTCATCTTGTCACATACAGAGCATCAACAGACACTTCTTGTGCCAAAGTATAGATCATGTTCTGTATAGATGAAAAAAGGAAATGTAATCGATTGCCCAATTTTCTCTCATCAGGTGATGCTGGCTAAGCACTCTCTTTTCAACTCCTCACACCATACAGATGTGCGCCACTGTACCTCAGCGTAGGTACAATAGGGAACACATGCAAACAAGAGCCATCAGAGAGTGTACTTTTGGTCTCCTGAATTCGCAATTCAGATGTCTTGACCATACAGGGGGGTGCATATGTACTGAATTAGCCTGTTGCATCTTGCACAACATAGCTTTAAGTCTTGGCTTACATATACCTCTTGTACCTCAGCTAGATCTGAATCCGGGCAACCGGGCCATTGCACAGAACAGAGAGCAGGGTATGCAAGTCCGTGATCAGCTGGTTGGCACTTTTTCAACTGAGCATCCTGTTGTGTTGCGGACAAAATGTAGTTTTTGCAGTCTGTTGTCAATGATGAAAGTGGGCTCTTTATGACTGCGTCCAAAAATTCCATCCTTAGACTACTTTGCAAGCCACACTAAATGTATGTAAACCACAGCTGTTGACAGGAGTCAAAAGATAGGCCAATCATTATGTCATGTACAAATAGTGTTGTCAATGTCCCTAAGGAATCCATTGCCTCATGGGATTAAATGTATATGCATGTGTAGGACCTCCCAGGACCTTTTGACAATGGGTGCCTGATTCACAAAGGGGCCTAGCTATTGCATAGTGGACTCCCCCACAACTGAGGGGCCCCCAACATGAGTGATGATGAGCTTGGTGAATCAGGCCCTATGTTTCTGGGATACACAGTACTGCTTCCCCATAATTTACCATAACACTACAGTCAACTTGTGAGTTGAGTGCAAAACCTGGACTACATGTCCCTTAATGCAAAGAAGCAAATTCTACTGGGATGTGATGTTGTGCCTGGCGACACCCTTTTCCCAGGCCAAACATAATTTAATGGTCTGTTCTACCTTTTGTTTCACGTCTCTAATGTTCCTTTTATGTGTCATTTTTGGTATCTCTGGTACAGAGCAGCAGGATGGCAGAGGATCTGATCTGTGACAGAGGATGACTCAGAATGAACAGAAAATGGCTGCCAGGAACTTCCTGTGATATATTTCCTGCCTACATCTTCCTATATGAAAGAATGCTTTCTGGTCCATTTCCAGAAACTCTGGCTCTAGTCCGTACTCTTCTTATGCGGAGCGTATGCGCCATAAGCAGTGCCGCGGCTCCGCATACATCGCATGCGTTCCATTTGGATCAAACTTTCTCTATCTTGTTAACTTCATTCTAAATGTCATGTTCAAAGTATGGACATATACCTTGTGAGTAGTTATTTGTTCTGCACATGATAGCTTGTTGCACTGATGGAGTTACACTTTTACATGTGTCACTCACACGCATTCATTCTTACATCTCTAGGCCACCACAAGGGTAAACATTTGGACATCAGTACATAATACACAACTTAGTCGTGACTTGTGAGGTCATTCCTCTTTTATGTACACATGTTCAGTATAACATTTCTTCCTGTGATCAGGAGGGATCGTGCTTGTGACTTCGCAAAGTTGGTGGTGAGGATCGCTGTGAGTAAGTGCGTTTGTGTTGTGGCCGAGTTACAGGTTGATGTGGTGCATCTGCTCGTACAGGGGGACGTTCCTGGTCAGGGTGTCTATACAGTTGCCTGGACAGGGGGTGGTAATGGTGGTGGATGTACAGGTGGGGGAGCGCCTGGACAGGGGGTGGTGTTGAATGTGCAGGTGGGGGAGTGCAGGGACAGGGGGTGGTGGTGGATGTGCAGGTGGGGGAGTGCCTGGATGGGGGTGGTGGTGGATGTGCAGGTGGGGGGAGTGCCTGGATGGGGGTGGTGGTGGATGTGTACCCCTTGCTGCGAGCCTGTGCTCTTTGCAGTACAGGTCTGTGGGTGTGATGTGCTGCAGGTAGATGTGATGGTCTCCTCCCTGCATTGACCTTGAAGGGACACCTTGACTAAGTTTCAGCATGCCCTCTATCATCTTCATGGCCAAGGCATGGTGTCTTGACTCCTCTTCACTATGGATGGGTATAATGTCATTGATCTTCTTGGGCATGTCTTTGCAAGATCTATCCATCCTGTCCTATACCTGGGTCCCTCTTTCCATCCCCTGAGGGATTTGCTGCATGTCATGCAGTGCCTCAGACATATCTTACAGGGTGGCCCCTATGGCACGAATGCCCTGACTCAGATCAGCCTGCTGTTGGAAGAAGTCCTCCACTCACTGGCACCTTTGCCATCTGCTAGCCCCCTGTGCACGGGGCAGCTATGGCTAAGACCTCCGGTCCATCAGCAGGGGGAGGATGGCAGGTGGTAGTCTGTGGACAGGAGATTGGTGCCCAGAGGATACCTGCACCGCACCAGGTGTTGTACCTCCCTCAGATGTTGGAGAAAATGCCTGGGATGCACTGTATAGGGAGGAGTGTGTAGGGAACCACCACGTCTGTCCTGGATGTGAGGGCTGTGAGGGAGTGATGTCTGTGTTGGGATGTGTGAGAGCTGTGGCTGGCTAGTGCTATGCTGAGGACAGGCAATCATGGCTTTTTGATGTTGTGGCACTTTGCTGGGCTTAGGGGGGATGGTCTTGCACATCTTGGCCAGTGTAAAAAATGCTCTGGTCAGGCATCTGACTCAACATCCTCTGTAAGAAGGGCCAGATAGTCTATATCAACCTCATCACCTGGAAGACCGAGGTTGCAACAGGATAAGTAATTGAAGCAGTATATGATGTGGTGCAACACAAGGGTTTATTCTACTGTACTTTGCATCAAATGATGATGCACATGTGACCTGGTTTGGGTAATCCTACACTTGACAGCTCACACCATAGCACTGAGGTATTAAATTGAGAACCACATTGCACAAGCAAACTCACCAGCTCCAGCCACATATCTGTGTTGCTTTGCGATCCCCCCTAATGTCAATTGCTGAACCTGGCTCCTCATAGGTGTAGCTGAAGAAGCAGTCCGCGATCCAGCAGCTTGAGAGGGAAGTGACATCACACTTTATGATCTGCATGACTATTATGCTAACAGGCACAAATGAAACACACAATACAGAAATAGTATGTATTCGGCTTTTTACACACCAATTACAGATGCTATGCAGAAGGGTATTTGGATATTTGGAATGATCTTGGAATACATAATAGGGAAACACTTTATGGTATGCTTACCTGATGGACAGATGTGAGTGGGTTTCACTGCTGCAACCAGGATGTCTTGCATACCCTGGGATGGTGTTGCCTGTAGCACTGATGGTATCCTGCCAGCAGCTGTTGTGAGACATACACGTCCAGTACACAGCATGATAGCAATGAGTTAACATGTATATGTCATTGTCATAGACCATTGATCTGCTATTTCTGGCCAGTGTTCCGCATGTGTACCTCCTGAACTTTACATGTTGGCACCTGGTTACCAGCAGCAGTTGCCAGCTGTTACCTCCACATAGCAGGGACATCAACGAGATATCATGATAACAGACAAACGTGTATGAGAAGGTACCTAATAGTTGAAGGAAGGGGATAATTATGGTGAACGCCTCCACCTACCTTTGTTTACACCTTCATTGTTAGGCCCATCATGCCACATAAGTATGATGTTGTCTGTTGACAAATCTAAAGGTGTAGACATCATCATGCAGACCAGTTTGACATTTGCACATCAGATCATATAATTGCAATGGAGAGTTGATACGTGATATGTCCAATAGTCAGATACATATTGTTGCACATTTGTGCTTACCTCACCATGAAGTCACAAAGCCTCTTTAGGACTGGGAGATAACAACTTTGTTAACTTCAATCTTTGTGTGTCCTCTGTTCCCATAATACATGTGCGACATAATGGTAGTACTTAGTTGTAGGAGTGGGTGGAATTTGCGTAGTCGCGCTACGCAAAGCTCTGCGAAACGGTAAAAAATCTCCACGAACACGCAGAAATTCTGAGAACACGCGGAATTGCTTGTTCGCGATGCTCTTTTAGTGTTCGCAATCACTGTTTGCGTGCTTGGGGGAAAATATCTTGCGAACACTCATTTTGAGAACGCGAACAAGCAAAAAATTCAGCGAAGCCGCGGAACGCAGAATTTTGGGCAAGTCCGCATTCTGCACGGAATGCAAAATTACCGAAATTCCGCAAATTCCACAAATTCCGCGAGCGGAGCGGAATTTACCGCCCAGGCCTTCTAGTTGTCAATGGATGATGTTTTGTCCAGCATACATTCGATTCCTAACCTTATATACTATCCTGTCACTTATATATGGGAATACGGTAGGAGAGCAGGGAAGCTGAAATATAAATAGTGGTGAAGTGTAGAAGCTTGGATGTGTGTACTCTACACTGGTTTTATGCTGTGCAGTTCAGCCACCTGATATATCACTTCCTCTACATCCACCTTAGCAGCCCATATACCCTTCCCAAAACCACACAATCTAACTGGCATCAGTGCAATCCTCATCCACACCAATTTCCATATATTTTGTTCCCTGGGAGTTTCAATGAGAGTTTTCATATCATTGACTTAAAATCTAGTTGTGGCTACTCCACTTCATATGACACAATATACTCTATTATGTACACACTGCACTTACTTGACATATATTTAGTGTCATCCTATTACTAGCTCCCATGGTGTGAGGTGGTATACTTTACAATGCCATAGGTGGGCATATTGTGATTAGGGAGAACAATAATGTTGAGCACATACAACATACTGCCGACATGAAATCCACATTTCATGAGCATGAGCATTCAGGTACATCATTCTTGGGTTTACTTACCAGGGTCCTGCATCTGCCCAGTTTGCGGTTCCTGACCAGATGTCATAGCCAACCTTGTAGCAGATGTCACTGGTGGGCCTGGAATACTGGACGACATCACTGGACCTACAAAGATATGTGTGTTTGCCTGTTAACATTCCAGTCGACACATGTGATACACTTGATTTCAGAGTTCAATTCACAGTTTCAACACTGTTGATGGAATACATATAATGGGATCGATTCACAAAGGATAACTGAGATGAAAATCTAACTTTATGACTTTCAATATTCACAAACGGCATTTACTACTCGTAAATGTGCTTTCTGAATACCGAAAGTCATAAAGTTAGGCTTTCGTCTCAGTTTACCTTTGTGAATCGGCCCAATATGTCCATCTGGTGTCTGCTGACAATGTAGGCTTTTGGACTATCTCCTGAACAGATTTACTTAACAGTTTGTGAGAGTGATATGGCTTGCTGTGGACAATGTCATTTCCTCCCAGCAGATGCAGGGGCCTCTGCTACAGTGGATGACTGTACTCTGGCTGAATGTGGCAATAGAGGAGAACAGAGAAACGTCGGCAAAGCAAAAATGTACATGTACATCTTGTCAGAATTTTCCTCCTTGCATCTACATTCTAACAGTGATGCTAAGTGCAACTGTGCAGATAGGAGCAGTGGGGTGGTGGGGGTGGGGGGCGGAATGGCGGGGGGGGGGGGATTAGCCAGATGCCAGAATGGAGTAAATCAATCTAAAATGAAAAATAGAAAAAAATAATCTCTCACTTTGTGCTCGGCAATGCGCCGAGTGCAAGGTAAGTGGTTTTGATTTTATTTTCTCTATTACTTTGTCTTTCGGATTTATCCCGCCCGCCCCAACCCCACCATGCACTTACCTGCACCTATCGTGGCTAGATCAGTAGAAGGGGCACTTTGTCTATTGCTATTTAGCAGTGTTAGGTATATTAGCTAGCCATGCTGGGCCCATGTTTTTAATAGTGGGAATGGGATTTGCCACTTCCATCTCTAAGGCTTCTGGGACATGTGGTGCAATGTACAGAAAAAGACATATGAGGCTCTGACTCACTATGCTTTTTATACTTACTTGGCACAACTTCCTTAGTCATAATTGTGGTGCAACGCAAACAGACATTTTTGAATCCAAGTTCTGGTCATCACATTTACCTGGTACCACACTGCGGACAATATTCACAGACAGCCCATGGATCATGTGGGGGTGTATGGTGTTGAGGAAATCCTCCTCTAGTGGAGTGAGATGGAGGCGGGGTCCGGATTGTACACCTGGGAAACTTTTGGTCACCCCAATCCTGCCGTACTTCGCCTTCACCCGCCTCTTCTTGTCCTGCCACTTCTTCTTGATGCCAGTGACAGTCCGGACATCCTCCCCCAATGCTGTGACTGCAGTGGTTAAATGCTGCCATAGCGATGCTCTCTGTGTGCCACTGGTGCTGTAAGGTGGGAAACCATGGTGCTGTTTGTGGTGCCTCACAATGAACTCCAAGGTTATGGTGGTCTCCTCCTCTGTAAAAATGTTCTTCCTATTCTGTTGAAGCATTTTCCTGAAGTGATGCACAGAGCAGTCAAGCAGGAACTCGATGTGGACAAACCTGGTCCTTGTTAGTGTGCTGCTTTTATATGGTTTGTAGTGCAGGTCTTGCAGGTGGAGTAAATTGACTTCATCTGTACCAAGCGGGGGGATTGTAAGCACTTACACAGGTGTTTAGCATTGAAGGCATTGATCATCCGGCCCGTGTGCGGAGATTCCGGCCCGGTTGCGGAGACTCCGGTATGATTTTGGAGACTCTGGCCCTATTCTGGAGATTCAGCCCTGAGTGAGGAGATTCTACCCCGAGTGCAGAAATTCCAGCTGAGTGCGCACGTAAAAATATGAGTTGTAAATGACTTTTGTGAATACCGAAAGTCATAAGTGACTACTTTGAATACCAAAAGTCGTAAAGTTAGACTTTTGGCTCTGATTACCTTTGTGAATCGGCCCCTACTTTTTGGTGTGTCATCCATTTCAGAACTGTTTCTAGACATCTTTCGTATCATACAGCCTGCCATGAATGGATTCAATTACAGTGATGACATAATGGTTTACGGTGCTACACTAAAAAAACATAAAAAAGCTCTTAAAGAAGTAGGTAATTTACTTTCCGAAGCACGTTTGACTTTGAATACAAACAAATGTGAGTTTCATAAACAAAGCAACAATACTTCTGTATATTTTTCTGATGGGGTTATGACACCAGATCCTGCTAAAGTATGAGCGCTGTCATATACTTATCCCCCACAAGATGTTTCCATGGTGCGTTCATTTCTTTGCACGGCCAGCCACTGTTCTTGATATATGCAAGACTGATCTTCAAATGTGCAAAAACCTACACCTTCCCAGGGGAGGTGTAACAAGGAGAAATCTCTTTTTTTTCCTCGTTCTTTCCTCCTTCTATGTGTACTGCATTCTGTAATGAAAAATGCCTCAGCCAATTGATTTAGTGCAAGAAGGTGCTCCTTCTTGCACAAAATCAATCCCCCTTGCAACGTGGCATTGTTAGCGCTAGGCAGCACATTGTGCGCCAGCTCTGGGAAAAAGGCAGTAAAGTGCCATATTGTTGTAACGGAAAATGTTAAATTTGGGTGGAGAGACCTGAGGTTCTGGACTTTTAAGAGTCCAGAGGTGTCAGGGAAACAACACCCGAAGACCCCTGAGTTCCTTCCTGTCTCGGTGCACAAATAAACAGAGATGCGGGTTTCTCGATGGTGGCGTCAGAGACCAAGATTTATTCACTGCAGGGACACAGAAGTCATAGGAACAACACAGAGGCAGAATCTACGAGACTGTTCAAATTGCATTAAGTGGGTTGTTCCTAAAATACACGAAAAATTTCTTTAGGCAACATTACACGAATATTTCTCATGCCCAACCCGGTATCCCAAACAGACAATAAACATACATCAAACAATAATTAGTCGTAGGTTTTCGGTATTCAATCAGGTCCCCTTGTCAGTTTTCCATTCTTTGCCCGATCCTCCCCATCATAAAAATCGTAACCTCCCCATCGTAAAAGCCCAGAAGGTGAGGAGCAGAGCCAGGTGCAAAGGATTGAAAAGTAGGATAAGAGGTGTTTATGGATCATAAACGGGCATGGCTGCCGTCTTCAGCCTTTCAGTCAGGACAATGGACACGAGAACCAGTATAGCAGGACTGGCCTCAGGCAAGGGAGGCAGCTTGATTCTGCCTAGTCATGCAGCGTCAGCCTTTCTCGGGGCTCGAGCTTACGTATCCTTAACAAGGTGATTCTGCCGGGGTCATCGCCCGTTCATTGACTATGTGAGGGCAAGAAACAAAATGGATGCCGTAACTAAAAATGGATGCCGTGACTTAACAACAGAATGCCTTATTTCTCAGTGAATTCATGCTAGTTGCGCAGCGAAAACACTGTCATGCATATAATGGATCATTTACGGTTCATTGGTACCAAAATCGTGTCAGTACTACGATACCGAATACACGGGTTCGGATCGCTACAGAACCTCAGACCGTCCTTTTGCCCTTACATAGGCAATAACTTACTCTATGTCAGAGTCCATTTCTATGTTCATCAGGTCACTGATATGCTGCTGAAGCATTACTCTATCCCGTGGCGTATCTCTAAAAACAGGTGGTCTTCTTACGCATGTTGAAACACAAAGGCTACATAAGGCAGGACCACACTGAACAATGAGACAGCATGAAAATAAAAATACCAACGCAACACCAGTGACTATCAGAACCTTCCATCCCCACGCAGATAACAGACTCCAGAACCATCCCATTAATGACCAGTCACCTTCCTCTACATGAATAGAGTCAGAGATTTTGTGTAACTTAGAGATGGCCTTATATACCGTTGGCGCATTATCTGGGATAAAAACACAGCAACTCGACTGGATCATCTTACATACCCCACCTCGATCTGCAAGTAACACATCAAGGACCATACGGTTCTGTAACGTCATGAGGCGATCCGCTTGAAGCTCAGCTGTCAGGTTACTAAGGGCCCCCGCAGTTTCGGTGATTGTGGATTCAACTACCCGTGTTAGTTGACGTAGGTTTCTACTGTTGGCCATAGGCCCCCAGAATGGAAGGAAACCTTTGAAGAAGTCTCCTGCTTCTTGGCCAGCAGTATCTTCTTTACTGAAAACACCTCTCACAACTCTAGTTTTGTGATAGTCCGGTGCAGCAGTGTATGTCGGAGGTAACAGTTGAGCGATATAACATGAGCCTGAGAAGTCAGCAGGCAGCCATGTGTATGCTCTGTCTTTGCAAACAAAATAGGTGCCCTTAGCAGCTAAAAATGCAGGGGAAGACTGTGACGGGAAAACGTATGTTTCGATACAGTCACTCTTCCCTAGTCGAGCTTTCGGATTCTTCCCATTTCCTTGCAAACAGACCTGACCTTGGTGGGGTACGACCCAGATCGGAGTCGAGCTTTTACGTTTGTTCTCACCCAAAGTAATGCCATATTCCGTAACATTCCAACCCATGTAAACTCGCAATTCATCCTTGGGAATGAACGGAGTGTTATTGACGTCTCTAACCATGTCAGTGATTCCTTTTACCAAGGCTCTATTAGCGGAGTTATACCTAGTGGAACGTGGAAATCGTGGAGGATGGGTCTCTAGGGCATAAGCGAACATGGTCTGAAATGCCCAGAATGATCCATTATAACTAAAGGGCAGAACCAGATAAGGGATGCCCTTGTCCATGGTATGTGGTATCAAGCCACACACCCAGCAGTTTGTTGTGTTAACCACTAGTTGATGTTGGTGCAAGAGCTGAATGAAAGTGTTATTTATAAACTCAGAGCGTCGAGCTTGCTCGTGGGCAGGAAAAGGATGGAAAGAATGAAGAGAAACAACAGTCGGAGAAACGGGAACACGGGGAGATACTGTAGATGTAACAGGTGTAAAGATCAACTGAATACCAAAAATAATCCCGCCTACCAAAGTTATTAAAACAATCAGAAGTGTCAGAGCACATTGCATTAGAAAACATTTGCTATACAATATGTCATATAGTTTTGTCTTGTGCACATTTATGACGTTAACCCATCGCAGTTCAGGAAGCTCCATCTTCTACAACCGTTCGCAACGGATGGTTTGTACCTGTTAAAAAATTGCCTCTGTCTACCCTGGGAGTTCCCAAAGTAAACAGAAGAAACCGACCTTGTGTCTGGTTCCCTGTAAATTAAAACAAGGCACACGTTACGACCCTACGGTAACCCAGACGGCAAGGTGAGAGAACAACAAAAACAAAAAGATAAAAATTTAGAGCAAACTTCCTGACTGAATGGAATGCGATAAGATCAAAACAGTTTTCAAACAGAAAGGTAATTATGCAATGTCATTAGTTCATAGCATGAGAACGTAGATTATATCTGTACTTCCCGGGTCTTGTCTGATCTTGGAATAGCTGGTCTACAGGTGCAGAAATGTTCGACTCCACAGGTGACAAATGTTCACTTTGTACAGCACTCTGTCCAAAGTTCAAAGGAGCGGTTCCTGCTGAGGTGTCAGTGTTCTGCGTTTCAGTTCATGGGTCCGTTATGTACTCTGCATCACTGAAAGGGATGAGCCTAGGAACAGGTTCTGTCTCGGATACACCAAATCCCTGTCTAACCCAGTTGTCATAGGGGAGTGGGAGAGGGACACGCTTCGTATGGCTAGCGTGCACCCAATTCTTCCTTCCAGCTGGGCGTACAGCAGTTCTCGTTGTTAGGAGCACTTGGAACGGGCCCACCAATCTTGGCTGGAGGTTCCGGGTTCGCTCAAAATTCCGCACCACCACTTGGTCACCTGGTTTCAACGTGTGGCCTGGACTCTCTGGCAGTTTAGGCAAGGATTCGAATACCTGTTGATGAATAAGGCTTAGTTTAGCAGTCAGGTCATAAAGATAATCAATCAACATTGGATATTCGATCTGTTTGAATTCCTTTGGCCTAGGGACTCCCCAAACATTAGCAGGACGACCGAACACGATCTCAAATGGGCTAAGCCCTACTCGAGAGTGTACAGTCGCTCTGGTGGACAGTAGAGCTAAAGGCAGTGCATCTGGCCAAGATAGACCAGTGGAAGCTTGAATTTTAGCAAGTTTCAGCTTCAGGGTACCATTGTACCCTTCAACCAAACCTGCTGACTGTGGGTGATTCGCACTGTGGAATTTCTGGGTGATACCCAGACCCGTACACACACTCTTCATGACTTTCCCTACAAACTCACTTCCATTGTCCGACCAAACAATCCGTGGCATACCATACCTGGGGAAGTATTCTTTGAGGAGGATTTTGGCAGTGGACATAGCAGTGTTATCTTTTAATGGATATGCCTCAATCCATCTTGAAAAGGCACAGACTACCACTAGGACATATTTAAGATTGTTACACCTGTCCATGTGGATAAAATCCAACTGAATCACTTCAAAGGGACAAGAAGGGGGGGCAAAATGACCAGTTGGGGTTGGGGTTCCCTTGCCAGGATTATGCGTCAGGCATATCATGCAGTTTTTCACCACTCTTTCCGCACACTTAGTAATTCCATCATTCTTCCATACTGGAGCTAACATTTTACAGATCCCTTTCGAACTGATGTGCGCCACTCCATGCGCCATCGTGACTACTGCGAGCACATACGCATCAGGTAACATCCAACGCTGCTGTTCAGACAAATCAACCCAACATCCACTCGAATCCATTTTACCCGTTTTCTCCTTCCATTCATTCTTCTCATTTTCAGTTGCTTCATTCTGGATTGCCTTTACACTTTCAATCGTATTCTCACACATCCCTGATTCAGCAATCCATCTTGCAGATGTTGCAACGTACATTCGGCTCGTCATGTTCTTGGCCGTTTCTTTGGCGACCTCATCAGCGAACGCATTCCCACGGCCAACATCATCCGTAATCTTTCGATGTGCACTGCACTTCACAATCGCAACTTCATTCGGTAGGGTCAGAGATTCCAATAGATCGCTGACTAACTGTCCATGTTGGATCTTAGTCCCATGGGACGTGAGAAAACCTCTTTCTTTCCACCGACGTCCAAAACTATGTGCTACGCCGAAGGCGTTTTGGCTATCAGTAAACACATTCACTCTCTTTCCCTCAGCTAAAACACACGCTCTTGTTAGTGCAATTAATTCTGCAGCCTGAGCAGAATTCTGACTCACTCTTGCAGTCTCCACAATCGTACTCAAAGTCGTAACTGCATACGCGGCCGTCACATCACCATTCTGTAGTTTGAAGCATGACCCATCGACGTACAAAGTGCCATCAGGATCTAGTAACGGAGTGTCTTTTAAATCAATCCTACCTTTTGTCTCTTCCTCAGTTCTGAAACAACAATCATGGGGCTCTGAATCACTCGACTCCTGAGTAGTCGGCAACAGCGTTGCTGGATTCAATATGTTGCATCGCTTGATCTGAATGTGACTTGCCAAAAGCGTCAGCTCATAGCCTGATAGTCTAGCACTGGTGAGGTGCTGAGTTTTTGTTCGATTCATGAGTGTATCCACAGCATGTGGAACCATGACTACTAACATGTTGTTCATGACTAGTCCAGCAGACTGTCGAATAGACACTGCAGCTGCTGCTGTAGCTCTCAAACAACTTGGCAATGCTCTGGCTACCGGGTCTAATGTGGATGAGAAATATGCACCAGGCCGCTGTTTGTCACCAAATTGTTGCGTTAATGCACTCAACGCACAACCTTCTCTTTCATGGACATATAAAGTAAACGGCTTACTGTAGTCAGGAGTACCCAACACAGGAGCTGAACACAGCGCATCACGTAAGTCGGAGAAGCTCTGTTGACATTCATCAGACCATGGCAAAGGGCTCGGAACACCTTTTCCAGTCAGGGCTACCAATGGTTTTGCCATGAGAGAAAAATTTGGGATCCATTGCCTGCAATATGACGTAATACCCAAAAACGCACGTACTTCTCTCTGTGTGCTTGGTACAGTCATCTGTGAAATTGCTTTGATTCTCTCTGGGGTCAACCTTCTTCCCTCCTTTGACAAAAGATGACCTAAGTAGGTCACTTCTTGGCAACAATATTGCAGTTTAGAAGGTGAAATCTTGTGATGTAAGTCTGACAAATGACGTAATAAAGAAATTGTAGCTATTTTGCAAGATTCCTTGTCATCAGCAGCCAGTAAAAGATCATCTACATATTGGATCAGAGCAACACCAGGAGGAAGTACAAGAGCTTCTAATTGACTCTTCAATGCTTGGCTGTAAATTGTAGGGCTCTCACAATAGCCTTGTGGAGTGCGTTTGAATCTGAAACTGCGACCTCCTAAGGAGAAACCAAAAATGTCTCTACTTTCCTCGGCTATCGGAATACTGAAGAAGGCATTCTTTAAGTCGATCACTGTAAACCATGAGGCTGAGGCAGGAATCAACGTCAATAATGCAGTGATGTCTGGTACCACAGGAAACTGCGGAATCGCTATTTTGTTAACTTCTCTGAGGTCAATCACAAATCTGTAGATTGGAGGTTTAGACGGGTCAGTGCGTTTTAAAATCGGCAGAACAGGACTATTGCAGACATTTCCTCTAGTTTCCTCTATCACATCTTTCTGTATTAAGTCTTTCACAATCAGCAAGAGTGCACGTTCACCTTCATTCGAAATCCGATACTGTGGGATTCGTGGGAATCTAACATTCGCTTTCAGACTTACCACATAAGGGGGAGTTTCCAAGAGGCCTACATCGTTAGGACCAGTCGCCCAAAGAATATCAGGGAGAGAACGCAGCTCCGGTGGGAGCTTATCCATCGACATATACATTGGAGAGATGACTCTTTTGCCTAAAGTGAGCTGTACTCCTGAAGGAGAACAGTACAGTGTCGCATGCAGGCGTTTCAACAGATCTAAACCAAGCAGATTCTCATTACAACCGGTTGTTAGGATAAGGGGTGCTTCTAGTTCGCATGGCCCAACAGAAATTGACAAAGGACTAGAAACAGGATTGTGAACAGGGGCGCCTGAGAAACCTACTGAAGTGTTCGTTAAGCCAGACAAAGGTGCGCCAGGGAGTTTCGCATGCATAATTGAACTTTTTGCCGCACCAGTATCCAACAGAAACGGTTCGACCACGCCTGATGTAACTACTGCGACATAAGGTCCACTCTGATCAACTGGAACTGATACTACTCCCTCTCTTTGCCTGTGGCTGTCCTAGTACTCGCTTCTCTGAATCTCTTCATTATGATCATAGTAATCTTCAACATGATACTGTGGAGATCTACCTAGTTGCGCAGGATGTACATTTCGCTGGTCGAAATAATTCGATGGGCGATCGGCCTGTGGTGTCATTGTACCACGTCGTCTACCTCTAGGGGCTTGCATAAACCCAACATTACCTCTCTGAGCTGGGACACCACTAGTCTGTGCGTGCAGTACCGGACACTCATTCTTATAATGACCCTCCTTTTTACAATAGGCACACTGATTCCATGCTAACTGTTGTCGGGAAAAACCATAATTAAATCTTTGGGACGTCCCTTGCTGGAATTGTGGCTGTTGCTGAAACTGGGGTCGCTGCTGTGAATCTGATTGATTCGAGCGAGGCGGATACGCCTGTTGCAATAGTACTTTAGTCTTCAAATCTTTTGTCTTCTTTTCTGACTTTTCCTTCTCTTCTTTCTCGCTATTCTCGTAATACTGAGCAGTTGCAAGTATCTGTGCTGTCGTCGACACTGCCCATGCACTTTCAGAATCCTTTAACTTGTTACTAAGCTCAGGTAGTAAATTAAACACGAACTTGTCGACAAACAACCTCTGGCCTCCCTCAGTACTCATATCTTGCCCACTGTGGTCTACGAAGGTCTCTTCAAATCTAGTGAAAAAGTCAGAGACGCTTTCGTCCTTCTTTTGTTTGCATGCCGATAGTTTATCCCAATTAACTCGTAACGCTGGCATCAGCGTTTTCATCAGATTAATTATTCTGCCAGGTAAGGCAGCAATCAGAGGTTCAGGTTTAGCACCGCCAACTTGTTGCGCATCTGCTGCTACAATAGCTGGCCAATCACCTCCTAAGGCGACTGGGTGGTTCTCTTGCCGAATCTTGGCCCATATAGGCTGTGGCACTACATTGCCAAATAGCATTTCAATGTCTGCCAAATTCATGACACACGCTTGAACTGTCTGTGTTAACTCTTTATAATAACCAGCAGGGTTTTTACGCGGGTCCGGCAGCGCTTGTTTTACTGCTAATACTTCGGCCCGCTTCCAAGGGATGTGTATCCACACTCTCTGGAATTGTGCCGGAGCAGCTGCAATACCATTAGCCCCATCAGCTTGAACTGCATCACGCCATATCGGTGGAACTTCCCTCATCGGATATTGACCTCGTCTTTTCCTAGTAATCGGTGAACCATCAGGGTCCCTTGGTGCTCGAAGAGGGAAATCATCCCTATAAGCTAAAATCAGTTCTATCGCTTCCCTTACTTCTGAACCTATCACCATTCCTGCGGCAAATTTCTGCTGAACATTTATCAGATCAGAGGGGTCGGAATCTAAGTCATCATCTTCCCATTCCTCACGCACAAGAGAACACATCACGTCAAAAACATAACGTTGAGTTGGTTCATTCCATTGCATAACGGTATCTAACACTCTTCGTGCATCATACTTCGCAGCTTTCAACATCCACCTAAGAGCTGTCGAATCTAACATTTCTCGTTCCTGGGGACCAGGAAGCTGGCTACGTCTCTGTATAGAGTCAGAAACGGGGGTCCCAATTAAAGACCTGTAGAGAGGAGTTAAGATATTAGTTAGATTGTCTAGAATTTAGCTTTCGAAGCTACCATGCGGTGGCCAACTAAGGACACCATCTTTTCTGGTATAACGGACCCATACTTCATTATACGCAATAGGACCTACACCATGTTTACAATAGAGCTCATATGTAGGAGTTCCAATCGGAGGAACCGAACATGAATCCTCCAACCGGGAATCCCCGTTGCAATGTAACCAGGACAGGAAACAATTACTACTGTTAGTCATGACAAACAAAGACAAATTCCAACCAAAATGCGCAGAGAACTTAGGCCTACCAAAATGAACCAATACCAAAACAAAGATTATCTAAACAAGAGCAACCAATGATAATCTACGAATTAAACCAGAGCAACAAAGAACAACCAAACTGAGCGTAACCCACTTAATACTTAACTGAAATGTGGAAGACGTCACCAAGGAGAACCCGTCTACGTCTCGCCGTACTAAGGTCTGCACCTCGGGTCCAAGACAGGGCGACAGTCAGGGCAGCGGTCCTCTGTAGCCGTCTGGGAACGGGAACCCTTGTGGAAGAGATCGTCGGGCCACTTTTACGACATGCAGGGATCGATGAAGCGGGGTACCTCCCTCCGGAATCTTCACACGAAACTCCCCGAACTTTTCAGGCTTTGGACCGGTACCGAATGACGTCGCCCCACGTTGGGCGCCAATTTGAGGTTCTGGACTTTTAAGAGTCCAGAGGTGTCAGGGAAACAACACCCGAAGACCCCTGAGTTCCTTCCTGTCTCGGTGCACAAATAAACAGAGACGCGGGTTTCTCGATGGTGGCGTCAGAGACCAAGATTTATTCACTGCAGGGACACAGAAGTCATAGGAACCACACAGAGGCAGAATCTACGAGACTGTTCAAATTGCATTAAGTGGGTTGTTCCTTAAATACACGAAAAATGTCTTTAGGCAACATTACACGAATATTTCTCATGCCCAACCCGGTATCCCAAACAGACAATAAACATACATCAAACAATAATTAGTCGTAGGTTTTCGGTATTCAATCAGGTCCCCTTGTCAGTTTTCGATTCTTTGCCCGATCCTCCCCATCATAAAAATCATAACCTCCCCATCGTAAAAGCCCAGAAGGAGAGGAGCAGAGCCAGGTGCAAAGGATTGAAAAGTAGGATAAGAGGTGTTTATGGATCATAAACGGGCATGGCTGCCGTCTTCGGCCTTTCAGTCAGGACAATGGACACGAGAACCAGTATAGCAGGACTGGCCTCAGGCAAGGGAGGCAGCTTGATTCTGCCTAGTCATGCAGCGTCAGCCTTTCTCGGGGCTCGAGCTTACGTATCCTTAACAAGGTGATTCTGCCGGGGTCATCGCCCGTTCATTGACTATGTGAGGGCAAGAAACAAAATGGATGCCGTAACTAAAAATGGATGCCGTGACTTAACAACAGAATGCCTTATTTCTCAGTGAATTCATGCTAGTTGCGCAGCGAAAACACTGTCATGCATATAATGGATCATTTACGGTTCATTGGTACCAAAATCGTGTCAGTACTACGATACCGAATACACGGGTTCGGATCGCTACAGAACCTCAGATCGCTACAGAACCTCAGACCATTTGTTCAATATACAAAAGAAACTGTTATGCACATCCTGATGTCATCAGATTCATTATTTCCCACCTAAATATGGGTTTAATTCTGATCATCAAAGCAAATGTTTGCTGGAAATACTCCAAAACCTGTTGATAGAAGAGTTTCAATGTCCACAATTTCCGGAACCAGAACAATCTGATATGAATGGTCTACTTATTGTGCTAAAAAATTGCCCGCATCATGTTAAATCGATGTGTTTTCTAGAATATCACCTAATTTTTAGATGTTTTCTTCCACTTTTTTAAAGTGCTGCAAGTGAATTTCCGTTTCTTAGTGGTTTCACTATGCAGCATCATAGTTGCAGCAGTGCATGTAATATAAAACCAATGGCATAATGTTTCAAGGTGGGTGTTGCAAAAAAATCTGAGTTTATTTGCACACTGACTCCTTTCTAACTGCAACTGTTTTTTGCGCTGTGACTGTAATACTAATTATTAGTATAGCTAAGGGGCTGTCTCTATATGTCTAGGAACCTGGTCACATACTACATCCAAATAAGCACTGAAACACTAGAGTAGTTCACTCACTTTTTCTGTGAGGTATGGTACATTGCGCCCTATAAGTGCATTGCTCACCACAATTTAGAAAGCATAAAAGCACGAACACATGGTGGACACCGATCAAGATTCAAAGCAATGAAAAGCAATTAATTCCATACATTTGCTCACATAATTTACAGTTAAAACAAATCATAGGAAAATCTTAAATTCACGGTAAATCTGTACAGGAAGTGACATCATTGGCTTTAGGCCAAAACTGACTTTAAAAGAAGAAGCTAAGCAAGAGAGCTTATTTCCACCAACCATCTACACAGGAAGTGACACCGATGGATATCCCATCATCAATCTGCACAGAAAGTGACATCACTGGATTTCCCATCAGTCATCTGCACAGAAAATGACATCACTCCTCCCCCTCAGAACCTGGCAGCCCGCCTTATTTGTGACCTTCCATCTGGGACTCCCTCAGCTCCCCTTCTCTGCTTCTTGCAATGGCTTCCTGTCCGGCAGGAAACTATTTTTATAATCTGTTACCTCGCTTATAAAAACCTGACAGGAAAATGTCCCAGCTGTCGAACTTTGAAGCTCTCTCACTAATCACCACTCCAGACTTCTTAGATCCAGTGACAAATCCCTGCTAACTGTTCCACAGGTCAGAAGTACCGCTTTGGGAGCAGGTCATTTCCTTACCAAGCCCCTCACTATTGGAACGAATTACCCCTGCACATTTGAACATGTTTCGACTACTCTATTTTAAGGAAAAGACTGAAAACATTATTGTCTCAATTAGCTGTTTACCCTTGCCTACAACTCGCTGTTGTGCTGAGATATCCCTTCTGGGGTGACTTGTGTGAATTTTAAATTAGTATACCTAACTAACACCCCTGTATCCCTCTGTGCACTCAACCCCAGCTTTCACTACACACGCTGCCACCTCATTGCACCACACAACAACGAGGGAGCATTCTCCTGTGCGTTCTGCACATTTTTATCTAAACCTAATACTCACTGGACGCGCACTGACAGAGACCAAAACCCTACTTCCCCGCACACACAGAGTCCCCCAATCACTCACACTCTGCATTTGCATGCATGCTCTTCAATACCCACTTACTCCACACAGATCTGGGGCCTGCTGTATGACAATGCCCTGGACCAACCTTTCCTCATAGAAACCTGGCTGAACCATTCTTTGGAACCTGGCATCTCCAGAGCCATCCCTCGCCTCATAAGACAGACTTCACATACTCAGAGTCAGAATTGCCATCATCCACAATGCCACCATCTGCTTTAACGCTTCCACAGCTACGTCATCCTCCATCATAGAACACCTGTTGTTGAAGCTCCATGTCACATCTAACTTCACCCTCAGTGGCATTCTCATCTACAGACCACCGGATCACGCACCGGCTTGACTGACTTCTTAACTGCACCACTTGCCCTCGATGCTGGCAATTACATCAGCTTCAGAAACCTGATATTCCATCTGGAACTTCAACTGCAACTCAAAAGCATTCATCAAAGGCCGTTGAAGCCTGGGCCTTACCCAACAACTAAAGGGACCTAGCCACATTGCAGGACACCTCTTGGACGCTATTTTCACCACCTTCGACAATATTAGAGTCATGGAACCCAAACACCTGGGCAGACCACATCTTCATCACGTTTAGCACCCCCTCCCAGTCCAATGCAAATGCACCACCACCAGACCAGCCCACAGAAACTGGGACAGCATCACTGACAAGAAATGGACCAATGCTCTCAACACCCACTGACTCAAACACAGCAACAGCCTCCATCAAGCCATCAAAAATTTCAACAGTTGCATCACCACCTGCGCCAACTCCCTGCCCCCCCCAAAACACCGTAATACAGCAATATCTAGACCCCACGCTAGTTGGTAAACAGAGGAACTCAGACTGATCAAACATTAGTGCAAACAACTGGAGTGCAAATGGAGAATAAACCATGGACAATATAGACAGGAGGGCACTCAAATCTGCCCTAGATGCTAGCACGAAATGACCCAGGCCACAAATGGCACCACTCAGTGTACTGCATCAATGCCAGCAGCAAGTAAATCTTCACCATTGGCCATCTACCAATCAATTGCCCCCACACAGGACCTCTGTAATAATCTCTCTCAATTCTTCAGCAACCAAATCACTGCCATTTACCCGCAAATGGATTAAAAGAAAACACACCAAACACATCTCAATTGTATCAAAAGAACCAATTCCAATTCTAACCACATGGCCCATCATCACCTCAGAAGAAACCATCAGCCACCATGAAGTCCATTCGCTCAGGGGCCCCATCATATCCCTGTCCCAACACACGTGCTCCAGAGAATTGCAACTCAAGAGTGCCATGCTCTGACAAATTCTGAAGGTAGTCACTTCTTCTGCAACCTTCCTAGACACTTGAAAACACTCAACTGTCCGCCTGAAGAAATCCAGTGCGTACTCGCCAAGTACAGGCCAAACTTCCTGCAACCATTCCCAGCCAAGGTCTTAAAGGAAATCATTAGCAGATGCCTCCTCCTCAGAACCACTCAATCTAGTTTAAGATCTGACCAAATCACGGAAACTGTGATCATCGCTGCCACGGATGACACCCATATGACTCTGGACAGGGTAGATACAGTGATCCTCCTCCTCTTGGACCTCTCTGCGGTGTCTGACATGGTTTCCCACACCATCCTCATCCAACGCCTACAGGACATCAGAATCCAAGAACATGCTCTCCGATGTATTTGCTCCATCCTGATTGCAAAGACCCAGTTGGTCAGCCTGGACCGTTCACCCCTAATGCCTGTGATCTTATCTGTGGTGTTACACAAGGATCCTCCCTGGGCCCAACCGCCTCTCATGATATAAACATCCTCTTCTATGCTAAATTAAAGACATGCAACTCATTCTCTCCTCACAGAGAAGAAGCCAGTAATAGGATGAAGTTCAATAACTGCATGACTGAAATCACCCACTGTATGAAGACCAACTGACTAAATTTGAACACCGACAAGATGGAAATATGACCTTCGGGAAACGTATTACAATATGGAACACCACCTGGTGGCCAACTGAACTAAGACACCTACCCCCAAAACCATGGACTGCCTGTATCAATGCTTCCATACCCTGAAGATGCTGAGTAAGATTTTCAATGGCTCCCAATCAGCTCACAAAAAAATTTCAACCATGCCCAACCAACCTAGACTATGGAACGTCTATGCCAGAATCAACAAATATTCACCAGAAGGTTGCACACTATTCAGAACTTGGCAGCCAGAATCACTCTCAACCTCCCATGCAACAGTCATATTACACCCCACCTAAAGGACCTCCACTGGCTTATCATAGACAAATGTACACAATTCACATTCCTCACTTACACTTTCGGGACACCACATAACACTAGCCCTGGCATACCTCAACAATTGCATCTGCTTTCACAAACCTTCAGACACCTCCTCACATCTTACACATACGGAAAACCCAATACGGTGGTCAAGCCTTCTCCTACATCGCTCTTAAAGCATGGAATGACCTGACACTAAACATAAGTACCTCTTTGTTACTTCTTGAATTCCACAAGAAGTTGAAGACCTGGCTTTTCGAGTAAGGACATAATTTTGGCTAGGCTAACACGTGCTCAGCGCCAGGATACCCTTCCAGATTATAGTGCACTCTACAAATCTTCATAATAAGAGAGTGCTCAGAAAGTGATAAGTGAAAATGGTGCAGTGCTTGTGAATTTTCAAATGTGCAAAGCAGTGTAGAATAATAACAATATGGCACATTGTTGGGATAAACAATGGCTGCATAAACTTTATTAATAGATGGGATGTGAGATATATTACCTCAACTTTCCTTATTGGAATGAAACACATAAACAGTCCAAAGTGGTTATATTTCATTGCTAGAACAAAGACCATGCCATCTCCATACGGACAAGCTTTAATGGAAGTGTCAGTGGAGCATACCTTCAATGAAAGAAGCACACCAATTATTTGCAAGGGATCCCTGGTAGGATCAATTAACGAAGACTATCTGGTCGTGGGTTGTTGCCGTATCCCAGAAAGAAAAAGACACACAATTGATGGACGGGATGCAGAACAAATCAAAACATTCACCTCTAGTCAAGAGATCTGGGTTAAATCCATCATTCATTTGCTCACCATGCCACCCCAGTTTCGACCTGGCCATATGAAAATCAGTCTTTACCCTGAGCCTCATGGGAACAGTCCAGCCTGAACTGCCAAGCCAGTTCCACACTGGACCGCAAAAAAGCATCCTACGACCGGTTTCAGGGTTTCACCCCTCATCAGCCAGGATAGCTTGAATTCAGTGGCACAGTGAGCACGGGACCCAGGTCTCGGCATACCCGGCGCACTTAGGGCGTGAAAGCAGAAAATACACAATTGATGGACGGAATGCAGAACAAATCAAAACATTCACCCCCAGTCAAGAGATCTGGGTTAAATCAATCATTCTTTTGCTCACCATGCCACCCCAGTTTAGACCTGGCCATACACAAATCAGTGTTGACCCTGTGCCTCATGGGAACAGTCCATCCCGAACTGCCAATCTAGGTCCTTGCTGTACCAGAGACAAGCATCCTAGGACCGGTTTCGGGGTTTCACCCCTCATCAGTCAGTATAGCTTGAATCCAGTGGCACAGTGAGCACTGGACCCACGTCTGGGTATACCCGGCGCACTTAGAGCGAGAACGCAAAATACAAACAATTTATGGACGGAATGCAGAACAAATCAAAACATTCACCCCCTGTCGAGAGATCTGGGTTAAATCCATCATTCTTTTGCTCACCATGCCACCCCAGTTTAGACCTGGCCATATGTAAATCAGTCTTGTGCCTCATGGGAACAGTCCAGCCCAAACTGCCAAGCCAGGTCTTCGCTGGACCGGAAACAAGCATTCTAGGACCTGTTTCGAGGTTTCACCCCTCATCAGCCAGAATAGATTGAATCCACTGGCACAGTGTGCACGGGACCCACGTCTGGGCATACCCAGTGCACTTGGTGTGAGAAAGCAAAAGACACACAATTGATGGGTGAAATGCAGAATAAATTAAAACATTCACACCCACTCAAGAAATCTGGGTTAAATCCATCATTCTTTTGCTCACCATGCCACCCCAGTTTAGACTTGGCCATATGCAAATCAGTCTTGACCTTGTGCCTCATGGGAACAGTCCAGCCCGAACTGCCAAGCCAAGTCCTCGCTGGACCGGAAGCAAGCATCCTAGACCAGTTTCGGGGTTTCACTCATCATCAGCCAGGATAGCTTGAATCTAGTGGCACAGTGAGCATGAAACCCACGTCTGGGCATACCCGGCGCACTTAGGACGAGAAAGCAAAATACACACAATTGATGGACGGAATGCAGGACAAATCAAAACATTCACCCCCAGTCAAGAGATCTGGGTTTAATCCATCATTCTTTTGCTCAACATGCCACCCCAGTTTAGACCTGGCAATATGCAAATCAGTCTTGACCCTGTGCATCATGGGAACAGTCCAGCCCAAACTGTCAAGCCAGGTCCTCGCTGGATTGGAAACAAGCATTCTAGGACCTGTTTCGGTGTTTCACCCCTCATAAGCCAGGATAGCTTGAATCCAGTGGCACAGTGAGCACTGGACCCACGTCTGGGCATACCCGATGCACTTAGGGCAAGAAAGCAAAAGACACACAATTGATGGAATGCAGAACAAATCAAAACATTCACCCCCCAGTCAAGAGATCTGGGTTAAATCCATAATTCTTTTGCTCACCATGCCACCCCAGTTTAGAACTGGCAATATGCAAATCAGCCTTGACCCTGTGCCTCATGGGAACCGTCCAGCCCCTTGCTCACTTTGCCACTGGATTGAAGCTAGCCTGTCTGATGAAGGATGTTACCCAGAAACCAGTCCCAGGATGCTTCTTTATGGTTCAGGTAAGACCTGGCTTGGCAGTTCAGGCTTGACTGTTCCCATGAGGCACAGGGTCAAGACTGATTTGCATATAGCTGGGTCTGAACTGAGGAGGCGAAGTGAGCTAAAAAATTGTGATGGATCCAACCCAGCTCTGTGACTGGGGTGAGCGTCTGAAAGCATTTCATTATATGCTTTTTTTGTTCTTGTAGATTTGTACTAATCAATACCCAGCACTTTTTAGCACCTAGCACTTTAGGGCCTACTCTTTGCACATTGCTGCATTCGGTATACATTAAGCACTTTACTTGGGGGTTTTAATGAGAAGAAATTGACAATTATTCAAAGTTTAGTATGCATGATGATAAATAGGACTCAAGGCATGGCTTATAAGGCTGCATTTATGCATTTCTTGAGATAATCGTGAAGTAAGTTGGCTATCAATAGGAACAGTTAAGCAGCATTCATGCTGGTATCTTAATCAAATGAATAAGAATGATATCTGGAAACTATTGTGGTTTTAAATCAATATCTATTTATTTATATATTTATATGTATTTATATATTTATTTATGCCCAATGGAAACGTTGGCATTTGCACAGACATAAGATGCACAAAATGTTCAAAGAACGAAAGTTTTTTTTATTTGCCTTCAATAATTTTGAGTCTCAAATGAAATAAGCATGTAAATGTATATACCATATTGTATTTTAGTAATGAGGTGGACTTTTTTGTATAAGAATGGCAGCTGACATTACAAATTAGTTCACAATAATGGGATTTCTGATGATACCTATGAATAAGAATAGTGTGTTTTTTTAAGGTGTATGTTGTGATGATGTATTGTTTTTTATGTCTTTTATGATTTTAACAAATCGAATAAAGAGTATTTGACTGACTGACTGAAGAATAGTCTTTCTTCCATGTTTGGGGTCATGTGATATATGAATGAAAAAATCATTTAAATTATCTCACCTTACTGCATTTCTGCATGTGAACAAGGCCGTTTCACTGGCCGAAATGAGTCATGACTGAAATAATGATGAGAGCAAAATAAATCTTTATCGTACAAGCAAGAGGAGTTTGTGCATTCTTCATCGCCGTCTTGGAGGTTACCTACACATCCATCCAAACATGCATACATACTCCAGTCCTTACAACAGTAGGAAAAGTGTTTGATTGAGGAGGAGTAAAATGTACTATTTCCACTCCAGTCAGTGCAACAGTAGGAGAAGTGTTGGATTGCAGAGGGGTGTTATTTACTTTTCCCACCCCAGTCAGTGCAACCGTAGGGAAAGTATAGGGTTGCAGAGGGGTAAAATGTCCTATTACCACTGCAGTCAGTGAAACAGTAGGGAAAGTGTTGGTTTACGGAGGGATAAAATTTACTATTCACACTTCAGTCAGTGCAACAGTTGGAAAAGTGTTGGTTTGCGGAGGAGTAAATTTACTATTCCCACTCTAGTCAGTGTAAACAGTATGGAAAGTGCTGGATTGCAGAAGGGTAACATTAACTATTCCCAATGCACTCTGTGCAACACTACACACACTGTAGTTCACTTGAAAAAATTTAATATTTTGAAAACGATATTAAATAAAACAAAATATATAAATATTTTAAATACATTTGTTTAAAAATAAAATAAAAAAATTAAATATGTATTGCTATGTGCATTACCTACTGCAAATTAATTCAAATAATATTATAATTTAAATACCAAACTATTTTTTCAAAATAATAGCAACAAATAATTGCAATGTTATTTAAAATGAAAAAGCACAACGCAATTAACACATAACATAATAAATAAGACAATATTATTGAAAATATTTAACTATTTTTACATTTGTTATTACTTAAGTAATTTCTTAACCCATACCTATCAAACCTACACAAAAGACACTTAAAATATATTTTGAAATTATAATACTTCCATATTTTACATAATTATCAGTTACAATATTAATAATAATTACTTAATAGTAAAATGATTATATTTAATTACCTTCCTCCCCTTTATCCTTACAAAGCCAACAACCTGCACCTAATATATATAATAAAAATGTTAATTACATAATTTTTATAATTCATTATCAATTAAACAGTTAATAAAAATTAACTAATATCAAAATAATTGTATTTAATTTACTTCCCACCCTTTACCCCTACAAAAACAACAACTCAATCTAATATATAAGTTAAACAATATTTAATTTCATAATTTATATAATGTATTATTAATCAAATAATTACCATAAATTAACATGAATTATTAGTTATTAGAATTAATTTATTGCACACCCTTTACCCATACAAAAAAAGAACCCATACCTAAAGAATACAGAAAAAATATATTTATTACACAACTTACATATTTAATTATCAAGTAAATAATTAATCAAAGTAATAAATAATGATTAATTAATTTTAATTAATTTAATTCCCACCCTATGCACCTACAAAACCAACAACCGGAACCTAAAACATAAATTGAAAACAAATTATTATAGATTTAACATAAAATATATAATAATAATTATTAATTAATTATAATTAACCTACTCCCCACCCTGTACTCCTATAAACCCCATAACCCGCTACAGTACTAAAAATGAAAAAAACGAGTACATACATTTTTAAAACTACTAAAAATGCACAAACTATATTGAAAAACATTAACAATATTTATGCAAACAATTTATAACATATACAATTAAAATATATAATAACACATAAAAATAATCAAAAATTAGTATTAATAACAACAATATTTTTGTAAATGATATTAACAACACAGATATTTTTAACATCATTATTAAAAACATAGATATTTTTGTAAACCATATTAGAATTTTCTATATTTTAAAATCAATATTACTTATCTTAAAATCAATATTCTTGTTAAAGATATTCTTGCACACAATATTTCTGTATCACGATATTTCCAAATCGATATTTATGTAGCTCAGCTAACTATAACTGCTGAATTTCATTGGTTTTGTACGAGTGAAGCCTGAGCCTTACTATAATGTCTATGTAACCTTTGTTTTTTTCAGTAAATTATTAACGTTTATTCCATTTCCTAACTATAACGTATTTCTGTGAATTTCTAAGGTTGTTTAAATGCTAATCCCTAACTATAATGTCCCTGTAACCTTTGTATTTTTTCAGTGAATTTCTATGTTTTTTTAAGTAGTAGCCACATTTGCAAATAGGTGGGAAAGGGGGTGGGCCTTTAACCAGCTCCCAGGCATTTCACTGTGTAGGACTTACAGGAGGTACCAGGAGGGCTTCTTGTCCCCCAGGGTCCCTCAGAAATAACAATAAAGTGGACTTCCTCCCCCAACCAGTAATGCAACAGGAGGCGCATTTATAGTGTGGTGGAAAAAAGAGGCATGGCCTCGAAGACCTTTTAGCAATCCCGCTGCACTGCTATGGCAGGAAGTGGTGGTAGGAAATGAGGAACTAGTTTGTGGCCTCAGCCTAGGCCCAGGTGTAGTTTTATGTGTCAAGTCAAATATACTGTATCATGTTAATTGAAACCATGAAACTTGCACGTGAATAAAATACTATACTAAAAGCATTTGTAAAATACATTAAAAAAAAGATAAAAGGCAGACATAAATTTATGGTAAAACATCACATAAGACATCTGTTTCTACATCTAAAAGCTCCTGCCAAGAATCTAGCAACATTAAAACAGATTGAGCGGTTCCACAGCATATAAAGATAAATCAAGGCCAGTCATATTTGGAGAAAACCATTTTCTTTTAACATATGTAGTATATATTAAGCCTGGGCAAAGCACTACGCTACGCTCGCGTAGTTTGCGAAGTTCGCGCTACTTCGCACTACGCAAACTGCACGTAGCACAGTGCGAACACGCGTAGCGTAGTGTTGCGTAGTGCTGCGGTCATTTTTTGCTTGCTCGCGGTCCTCAACGTCAAGTTGGCGACCGCGAGCAAGCAAAATGACATCCCGGCGAGACTTTTTCCTTGTTCGCGATCAGCAACTTCAAGTTGGCGATCGCGAGCATGGAAAATAAACCTCCCGGCGAGATTCCCAACGCGAGGAGGTCAGGTTTCTCATTGCGAGTGGTCGCGTATGCTCGCGACCGCTCGCGATGAGAAACTACCAGTTCGCGTTGAGAAAGCTGAAGCTCGAGTAAAAATCTACTCGAGCAGCAGAAAACTACAGCTCGCACTGTGCAAGATGCCATTTTCAATGATTGCACAGAGCCGGTTGCTTGTCCGCACTGTGCAATCATTGAAAACGACATCTGGCACAGTGGGAACAAGGTACTACACAGTTCGCGAAGTGCTACGCGTAGCTCGCGTAGTGCGAACTTCACTTTGCGTAGCTTCGCGAAGTGCTACTTTGCGAACTACGCCCAGCCCTAGTATATATCCATGTCGTAGTGAGCAATAGTGATCACAAAACATCACAAATTGCATGGTATCTTGGGGCAAAAATTTTAACCAGAGTCTTCCACTTTGTGCCTCCCCTGGGGTTCTGCATATAACCAGTGCAAAAGATTGAGTCTGAATCTTATTAAAAGAAAGCGATGTTGAGTTATTATGACCTTCGTCAAGTAGAGCTCTACTGCAGCACACGATTTTAACAGAATATACACCCTTAATGAGGGCTTGGAGAGCTCTCTGGTTTCTTTGTCGGTAAGCACTACCAGGAGAAAATGGGGGCCCAGGTTCACACCAGAACATGGGCTTCTGTTGGAATTCTCAAAGGCATATTATCAAGCCCATTATCGCCGCTTTAGCAGCAGTTTCCTGTCGCTAAAGCGGCGATAATTTTAACGCAGTTCTTGATAATATGCCCCATGTTTCTTAATCCAGGGCAGATCTTTCCTGCTTATACCTTCTGGATGCCCAAATAGGTCAGAGCAACTCAATTTCTCCATTAAGATCTTACTATGATGAAGCCAGAGAATAGCATTGCCCTTCTCCAGGAGAAGACAATCTTTATTGATTGCCTGGTTGAAACCCATCTCCGCACTGGACCAGATCCTAATCCATCTTGTCAAAGGCAAAGATCTTCATGGGATATAAAGGTAGCTTCGGATTGCGGTATCAACAGCAACTTTCTTAAATATGTATTTCACACTATCTGTAACTCTGTAACATCCTTCTAACCTCATATGTCACTTCTGCAGCTGGCTGTAAAAATACAGTTACATAGGAATACTTTAATCAATGCCTGTACAGGTTTGGCCCCCCAATTTTTTTGCAAAGTCAAACACTGCTGCTACTGCTTTAGGCATTGTATTCCTTTAGCCTATCTTTGTGCGGCTCACAAACCCCTCTCATCAAAGAGGACTTCTAATTAGGGGAAGATAGATACCCTAGTTAGTTCTATTCCTTCTCCAAAACATTTCCTTTGGTATTTGTTTCTGGGTCCTAAGATGGTTGTATGCGATTTTGAATAATTAGTTTTCATGTCTAAGGAGGTCATAAACCCTATGAAGGAATTGAGAAGTTGCTGAAGACCCACTATCGTTCTTTCTAGAATTACTGTATCACCAGCATATGTAAGCACAGTAGTAAGCTGGGGCCCGACCCGGGGAATATCTTTACATTCCATGCATAAGGTTGGGCCTAGATTATTAATATACAGTGTGAATAAGAGGGGATGTATAATACAGCCTTGTCTTACTTCCCTATCTATTATTGGGGAAGACAAGGATCCAGTCCGATCATACCTCACTTCTGCAGAGAGTTCCCGATGGAGTTCATGGAGAAAATTAACAATATTACAGTCCATTCCCAAGTTAATAATTAAAGGCCATAGTTTTGATCTATTGACTCAATCAAATACCAGTGATAGTTGCATGAACACAAGATGTAGCATGCCCCTCTTAGCTACTGTGTCCTTTCAATATCCAGGTTGAGGCACTACCCATATTGAAGACTGGAGATTACATTATTTTGGTCCAAACAAACAGATATTCTATAAAGAATCACTCTCCCCATGACCTTAGCTGTGGATTCTATAAGGGAAATTGGTCTATAGCAACACAGGTCCTATCGCTCCCCTTTCTTAAAACTGGGAGAATGACTGACATCTACTAAGACGCGGGTGGACTAGTCTCCAGGTGGTGTTAAATACATGAGTTAAGATTGTAACCCAGATTGAGGGGTTCAGTTTATGTAAATCTGCTGAGACCCCATCGGGTCCTGGCGCCTTATTCTTGTACAAGGTTGAAATGGAATCTGTCACCTCCTAAGTAAAGATAGAAGTAGAGTCACCTCTAGATAGCTTCAGAACCGTGTTCAGTTGCCCCAACTCAGGCTCCTTCCCCATCCCAATTCCATATTCCCAGCCCTGTTCCAAGTATACTCACTCCTTTGCACACACCCACTCCAACGCACACAAGCAGCATGCACACACAAACATACACACACGATAACACACACACACACACACACTCAAACACATCAAAAACACAGGCACAAACCCAAAGGACATATGGACACAACAACCACTGCCACCACTACCACCAGACTCAAACCCACTGTCACCACCACCAGCAGACCCACAGACAACACCTCATTACCACACCCACCAACAGCACACCAACAGACACCACCACCACACCCACATGCACCACCACACCCACAGACACTATACCCACCACCACACCCACATGTGCCACCACAACCACACCCAGCACCTCAACAGCTCACTCATCTAACACACACATACTTTTGAAACAACACCCACAAAACATAAATGCCCACACTAACCAGAACAACATACACCTAGGAAGAAACACATACCTAAATGTACATGACATACACCAGACCCACACACAACTGCAACCTCAACAGACACACGCACATCACCCACTGTCAATCTCTCTACCTTCCAAACCCAACCCACTCCTGACGATCCTCCTCATTTTCCACGTAAAGATTATGTATTTGCCTTTGCACCAAAATCTCTTCCAACCCCCATCCCAATCTTCCCGAATGCCAAGCCACCCCTTCCAAAACTAAAGCCACCCCAACTATAGCCAGAACCATTACTCCGAAAGCCAAAACTACCCTTTTCAAATCCAATTCTACCCCTTCGAAACCAAGAACCACCCCTTCCAGATCCAAGACCACACTTCCAAACCTCCCCAGAAAGATCATTAAGGTGCCTGCTCTGTGCCCACAAGATGCCCCTTCCTGAAGAAGTACCCCTTGGCAGTTATTTAGGAGGCAAGCTTAGTGTTACAACATGACAGTGCACTGAACATCCTGAACTATTAGTCAGGCATTTAGTTTGCATATTTATTTGAGAGATGTATCTCTTTGGTGTAATAAACCAGAATTTTGATTTCGTCAATTTTTTCCTTGCCAATTGTTTGATTCCTAGCAATGTTTCTGACTAAAAAAATGTACGCAGTTTTATTTACAATTATGGCATGAAAAACAAAATGTTTTATGTTTACTTTGTTAAGTGCATACACTGGTTAAAATAGTATGTGATGGTCATTTGTATTTAGGTGCATCCATTCATCATGATAATGGACACTTGCACCAACAAATAGATGTTTGAAATTATTTTTGGAAGCGTTATTATAGGTGTGTTTATTTCACCTCGATAATTTAATAAAATGAACACATGCATTACACCTTACAAAAAATTGTGACTATTGAATTTGCATACAATACAGGACTTGAACTGGACAAGGGGAAATGTTACATGAATGAATATGTTGAATTGATTCAAATGTGGGACTGACATTGATTTTAGAGGTCATTAATAAAGTAAATGTTACACCTTGTGTGGGGCAATTTCTACATCATGTTACATTGCACTTATCTCAATGATATGTAATGCAAATGTTTTTAATTTACCAATTTTCAAAATGCATTTATACACACCTGCAAGGAGTATTTTTGATTTGTTTATTGAAATCCAATTTTTGTGGAAATGTCAATTTTTTTAAGGCAGCTTGCACCAAATTTGGAAATAAAATGTGATCATACAGCTGTGTTTCGTTAATTTTCTTATATGTCAAAATTACACACATATGCATTGCACATTGATATGCTATTGATTGTAAGAGCGATTTCAAAATGCACGAGTCCAGTGCAAATGTTAACAGACAAGTCAAAAGGTAACAGGTAAAACTGGTGCTTAACGCCGATTCTGACTACGAAGGTGTTGATTTTGTTCATCATCAAGCAGCAGCGGGAGGACTTGGAAGATCGGGTCCATGGCGTAAAAGGAAGTGTGACAGTGAGAAAAGGTGAGTTTCTGTCTTCTATCCCTTTCAAACCGCCAACTCAGGTGTGGAGATTTTACAGCGACAGTCACACTGGCAGGAAGGCACATCATGATTGGCCAGGTGGACAAACTGGCTGTTCTCTGTCAGACAGCCGCTTTTGCCGAAGGCGCCACCGACGCGTGTAAACATACCTGGCAGAGTCAGCGGTACTCGGATGGTCTTTTACCCGTAAAACGCCCACATGTAAATAGAGCAGGAGGACCTCCTAGTAGTCAGATGGGGAATTCATCAAAAAAGTGATGGTGGGACCACTACCACCAAGATCTAAATCAAGCCCTTAATATTTTGTTAGAGGAGGCAATTGCAGGGTGAATTTGAAGATGTTAGTGAGGTCAGTGCTGTAATGTTTCGAATTTATTTTGATAATAAAAACAGGCTATATTTGTTATCTTTTCTATAGTACAATGTATGAGAAGACGTGGAAGTGAGTTCATGTATTATTTAAGCTTTAAATTGCACCTTACTTATACCGTCAACTTTTTTGTAGTTTTGGATACGTTGTTGAAAATGACTTGGCAAGGGGCGAATTTGTGTACAGTGCATGTGGCTTTGAGGGAAAAGTCTTCAGGGTAGTTGTAGAAGGGCAATTATTGTCTAGTTCCATTCATTCACCTAGACTACCTCAGCCAATCAATATTATTATGAAGCTTAGATGAGCTTCCTATAAATCATGCACCTAATGGTCCTATTGATATGTCAATCATAGATGCAATGTAATCTGACAGCCTGTGACACATACACAAATATCTGCCAATCAGTCAATCTGTGCCTGAAACCATGCTGTAATATATACTTGTTTTTTAAGAATGTGGGCGTCTTTCCCAAGAATATGTTCATGCCTTAGTCTTCAGAAGAACAAAGACAATCAAAGACACTGATGGGCCTTTCCTGGTCCTGCCAGTTTACTGGTGCGTGGTTCCTTGAAACACATTTTTCTCATAAAAAATTCTGCAAGCATGAAACAGAGCATAAGATATGTTAGCATCTTCATTTGTCTGTCAGGGCCTTAGATGTGAGAGTGATTAAAGCGATGCACCCTGCGCTTTATGAAATATTGATCTCCTGACACGCAAAACATACAAAGACAACTCAATTATGAGAAAGAGCGCAGAACCAGGGGAGCAAGCTACACATTCGTATTCAAAGCGTACTTGGGCTGCTGTGATGTACTTGAAAGACATCTATAACACATGACATTCATCTTAGTACATGTTCGATAATCTATTCAGGGAGACGTTCTCTGGGGAATCGCTTCATTGAAAATGTGAGACCTTGTAAACTCCTCACCGTTTCATACAAGTGATTCTTCAGCGCAACATTTAATTATGCGTCCTCTATGAAATAAATAGCCCATTCATGCCCCCCTATCTTTGAGACAGTCACATTTGTGACTGAACTTATCACCGGTCTTACAGACCGATAGGCTCTGTGGTTAAATACGTTTTTTATCTTACTAACTATGCGGAAAGCGCATGAATTGCATTAGTTTGTGACGGAATGATATTTTGCAATGTCACTAGAACAGGTGATCAATAAAGGCTCAATATAATCCGAATGCCACTGCACTACAGCGTGTTTCTGAAAACACCATGTGGGAGACATATATTATCTCTCTGAAAAACAAAACGACTCAGGATGTTGATTTTTTTTGTCAGTTTACCTTTGTGAATCGGGCCTGATGTATTTACTAAATTGTAAATATTATTTGATTATTTTTGAAAATTTGAATACAATTGTACACTTGATTTTTATGGATGTTCAAAACCTTATATAGTTATTGTAAGGCATTGGACTATTGTTTGGTGGGTGACTGTCCACATCAAGGAATAATCTTAATCACAACCCTTGTCAGAGTAAACCCTCCAAGGGATTACAGTTACGTGAGCTCAACCCACTGGCATCCATGGCACAGAGCATACAGGCTTAATTTAGGGCAATGTGTTTGGCGTACACAAATTTGAAAAGAATAATAAAGTCAAAATGCCAAACAATAAAAATCCCAGACAAATGATACAAATAGAGGACATTTAATAAACAAAATGATGTCAAAATGACAAAAATTAATAAAGGGAACCAGAGATATGAATGTTTGAATATTTTAGAAGAAATAAAGCAAAAAAGGGTTAACTGATAGTCTATGGTTTTGGTAGACCAGGACCTTGGTACAATTTCAGGCAGACTGCAATGGTGCTAGTGTCAAATACGCCAGTTAGGTTAGCAGTGGTCAACGATTATACCTTCTGGCTTAGGGCTGTATTTATAAGCTGGTGCTATGTCTATTCCATCGCAATAGCGACGGAGTATACCTACCACCAACATGAAGGTCTACCTGCCTGACTTAAATACTCGTGGACCTTCGGTTTGGCTATGGTGGGGCCTACTCCATCAACATCATAGCCGAATTCCCCAAACAGGATGGGATGACATGTAGCCATGTAGACATGTATCAGGGCGGTCAGGGACAGTAAATTAGAAAAAATACCTCCCTTGCAATGGGAGGTGACTCCAATGGCAAGGAGAGCATGATTTTTGTTTTATTTTCAAAAAGAAAATCCTGTTTCAGGATTTTGTTTTTAATCTTATTTTTTTTAAAATATTAAAAAATATTAAATATTAAAATAATTGGTTCAGGGTTGTGTCATGCTGATGCAGCCCTGCACCAAATAGCACTTTGCATTGACAGATACTGCCCGTGTCAACCGTTCCTGCCAATGCTTTATGAATAACCACCTGCTTGTCGGTCATCTATTAATTTTGTGGGTGGCCCCTCCACTATGGGGAGAGAGGTATTTATTCCGTGCCCATGGCGAAATGGCAGGCACTCCACCAAGATATAAATTAGGCCCTTCATCTTTAATTCCCAACTTTGCAGGGTTTCTGGGACACCTCATCTGGGGCACGTTGATGGATCACAGGACCTTAGGGACAGCACCTAGTTCCAAGGATCACTCCACCGGAGGTCACCAGCCAGGATCAGTCTAGATCCAGGGGCAAATAGTCAGCTGGTCACTCCCCAAAATGGATACGTGTATCATGTTGTGTCACAGGAGCCACAGAGGAGGTCCGCCAACTGACCCTTGGAGTCCACTTATTTGTCCTGGGTATAGGGAGAGTAGGTCCAGTCCTTCAGGGCTCCTCTCAAGTTACAGACTAGATGAAGGTCCAGTCCTCCTTTGTCTCATCTGTTCTTCCACAGGTCCAGAAATTGTTCTGAAGAGGGTGCCTGGTGAGCCATATTTATGTCTGCAAGCAGCTAATGAATGGGGTGTTTCCTGGCTCCCCCTAACCAATGGGGTAAAAGTACCCTTGGATAACCCTCACCACCTTTAAGGCAGATTCTGTTTACCTTATTACAAACAGCCACAAAATGCCATATATCAGCGCATCTTGAAAATGCTAAAACTTGAAACTTGGGCCCCAAGGGCAGGATGTGTGGGGGGGAGAGTTCTACACTCTACAGTAATCCTGATGCCCTCTCACAACTCACACTAAAATCCAGTTTTAAATAGGCACTGTACCAATAACAAAACCAGTGATAGAAATCTGGTAGGACAAAAGAAGTGCCCTCAAAAGTGACAGTGATTTTCAAGATTTGTCTTGGCATTATCTTCTCTTCCTTTGAAGTGTACCCAAAGCATTACATTTGGCTCAACCTACCTGATAAGCTGGATTCAACAGTGTGGTGTCACAGGATGCCGTAATGGCCACTTGACTTTGGAGCTCCACAGCGAGTCAGACCCCAGGCGACAGCAGCGGCATTCAAGGCATGGCGGGGGCTTGCTAACCTACTCCCCCACCCTCCCCACAACTCCATATGGCCAGCTTCATCATCCCGGCAGCGGATGCCACCACCTGCCTGCCCTGATCCTGCCATCTCTGCGTGCGACTGCTGGGACTGCAGGCAGGAGTGAGGCCTCAATCCCCAGCACTGCAGTCTCACCCCTTCCGCTGGAGTGGCTTGTAGCTGATAGCGGCCCTGCCCTCCAGGATATTCCCAGCCGGAGGTGACCTGCTGGGACCAGGGCATGCCGCACCTCCTTGATCTGCGGGCCGGCAAACTACTGATCTCCACAGCTGCGGTTGGTTTGTTTCTTCGGCAGCCCTGGGGCACATAAGGAGAAGCCTAAATCAAACCACCAACATCACCATAGCCTCCTGGCCCAAGCCAACTTGGCCCAGCATCGCCATAGTCGACAGTAATGCATAGTAGATAGGCGGCCCAACAACCAGCCCCCTACCCCTTCACTGCTATCTCTCCAGACCCTGCTATTGTATCCATGCCTGGAGGCCCTATATGCTTAGACTTTGCTGCTAAAAGACCTTAGGGCTGCAGAGGAGCTTGGGCCCACAACACTGCGACCCCTCTAGCCGAGTCACCCTGGGCATGTACCATCTAGTAGGGTGACAGTGACGTTAGTGGCAAGGCGGGGGCCCAACAATCAACCAGCCCTCCACCCCACTGACTATACTCTATGACAGACATGACCAGAGAGGAACTGCTACACCGAGGGGCTGAAGTGGAGCCTGGGCCAGCATTGTGACCCCTCTGGTGTGAGTTGATATAGCCTTATCGGTCGCCACCAGAGCCCACTAGGCTTCAAGGGACCACAGAGCCCAGGACCATGGGGCTCTGCCTTCACCTTCGTTAGGATATAGTCTAACGCTTACTGTGGTCCTCATTATCATCCTGTTTGATGTGAGCCATCTCTTGGCCATCTTTTCTGGACCCCAGCTGTTCCTCGGACTTTCTGCTACTACCCCTGCAGCCTGCTTGCAAGGAGGGCAGTCCATCAGGCCTGGGGGTTCATGGGGCAATTGTACTCCCTGCATCTCCACTCAGCTTGTTTCCCTGCTGGAAAAGCATGTCTGGTACATCGACCTCCGGGACTTCTGCCGCAGAAGGTCGACATCAACCCGGACAATCCTCGCCCTAACACCGATTAGTGGAAACATATTAGAATCGCAGCCTGTCAAAGTGGGGCCTGCCGTCTTTCTCCAAAACCCTGGTATTGCCACCAGCCTTCCCTAATCAAACCACACCACCTTCAAGTATGGCGGTGGACACCAACCTGGTCCCCTCTGGCTGCTCCTGGGTTTACTGCACTGCAGCGAGTCCTGGGTGAAACACCTCAGCTTTGTCTGGCCTGGAGCAGGGCCCATTAATTGTTCTCCACCAGATCATACCGTCGCCTCTGGAGTCACAGCACCCTCTATAAAATCCTTCCAAGGGGAAATTACGACTTCCCAGTGGCCTGTGACCTGCAAGTACCTGACCCGCCTCAGTCAGTGGACCATCCTGTGGCACTCACCCTCCCTCCTGCACTCACAACGGCCACTGGTGGGCCTCCAAATAACGCCAGCCTACCGCCCAGATTTGGGCAGCTACCACTCTGACTTTTATTCCCCAGTGCCTGCCAGGCCTGTCCTACAGGAGTGCCAGGTGATCAGCAACAGAAGTAAACAAATGTCTCCTGGCAAGACCATTGTCATATCTGCACATCAACTCCTGTTCACTGAAGCTCTTAACCAGTCTCGCACCATGGCCAAACCTCTTGAGACTGCCTTGTCCCAGCCTCCTGCGACAACGTTCCAGGACAGCACCATGGAGCATATCCTGCAGGAAATATCAGTAGTGGCTCATCAACTAGAAGGCATGGATGCAAACATATCTGTCCTGATGGCAGAGACCAAATAAATGCAGCGGGATATTGCGAGATTCCAGACTTGTGTGGACGGGCTTGATCAGATGGTCACAGTAATGGAGGGATGTCTATATACTCTACTGGACAGGGACCAGGAATTCCTAATCCTTTGCAGCAACCTGATTGACCTTGAGGATCGCAGCAGACAAAACAATATCCATTTTTTCACCTTTCCCGAATCAGGGGATGGCCCTGACACCAAATCCTTTCTTAGAGACACTCTTCCCAATCTTACGGGTCTCGCCTTTCAACAGCCGCTGCAGATGCAACATGTACATCGAATCAGCCCCCCCAAGTCAAGATTCCCCGGCACCCCCCCGGCCCCTCATTGCCTGTCCTTGCTACATGAGCAAGCTTGACAACTACTCTATGCTCCTCGCTCGCTTGGGACTTTCACACATGAGAGTAAAAAAATATGCATAGCAGCAGACCTTTCCAGGGAAACCAATGATCGCCATAAGGATTTCCTTTCCCTTTGGCCCCTGACTTTGTGAATTGGACATCAAGTATGGCCTCTTTGAACCTGCTCAATTTTGGATCACCAAGGATGGCATTTCAATGGAATTCTATGACCCAGAAGACTTGCGCCTTTTCCTGGACAGTCTTCACATGCAGGATATGTACACTTCAGCTGAGGCTGCCCACCCCCTGGTGCCCTTCCTTATCAATTCTAGTAGATGCTGGGGAACCAACAGTGGATCCCCCCCCGGGCAGGTACCCAGACAGGGTGGCGCGGTCCCATGGTGACAGGGTACGGGCTTTTCAAGCAGTAGCAGTTCTCACACAAGAACAGGACAGAGACAAATCACGATCCCCCCTGAAGCCCAGTTGCCACGGAGTGATAGTCCTGGGGCGTGAGATGCTGTTTTGCACCCAGCGTAACTAGAACTGTTGTTGCAGGGTCAAAGGGACCGATGCCCAATGGAAGGCTGAGTATTACAATGCCTGTCTTGAACATTTACATATTTGATTCTTTTGACTGTTATTGTGCTTGTCATTTCTGTTTGATACATGCTGTGTGTTTTTCGACCCACTCTCACTCCACACTTCTCGTCCCTTTGGAGGTGCTGCTGACCTCCTCTGATGGTTGCACCTGGGAGTGGATGGCAAGAGGCACCAACAGGTCACTCCCTCCCTCGTCTCCCAGTCCTCCCGATGCACATTGCAGGGTCAGACCACTTCTACCTGACCATATTCTGGTTCCTGACATCTCACTGATGCTCACTGCAAACTGGACCCCCACACTTGTCCCTTTGGTTCTGGGTCCCGGGAATATCAGGGACCAGCGAACCACTTGACTCTTTACCCCCAGGATACCATGCCCCTGGCTGCCTGTTCCCCCCTTAACTGTTGTCCAGCACCCCCGCATTTTCCCCACTTTCCCCCTCTATGACTTCTGTGACATCTCATACTCCTGACCGTCTTTACGTACCTTCGCTTGAGCATCAACTCCACCCGATGGGGTCATTTCGGCACAATGGCTCCACGAGCTTAGACCAATGTTAGACTGATCAGTGTTCCCTGTGCTGTGCTCTCCAGAAGCAGTTATCACCAATTCCCTTCCTCCGTTTTCCCCCTACACCCTCCTGCTACCTGCGTATTAGGCATCAGTGGTCACGCTCTCTCTCACACTGGCCGGTTTTACAAGGTGTCCCTCCCTGTGTGTCCAGTGACACTCCCACCCTTTCTTCTTCCCCTTCTCTCTCAAATCTATCTCCATGCGGATGATGTCTTGCCTACTCTAACGGACCTCAACTGCTCTCTCTTGGCCCTGCTGGATATTATCGCTGACTTTGCTTCCCTATCTAGGTATAAGGTGAACTGGGACAAGAGCGAAGACCTCCCAATATCATCCAGTACCACGAAGGAGGCCATCCACTGATACCCTTTCTTGTGTCTCAAATACCGTGGGGTTCTGGTTAATAGGGGCTTGAAGGGGATGGTCCATGACAACCTGGCCCAATTACTGGCCCAAATGCAATGGGACTTCAAAAAGTGGTCCTATTTTGGGGTTCTCCATGTGGGAAAGGGTGCAAGCAGTAAGGTTTGTCACGTTGCCGCGCTTTACATACACGCTGGGTCTGCTCCCCATACAGGTACCTTTGTCTACACTGCGCTTCATCGACTCCCAGATCCGGTCCTTAGTGTGGGGAACCTCGAGACCCCGACATGCCATGTCCAAACTCATGGCAAGCTGTTCCTGTGAAGCTTGGGCCACCCATCTGTGGAGCACTAAGCCCTGGCCCTCCAGCTCTCTCCTGGACCTACAGGTCTCTCAACTGGCATACCTGCTCCCTGGTTTCCAATACCCACCAGAATGGGTTCATATTGAAAGATTGCTACTCTCTGGAGGCAAGGGACTTGCCATTATTTGTGGGGACTGTGCCTGCCAATCGCACCTCTCGCAACCTGTGCTATGTGCCACGCACAAGGCCTGGATGCGTGCCCACTACATGCTCTGGGTAGACCCACAACTGCATGACAAGACACCTTTGTGGTCCACCCACAGCAAACCTGGTGCTTCATGCAACTGTAGCACTGTCTCAGGCACTGCTTGGGTCCTAGCCCCTGGTACTTACAGTCCACACCTCTGGTGTCATATCTGAATGTGTGGGGACGCTATAAGGGAGTGATGTCAGATCTGTATGGCATGCTTTCAAGTCACCCCTCTCTCATGCACTCTCTGCGCCAAATGGCAAACCTGCTTACAGGCCTCGTATGAGGACGAGGACTGGGCGGACATATTAGAAGTCCTAGATATGTGCATGAGAGAAGCTCATCAAAATGCTCCATAACTGGCATTGTTTACCAACAAAACTGAACAGAGCAGGACTCCTTCCCCATGCAAACTGCTGGCAGTGCGCAAACACCCAAGGTGACATACACACATCATATGTGAGTGCCCTTTGATCCAATCCTTCTGGTGCATATTGGAATAGTCTTGCATGCCTCCATGCCATTACACTTCCCACTCACCACTCAGTTATCCTACTTCACAATGAGAAGGACACCCCAGAGCTTTCCCACCTGCAGCCCCCCTCCTTCACACAGCCTTGGCTACAGCAAAGATATGTATTCTTCACCAGTGGGGGTCGCCCATACCCCCATCTCAGGAAGATTGGTTGGTGGCAATGATCCAAACTGCCTTGCACGAACATGTCATTTACAAATGACAGGACCAGAATGAGCTATTTATGCAGAGATGGGCACTTTTCCTCTGTGATGAGGGCACCGACAGAAAGCTTGCTATGGGCTCTCCATCCCCCTGAACTGCACAACCAACCCTCGCTGCATTTCTGGATGGCCACCACCTCCCCCTTCCCTCTCAACTCCCACGCAACAATGATGTCCCCCCATCTCTGCCCTATACCACTCTACTTCTCCTTCCCCCCTTGGCCTCTTCGCCCACTCTACCTTCCCCTCCCCTTCCCTCTCTGCGTTCTTCCTGTATCCCTCCCCAGCCGCTCCTACACCCTTTCCCCCACTTACTTATCCCTTTTCTTCTTCATTCCTCTCATCCTTCCCCCTTCCTCACCCATTTCTTTCCCTCCCTTTTCTCAGACACACGCTCACAGGGCAGCGGGACACTCTCCTTCTTCAAGGGGAACACACCCTTTCCCCTTGCGATGGACAAGGGAATCACTCAAACCTACAGCGGAGGGCTCTCTTCTCCCTCGCCATGACTCCTGTCCTCCTCTAGTCCTGCTGTCTGCAACACCCTGTCCCTGGAGACACAACCCTCCACCTCACCACTCCTCTCCTCAGGGAATGCCCTTCTGTACTCCTCTCATTGCACGTCCCCACCCAAAGACTCCTGGCCCGCTGACCCCTCACTAGATATGACTGCTGAAGGACAGTCCGGCACAGAAGGGATGGATCACTCACGGGTTATTACTTTATCTCAGGTTATCCTGGATTATACCTATTCCCGTGTATCCATACCCCTCCTCCTTCCCTTCTCAGTAATTTGCAACACACCGTTGAGTCTAACATTGTTCAGAACCTTTGTGCTTAGATATCATAAGGTGTTCATGTTGTATACCTTTTCTATACCCAATAAAAAAATTGCAACACAAATTAGACAATACAATGCACCCTACCTTGTGGGCCCGAAACCTTATATTGGGGTGACTTACTGTGAGAAGTTGGCCTGATATATGCTGTCCACTAGTTATAGTGGGCACCCTGTATCAGTCCAAACAACCCCTTATGGTGATAGGTTAAAGACAACCTTTTTAGAAAGCTATCCTAGTGGTAGCTATGGAGAACAGCCTTCAGGCTAAGTCTTGAAGGAATGTAAAGCAGCTTGTTTTACCAGTCTATAATTTCTTGAATGACCAAATGAAAGAACAACCACACCAGGTATATTTAAAATATATGTATTTAAGATAAAACACACCCCTCTAGTCTCTTTATGAGGCTAGAGTTCGAAGTACTTAAGTTACAAGTCAGTATTCATCAGTAAAAGCAAAAATACACGTTTGGGTCCTAGGTGCGTACCAAACCATATACCAATAAAGTGGAATAAGAACCATGACTGAGCTAGACACAAGGCCTAGAGCCTGTAGAAGTGCTTGGACCACAAGGAACCACCCAAGGTAGTGACACAGGGGACCCACGGGGGACGCATGCAGAGTGAAAACACAGCTGCGACTCGCCGTTAACTTCTCTGGGGAAAGTCGCAGTTGGATATTAAGAGTTTAAGGACACTTAGAGGACGACTACAAGCAAACTCTTTTGGACTTAGAGGTGTCTAGGGCCAGCACCCACGGGAGCACCAGAGTCCTTGAGTCAAATGGTGTCAGGTCGCGGCATCGTTTTCAATGGAAGCAGCTCAAGAAGTGATGCTGCCATGAAGAGGAGAAGTGTCCGAAGTGATCCAAGCCTGGATCAAGGATGGAAGGAACCTGAAAGCAGAGGGGACAGTGTCTGGGTCACTACACAGTGACCAGTGGCACGATAGCTGAATGCCCACAGATGTCGGGTGCTTCAGGTGAGTTGATGGGTGTCTTTACTCTTCAGCCACGAGGTCCAGGAGGTGTCGACAACAACCAGAAGCTGGATTCGAGCTGTCCCACAAAGACTGTTGAGTGCTGCGGTGTTGGCGACTGGATTGAACCCAACAAGCCTTGGCAACGGCACGTCACTTGGAAACAGAGAAAGGACTTCGGTGCAGAGCGGCAAGGTCTGGGGGCCTCACCGAGCAAGGGTAAGTCAGGGAACGTGTGGAGCATTCAGGAAAGCCCAATCAGACAAGGAGTTGCCTTTGTGGGGACCCACTAGCCAACGGGCTAGCGATCGCGAAGGAGCCTTGAGCAGTCGCACTGGAAACTGGCCCACGGGTCACTCGTGGAGTGGAGGCCAGAGATCTTTGATGCTGTAGATGCCCAAGGCTGGGGCTACTCGGAGCCCAAAGCACAACTTCGAGGAAGACCAGGAAGATGATGGATCAGCAAAAGATCACGGTGTCCAGGGGTCACGGTTCCACATCACCCACGATAGCCACGGGCCTCAGCTTTGCTGTGGACTCAAGGTAGCCTCAGCAAAGTCTGGAAATCCATGTTTGGTGATGCAAAGACTTCGGCATCCGGCGGGAGCTTCAGTGATGCAGACCGGACAGTTACTTCTTTGGTGCCTGCCTAGTCAAAATAGAAAGTCGAAGGTTCAGGATATCTGTTGCAGAGTTTCGTCCAGGGTAATCTAAAGTCTCAAGGACTGGGTTCCCATACTTATACTAATTTCGGGGTTGGACATACTCTTGGGACCCACCTATGGGAGGGTTTGGAAAGAGGGGTGGTTACACCCATTTCCGTTGTCCAGTTTCGCGCCAGAGCAGGAGCAGGTAGCCCTTGCAACTGGTTTGAACTGGACTATGCACAGGGACACCAAGTGTGCCCCCAGTGCAGGACTTCAAGTGCTCCCGCCCAGCCCCAATACACATCTGTCTGTCTGGGGTGGTGGTTACACCTCCCTGGGATAGGAAACCTATTGCCCAGGCCTCCCCTGCCAGAGTTTCGGTCAGCAGCAGGAGGCCAGACCCGTGTCTGTGGCATCCATTTTCTGATGCCAGGGTTTAGAAAGTCTTAACCGGGTAGACCAGTGTGAACATGTCTCTCCCTCTAGAAGGGTGGAATGCTACCCCCGCCGCCAGAACTGGTGGGGGGGGGGGGTAGTATTCCAAAGTGTTTGACACCAAACACGACATGTTTCCTTGCAGCCAGTCCAAAGTTAGCATTTATCGCGAGGGTATAATACACTTAAGAGTATATGGTCAGGCTGCACCACAAACAGCATCAGAGGAGCTATTCTGAATGCTGCAGAGGGGCTCTGCTCATGCAGGGGCACCCTCTCACATAAAAACCAATCACTCTGCCTTCAGGATTGTTAAGGCCTGCCATAGGAGTGACTTATAGGTTGTATATGTGTGTGCAATGGTAGTGATATAGGTAGCCTATACCACAGTAAGGGGTGCATGCACCACCTAACTCAGGCTGCAGTAGCAGACCTGTGGTTTCATTTTGGAGTGCTTCCCAGGGGTGGCATAATACATGCATTAGCCCCTGGTAGGCCTCTGAGGTACCTATGTCTTGGGTACATAGTATACCATATACTAGGGGCTTATAAGGCACTCCAGAATCCAATTAGAAATGTACCTAATGTACATGGAAACCATTTAAGAGAGGAAGCAACTAGGCTGGTGTCGTGATTAGCAGGGCGACAGCCAGACTAAGGTCGAAAAACAGTGAAACACCCGCAAAAAGTGGGGGTACCCATGTGAAGCAGATCCTACTCTCCTGCACAACCCCCCCCACAAATGCAGGGACATTAAACTAACCTTGACCAGTTGAATCTTCATGTTCTAGGTGAAAATACCTTGAGAGTCCATCTGCATTGGCATGGTTACTCCCAGGTCTATGTTCCACTGTAAAGTCCATCCCCTGTAGGGAAATGGACTACCTAAGCAGTTTGGGGTTTTCACCCTTCATTTGTTTTAGCCATAAGAGGGGCTTATGGTCTGTCTGAACAAGGAAGTGAGTACCAAACAAGTATGGCCTTAACTTCTTCAGAGCCCATACCACAACAAAGGACTCTCTCTCAATGGCTGACCAACGTATCTCTCTAGGGGTCAGCCTTCTGCTTATGAAAGCTACTGGCTGATCCTGACCTTCATCATTCAATTGTGACAGTTCAGCCCCTACCCCCAATTCAGATGCATCTGTTTGGACAATGAACTTCTTGGAGTAATCAGGACTCTGCAGAATGGGAGCAGTGCACATGGCCTGCTTCAGGTCATCAAATGCCTTTTGACAGCTAGCTGCCCACTGAACCTTTTTGGGCATTTTCTTAGAAGTTAAGTCATTCAGGGGTGTCACTATTGATCCATACCCCTTTACAAATCTCATATAGTACCCAGTCAGGCCTAATAAGGCTCTCGTCTGAGTCTGGGTGGTTGGAACAACCCAGTCCATGATGGTCTGGATTTTGCTCTGTAGTGAACCTGGCCTCCACCTACAAGGTGGCCCAGGTACACAACCTGATTCTGCCCTATCTGGCACTTGGTAGCCTTGAAAGTGAGGCCTGCCTTTTGCAGGGCCTCCAAAACATTCCTTGGGTGGACCAGGTGATCCTCCCAGGTGGAGATAAAGACAGCAATATCATCTAGATAAGTTGCACTGTAGGCTTCCAGACCTGTGAGAACTGTACTCACCAAGCTTTGGAAAGTGGCAGGTGCATTCTTCAAACCAAAGGGCATCACCACAAACTGGTAGTGCCCACTGGGGGTCAAAAATGCTGTTTTTGCCTTTGCATCATCAGCTAATCTGATATGCCAGTAGCCAGCTGTCAAGTCAAGTATCTATAAACTCATCTGCCCTGGAATTGGATGGGCATCAGTCCTAGTGACTGTATTGAGACTCCTGTAGTACACACAAAACCTCATCTCTCTTTTCCCACCACTGGTATGAGGTTTTGGCACAATGACCACAGGACTAGCCCAAGGGCTATCTGAGGGTTCAATAACTCCCAAATCCAACATTTTCGGGACTTCTGTCCTGATACAGTCCCTGACATGGTCAGGTTGCCTATAAATCTTATTTTTAATAGGCAGACTGTCCCCAGTGTCCACTTCATGAGTGCACCAGGTAGTCTGACTTGGAGTCAGAGAAAACATGTTTCTGAACTGATTGAGCACCTGTCTGCAATCAGTTTGACACTGGGCAGTGAGGCTGCCTGCCAAGGCCACACCATCAACTGACCCATCATCAGGGTTCTGTGAGAGGAGGTCAGGGAGTGGGTCACTCTCTTCCTCCTGTCCCTCATCTGTAGCCATGACCAAGCCCATGTCAGCCCTGTCTACATATAGCTTTAGCCTGTTGACATGGAGAACCCTGTGCGTACACCTGGGAGTTCCTAGGTCTACTAAGTAAGTAACCTTTCCCTTCTGTTCAACAATAGTGTGGGGTCCACTCCATTTGTCTTTGAGAGCCGCTGGGGCCACAGGCTCCAACACCCATACTTTCTGTCCTGGCTCATCAACAGTCAGTACAGCCTTTTGGTCATACCAGGCTTTTTGCAGTTCCTGGCTAGCCTCAAGGTTTTTAGTTGCCTTTTTCATGGACTCAGTCATCCTGGAGCGGAGACCAAGTACATAGTCCACTATGTCTTGCTTTAGGGGCTTGAGAGGTAACTCCCATCCTTCCTTCACCAAACACAATGGACCCCTGACAGGGTGACCAAACAAAAGTTCAAAGGGGCTGTAGACAACCCCCTTTTGTGGCAACTCCCTGTATGCAAACAAAAGGCAGGGCAAGAGAATGTCCCATCTTCGCCGAAGCTTTTCTGGGAGCCCTTTAATCATGCCCTTTAAGGTTTTGTTGAATCTTTCAACCAAACCATTGCATTGTGGGTGATAGGGAGTGGTGAACTTGTAAGTCACACCACATTCCTTCCACATTGCCCTTAAGTAACCAGACATAAAGTTTGTATTCTGTCTGATACTACCTCCTTAGGGAAACCCACTCTTGAGAAAATCCCCAACAGGGCTCTTGCCACCACAGGTGCTGTAGTGGTCCTAAGGGGAATAGCTTCTGGGTACCTGGTAGCATGATCCACTACCACCAGGATAAATCTGTGCCCAGATGCTGTTTGGGGATCCATGGGACCAACAATGTCAATCCCTACACTTTCAAAAGGTACCCCCACCACAGGTAGTGGTATCAGGGGGGCCTTTGTAGTGCCACCTGCTTTGCCACTGGCTTGGCAGGTTACACAGGAGACAAAACTCCTTTGTGTCTTCAGACATGTGGGGCCAGTGAGTGAAAGGGAGGGACAAGTCTGTCCCAAGTCTTGCTCTGGACCAGGTGACCCGCTAAAGGGATATCATGGGCTAGGGTCAGTAGGAAGCCCTTGAACTTCAGAGGTATAACCAACCTCCTGGTGGCACCAGGCATGCGGTCTCTACACTCTGAGTACAGGAGTCCACCGTCCATCATTGGCTTGAGGGCTGAACCATTATGTTTTTACTTGCTATTGTGCTTTTTCTTCCGTTTTAACGCTGCTAAAATTTGTATTTGATGTGTTTTATTTAAAAAAACAATCCTTTTTATCTGCTCCTTTGCACAGCTTTGGGAAACTACAGATTTGGGGGCAATTTCAACTCGTCTCCACTTCCGTTTGTAGGCTGCTAAAATTAGTAACTCTTGTGTTTTAAAAACGATCTTTATTTGCTCATTTGCACAACTTTGGGGAAGTTTGAACCACTTACGAGGTGAACTTTTCCCTCACTTCCAGCGCCTAGAGCTTGACGCCATTTTGTAGGTTTGGCGCTCTAGTCTCCTGGACCACTGACACTACTTAAATGCACGCTGCGCATTCGCGCAGCGGACGAGCGCAGCGCGCGCGCCTAAGGCAAGCCCGTCTGCGCCCGTCAGCAGCTGGTCGGGAGCCGGGGCCAGTCATGCTGCCCTTTTTGGGGTCGCTGATTCCTGCCTCCGGTCCTACTCTAGTTAGTATCTTAAACAGCTGCGCGGGTCGTGTTGTAATTCTCTTTCCTCCCCTAACTTGGACGGGGCTCTGAACTCTGTGTGTGGGGATTGTGGTTTTCAACTAGTATTGGGTGCTCTCTGAAAAAGCATCATGCGGAGGTCTTCGAGCTTCTGGAGGACAACTCTTTGGACTTTTTCTTTGTCACAGAAAGTTGGCTCGACAATACCTCCGATCCTATTGTACCTCTGGCTATCCCATTTGAGTATAAAATCTATAGGCTAGACCGGACTACAGGGAGAGGTGGAGGGCTGGCAGTTATCTTCAAAGAGACGTGGGAGGTGGTTGAGTGTTCTCTCAGTACGTGGGACGGATGTGAAGTTTTGGATTTCAGTATCCGCTGCTCTTCCCATTTCTCTTTGGGGGTCTCTCTGATTTATCGCCCGCCAGGCACGGCCCATACTTTTCTTCAGGCCTGTGTGGAGGCGGTTTCTTTGAGAGCCCTGCGTTTCTCCCACTATATGATCCTAGGTGACCTTAACATCCATTTGGACCTTTTAAACTCAAGGGACACAAGTGAGTTTCTTGATATCTGCCAATCCACACAACTCTCACAATGGATCAATCAGCCTACCCATCTTGGGGGCCATATTCTTGATCCTATCCTTTCTAACTTTCCTATTTCAATCAAAGCGCCGCTTCCGGTCTCGTGGTCCGACCATTATTTAATTGGTTTTTCATGGTCAGTGTCCTCGCCTAGCAATAGACCCAGCGTCGGCTCTAAACCAGCGTTTAAGAAAGCTGACCCTATCCTTTTTGCCAGGGCACTTGAGGATAACAGGCCAGTCCTGCCTCAAGACCTCGATCAGTGTCTGGCTGCTTTTTCCAACTGGATTCTGTGCTCTATGGCGGCAATTGCCATACCAACCTCTGCTAGACAGTCACGGGAATCACCTTCTAAACCGTGGTTCTCGGAGGATCTGCGCCATCTTAATCAGGGCTGCAAGAAATTAGAGCGCTCTTGGCGCCTCAGCAACTACTGCCCGGCTGCCAAGGCGCAGCTCAGGCAGGCTCAGAAGAGGTATTATAAAGCTATCTCCTCTGCTAAAAGAGCGTTCTTTACCACCCGGATTGATCTGGCTCAGAACAATGCCAAGGAGATCTTCGCTATTGTTCAAAGTTTTACGTCCCCGGTTGCGCAGAGTAGCATCCTGCCGGCCTCTGTGGATTGGTGTGAGACGCTCTCTGCATTCTTTTGGGACAAGATTCTTAAGATACCAAGCTGCTTCCCCTGCCCGGCTGGCGCTGAAGGGCCCTATGTTTCTTTGGACTCATCGGCTATTGGTCCGGTAGCTTTGCCCCCTACTCACTCCTTGTCTAAATTCTCCCCGGTGGATTTGTCCTGCTCCCTGAGAATTCTTCAAGGTCTTAAATCCGGCTCTCTGGACGATCCGTGCCCGGCAAGACTTTTGGCCGCGGTGGCTGAGACGGTGAATGTGGAGGTTAATTACATTATTAACCTGTCTTTGTAGGAAGCCAGGGTTCCCAGCCGTTGGAAGCAGGCTAAAATTATTCCTTTATTGAAGAAACCTTCCCTCGACCCCTCTACCCCAGGCAACTACAGACCTATTTCTCTCCTTCCTGGCTTGTCTAAGGTTTGTGAGAAAATAGTGAATAAACAGCTGTCGGAGTTTGTCGAGAGTGGGGGACTTCTTCATCCTGCCCAATCTGGCTTCCGTCCCTCCTTTAGCACGGAAGGTGCTCTTGTGGAGGTCTCAGAATCTATCCGAGAGTGTCTGGACGCCGGCGGGAAGGCAGCCTTATTGCTGCTTGACCTGTCAGCAGCCTTTGACACTGTCCCCCATTCTCTGTTGCTTGATAGACTGACGGAGATTGGGGTATCTGGCCTTGCCTGGGGCTGGAATAAATCCTTCTTGGATGGCCGGCTCCTGCAAGTCTGGATACCACCGGTGGCCTCTTCACCAAGACAGGTTGGCACGGGGGTCCCCCAGGGTTCCTCCCTTAGCCCCCTCCTGTTTAATATCTACCTCACGCCTCTGGTTTACCTAGCGGAGGGGTTGGGGGCTAAGGTCATTGCCTATGCCGATGACACTCAACTTCTGTTCACTTGGGATAAGCAGGGATCCTCGGTGGCTCTTGTGCAGAGATGTCTTTCCTCGGTTTTTGCGTGGATGGCTTCTGCTCATTTAAAATGCAACGAGGACAAATTGGAGGTTTTGATGTTCGGTAATTTCCCCTCAGGGTTTAGAGAGTTAATTTGGCCTCCCGAGTTTCCACCACCGGCTTCTAGCAGCCGGACCGTGAAGAATCTGGGAATTTCTTTCGATTGTAATCTCTCCTTCTCTAGTCAGGTCAAACGTTTGTCAGGTTGCTGTTTTGTCCTACTCAGAATGCTGAGAAGATTTTTGCCGCTGCTTCCACAAGCGGCTAGGGAATCGGTGGTTCGGGCGCTTATTCTGTCCCGTTTAGACTACGCTAATGCCCTCTATGCTGGGATTCCAGCCTATGCCCTCAACAAGCTGCAAGTGACCCAGAATGCGGCTGTTCGCTTGCTGGGTGGGCTGGGTCCTAGGCAGAACGTTCATGGCTACCGTCGTTCCCTCCATTGGCTTCCGGTGAAGGCTCGTGTTGCCTTTAAAACCCTCACCATAGCCCATCGTGCTCTGCATGGGCAAGGTCCTGGTTACCTACAGAAACGCTTTTCGTTCTACGTGCCGGGTCGCTCTTTGAGGTCCTCGGCACTTAGGCTAATGAAGATTCCTGTCTTTCAGCGGCACCAGTTAGGCGGCGCCTCTCTGGTCGTGGCTGCTGGCCGCGCTTGGAACACGCTCCCCCTATCACAACGTTCTATTGAAGATCTGGAGGTCTTTAAAAAACGGTTAAAAACGTATCTCTTCTCTTAATCCCCTCTTTTCTATTGGTTCTTCCTTGACTCCGCCGGGACACTCTTTGAGTATCTGCGCGCGTAATAAATGTACATAACATAACATAACATAACATCCCAATACATCTTATGGGGACCACTAGTATTCCTAGCAGCCTCAGCAGCAGCTGAGGGGACCAAGAGAGGGGCAGCTCAGCTGCTCCTGGCTCAAATCTACCCTGGAAGGGCCCCCTGTCCCCAAGAACTCAACCTGGTCCGGCTCAACCTTCTCTGGGACAGTTCCTTCTTCACGACTGTGATCATCTCCCTGATCCTCCTTCTGAGTCAGGGGGGGAGGCTCTGCCTTAACCCTTCTGCTCCTCCTCTTGGATGGCACTTTTTCCATTATTCCAGAATCCAAGGCCTGTTCAGTTTCAGACATTTTGGCCTGTGACCTGGTCACAGCAAACACATCTGCAGGGATGCCCAGCATTTCTGCATGAGTCCTGAGCTCTACTTCTGCCCAAGCTGAAGTCTCTAGTTCATTGCCCAGCAAGCATTCGACTGGTAGGTCTGCACTCACCACAACCTTCTTAAGGCCAGTTACCCCTCCCCAGGAGAAGTTAACAACTGCCAGAGAATGGTCTGTTCTGACATTGGTAGCATTGGTCACTTGGTACATTTCACTAAGTATAATCTGCCCAGGATCCACAAGATCTTTTGTCACCATAGTGACACTTGCTCCTGTGTCCCTGAATGCCAAAGCCTGTACTCCATTGATTAAAGGCTGTTGCCTGTACTTGCCCAAGTTACTGGGACTCACAGAGGGGGTCATATCCATGTCCCCATCACAGACAAGAACAGCCTGAGTGGTTTCTCTGACTAGGCCAGAGCCCAACTCAGTACCCAGTGTCAACCATACTAAACCCTTGGCTTGTGTATTCCCACCACCAATTGGAACTGCACTAGGGGGGGCAGGTGCCTTAGGGACATTGGTGGGGGATGGAGTATTTTCTTTGGACTTGGTGCATCACTGGTCCAGTGTGTCTTTTGCTTACAGACTTTGCACCATGGTTTCTTGTGGCCTTTCCCTTTGTTGGACTGTGAATCCCCACCTGAAGAAGATTTTTGGGACCCTTGTGAAGACTTCTGGTCTTTACCCTTTTTCCCACCCTTGTCAGAGTTCTTAGAATCTTGCTTCTTTGGGTCACCACCTTGGTTCTCTACCTTCTGCCTCACCCTGGTTCTGACGCATTTGTCTGCCTTCTTTCCCAATTCTTGGGGAGAGGTCAGATCAGAGTCTACCAGGAACTGGTGCAACAGCTGATTTTGACAGTTATTAAGAATCTGCTCCCTTATTATCAGATTGTACAATCCTGTGAAGTCACACACCTTACTGCCCAATAACCAACTTTCCAGAGCCTTAGCAGCACAGTCAACAAAGTCCACCTAGTCTTGATTTTGTGCTTTTGGGGTATCCCTGAACTCTATCCTGTATTGTTCAGTGGTTAGGCCAAACCCATCTATTACTGCACTTTTCAAGACCTGGTAATCATCAGCATCCTCTTCTCTTACAGTGAGGAGCTTATCTCTACCTTTGTCTACAAAGGAGAGCCATAAGATTGCTGCCCACTGAACTTGAGGGACCCTCTGTACTTTACAGGCCCTCTCCAAGGCAGTTATCCATTTGTGGATGTCATCCCCACTCTGGTTGGGAGGGACAATCTTACTTAGGTTTCTATGGTCATAAGACCTCTCCCTATCTCTAGGGAAATTGCTGCCACCAAGGGACTCTAGTCCCTCCTTTTTGCTAGCTCTGTAGAGCTCTAGGGCTTCCCTATCTAGGGCCATCTGCTGCTTTCTGAGGTTGAACTTATCTTGCTAATACTTCAGCAGTCTCTCTCCTCTCCTGGGAGGTTTCCCTCCCTCTGTGAGAAGAAACAGAGGTCGACAGAGGTAGACTGAACAGACTCCCTTGAGTGAGATCTATTCCTTCTAACCCTGTTTTCAACTCTTTCTGGAGGGACAAAGAGGGGAGCATTGTTGTCATCTCCTCATCCTCATCCAGGGGAGCTGGGTTCACCAGATCCTGATAATTCTCATAAGTCTGGTCAGCAGTAGAGGTGGGGTCAGGGGAGTTTCCACCCCTAGGCCCACCCTCAACTACTGCCCCACCCACTCTGCCTATTCCTTCAGGCCCACTAGGACCTGAGAGATCATCCAGCCTGTGTATCTGTAAAATATGCTGGGTGTTTGGGCTTTTGCCTGTCTTCAGCTTCCTAATGGAACATAAGGCCCTAAGCTGTGCAAAGGTGAGATCCTTATATTTATAGGGGAGAAGCCCACTGGCTTCTGGCAGGGACCCACTGGTTCCTGGCTGACTAGACATTACTAGTGTGGTGTGGTGTATTGCACTACCTACACTAGTGTGGCCTACTAAACTCTCTTGAGTTGTAGAAAGGGTGTGCTAAGCCCTTGACACACAACTCTAAGTTCAGTAGAACTTACTGTGTACTAAGCTTGATGTTTTATGTACCTAAGGTACCTTTAGTGATTTTCAGTTGATCAATTCAATTGAGATTATCTGGTAAAACAATACCAAGCTGGAATCCCACACGCTGCACACCAGTGTGAGAAGTTGGCCTGATATATGCTGTCCACTAATTATAGTCGGCACCCTGTTTCAGTCCAAACAACCTGAAGGAATGTAAGCACTTTTGTTACCAGTCTATAATCTCTTGAATGACCAAATTAAAGGGCAACCACACCAGGTATATATTTAAAATATATGTATTTAAGATAAAACACACCCCTCTAGTCTCTTTATGAGGCTAGAGTTCGAAGTACTTAAGTTACAAGTCAGTATTTATCAGTAAAAGCACAAACACACGTTTGGGCCCTAGGGGTGTACCAAACCATATACCAATAAAAAGGTATAAGAACAATGACTGAGCTAGACACAAGGCCTAGAGACTGTAGAAGTGCTTGGACCACAAGGAACCACCCAAAGTAGTGACACAGGAGACCCACGGGGGACACGTGCAGTGTGAGAACACAGCCGCGACTCACCGTGAACTTCTCTGATGAAAGTCGCGGTTGGAAATTAAGAGTTTAAGGGCACTTACAGGATGACTACAATCAAACCCTTTTGGACTTAGAGGTGTCTAGGGCCAACACCCACGGGAGCACCGGAGTACTCGAGTTACCTCACCCAGGGAAGCCGGGTGCATAGGTGTCAAATGGTGTCGGGTCGCGGCGTTATTTCCAAAGGAAGCTGCTCAAGAAGTGCTGCTGCCGTGAAGAGGAGAAGTGTCCAAAGGAATCCAAGCCTGTATCGAGGATGGAAGGAACCTGAAAGCAGAGGGGACAGAGTCTGGGTCACTAGCCAGTGACCAGGGGCACAATAGTCGAATGCCCACAGATGTCGGGTGCTTCGGGTGAGTTGATGGGTATCTTCACTCTTCAGCCACGAGGTCCAGGAGGTGTTGATAACAACCAGGAGCTGAATTCCAGCTGTTCCTTAAAGTCTGTCGAGTGCTGCAGTGCCGGTGGCTGGATTGGACCCAACAAGCCTTGGCAACAGCAAATCACTTGGAAACAGAGAAAGGGCTTCGGTGCAGACCAGCAAGGTCTGGGGGACTCACCCAGTGAAGGTAAGTCAGGGCACATCTGGAGCATCCAGGAAAGCCCAATCAGAAAAGGAGTTGCCTTCGTGGGGACCCACTAGCCAATGGGCTAGCGATTGCGAAGGAGCCTCAAGCAGTCGCACTGGAAACTGACCCACGGGTCACTCGTGGAGTGGAGGCCAGAGATCTTTGGTGCTGTAGATGCCCAAGGCTGGGGCTACTTGGAGCCCAAAGCACAACTTCAAGGAAGACCAGGAAGATGATGGATCGGCAAAAGATTACGGTGTCCAAGGGTCATGGTTACACATCACCCTCGATAGCCATGGGCCTCAGCTTTGCTGTGGATTCAGGGTATCCTCAGGGAAGTCTGGAAATCTACCTCTGGTGATGCAAAGACTGCAGCGTCCGGTGGGAGCTTCAGTGATGCAGACCGGACAGTTGCTTCTTTGGTGCCTGCCAAGCAGGGGAGTCACTCCTTGACCCCAAGGGAGCTTTCATCAGTCTTATAGTCGAAATAGAAAGTCGAAGGTCAAGGATATCTGTTGCAGAGTTTCGTCCAGGGTAATCTAAAGTCTCAAGGACTGGGTTCCCATACTTATACTAAGTTTGGGGGTTGGACATACTCTAGGGACCCACCTATAGGAGGGTTTGCAAAGAGGGGTGGTTACACCCATTTCCTTTATCCAGTTTCACGCCAGAGCAGGGGCAGGTAGCCCCTGCAACCGGTTTGAACTGGACTATGCACAGGGACACCAAGTGTGCCCCCAATGCAGGACTTCAAAGCACGAGAGAGTGCTCCCGCCCAGTCCCAATACACATCTGCCTGTCTGGGGAGGTGGTTACACCTCCCTGGAAAAGGAAACCTATTGTCCAGGTCTCTCCTGCTGGAGTTTCGGTCAGCATTAGGAGGTCTGACCCCTGTATGTGGCAGGGGCATCCATTTTGTGATGCCAGGGCTTTAGAAAGTCTTAACCGGGTAGACCAGTGTGAACATGTCTCTCCCTCTAGAAGGGTGGAATGCTACCCCCGCCGCCAGAGCTGGCGGGGGGGTAGTATTCCAAAGTGTTTGACACCAAACACAACATGTTTCCATGCAGCCAGTCCCAAAGTTAACATTTACTGCAAGGTTATAATGCACTTAAGAGTATATGGTCAGGCTGCACCACAAACAGCATCAGAGGAGGTACTCCGAATGCAACAGAGGGGCTCTGCTCATGCAGGGGCACCCTCTCACATAAAAACCAAGCACTCTGCCTTCAGAATTGTTAAGGCCTGCCATAGGAGTGACTTATAGGTTTATATGTGTGTGCAATGGTAGTGATTTAGGTAGCCTATAACACAGTAAGGGGTGCATGCACCACCTTACCCAGGCTGCAGTATCAGACCTGTGGTGTCATTTTGGAGTGCTTCCCAGGGGTGGCATAATATATGCGTCAGCCCCTGGTAGGCCTCTGAGGTACCTATGCCCTAGGTACTTAGAATACCATATATTAGAGGCTGATAGGGCACTCCAGAATCCAATTAGAGATGTACCTAATGTACATGAAAACCATTTTTAGAGAGGAAGCAGCTAGGCTGGGGTGCTGATTAGCAGAGCCACAGCCAGACTAAGGTCCAAAAACAGTGAAACACCAGAAAAAGGAGGGGGTACCCATGTGAAGCAGATCCTACTCTCCTACACTTACTAATATTTAACCCCTTCCCCGCTCATGACGGAGCCGCTCCGTCATGAGCCACGGTTGCCGTGTGCTCATGACGGAACGGTTCCGTCATGTCATGGCCGTTGGCGGGCGCTCCGCCTACGTGGCGCTGTTTCCCCGCCTGTGCGGGGGGACAACGCAAATGGGCGGAGTCATGACGGAACCGTTCCGTCATGAGCACAGCTCAACCGTGGCTCATGACGGAGCGGCTCCGTCATGAGCATAGCGCCACCGCGCTGCCCCCCCGCATCCCCCAGCGCTGCGGCGGAATTCCCGCCGCAGCGAAAGGGTTAAAAGGAAGGTTTATTATTTGTCAATAAAGGGATATTTTAACACTGCAGCAGTTAGACTACACAGGGTTGACCTAAAACCATGTTTATCACTCTAGGGGATGGTAGGTAGGTGCTGGAGTCCACCATTGGGATTTAACTTACCGGCCAATGATGCACTTTGTACACCATATACTACAGACTTGCAGGCAAGTTAAATGTGCGAATTGCTGATAAGTACAAAGAAAGGGGACAATGTTCTAAAGCAAACAAAGGATAAATCCAGGTTGCCCATGCAGAAAAAGCAGATTTCCTACGGTTACATTTTAACTGGGTATCAACTATAAATATAAATTCATGCATCATTTTGGTAGGCTGTGATAAATTGGGGTGTTGGTTGAATTTTGAGTGACCCCTGTTCAAGCAACAGCCACAATCTCTGTCAGGGTGAACCACAAAAGTCACTAAAGTAAGCTGTCTTTAAACTGCTGGTAGCTTTGCACAAAAGCAGTCAGACTTAACTTTAAATTAATGTATAAAGTATACATGCAGTACACAAACGGTACACAAGGTAATAAGATGAAAACACCACACCGGAAAAATACCACACAAATTTTGAAAATTAGGATACATTTTAATAAATTATTTGACATCAAGACGACAAACATCCAATCAGTAGAACCAGAGTTATGAATTTTTAAAGTATAAATAAAACTCTAGCTACTGAAATATCAAAATGCCTCCCGCGGACATCCTGTAGAGTGACACTGGGTCAAAGTAAAAAATGTGACTGACCACATTGGAACACGAGTCGGATGCAAAAAATGGATTGGGCCCAGTCAGCGCTTACCTTCTGACTTAGAAGACAGTTTGAAAAAAAAAATCTGAAAAGGTAAAGTTCAGTGGGGCAAGGCTACAGGAGGTATCTGAAGAGGAAGCATAGTTGTTAGGAAGCAGCTGGAGAAGATTTCTATGTTCAGACTTAGTCACTTTTTTTGGGAAGTCAATTATCTCCGGCAGGAGGCTGTAGCCCACGCAAGTGCTAGGAGGTTGGATATACTTTTGGTGAAAGACCGCTGAATCTGAATTTCTGCTGTGCAGAAGACTGTAGTGGGAGCTGCTGCAAAGTCAGGCTGACCAGAGATGCACCTTGGGCAGAGAGACAAGCAGGTTGGTCCCAGTCTTCTTGCAGTTCTTAGAGCGGCTTTTAGCCAAAACATTTCTACATCTTACATTTTGGATTTTGGCTATTTGGGAAACTTTAGCACCAAAGTCAAGAGTCCAAGACTGGAGTGGCACCACTTGGGGGTTAGGACTCACATGGGCTGGGTCCAGGTGCAGGATCAAGGTGGTGGGAACCTTTTCTGTCCCTGAGGCTCTGAATAAGAGGCCAGCAAATTAGCTCTTGGAGTCACTATGCCAGTCATGGGTTCAGGTGGTGAAGCAGGGCTCAAACAGCAAGGCAGGCCTCTGAGGGTTCAAGGCAAATGCCAGGCAGCAAGCAGTCCTTGCGAGAGCCGCAAAGCAGTTTTGTGGAGTACACAGTAGGCCACAACCACAGGCAGCCCTCAGAGTCCTTTCCCAGGTCTAGAAAGTCAACTGAAGATTGGGTCTGAGGGTCCCCTTTTTATTCATGGTGCCTCTCTTAAAGTAGGAGAAGTTTCTATAGCATTCTTTTTGAAGTGTTTGATGTTTTCTGACTGCCCTACACTGGCTCCAGGCTAGCTGCATGAACAACAAAGGGGTGACAAGTGCTTTGTGTGAAGGCAGAGGACAGCCTATTAAGTTGTAAGAGGGGCTGTGTACAACTCTACCCCCATCCTGACAGTTGATAGCCCATTCAAGCACTCCTAGTCCCTCTTTCATGTGGCTGTCTGGAAGGAATAAACAAAGTCCAACTGCCAACTACACCCTGCCTTGTGCCCCAAGAGAGGCTGCAGGCACCAAACGGTTTGAGGGAGGAAAATGCCAACTTTTTAAGAGTGGCATTTTCACAATTCTAACTTATAATTTGATTTTACTTTTAAAGAGGATTTTTAATAACAATTTCTCTGACACCAAACATGGAAGGTTCACCTGTCCCCAATTAAACATTAGCACTTATTAAGTGTAATAGGCAACCCAATGTTATCCTATCCTATGTATGTATGTATGTATGTATGTATATATATATATTCACTTAAAAAACCATAGGTTTCACACATGTTATAGTTAGCTGGACATTTCACTCGTAAAAAACCATTGAAATTCCCCCGTTATAGTTAGTTCAGATAACTATAACTCGCGCGACCGCAATCCACTGCTGATGACGTCACAAATTACATCACTCATGACATGGTCAGTGGCATCACTCATGACATCACTGATGACATCATCCTTGTGATAGAGTGGCGGCCACGCGAGTTATAGTTATCTGAACTAACTATAACGGGGGAATTTCAATGGTTTTTTACGAGTGAAGTGTCCAGCTAACTATAACATGTGTGAAACCTATGGTTTTTTAAGTGAATTTGCAAGGTTTTTTAAATGCTAATTCCTAACTATAACGTGTGTGAAACCTATGGTTTTTTAAGTGAATTTGTACGGCTTTTTAAATGCTAAGTTATGTATGTTTTATTATATATATATTTTTTTAAAGGTTTTTCACGGTGCGTGCAGGGTGCTCGCACGGTGCACGCACGGTGCGCGCACCCCGCGATTTTTTGAAAAAAAAATAAAATGTTTGTTTCACCCTTCGGGGTCCTTCAGGGACCCCCTGACAAAGGCTAGGGGGTCAGGAACTCTCTACCCTGCCCCCTTTTCACGTTCGCCACCTTTCTTTTTCACTCTCGCACTGAAAACAAACAAAATGGCGGCCGACACTTCCTGATTTCGACCGATTCGAATGTTGACTGACACGAATCCACCAATAAGAATTACGCCCGCGCACGTTAGGGTGCTCGCACGGTGCGCGCACGGTGCGCGCACGGTGCGCGGCTATAGATATCTATGTGCGTTTTACTGCAATTTTCCCAGGAACTACTGAACAGATTGACTCCATATATGCAAAAGGCACATCCCTGAGCTGAGGACTACCTCTTTGCCAAATTTCAAGTAATTCTGTTCAGCCGTTCGGGCTGTACCTTGGACTAAAGGTCCCTATGGAAAATTGCATGGGGAAAACGCGTTTTGGGACCCCCCTTTTTTCTCAGCCCCCGCTTGACGAATCCCCCCGGGACTTTCAGGGTAGGAGCGGAGCGGAGCGGAGCGGAGCGCCCCACCTATTTTGAAAATTTCGCGAGGATTCGTCAACCGGCGCCAAAGTTATTCCAAATAGAATGTTGCGGATTTCCTATGGAAACACGGTCCTAACTATAACTATCTACTGGCGACCGCCAGTAGATAATATATATATATGTATATATATATATATGTATGTATGTATGTATGTATGTATGTATGTATATATATATATATATATATATATATTACCTACTGGCGGTCGCCAGTAGGTAGTTATAGTTAGGACCACGTTTCCATAGGAAAACCTCAACATTCTATTTTGAATAACTTTGGCGCCGGTCGACGAATCCTCGCGAATTTCTCAAAATAGGTGGGGCGCTACGCTCCGCTCCTACCCTGAAAGTCTCGGGGGGATCCGTCAAGCGGGGGCTGAGATAAAAGGGGGGTCCCAAAACGCGTTTTTCCCATGCATTTTTCCATAGGACCTTTAGAACGAGCTACAGCCCGAACGGCTGAACAGAATTACTCAAAATTTGGCAGAGAGGTAGTCCCTAGGTCAAGGAAGTGCCTTTTGTAGGTTTGGTGTAAATCTGTTCAGTAGATTCTGAGAAAATAGCCTTTAAATCAATATACATATCTGAGCCCGCTTACGGTACGCTTACCGTACGCTTACGGTAAGCGTACGGTGGCGTGCGCGAGCGCGATTCTGATTGGCTCTTAGATCTTAGTAAACATTCGAATCGGCCGAAACCAGGAAGCGGCGGCCGCCATTTTGTGTATTTCACTCTGAAAAAAAAGAGTGAAAACAAGGAAAGGGGGCAATGAGGAGAGTTACAGACCCCCTAACATTTGTAAGGGGGTCAAAGAAGGACAGAAAAGTACAAAAAAAACATTTATTGATTTTAAAAAAAATCACGGGGTACGCGTACGGTAAGCTTACGGTAAGCGTACGGTAGAAAATAAATAAAAAAAAAAATGAAAATCAGATTTAAGTGTTTAGATATTAGGGGGCTCTAAAAAGAGCCGTTGTGTTTATGAAATGATTTTTTAGTGGTACCTACAAGTAAGTACCGATGCAGAGTCTAAGGTTCAAGAGGAAGACTCTGTTCCCTTCATCATTGAAGTGCACACCATCTCCTCTATAAATGTCTTGCATGTCATAACGCAAGTTGTTGTGGTAAATGGCACCCATACCATAGTCACGGAGGAAAGCAGAAACAGATTTGTTGACGTGCTTTCTTGCTTTGTCATCGCACCGCGTGCCCACCGTGCGTGCACGGCACTAACTGCGTAAAGTGAGCGCGCGGTGCGCGAAGTGCACCGCGTGCTCACTGTGCGCGCACGGTGCGCGAAGCGCACCGTGCGCGCACGGAACGAACTGCGTTAAGTGGGCGCGCACGCCACGAATGGCGTAAAGTAACTTAGCATTTAAAAAACCGTACAAATTCACTGAAAAAACCATAGGTTTCACACACGTTATAGTTAGGAATTAGCATTTAAAAAACCTTGCAAATTCACTGAAAAAACCATAGGTTTCACACATGTTATAGTTAGCGGAAATTTTACTGATAAAAAACCAATGAAATTCCCCCGTTATAGTTAGTGCAGGCAACTATAACTCACGCGACCGCAATCTTCTGCTGATGACATATGTGTCTTTATGAAAAAAAAATATTTGTAATATATGTATAGCTAAAAATGTATGGAAGAAGACATGGGCAAATAAGTGTCTAAATACAGTATTAGCATCAGCAGAGGATTGCGGTCGCGTGAGTTATAGTTGCCTGCACTAACTATAACGGGGGAATTTCATTGGTTTTTTATCAGTAAAATTTCCGCTAACTATAACATGTGTGAAACCTATGGTTTTTTCAGTGAATTTATATATATATATATATACATACATACATACATACATACATACATACATACATACATACATACATACATACAATAAAGGGGGAGTTTAGGGCTTGGTAAGGGGGTTAGATTGCAAAGTTGAATTGGCAGTTTAAAAAGTCCATTCAGGCCCTGTGTACATGGCATCCTATCCTACAAGGGACTCATAAGTAGATGAAATATGCCAATCAGGTGTCTGTCAATTTTACCATGTTTGGGGGAGAGGGCACAAGCACTTTAGCACTGGTTAGCAGTGGTAACATTCACAGAGTCCTAAGGCAAATAAAAAATAATTTCAGCTAAAAGGGGAAGCAAAGACAAATAGTTTGGGTAAAGACCACCCTAAGGCTAACAGGCCTAACATAGGCCATACCAAGAAAAAAAATCCCCAGATATGAATCTGAACTGGAGTCTCCTGCTATTATTTTGTCATGGTTATTTTGTTTTGTATGTACACATAAGTGCTAAGTAATTATATATGTGAAAGGTTACAAAATAAACCAATACAAATGAGCCATTTAAGTGACATTTATGTTTTTACAAAAGAACCTGAACATTTTATGTAGTCTGAAATGCGCGCTTTATTTCAGATATATTCCCATAATATAATTTAGAAGACCTTGAGCCCTAATCTTAGGGAGTATGCTTATCCTATTTGTCTAAAGTTTTTGAAATGCTAGACCCTCTGGGAACTCCTTTTGTTTATGCCACCCATACACACAACAGCAACGGGATATTTGATAAATGTCGCCACCCTCTTATTCTAACAATTCTGGCTTCATACCTGCATCACCTAACTTTTAAAAACATGATTGCTATTAAGGGGTAATCACTATATTGCCTTTTTTGTGGTGTCACAGATTATTAATATTGGGTTTGTGAAACATTCAACAGCAGCCTGATGTAATCCCTCACATACACAATATACTTTACAGTGGTGCACTGTTGATAAAGGGATAAGTAAGTTATCAAAAGTTGTGGTTTGATGAACACATTTACAATATACTTCCAAGTGACATGGATTACCTATTCGATTAATTACATTGTTACTGCTATTAGGGAGCCTCGCAAAATATCATCATAGGCAATCACAGAATGCATATTTGCATGTCCTATGAACTGATGCCAATGTAATTAATGTCTATGCTAAGCTGAAATGTTATGTTAAGTTAGATGACCATATTTGTAATTTCGGCATTTTTCATTAGAATGCCCTCAAGGTGCTGGAATTATAACATTTTAGTGCTGTGGAAGAACAAAGTATGTATAGATTTGCAATTGATTTGTAAAGCCCCAGTGCATCCCTTCTGCTGAAATACAATAATAGAAACATGGCAGTCCTTTGAAGTAAAACACCACTACTAATTGTGAATTATGGTGATGCAGATATCGATAGAATAGGCTTCTACTTTCTTCACTATTTCAGCCTCTCAAATAGCTTGTACAAAGGTGGACATGGCATCCTATGTCCTGTTATAGGCAGTATTAGTTGGCAACTAGAGATCAAGGGCCTCATGTATGAGAAGTGTCGCATCACTGCAACAAAGCATTGCTGCAACACTTCTCTGTGAGCCCTGCTTGCGACATCAAGGATGCATCATATTTACAGTGCAGCGCATCCTGTCACAAGAAGTTACAGATACATCAGTAATATTAATGTATCTGTACGCGTAAAGGTGGCACATTGCTGGGGTGCGTTTGAAAGACACAACCCCAGCAATGTGTCCTTTCACATGGGACAAGCCCCATGAGAAAGGGCCTCTGTCACCCTTATGCCTGCCATGAGGGAGGCCTAAGGTTTTGACGCAATGACGCCCTAAAAGTGGTGCACTGATATCCTATAGATTTCAATGCACCACTTCTACGAGGCTTTGATGCGGGGGACCAGCATACATTTTACCTGACACAGGTGTAATTTAGTGCAGGGTTTACGAAGTGATGTATCTGCAAAGATGCGTTACTTCTTAAATATGGCGCAACATGGTGCATTAGTTACGCTGCCTCAGCGTCACAAAAAGTGACGCAATGGCGGCGTAACTGTGGCGCTAGGGCTCATAAATACGGCCCCAAGTCATCATTCCTTAAAATATAAAAATAGTGACTTTGAGCCAACCACTTTTAGTTGTTTACTGCTTTAGGTTAGCTCTTTTTAGACATTACTAACTAAAAGTGTCATTCACATTTTGTATCAGACTACCAGAGAATTTCCTCTTCAAAGTCATGGGATATTGCATTGGTACAAAAGGTGGAGAAGTACACAGATTAACATACAGTGATTTCACCATCAATGTTGAGAACTTATCAAAGGTGGACTCCTTCTTCGAGGCCCCCTGCAATTGAAAGTTCTAGGTGCCTGTAGAATACAATAAGTTAGGATCGACTACAATCTACCAATTACAGTGTCATCTATTTGGTAACACAATAAAGCTCAGAGTCGATTGAGGGGGATTAAGATAAATTTATTATAAATTCAAAGCCAAGCTGATATAAATCAGTCACAAAAACGTAGTATTACTAAAGGATATCCAAAACAACGGATACAATTGATCCTCAACAACGGAAAGCAAATGAGGAATTCAGTAACTGTTACTCAAAGAATAAGAAATAATATCTGATGCATAGATTGAGAGCTTCGATCCACTTGCCTATACATGTGGTTGTCTAAGGAAACCTACTAAACCCTATTCTAGCTGGAAATCAAAGAAACCCCATCAAATCAACGAAGCAGAGAAAGCTTTCAGCATAGCAGAACTTTAGTTGAAATTGTGAAGGTAAAGTAATTGTATAGCGTGAAGCCAAACAACAGAGATGTCACAAAGAGGTATGTATTTCGTAGAGTCTAAAGGGGAATCTGAACAAAATAAAGAGAAATGCCCAAATATACCCACCAAAAGAACCTGCAAGGATATCAGTTCACATGTCTAGTTATTTTTTTAGCTTCAAACACAAATCTTGGCAACCACGCTCAAGGTTTTTTTCCTTAGTTCTACACATTAAAACATCCTTGAATGCCTCCTGTCTCCATATTCTTCTCGGACAGTAGTCCTCCCTTGCTTCATTACATCTTCTTATCCTTGCCAAGAGATACTCCTTTTGAACCTTGCTATCTCTTTCACACAATGTGACTTTCTTTAAGCATGAGATCATGCATCTGCACCTGCAGGGGAAAGAAAAACACTACGTCCAAAGCAAGCATTCATATTAATATTAAGTATGGCAAATCTCAAAAGCTTAAGTCATTTGGTCAACTGTAGTATAGCAAGCATTTCAGTGCACATTTAAATGCATGATTATGGATCCATATACATGTACAATACAAGTGTATAGCACTATTCCAATTGAAACATTATCAGTTATAAAATAAATGGAGAAAATTATTTAAAGAAATATGTGATCATGTAAGAAATACAATATTATTCAAACCACACAGATGTAGATATAAGTGAGAAATTCAACTCGTTGTTACTGTAAAGAAAACAATAATATACATGCACATATAAATGTCAAGTTTACACCGTAGGTGCACTTTTTGTAAGTGTTCAAGTGCACTACATTACGTTAATACTGTTACATCAAATGAATACATAAGGCCATGCTAACAGATATTTGTGACCTATTAAACATGAAAACGTGGAGCCAAAATTACGATGCCCCAATCTCCCCTCTAATGGCAGATCAAGCCTTCACAGATTACAATCTGATGTTATCAGATGTTATCAGATGGACCATCTAAAACATTTTAGTCTTTATTATCTTTCTCCTAGAATCCTCTAGATGTTTCATGTCATTATAGTATGTATTATGACTCTCCTCCAACTCCATATCTGCTCACTTCCTCTTCACTCCCCTTCTGACCTGTGCATACTTGGATCCCTCAGAGATCATGAATCGAAATATTACACAAAGAGCAATTATAAAAAGAGATTTCAAAATGGCACCCAATATTCCACTTCCCAGGTTTCCAAACCATTTACGTACAGCAGACATTCCAGTCCCAGTAGCTTCTCAAGCTCCTATCCCTTCTAGGTCTTTAAAATCTATTGTCAACTGAAATATATTCCGTATATACTGTTACAGATCCTGACTTCCGTCTGGGATATAACTGCAGCATTGCTAAACCTTGAGCATCCTTATGACTAAAAGGTGCAGCACAAGACAGTTCTGTAAAACCATAACCTTATTGCAACCATCTCGGTATTTACAAGGAATAAAACATTAGCAGTACTAGTAACCAGTTTACCCACTATGGTAGTCAGCTTTCTAATGTTTATACCATTCAGATTCACTCCTACAGGTGGGATTATAGCTCCAATAAATCTCCTGCCACTTATGCTGCGTTAGCACCTCTTCTAGTTCTAGATTTGATTTCCCATACATTATCATTGAAATGTTTCACTCTATAAATTGTCCAGAAAAGTATACCAATATAACATGTATCATGCCATCCATGGGGCAATATAAAATATACATACTGCCCACAGATAGAGTACACACCAGGAATGACAGGATCCTGTCCCTCCAAGAAAAGGTCATTCTTTCCTCTTGTCTCAAAAACATGTTCACAGTCACTCTGTCCTAAAAATAACAGGTCTATATAACTTTGATCAACATCCCTATCCTTATGTTGCCAATCGAAGATCAAGGCAGGTAAATTTCCTTTCACCTGATGTTCAATTTCTTCACTATTCCACCTATAGTGTTTCTCAAAAGCCTTTTCAGTTTCAGACTTGGTTTCTAGATCTCTCCTTCTATACTCCACTAAATTCAAACATTTCTTCTCCACCTTTGACATGGAACAGGTCAAATTGTGTCTAAGTACCTATGCAGTATCCAGTGACATAAGAGATGCAAAATACTTGCCTGAAATCTAAGCACCTTTGAAATAAAAATACCGTGTCTACTGTCAGCATAGGGTACAGTGAAAGGACCGGGGTTTGATTAACCATTTTAAAGCTAACAAACTTGACATGGGTCTGAAACTGCACTCCGATAGTTGTGCAGTAAATGGTGCAATTCAACTTGCACCATTGCAGTCATGTCCTAGCAATATCACAGGACTTGAGTTACAACCAGTGAATTGGTGGTTATAATCAAAATTTCCGATTTTTACAGGGACATCCTCAGTAATAGGATTGTTGACTAGCAGCTCCATCAACTTGGATTCTTTTTCCCAAGAGTGGTAGGTCGGGAACTTTAACTGTTCGCACAGTAGAATGGGTAGGACTATTATAAATCAAGTATGATACAGTGTGGCCATTTACCTAACCATCCACGCTGGTCTACCTCCAAGACAGCGCCAAGTATGCAATCGTCCTCCCCCCTCAGGCACCACCACACGGACTGATCGGACCGAAAATTCTCAATGGACTCAAACATGGGACATTGCTGGTAAGTAATGTTACCCTGGAAAGCATTTTGATTCACTTGGACTGAAATGAATTTGGGACCAGTGGCAGCTTGCTCTGGCATCAGGGGTTGTGGAACTTGCATCACTGGAACTTGGGGCTCATTAACATTTTGTGACCTCGGTCTAGGTACATTTTACGGCTGCATAGGATTATTGTTCAGTGACTGTGCAAACCCTGAATTCTGACCTTGTTTTTCAGGCTTAAGATGACATTACTGTTTCCAATGCACCAACTGATTACAGTAGTGGCATGGGCTAGACTTTTTCAATTTGGCTACCTCAAATCAAGTACTTGGATCAATAGGAATACCCCGACTCCACCTTGAGACTAAAACCCACCTCCACTCTGTAATGCAGGACCTATCTGCGGGTACACTCCCGGCAGAGGGTGTGCATTCCCAACAAATAGAAGACCTTGAATTTGCCTCTGAGCGGCTCTCATCTGTGCTACCATGAGTTTCGCCTTTATTTTCTTCTGCCTCATGTCAATCTCATCATGATAATACTTAGCATATCGCAAAACCTCATCAATCGACTTATTCTGCCAGCTAATCAGTTGTACTATCAATCTTGACCCCATCAATATCTTGGGGTGATGCTTTAGACTTCAACCATGTCATCACCTGATTGTACATTCTCATGATTATAGGCGACGGACCATTAGTCAAAGAATCCCTCACTTTTTCTCTCTCTGTCCATTCTGTAGCTATCTTACATGCTGTCCAAAAATCGCTTGGAATCACAATGTTACTTAGAGTATTCAAATTGGTCCACAAAACCTTCAACATTTTCACAAAGCTTCTCAACTTGTTTGTACTGTTGCACAGGTTTCGCTCTTAACCTTGGGAAATCATTATTAAATGATGCAAGATCACTCCTACTCCAGGTTACATAAACATAACCTCCACTAGGCACCTCTCATAATGGTACAATTACCATTCCCCCTTCTCCCTCCAGAAGGAGGCGGTTCCCCCATGGAGCCTTTGGGACTTTTCTTCTTTGACCATTTAACTTCATACTTATGCAGAAAACTGCAAATCTGGATGTTCTGAAATAATTCTCCAATTTGTATTTTCAACCCTTGTATTCTCATATTTTCCAAGTCCCTATCACAAAAGGATAACTGGTGTTTTTCCTGCAAAGCTTTAGACCGCTCCAAATATGCTTCATATTTCTGTGCTATGTCACAGAACTTATCATGAGATTGCCTCGCATTGCTAACAACATCCCTAGTCATAAACAGAAGCACATTTTTTTAATAAGTGTCTATTCAAGCCAATTCAAGACTTCCACTTATCAAAGATATCATTTGATATATTTTGAGTTTAATTTAGCTACATCCACTAAATTTACTTTCAATGTTGACTTAATCATTCCTTGACTTATTTCTGTACTTCCACTTTCATTCGAGGTGGTATTAAGAATCTGTAACCAGCCATTTAGCTCCTGAGAATCAATTCTATGCTGCACCTCAGAAGCTTTTGGTACCGCTCTTGCCCTTGGGGTGCTAACATTTGCCCTCAGAGATGGCTCCCAGGTGATTAAGTCTACATCTAGCAACCCCTGAAATTACCTCAAAGGTTCATATAAGGTCTGACTCGCTGTTGGGTCTGCACTTGCACTACAAGTCATATTAATTGGGACCAACAGAATAAATCTCACATTTGAACTTGTAGGAGCTTTCTCTGGGACTCTTGACTCAGTTCAAACTGCCAACTTATATGTGTAACACTCCCTGTGGAGCTAGGATTATATATAGAACTATAGGCTCAATGGTAACTTGAACACTGAGAGCATCAGTAGCATTCAAAACTGCAGTCACATTCAGAACTGTGGAAGAGCTGGGGGCACAAATGCCCAAATCCTCCCACTGAGGTTTGATTCAAATCCACAGGGGGGGGGTCCACATTATATCAGTACTCACAGTTCCTGATGCTGTAGCAATTACTGAATGTCCACTTATATCACACTTCCAACTCCACTTCTTTGGGTCTCTTGGTATGGTGGTGGACACTCCGACAACAACACATCTATGAGACAATCACTAGCATTACTTTCACTGTTTTCACCTCCCTCAGCTGATTCCATTGCCTTATACCCTCTCTCTCTCTTTTTTTATTTTCTTGTCTAACCCTCTCAAACTTCTCACCTGTCAACGTCAGATACAACTTAGCTTACCCTATCATGTCCATCAACCACCTCTTCTGTTTTGTGTCCCACCTGCATCAAAATATGTACGCACTGCCTTTCTAGGTCTTCCCTGATATCTGCATGCTCCCAGGCATTTAGTGCTTTAAACTGTGTAGGCCTAGGCTGTGGTTTCATCTCATATAAAATCCTTCTCAAGATTTTAATGATTCTCACATTAAATGTGTCATAGCGTGGCTAAACCAGAGCTCATTCTTTCTCAGTGATCTTGTGCCATTGTTTTGCCACATACAAGTATGTAGCCCTATGTTTATCATCATATAATGACCTCTGGTATCTTCAGGTGGTTCCTCTTCTCCCTCCCTTACAGGTATTGTCACATCTCCCCTAATTAGATCTCGCATGACCATAAAACATTTCATTTTTCACTCAAAATGTCAACAATCACAATTAGCATTGCTTATTTGAAATCGGACCCAATAATTAACTCAGAATTCTCATTCCAATTTAACAACCAATAACAGCGTGGCACTCTGTGACGTAAACAACCAATAACAGTGCAGCTTTACATCAACCGACCAATCCCAGCATGGCATGCTGTGACGTCATCTCACTCCTTGCAGAGGTTCACCCTCCTTCACAAACTTCACAAATACAATCTCTTCAGTAATTTGCATACAAACAAATACAATGCAAATAGCACCAAATAACAATTGTCTGCTCTATAAAAGAAATCAGCAGAATTTATAGCACACAAAATAATTTGATTTACTCTGACACACATTCAAATGAAATATCGACCTGCGGGGAATCACCCTCATCAATATAATTTCTCTCTACACAAAAGATTCATTCACCAAGCTGATCATACCTCTCCCTCACACAAAAGATAATGTCCCTATCTCAATTGAGCTTTCAATGATGACTCACGACAGACCCCCACAAAATCTTAGCAGACAATCACAATACAGTGTCTTCTTACACTGTTAATATCATCCCGGGATCTTAGGCCATGTCAGACCCGTTTAACAACTTAAACGCCAGATTCACCCGACATTCAAAATACCTCCACCAAACATCACACAGCTGTTTTTAACACAACTGGTGCTCATGTAAAGCGCTCTGATACCTTCGGGTCAAGTTCACGCTATAAAAACTCCCCCAAAAAAAACCAAAAATACAAAACCGCAAGCTGAGCTTAAGCTGTACATGTGCAATTTATTTAGAGTCACTCCTCCTCTTTTACCACTCCACAACAAACCACTAGAACTCCACTGATCCTCCAAATCGATCTGTGGGCTCTGGACCTAGGATTGAGTATAGGACTGGACTAAAGTCTGCTAACTTTGTATCTCAGGACCCAAACCATCCTCTACTACCATCTGAGAATGTATCAAACGAAGGCTCTTTATTCCGGGCACTCTGCAAGGGCAAGTTGTAGGTGCCTGAGGAATAAAAGGAGTTGGGATCAACTACAATCTACCAATTACAGTGCAACCCATTTGGTCACACAGTAAACCTCAGAGTGAATTGATGGGATTAAGTTCATTATAAATGCAAAGCCAAGTTGTTATAAATCAGCCACAAAAACGTAGTATAAAAATACAGAATCACTAAAGGATATCCAAAACAAAGGATGAAATTGATCCTCAATAACAGAATGCAAATGAGGAAATCAATAGCTATTACACAAAGTGTAAGAAATAAAGTCGGATGTGTAGATTCAGAGCTTTGATCCTCTTGCCTATACATGAGATTGTCTAAGGAAACTCACTAAACCCTATTCTAGCTGGGTATCAGGTAAACCCTATCAAATCAAGGAAGCAGAGAAAGGTGTCAGCATAGCAGAACTTTAGTTGAAGTTGTCAAGGTAAAGTATATTTGTATAATGTGAAGCCATCCAACAAAGATGTCGCAAAGAGGTCTGTACTTCTTAGAGTTCAAAGGGGAATCTGAACAAAATAAAGTGCAATACCCAAATACTCACAAAAAGAATCTTCAAGACTTACAGTTTGCATGTCTAGTTATTTCTCAGCTTCAAACAAAAATCTTGGCATCTACACTCAAGATTTATTTTCTTTTCTCTACACATTAAAACATCCTTGAATGCCTCCTGTCTCCATATTCCGCTTGGACAGTAGTCTTCCTTTGCTTCATTAAATCTTTCTATCCTTGCCAAGAGATACTGATTTCAAACTTCGCTATCTATTCCGCCCAATGTGACTTTCTTTGACCATGAGATCATGCATCTACGCCTGCAAAGAAAAGAAAAACACTGCATCAAAAGCAAGCATTCACATTCAAATTAAACGTTGCAAAATTTAAAACTAAAGGCCTATGGTCAACTTTAGTATGTCAAGCATTTCAGTGCACATTTAAATGCATGATTACAAATTTGTACACAGTAACAATACAAATGTAGGGCATTATTTAAAGAAATATGTGATATTTCCTCTATTGCTTTGTTCACTTCTGCTACTGGCTAAAGCACACTGGAAAATTCTTTAATGTGGTAAATGTATAGGTGAATATTCATCACAAGATGAAGATGTACAGTAACCAAAGTTGTTCTTTGGTGTTGATTTGTGTGACCTGTCCAATTTCTGAATTACAGATGCCTATTAAAGTATGTCCCTGCAAGGGTTTGCTCTTTTGCATCAATGGATTACAAAGTAACTATGTAACATGCCCTTAGTAGGTGTAGTTCTGCCTGGTAACCTTCAGTGTTTCCCTTGAGCCTGTGGTTTCCTGTGCTCGGCACCAGCACTTAATTATCAACATCAGCACTGATGACAGTCAACCACATGTCTAGTCTAGTTTAGTTTTGAGATGAGCATAACAACATCATTTAATGAGTCAATGTATATTAAAAATCAATAATACCTGTCTACCACGCCATTCGTATAGCTGTGGGTGGCCTAGAATAGTCTGAATTGCCACAGTTGTAAGAGTACAATGGATTAGTAGCTATGTTAATGCTGTCATTGGAAGCACTGGCAGGGGCATTTAGTGGTGCAAGCTGCAGTGGCTGCCTGAGAAGTGCCCCAGTAATTACTGTTTTTATTGACTAGGAATCACTGCTCTGTTAAATTATGTTATTATCACAGACTGCACAGCAAATGTAAAAAGTCAGATAACAAGGGAGCTAATATCCAAAAGGTGGTTCCTCTTTTTCCTTCTAACATAGGGCCTATTTACGATGTCGGTCAAAAATGCTCCAAACGGCATTCGGATTTTCCTAACCCAAGTCGGAAGCCATGTTTATGATGGAAGGTAATTATTCACTCTTTCCGACTCGGTTCCGACCGGCATTCAGAGACTCCGTTTCGGTTGGAGATGATTCATACAGCTCTATGAACCACGTTTCCGACCAACGCATTATGATGTCAGATTTAGATAGCCTTTCAGACTCGGTATGTTTGACATGAAAAGGCTGTCGGAAACTTTTGGGGCCGGTAGCAGGCCCCCCTTCACCAGGAACCCTCCGGTTGGGGCCTGTGGGGATACCCATAGGACCCCCCCTTTGCAACCATGCACAGTGTGGCAGCACAGGGTGCAAGGTTTTCGGTAACCACACCTTTCTTCAATGGGAGCCTGTGTTGTCAGTCGGAACACAGATGTCATTGAAGTCCCTGGGAGTCGGATCGAAGGGTGTTCGGAAGCATCGTAATTGGTCAGTCGGACTCCCCGAACACGAGGATTTGTTCAGAATGCTTTTCGATCAATATCGTAAAGGGGCCCCTTGTTAGTCACAGCTAGCTAATGGATAAGTTCAGATCAAATGAATGTTCATGTAACAAAATAGAAAAGAATTATAAAGAAAGAGGCAAAGTATCAAATGAACACAAAGAATTAGCCTTCATAAATCACACTTATGCTATTGAACAAATCCAATGCATATCCCATCTACTTTGCATTGTGTTGCTCTTCACTTTCCAGTCAGTGGTATTTTTCAGTCGGGGACTCATGCCATACGAATAAAATTGCCATTCTAGATTTCCCGCCTTTTCTGTCCCCTAGCCACTTGCCTCAGAAGCGCCACTCCTCCTTCCTTCACTCTTTACTCACCACAGTGCAGGACAGGCTGGGTACTTTTCACCACAGAATAAAAAAATGGAGAAAGTACATATAAATTTACATTACTGAGGCATATGCTCCTCTCTCTCCATACAATTTTTCATATGATATAATCCTTCAATCTAACAAAAGCATTTCTTTATAGAACACTTTCAATTACCAGGATTTGCACTTTTCAGGGTGAGGTCTAACCCTGTCACACAACGAGCAGAGAATCCACACCACAAGCTAATACTAGCAGATGTTTTCATTGCATATCACCGATGCTGAACAATTTCAAGGTGGCATTCTGCAGTATCATTGTATTACATAGATGCAGTCCCAAAGGCCCGATGGGTTTTGACTGGTGACATTACTGAACTTCCAGGGAGCTGAACTAAGGGACTCTTACACACATTTCAGACCATCAACAACACCCTGCAAGAATCATACTCGACCTCCCACTCTGCACCCACAGAACACTGCACTCAGGAAGGTTCAATGCCTTCTTATCACAAGCAGAGCCAACTCAAACTTCTTATGCAAACACACAAAATCCTACACAACACAAGGCCAGAATATCTGACCAGCAACATGCACTTTCACCAATCCACCAGACACTTACGCTCTGACTCATTCTCACTCGCACACATTCCCCGTATCTGCAAAAGCAAAAATGGAAGTCGCTCATTCTCCTACAGCGCACCCAAGACATAGGCTGACCTCCCTCAACACATCAGAGCCTCCTCCTCTCTTCTTGAGTTCCGCAAGAAGCTGAAGAGCTGGCTCTTCATATAAGCATCTTGGTGACAACACACCTACACACCCACCAAGCGCATGGATACCCTCTCAGGTGACTAGTGTGCTATACAAATCAATATAACACATCTCCTAATTTTTGCGTTGCAGGATTTGACATTTTTGCTAGTCACTTCATATTTACAAATCTGTTTTTTAATTGTAAATCTTTGTAGTAGGCCGTGCTTGTTGCTTTATGTTTGGCACACTAAACGAGAAAAAGGCTTTTATGAACTACATTACTTTCAGATCTGTCTGATTTGGGTTTCAAGGTTTGCCTCTAAAACTATTTTCTCATTATTTCCTATTCTTTCTCTGTGTTAAGCTTTTTGTTAATTATGTTTCATGTGCATCCTACAATGGCCTCATGTAATCACAGGAAGTTGCAAGTCCTTGCCGAGACTGAACCCGGTTCCCTAGATTAGAGGTCAACCGCCCTAGCCATTAGGCCAACTCCTCATTCGCTCTTTCTCACACTGCTCAACTCTCCCTATGACACAGCCACCCCCAGAACCATGTCAATCATAGAAGAAACTATGTCACTTAGAACAAAGCCAGATCGATCGCCTTTGCCAAACCTTATTAAATAACTTCATTGAACTTTATTTTTCACACTGGATCATATTCATAAATGAATTAGGGGCACATGCATCAATGTAGGCTTTTGCGATTCCTTAATTGCGATTATTAAGGAATCGCAATTATGGAATTGCAAAAGCCTATGCATGTAGGAATCGCTATGAAATTAATGATTCTCAAACATTCCTGCGAGTCGCAATTAAGGAATGCCTTCCCATTCATTCCTATGAGCCTAGAGGCCCATAGGAATGAATGGGAAATTGCATGTGCCATTTGTGAGTACCCAATAGGTACTTGCAAATTGCGCATGCAATTTCAAGGGTCCAACACCCTGTTGCACCTCTGAAATTGATCTGTGCCCACATGTTGCACACACAACAGCCCCAAGGGCATGTGTGTGTGTGTAACCTACAACTTTGAAAAATGCCCTTTAGTGCTTTTTTCAAAGTTTTTGCAAATTACCATCAAGTCCAAATCGATGGTAATTTGCGATTCTATTAGCGAAATCCCTTTTTGCGATTCCATCTGGCGTTGCATTTAAGGAATCACGATTTATGAAATCTCAATAAATTGCGATTTCTTAAATTGCGAGAGCCTTACAGTTTGATGCATCGCAGAAGCACCGTTTGCGCACGCAAAAAAGGTTGATGCATGTGCGTTTGTCTTTTCAGAATTAAACAACCCCTGAGGAGAAATCAAGAACAAGATGGCACGAGTATATATAAAGAAAAGTAACATCTTTCTTACCTTCATTGTTCATTTTATTCACCTTTAAAAAAAGTTAAGGCAGTGGTGATCGTATGTTCGTATTGTACAAGGAATCTTGATGGACTGAGCACTGCACCGCTGCTGCCGCAGTTTCATTAAAACCAATGCCCTTCATACCCTCCTCTTCTCTTTTGAACTCTATTGCCTACACAATGTTTACTTAATTAAATATAAATGTTCATGCTTGCATTAGAAGATTATGTTTTGACATCTGCACCATATCTAGATTTAATTTCAAATATTACTTTCACGAATGTGCAGCAATGGACCTTAACAGGATACCAGCTCAGTGTAACTAGTAGTGCCAGGATTGCACGAGTTAGTGACAATGTTCCTGAATGTCAAACAGATGAATGCATCAGGAGGTTTGTGCAATTGCATCGACATAGATGTATTCCTTGTGAAACCTAGTACTTGAAGCCCGATGGCAAGGTGAGGTTACCGGGATCCAAATTTGTCCATTTACCACTGCCCTCCTGTGCCCATTGCCCTATTGATAAGAAAACTGCATTATCAAAGCTCCCCCTTCCACTACTACTCGACTCTCAGGATATCAAGGCAGAGACATCCAAAGAATGCGCAAGGAGGCAGTGAGAGCTGGATACTCAGAACTTAGAAACAAACACAGAATATCACTCAGTAGGGCTACCACTTCAGGCAGTCTTTTACTTTATGAAAAGAAAAGTACTTTAATATAACTAGAACCCTATACCTCACGTATTAAAGTGATGAGGAAAGAAAGTAAAGCTCTAGAGGTCTTTCCTTGCCTGCGATAGACCCTCAAATCCTAATAAAGTACCAAAACAGTACCTGCTGCTTAGTGTATAGGCACTATTAGTGTTTGAGGTCTAGTAAAGTTTGTTAAGTGTGGAGGTATATGACTAATGTTATTCTATGGCAGGTGTTAGCATTTCATGGTGTGCAAGTAGATCCTGATGATGCAGTTGTCACCCATAACATCAAGGAAAGCGGTTTACACTTCAGAGGATGCAATGGTCAACCATAGCTTAAATTTGATTGGTGTAGAGTGTGTTTGCAAGCATGGCCCGGCATTCAAAAATGCAGTGCATAGGATTCAGTGTTTGCAGCTCCCAACTTTTCCACCAGTTGCATAGATACACTTCAAAGACATTAAAGTCATTGAGGTTACCTTGTCAATATCATGGTTTGTAAATACCCACTACAATGACTGTCCATAAACTTTCCACCGGAAACAGGAGTTAATGGGGAAGGACAACATCAGGTGGGTGCCTAGTGAGATTAGGGCCACAGTCCATGAGAGTCTCCTACCCTGAGTGAACTATATATCTTATATTTTTGAAAAATGCAGATCAAGTAGGAAGTGACATAGGGACTCAGAGTGGTCTGCTGGAGACTTGGCAGCAAATTTCTAGAAAAAGAAGCCCTGAGATCTAACCATCAGGCCAAATTATTCATCTAAGCCTAAACCCGAGGAGGTATACAAGGGCAAGCTCTCAGATCACCAGAAATCTCATAAGTTAAACCCTCCCCCATTTTATTAACTCATTTTTTAACTCAAATCAGGACATGCATAAAAAGTACAGACCCCTGCACATCAATTTAAATTGCAAGTGAAATACCTGTTTAAGAGAGGTTGGTGGAATTTTTTACAGAGGGGAGGTCAGTAGATACCGGCCTCTGAAGAAAGAGAAATGGTCCGTTATTTTCAATTGGAATCAGCCACCCCTGCGAGTCCCACAAAAACCATAAAAGGAATAATAATCACTATTTGAAAGAGGAGTCACTTTGGGTACACACATCAACTCCAGACAACTGCTTTGTGGTCACAATCCCTGTTTCAATAAGGCCTGACTGAACTCTAATGGAGGGTACATAATAAAATATAGGAAAGAAAACACACTCCAGATGAGGGCTGGGCGGAATGTTTCATTCCGCTCATGGAATTGGTGGAATTAGACGACTCTGTGTTACTCATATATCACAGAGTTTTCGCCAAATTCCACTGTCACCACGTGGTGGAAACAGTCTGCCAGCGGAATTGACGACTCTGTGTCACTCTTGTAATGTTTATTTCTGGTCAAATTCCGCCCATTACCGCGTGGTGGAATTGTTTTCCCGAGAAGCTCTAGAACTGTGAGCTGGAGAATGAGATTTTCCATCCCCTAGCATTTATTTTCCAACACAGGCGGTCATGAGTGGTCATGGTCAGAGAGTTGCTTCTTGAGTAGATTTGCTGCTGCTCTAATAGATTTTCTACTCAAGGGCAGCGAAATCAACTCGAATGGCCATGCACACTTGCGCTCCGCATTGTGCTGTTTGCGCTGATATTTCTGCCCTGTTCACACTACCTGCTCTTAATTGCAGCATAAGAAGCACGACATGCATATTTTCTAACTTTGGCAGAACTTCATGGAATATCAAGAAGTCGTTATGCAACTCTGTGGAAATTCTGCAGAGTGGAATTCCACGAGTTCCTCCCACCCTCTGCACCAGATTCATGCACAGAACCTTTTCTCCCATCATTAATGTTCACCACTTTTTGTCATATTTTCTTTTTCCACACTGGAAAGTTATTCACACTTGCCCTAGATAAGAGCAACATTCTTACCTTTTTTAAGATGTGAAAGAGTCATAGAAGTTTCTGAATAGATGTCTGCATTTTCACAAACTCACAAGGCACCTACTAGATAATGGAAACTTTCATCCCACTTCACTCCCCTGTTTGCAAACTTTTTCACTCAAAACTCTTTTTGAGTAGCTCCATTTACGAGTGCACAGCTGACTTTTATGAATTAAAAAATCAGTTTTGCACTTGTAAACAATGTAAGTTAAAGCTACCCACTTCGTGCAAGTAGTAAAATCAGTGTGTTGTGTTATGCTATCAACATGTCTATATCACAGGACATACAATTGAATTATCATTTGAACTATTAGTAATTAAGAAAGTTGTTAAAAGACTGTGAATTTAAAACTAAAATTGCTCTTGAAACTTAAAATCGTAGTGACTGCCTTGTTTTCCTTGAAATCATGCACACACTTGAGAAACACAACAATATGATTTTGGACACCACTGATCAGCCCACTTGTTTCCTGTCTGCAACTTCCACATATGCCAGATGATATATTTCAGGAAAAATACAAACACTTGTTGTAGCTATCATAAATCTTCCTCAAAGACCCATCAAGTTTCATATGTTTTCAGAGTCGTACTGGCCTATAGGGTAATCAGGCAGCGCCTGATGGGCTGGTCTGACAGATCAGTGTGTTGGCTAGTTTGTAGCAGCATGTGGGCCGTTTTTATCGACTGCTGGGCTGGTATTTAGGCTTTTGCTGTGCTTGTGAAATTTATTGTATTTAATATATTTTAAAAGGGGGCTCTTATCAGTTCCCATCAGCGAATTACTGTGTTCATTCACTTTTGTGCGTAACTTTTTTTTAATTAACATCCCTTGGCTGCATGCGTTTACAATACTTCTACTAAAGCTGTTCACATTATTTAAGCCCCATTCATTGTCAAGATAAGATCTCTTGCAGCTGTTCACACTGTTTAAGCCCTATTCACTGTCAAGATAAGAACTCTTCCCACAGAAAAGGCAGGCAGTTTCTACCAGTATGCTGGAATGCTTGCTTTTTATTATAGGTGTGGAAAGCAGATGCTTTAGCCTTGCAACGCTTGTGACATATCCTATTCAGGCATCAGTACCTTTCTTTGTACTTTGTAAGCAGTATCAGATTGATTTTTCCAAATTAATCCATTTGATCATTATAATCAAACTCTAACTGTTGCAATAAACATTGCACATTCAAAAAAAAAGTTAATATACAAGCGCTATGCTATATTTTACTACTAAACAGGCAGTCACAAGTGTAATTAACTTGTTGAATATAGGGTCATGCTCCATCTGAATGCAGCAGGTTCGGTAGCACTGGGCCCAACATTTGTCAGAACTCCTCTTAACACATAATATTGCTATATTTAACTACTAATTAGTCACAATTGCAGTTACCTTGCAGTTAAAAGGGACTTGATTTGAATGGAGCAGCAGGTGCAGAGGCACCAGGACCAAAAGCTCTAGGGACCCCACTAAGAAACCAGATTATTGCTAACATCTAAGTCTCTGGAGCAGTTACCTTGCAGGGTCATGATTTCGATGGTCCAGCAGGTGCAGTGACACCGGGACCAAAAGCTCTAGGCACCTCACTAAATACTTTAAAAAGCTATATTTTACTACTAAACAAGATAGTCACAAATTCAGTCACCTTGCAGACAACAGCGTCATGATTTGAATGGTGCAACAGGTACAGTCGCACTGGGAAACGTTGTCAGAACTCCTCTAAACCCCTAATATTGCTATACTTTACTACTATACAGGCATTCACAATTGCAGTTACCGTGCAGTTAAAAGGGGCTTGATTTAAATGGTGCAGCAGTAGCAGTGGCACCAGGGCCAAAAGTTGTCATAACTCCACTAAACAGCAAATTTTAGTTTATTTTACTAGTGAACGGGCAGTCACAAGTGCTCTTATTTTGTAGGCAACAGGGTCAATATTTAAATGGTGCAGCGGGAGCAGTGGCACTGGACCCAAAAGTTATCAGAACTCCTACAAATACCCAACACTGCGATATTTTACAACTAAGCAGGCAGTCATATGTGCATTCATCTAGCAAACACTAGGATCATGATTTCAATAGTGCAGCTGGTGCAGTAGAACCGGGACCAAAAGCTGTGGCCACCCCACTAAACACTGATTATTGCTATATTTTACAACTAAACTGGCAGTCACAAGTGCAGTTTTCTTGCAGGCAACAGGGGCCTTATCTAAATGGTGCAGCAGGTGCAGTGGCACTGGGCCCAATATTTGTCAGAACTTCTTTAAACACCTAATATTGCTATATTTTACTACTAAACAGGCAACCACAAGTGCAGTTACCTTGCAGACACCAGCGTTATGATTTGAATAGTGCAGCAGGTGCAGTAGCACTGGGGCCAAAAGATGTCATAGTTCCTCTAAACACCAAATATTGCTATATTTTACTACTAAACAGCAAGTCACAAATGCAGTTATTTTGCAGACACTAAGGGCATGGTTTGAATGGTGAAGCAGGTGCACTGGCACCGGGCCTAAAAGTTATCAGAAATCCTCTAAATACATAATATTGCTATTAAATCAATTAATTCTATTATTTCCCTCTTTTATTTCATTTTTCAAAATGTTGCTATTACTTACCTGCACTGAACCCCTAGTGCCAGCAGAAGGTATTGCCTTTATGCACATGAACAAGCCATAACACATTAACAGACTTTCTGTAATTTATATTGTACAACTACTCAGCAAGCTACAACTTACAACAATAAACAGCTTATTATTAATCAAATAGACAAAACCGAATGCATTTACTAATGCCTGTTTGCTTGTTACTGTTGGCTTCCATGATAGAACCACAAACATTACCCCCAGCAAATACAAATGCATACAGTTTTACATACCTTGCAAAACATTCACACGGCTTGTCTTTACAAGTTCATATCTGTTCTGTTTTTCAAATGTGGGCCGATTTTTTGAGCTACCTGGTTTGCTAATGGCGCCACTTTTGTTTTGTTGCCTGAGGCTATTTTTTTGTCCCAGTCTTACCCTATCAGGCACATGCATCAAGCAAAATACCGGTCGCAAACGGGCAGATTCTCAGAATCTGACCCTTTGCTCCCGGTATTTTTGCATTTGGGATGCATCATCCCAAATGCAGAAATCGCTATTTAAGGAATCTCTAAATTGGGATTCCTTAAATAGCGATTGCATTTAAGGAATCCCTAATTGAGATTCCTTAAATGCAATGCATTACACTTTAAAAAATAGCGATTTCGCTAATAGCGTGAGCAAATTACCATGAGGCTGGCCCTCATGGTAATTTGCGAAAACTTAGAAAAATGCACTTCTTTGCATTTTTCTAAGTTACATGTTGCCCACACACATGCCCTTAGAGCATGTGTGTATGCAACATTTGTGCAGAGTGAACATACATGGGTGCAATAGGGTGTCATTTTGACACCCTTGCACCATCGAAATTGCGGGAGCAATTTGCGAGTACCTACTGGTACTCGCAAATTGCTCCCGCAATCTCTAATTCATTCCTATGGGCCTGGAGGCCCATAGGAATGAATGGGAAGACATTCCTTAATTGCGAATCGCAATTTGCTAATCGCAATTAAGGAATTTGTGGGAATCGCTAATTCTTTAGCGATTCCTACATGCATAGGGTTTTGCTATTCCTTAATTGCAATTCCTTAATAATCGCTATTAAGGAATCGCAAAACCCTATGATGATGCATGTGCCTGTATGTGTTTTAAAAAGCGACCAGCCCCTTACCAAGGGCCTGTAGCTGAGCATGTTTTACCAGGCCTTCATTATTGTTTAACAATGCTATTGCCAATGCAGAAACTCTCTCATGCGACTATCTGATTAATGTCTGTATTTAGGGAGCTGTCCCAACATATTAAGACGTACCTGTCTTAAGAACGGCCCTTCCTTATGCTTGCAATTTAATAAGTGTTGCCACACTTCAGGGAGTCCCATATTATCAGAAATTCAAAGCCTCTTTTTTTCCCCTTACTGTCCATGTCTACTGTCTGTTTTTCTTATGTATGTATCTACGTGGGTATTTTTTACGGGTCTCCGATCGCAATCATTTGAAACGCCTGTTGAGGCACATAAGAGGAGGGTGACGCCGAAATCAGCATTTTTCAAAATATGTAAATACTGCTCCTCGTGACTGATGATATTGAAGTATTAAATGGCATAATACTTGCATCCATTTCAACAATGTACAAAATACTCGGAGACATATGTACAAGGGTATTGGTGGAGTGAGGCGTTAGCCTCCTTGGCTTAACGTCTCACTCCACCACTTCAGAAATTCAGGGCTGCACCATATTTATAGGAATATGGTGCAGCTCTGCATTTCCCCCTTAGCAGCCTAGCACCAATGCAGACACCCTTTTCCTACCTTCCAATACTACTGCCTTTCTCCCTTCAATTCCTCTCGCTGTTTATGCCCATGCACTCGTACTTTTTCCTTACCCATCACCTTCCACTGTTTCCCCCCCACTTTTACTTCCCTCCTCTTCTCCATTCCTCACCACAGCGCTCTCTATATCCACTTAGGATTGGTTGTTTACCTAATGTAATCCTTATTGTATCTCCCCTTGTTTTAACCGCACTGTTTTTCATGTTCTCATGGCTCGTGTATTTCCTCATTGTCCTAATGTTTCATGCAATCTTTCCTGCCAAAACCCTTGTTAAGCGCTCTGATACCCTCGGGTCCAGCTAGCGCTATATAAAACCTTTAAAATAAATAAATAAATGAATAGTGCAAGGGTGTCTGCGTTCAGGGGAAGATTGTTTATGTACAGGAAGGTCTCCCTTCCTGCACATAAACAATCTGTAAATGCAGTTTTGTAACTTATATTTGTGCTGCTTAATGCAGCACGCATAGAAGATGCAAAACTGCATTTTTGAAAAATTTATGTTTATATGCAGGAAGGGGGACCTTCCTGTACATAAACAATCATTGGCCTTTTGCTGTTTTCATGTGTGCTGCACAACGCAGCTCACATGAAAACAGCAAAAACAAGGAGAACTTAAACATTTCTCCTCGTTTCGCCTGTTTAAGACCAGGTTTCCTCTGGTCTTAATTCTGGCGCTGCCTCCTATTTAAGCTTCCCTTGTAAATAGGGGGCAGTGTCAGAATCAACGGGTGTTGCGGTGGAACGCCCACAGCAACACACATTGCCCTCCCCTTTCACGCTAAGCATAGCATGAAAGGGGACCTTATTTACAAGGCAGCGTTAAGCGGCTTAAAGCTGCCTTGTAAATAAGGCGAAGCCCCTATCGCCCCAGGAACATCCTAAAAAGTGACGTTCTCATGGCGATAAGGGCTTGTAAATATACCCCTCGGATTCTTAAAAATGAAAAAATGTTCTGGCGATCCATGAAGATGCATTTTGTGTGTTCTTCAACTTTAAGGCCAAAGTAACCTAAATCTGGCACTGTGTTGTAAATTATTTTTGGCTTCATGCTCAATAATTGGATTCTGTGGCTCTAAATGGATGCAACATTCAACATTGAGGTGTCAATTACATTTAAATAACTCTCAATCTTTCAGAGCAGCTTGGAGAGGATGAGAGCCAAGGCCCAGATTTACTACAGACTTGTGTTGTCCTTGTGTGATGCAAGTGCTTCCCAGGAAACGCAAGTTTTTATCTGGGATTTACTTTGCCATGCTCATCCACCTCACTTGGCTTTGCATGGTATAGCAAATACCATTGTTACTTTGTACCAGGGAGGCGTTCCATGGGTGGACTGTGGGAGTTCCCATGCATCCACCCATGGATTTTGATGCAATCCCAGATTTACTAAGGTCAGTAAACCTGGGATTGCGCCACCAAAATGGTGCCCCTTCCATACCCTAGTGTAACAAAGAGAAATATCTCTGTTTTTGGTCGTTACTTCTTTTTTCCATGAGTGATGTATTTTGCATCACACTTTGAAATAGGAAAAGGTCTTTAAGGATTATTTTTGTGGAGAAAGTTAACCCTTCCTGCACAAAAAACAATCCTGCTCGTGGTGCAGACACCCTTGAAGCACAGCTCAAGGGGGCCTGCATTGCCGATAGGCAGCCTCTAGTGCGCCATCGCAAAGAGTGAACAGAAGTTTGTCACATCTTAGTAGATATAGCCCATATCTCCTTTCCGTTTCACGCATCGCAGCAACTTTGCTTGCTGCCTCGCATGTGTGAAATGTTAGTAAATAAGCCCCAGGTCTGACTGAGACAGGAAAAACAGGGGGAGGCCATGGTGTAACAGAATAAACGGGCCTAAGGGTAGTAGACACATACACGAACAAGAAAATCCCGGTAAGTTTTTACTTTTGGTCGTCACGGTGCCTTCTTGTGTGGTGGACCTACCTCTTTTTTGGGGAAAGTTGGGGCATATTATCAAGGCAGGCGATAAAATGTTAGATGTGAAGGACATCTAACCTGAGCTTCAATTGGAATTCCATAGAGCATATTATCAAGCCCATTATCGCCGTTTTAGCGGCAGTTTTCTGCCGCTAAAATGGCGATATTTTTATCGCCTGTCTTGATAATATGCCCCCCCTGAGGAAGAAAACAGAGTTTAGCCCGTATTTCTCAGAGTTTCGTTTTGTATTAAATGTTGCACTTGTTATGCTGGAGTTTGTTTTTGTTGCCGTTTAGCATTTAATATCAGTGATGTTTAAAATATTTTCAGTGATTTGAAGTTGGGTGTGTTGCGTCTTTCGCCCTAATAAACAGGATTACAATAAATTCTCATGATTATATGTTTTTCGGCTGCATTAAGCCAGTATATTTTCAAGGGAATTCAATTTCTCGAAAAGGTCTCTGGGGAAATATTCATAATTTTTTCAGTAAATAGGTTTTGCTTTTTATTGTTAATAAAATTTTATATCGTGACGACTTTTCCCCAACATAAAATGTATAGTACAATAGGTTATTTGCACAGCATTTTGATGACTATATTTATTTGCAGCGACAATTAAAAATATTTTAGCCCAGTTACTCTTTTTGGAGCGGAAACTTCTTTTTACAAAAATAATTTGTGTGTCCCATTCCGTTATACACAAGCAGTCACAATCGTGAAAATATTGTTTTCCTTTTTTTCACACTAGTTCAAGGTCAACGTTTTGCACTAACGCATTTATTTCATAAGCGTTTTTATACCACCATGTTGATATGAGTTGTAGTTTTATATAAAACAAACAACAGTAACTCATATGTTTTGGCAAATGGGATAGAAACAAACACATCCTCTCTACCCTTTAGTCATCCTTCTTCAATTGGTATCAAATGTTTAGTCAAAGTTGTTTACTAAATGTAAGCCAGACCATGCACCCCCTTTTTTAAAACGAGGTGGCCAGATTTACTCAGATTTGCACTATTCAGTGCTGTGCAAAAATCATCTGCAACGTGTTGTGCTACGGACAAAAACTGTTCAGCCTAATATTACAAAGCATCACATGCTGATGACGTCATTGGTCAAACAAATGAAAATAGTGCTGCATCTGTGTGACCATAACTTTATTTAGCATTGTGCTACACAACACAAATGCTATCAGGTGGTATTTTGCAAGGCTTTAGTACAATTGTTTTTATGCATACAACTGTCCAGGGGTAAATGTTATAGTATTTGTCACTTTTGCTATTGTTGCATGTGTTATGCAATTAAAAAATCAGGCAGTGCGACCCACTGTGACTGGTGTCCATCATTTGCGCCTATTTTCTATTTGCGCTGGTGTCGGACTCATTGCTAGGTCACGCAACTTGGGGGATTTTAGTAGGAATGGATTTCCTCTGATTCATATGGGAGTATGCACAGTTCCTCTCCTACAACTCTCACTTCACATCAATTATTAGTGGTATTTCACGAAGTAATGACATGTAGCACTACGCTTGCAAGATTTCGGCCCAAAATGCCTGTGCTCATGACAGCTGATCAACAATATTGTTCTTGCCACTTGTGTCGCACAAGTTACCTCCCTTATCTTATTTTAGTAATTCAGGGAACAAGAGCATTAACTTAACTTACTATTTTCCTATATTTATATCGCATTAATGCTTTGACATTGTCTGCACACTTTATTATAAATTGAGTAATTATTGAACCACTCAATAGTTTTAACTCATCTAAGATAATGACCTATGGTGGTGCATTCACACTCTGCCCAGATACAGAAGTTCGATAAGTTTAGTTAGTTAAACAACTTTGCACTGAAAAGTAATTTCAGCTAGAGAATTGTTCTTCTCATTGTAGTTTTAAGTAGTTTAGGAGCGGCGGGGCATCCGAAGAGTTGCTTAGGACAATCAAACAGCTGATCAGAGCCCGCATGGCAACAGGTGAGGGGCGTGCTACATCTGGAAGTATCACCCACCCTGGTGTTATAGAAAGCAGAAGAGTAGCACGCAATATCAAAACAGGCTTTTGTAACGTGAAGTAATATATTACTGTTGGGGGAACTTACCTGAGTGCTGCCTGAGTGCTGCCGCCATCACTGACCTCCCTCCCGCTGCCGCAGTTGGTCATTTAGCGGCCGCCGAGTGGAGGGAGACTACACCTCCCAGCCTGCTCTGCTTCCCCCCAGCGCTGTTCCCGCGCCCGGAGGCGCTTCAAATTCCCGACAGGCTCGGGGGAGCGGGTGCTGTGCCGCTGTTGGGGGAACTTACCTGAGTGCTGCCAGAGTGCTGCCCCCATCACTGATCTCCCTCCCGCTGCCACAGTTGGTCATTTAGTGGCCGCCGAGTGGAGGGAGACTACACCTCCCAGCCTGCTCTGCTTCCCCGCACCGCTGTTCCCGCGCCCGGAGGCGCTTCAAATTCCGGACAGGCTCCGTGTCGCGGGATCGCGTGTGGGTCGAGCCGGGCGAAGCCCGGGCAAAGGGCGGGCCGTCTGTGGCCGTTAGGGGCCGGAAGAGGCCGGGACGGGCCACCCCCTTAAACATTGATATTGGACACCCTTGATAGCCTGGACATTAACCCAAAGGTACTGTTATCACTGATTATTATTATTTCCTTGGGCTTCTCAGCAAAGGCCTTGTAGGAATGGACTATCTTTCTTAACCATCCTACAAAATGGGTAAAAATCAAAAGGTCGCAGCTTCCCGCCCCGTGACGAGACAACAGGTGGCTACGACACTACCCCACCCTACGCTAACGGCTATCGATAAGATGCTTCAAAAAACCATCAGGGTAGTGGTAACTGCAATTGAAAACACAGAGCGAAGGCTGTCAATTACTCCCGCTGCCCCCTTGGTAGAGCAAGCAGGGGACTATTCAGCAATTGTAACAAACCCTCCTGACGTAAGCTCATTTCTTACGTCGTCATTTGCTGATTTATCCTGTGCCCAGGTCCCGACAGATGCAAAAGCTAGCAAGTCATCTATAAGTTCACCCCTATCTCCCCCAAATACCATCATAATAAATAAACTGGGCCCTAGAGGCAAGAAAAGGAGACCTCTAAAAAAGCCAAATAAAAATATAGGGCGTAAGTGCGATTCTGTATTAGCTACTACCGGCCCTTCTCCAGCAAATGTGGGAGCTCCGCTGTGGGTTACTAGCTTAGTAGCTGACTTTCAGTCCCTCTTGGATCAGACTATTGGCAAACACATCAAATCCCTGGCATCTAGGATCGATAGATTAGTCTCTACTCTCAATAATATGGGTCTGGGGAAAACACCCCTAATGGTCCTACAAGGGAAGTCTGCCTCTAGTGAAGCTGGCGGTTTGGTTTCTCAAGTTAGGACTGCCCTAGTAGTTGATAGTGTTACTAGGAGCCAAGGAACACGATTGGCCCCCACCAACAATGAGCCAGCTTTGGAAATTGCTAGCCCCCCTCTATGTATAAATTCAGTTGCTGACGGCCCCCAGGTAATTGGGAACCCTGCCCCGATTTCTCCTAAAGCAAAAGTCACTGCCAGTGATGGGAAAACAGGATGCGAAAGATACAGATTTGAAAGGGGATCTTCTGATGTTTTGGCCCCAATAAATATAAAGCCATCATCTTCTATAGCTACCTCACCGGAGTTGCAAACCATTAATCTTCCCCCAGAATCTTGCCGTATGTTGTAGTCTTAACGGGGGTACCACCTCTAAGCCAGGGAAAAAATGAAGGTCATACTGACTTAAAAAATAAGTGCATCCAGTGGCTAAATGTAAACAGACCTCTCCCCTCTCATATTTCTGGGGAAATACTCTTTGTAAGAAGAATAGACTGGATTGGGAAGGGACCCAAAACTATTACAGGGAATTGTGTAGTAATACATTTTAGGGATATCGCTGCCGTTGATTACATTTGTGGTATGTCTCCCTCTAGATTAAATACTCAAATCCTCCCCCTCCACCTGTCTTATTTTTATCCTATGCCCCATCTGAGACCAGCTCACTGTAAAAGTGCTAATTATGATGAGGGCCAAAATGGTCATCTACCTAGAGTGCAACAGGGGCAAACAAGCTGGGAGGACTTTTATGCTCATACTCCCCCTTTGTCATCCTTTGTGCATAGAAATAGGTTTAGTGTACTGAATCAGGTAGATTGACGCTCACTTGACAAGGAATTAGTCTTGAACAACACTAGTGAAACATCTACCCCTTTAATTGTATTGGAGGGAAATATCAAAACCCTTACCTCAGCAGAAGGTATTGGGGTGGGAAGGAGTGAATTGGGGTGGGGAGTCTCTATTGCAGGGGGGGAAGTTCCTAGTATAGACAAAATGGAAAGGAAAGTTCAGTCAGAGACTCTTACCTGCGAAGGTTCATCCACTATGGCAATAGGGATTTCAAAAGACACTGGTAAGATAGATGATGGAACTATAAAAATTCTTTCGTGGAATGTAGCGGGGGCTAAAAAATAAATTACTTATTCCTGACTGGGGCACCTTCATGGCAGCACACGATATCTGCCTGATTCAGGAAACATGGGCTTTAGAAGAGAGTGCTAGCCCAGGTTACGCAACTTTTCACATTTTGGCAGTATCTAGTGGCAGAGGTCGCCCATCTGGTGGCCTATCAATTTGGATAGGCACCCACTTGAGCGTTCAAGCTACCCAAATACCAACTGACTCCCCGATGTTCAATGTGTGCTATTGACATCCCTGAACTCACCAAAAATAGCCATAATAAATATTTACTCTAGGCCAGTCAGGAGCGGGCAGGAGTCAGACACGATCAAAGCACTAGATCTTTTTATTGAGACACTTGACCCCTCAGTCACAATAATTCTTGGTGGGGACTTTAATTGTCAATTCGAGCCCTTGGTTCACCCTGATTTGGATGAGCAGGATGATGAAGACCTGCTCTGGTGTATCCCGGAACCAAAGATCCCTCCTGTCAAGGCATGGACCCGGTTGGTCCTTCAAATAAAATCATTCTCACTTGCAACGTCTCTGTGGGCGTGTAATGGGAGACTCGACCCTGACCGCCCGGGATTTCCTACATTTAACAGGGTAGAACAAACTTCCCCCATTGATTACATCTTGATGGAAGTAAGACACTGGGAAAGGTTGTTGGAATTCAGAGTGCAACCGAGACATGATAGTGACCACAACGCCCTTGTCTTAACATTAAAGCCGGGGACCTTTGGGCTGACTAACCCTGAAGCTGGTCTTACCAGCATGATCATGCCCCTCATGGCTTCGAACAATCGACGTAGGGTCAAATGGCCTTATTTTCAGGATTCCCCGTCTAGGCTGGGTGAATTATACTAGCTTGCTATGCCATGGATAGCTGAGATGGCCGACTTGTCCTCAAACGGCCATGCTGTAAAAATTCATAGGCAGTTGGCCAGTGCATTGGGGGATGTTCTTTGCCCACTTATTAAGTCTAGACGAGGTGGGGCTAAGATACACCCATAGTACAATGCTACCTGTAGGAATGCCAAGAAGGATCTCCTTACTGCAATCAAACTTAAGGACAGTTTAGAAACTAGGTCATCCCGTTTGTTCTATAAAAAGGCAATCGAGGGAGCCAAGAGGGACTGGGAGGAAACAAGGTGGGAAGAGCTGAGTGCGCTCCTGACTAAGGATGCAAAGACATTTTGGGCCATTGTTAGTACAGGCTCCAAGGGAGCCGGGCAAGCTATCTTCCCAAACATTGCACCCTCAGTGTGGGAAGCACATTTCGGGGCACTATACGCATGCTTGGAGTATGATGCCACATTTTGTCTAGGCCCTAAGCTTGCCCCAGGGCTCCAACAGGAGGGAGCCGCAACACTTGCCCGGCCCCCTGCCCCAGACCCCCGTCATGAGTATCGACTGGCGGGGGCCTCGGGGTGAGGGTCGGGACCGAGCTTGTACCCTTCTGACCCCCCAGAGAGCATCACCTTGAAGGAGGTAGAATCTGCCATAGCTAGGTTGCTCCCAAACAAGGCTCCCGGCCTTGACAAATTGCTGGGGGACCTGTTCCGATCCCAGCCAAAAATATGGGCTCCATATCTTGTTATCTTGTTCAACGCGATTCTTATGGGGTCTGATCCACCGGACACCTGGCTGGGGGCTGAGATTGTCCCCATCTACAAGAAGGGATGCCCACTTACCCCCTCAAATTACAGGCCCTGTAGCCTGTTAGACAGAACACAAAAACTAACGGTTAGAATCATATTGGACAGGATACAAGCTTGGATGGAGGAATGGGAAATATTGTCTACCCTCCAGGCTGGATTTAGATCCGGTATCTCAACCTTGGACCAAATCTTCCGGCTCCAGGTCCTTTTTTGGAAAACCACAAGGGTTGAGGGTGGCAGCCTCTACCTTGTTTTTGTGGACCTGCGGGCTGCTTTTGACCCAGTCCCTAGGGAAAAATTGTGGGAGGTATTGGCTGACCTGGGCCTTCCGCCATACCTGCTTAATATCCTGACCCGTTTGCATGTTGGAAATTATACACGGGTCAGGTGTGGGAGTCACGGGGATCTCTCGGACTGCTTCCCTGTTTCCAGGGGTGTCCGGCAGGGGTGCGTTTTAGCCCCTACCCTTTTTAGTTTATTTATTAATGGCCTTGTCGACACCCTAAATGATGTAAAGGACAATGATGCTCCATGGTTGACGACCGTTCGGGTGCCCGCATTAATGTTCGCGGATGACACCCTGTTGCTATACCGAACATCTTCGGGCATCCAGCGTGTCCTGGATGGTTTTGTGTGCTTTTGCGCCTCGAGGGGATTGGAGATCAATTTGGAAAAAGTTTATGATCTTTAATCCCCCGAGGCGTACGCGCCCGAACCCTCTTCTGAATGGTGTTCCGTTGGAACGAGTTAAGACCTTCATCCATCTTGAGATCACTTTGACGGAGGATTTTGGCTGGGGCCATCAGATTACCAGATCCGCCCTTTCACAAATAGCAGGGGGTATTGGCAAGCTTCAGAGAGCATCGATCTCCAAACCGGTTGCGCCCGCCCTTGAGATCTATGGCCTCCAGGCTCGGACCGCATCCATCTATGGCGCCGAACTTTGGGGCCATAAGAACGTTTTTAGCCTTCTGAGGGTGGAACAGGCCTTTATGAGGAATTTGTTGGGCCTACCGAAAAGTACACCCCTCATCCCCTTGCGAATGGACTTGGGTCTGGAGTCCATTGAGAAATTGGCAGCTGTGCGACCCTTGCTCTATTGGAGGAGGCTCTTGTCAGTACCTGAGCTGGTATCCTATAGAGCTGAATTTCGGGAGGTCTGGGAACAGATAAAAAACAAAAATATTCCATGGCTTTCCCATATTAAGGCTCTTTCTTTCAAAATAGGCTTGCCTCAGTTATGGGGGACCCCTGAGTTGAGTTGCCCAAGAATACCTAGGGCCCAGTTGTTAAATATGGTGAAGCAGCAAAACCTAAGTGCACTACAACGGTCAACATCCTATGGTAGGCTCTCTATTGAGTTCCTCTCAGTCAAATCTGAAATGGGGTGGGAGGAATTCTTTGATGTAGTCGAACCCCCTCTTGCGAGGAAACTATATGCTCAATTAAGGTATGGTCCCCTACCTATTAGGTCATTTACTTCGAAATGGGCAAAAACTGAAAATGAAACTTGTCCGGCGTGTAACTACATTAGAGAAGATGTCATTCATGTTTTCTTTTTCTGTCCAGCATATAGCATCATACGCAAAACTTGGTTTATCCCAATATGTAGAAATCTGGGTTTTAGACATTGTGTGCAGGCATGTAGAGTTCTTAAATATGATACCTCGCCGCCCATTGTATTTGCTCTCTCTCGTTTCCTTTATGGTATGTGGCGCCGTAAGATAACTTTTAAACCAATTTAAACTATCGAAATACGTCTGATAACTCACTGTTTAATTCTTTTTTTAATAAGTGATATACCTATATTTATTATTTTATTTCATGTGCTATGTATGTATGTATTTTATTTGCACTTTTATGGTCTTCTGACCGAAATAAAGTTATCATACGATACGGTATTAACTTAACTTACTATTTTCATATATTTATATCGCATTAATGCTTTGTCATTGTCTGCACACTTTATTATACATTGAGTAATTATTGAACCACTCAATAGTTTTAATTCATCTAAGATAATGACCTATGGTGGTGCATTCACACTCTGCCCAGATACAGAAGTTCGATAAGTTTAGTTAGTTAAACAACTTTGCACTGAAAAGTAATTTCAGCTAGAGAATTTTTCTTCTCAATGTAGTTTTAAGTAGTTTTGTCCTACATACTGTAATGGGCTATTGCATTTTATATTAACCTCTTCAGCGCTGCGCGGATTCCCGCGCAGTGCTGAAAGATCTGAGCGCGGGCGGGGCCATGACGGAACGGTTCCGTCATAAGCACAGCCCAACCGGCGTGCATGACGGAACCGTTCCGTCATCGGCATCGAAGAGGTTAAGCTATATATATCCTGTTATGCTCTCCTTTGTTATGGTTCGCTAAGTTAGTTATTTGTAAAGAGTTTTTACACCACACAAAGGCGGCCTAATCTGTGGGCAGGGAGAAGAGCAAAAGGAAGACTCTAATAGAGTAGAGGAAAAATGGAAAGAAGATGCAGCATTAGAGAAGCAGACGGAAGTCCTTAATTTTTGTCACTGGTTGCAGATGGTGGGAACCAACAGTGGTTATTGGTGACCAGGGTTTCTGCAAGTTACAATTGTTTTTTAGACAAACTAAGCACTGTGTAGCATGGTAACTAAAACACCTGCATCTCATTGGACATAGCAGTAATGTGAGATGGGTTGCTGGTCTAAATCATCTGCTTAGCAGAGTGCAAGAGCAGGATAGCCACAGAGGAAAAGCAGATGGCAAAAGAGAACAGTAGAAGAAATGCAGTACAAGTTGGCAGTGGAGGGTGAAAGAAGTAGTAATTAAGGTCTGTCTAATCCTTACACATAGAACTAGAAATGAATTATTAGTGAAGGCCAGAGAGAAGCTGAAGAGAACCCTGATAAACTGCGTAACCATTTTCTCAGTTCATATAGTCAGAGTTCTCATGCAGTTTTTCTCTAATAGAAACATCTACTTGCAGATCGGTGCCAGACTGGGGAGCCAAACGCAGGCCAAACAAAAACTTTTCAAACCAGGCCCATATCCTTCATCTCCTCATACATCCTCTCTCCTTCCATCCATCTATTTTCCCACTCTCCTTCCCCCCTCCATCCCCCTCTTTCTCTCTCTCGTGAATTCTTACAGTTCCTGCTGCAATTAACCCCTGGGGAGCTGGAAAGAGGAACAGAGATACCAGAAGCGACCCTAGGTTTGCAAAACTGCCCCGAAGGGCCCGAGCCCTGTGAGGAAATGCCTGGTGGAATATATGCCTATTCGACCCTGTTGTGAACTCACAGATGCAGATGGGAGAAGAGGCAGGTCAAACTGAAGAGAAATAGTTTCGAGCAATATTCTAACAAGATACATGGTTTTGCAAACCAAGGGCCCGATTCACAAAAGTAATCTGAGACAAAATCCTAAATTTACTACTACTAAATGCCTTTTGTGAAACTGTAAGTCATAAAGTAAGGAATTTGTCTCAGTTTAGCCGTAGCAAAGTGACGAATCCTAGCTTTACTACTACTAAATACCTTTTGTGAATACCGAAAGTCGTAAAGTTAGGATTTTTTCTCAGATTACTTTTGGGAATCAGGCCCACAGTCACTTGATGGTTAAGGTGTACATATGTGACTAACTTGAGAGCCAGTCTATATTGAGACTTGTGCAGTTCTTCACGAAGATGTGTACTAAGGCTATGCCCCTCATAATTTGGGAGTCTATTGGGATGCATGCCACATTTGAGATATTATTTTTTCCTTATATTAATGCAAACACAATTTTCCAGTTCAAATTACAAATGTTGTATTCCAGGACCTAAAGTTGCCACTAAGAAAAAGTGTAAAATAGGCAATTAGAAGGTATGTTTTGCTCTATTGAGTTAATTTGGATGAAGCAATAACCCCATGGGAACAGCAATATAAGTAGATTGAAGCGAAAGCATATTTGGTCATGAGCAAGATTATTGAATCAGGCACTCAGCCTGGGTGTGAACCATGAAATAATATTGTTTTGTTTACATTTCATTACAAGACCTGAGGCTAACATTATGCATTATTCTTTTAATGCCAAAACCACATAGCCACTTTAAAGTATTACATCACATTATAGATTGTTCTAGAACATAATACAGCTAGGCTATAATAGGCATGCACTCAGTACAATCTGCCTCTTTTAAATGCAGCTCCATGCACATAAGTATCTACTCTTATCCTTTCATAGCTTCCCTTTAACTGGAACTATGTATAACTTGGTTGATTTAATTATTTGTCTTTCAGTTTGTTTTTATCTAAAACTATTGATATAGCTGTTTTAAAGATTCTGTTTAGGCTCTTTTACTTAAAGGCTTCAATTTACGGTCGCCATCCTCTCGACCTTATTCCCTCCCGGGAAAACTCCTGGTAACCATCACCCCACCCTCCCGGCAATATCGCAACTTCCCAAGTCGCCCGCGAGTGTTCCCCCTTTCAGGCACTGTGCCCCACAAGCAAACGTGCACTGTGAAATGCCCATATTTTCAAATTCACAGGCTTGAAAAGCCGCTGGTGCAGAATACGGCTTTTGGACCACTGCTGCATACCTTTGGACGCGGTGTTCTCTCTATATCGGAGGTGTGGTTCCCGGTGTTCCCCATGCCAAAGCCGCATCCCTCCTGACGTACAACGTCTTAGGAGCACATCGGGAGACATCAGAAATTAGAGAAATGAAACAGCCAATGGCTGCTTTCCTCCATCACAGGCGCAACTGTTTGCTCGAGCAACTCTGTCAGTTGCTGCATCTCATTATATAAATATTTATTTATATAGGCAGGGAGAATAACCCTAAACAAAATGTCAATACATAAATATTTTCAAGGAAAATAACCCTTAGTACTTAAACTTAGAGATAATCCAAATAGGAATATACATATCCATTTACTAACAATATCTCTATTTACAAGGAGAGTACTCTTTTTTCTAAAGCTCCCAAAATGTTAGATGAGGATAGCCAGAGCCCTGAAACACCTGGGTGCATGAGACCCTACATCAGGTTATGGGCAATAAAAGACACATCCCCTCCGAGGAAGAACTTGACCCTTGTGGGGAGTCAGATGGTGGTAAGCAAGGGGGAAAGAGATTAAAAAAGAGTACGCATATTGAGAGTCTTTCTTCCAATGGCATTATTGGAGGTCCTAGACCTCTAAAGGTTGTGGAGGTCTAAGAACCCCATATTTATAGAGGATGTTCCCTCCACATCTAAGGGCCTAATACTGGGTTCTCTAGGTCGGGAAATGTTCTTCCCCAATAACATGAAACACCCCAGAAGTGCAGGATGATGGTCCTAGGATCATATCCCACCGAAAAGAGAAACACGCAAACTCCTTCAAACTGAATGCTGTAGACCTGTTATTCAGGATAAAGTATTTCTATCCCCTAACCTTGATCCAGAACTGATAACATTCCTGTCTAAAATGGTCTAGGGTCATGGAGAAGTATTTTAAGGCATACCAAGACTGTCTCCTGGACGTGCTAGGCCCCCTAGCCAGGATTATCAACAATGCTAAAGAATGCTACCTCAATCAAACCCCGCAGATGTCCCTCTCTTCAGGGGTTGAAGCTTCAAATTGTTTAGGCAAAACCAAGTGTTTCAGTTTCAGGTACTCCGCTTCGGTCTGGCGTCGGCCCCCTGATGCTTTACAAAAGTGATGAAAGCGGTTATGTCTTTCCTCAGAGAGCGAGAATAATACGCCTTATTATTTATCTGGACGACATTCTCTCAATGTCCCAATGTCAAAAATAAATTCTAAACGACTTAGACACTGTGATATCCCTCCTGGAGAGCTTGGGCTTCATTATAAACAAGGAAAAGTTTATTCTAACACCCTAAAAAAACCTAGAATTTCCGGACTTTTCGATAGGCACAGTAAAATCTATTCTTCTACCCCTGAAGAAAGTTGCCAAAATTCGCAAAAAACTACACTTTGTATTGAAGCAACATCAGCTAACTCTGAGAGAACTTGTCATACTACTATGCCTCCTGTGCTGTTCCACTCAGGCCATATTTCCAGGTCTACAGTGCTCTCCAGGGAATAAAGCAAGACCTCTTCGAGTAGGCTTCTGGTATGGGGAGAAAATCTCCTTGGATCGGATGGCAAGATCAGAGCTAAGTTGGTTGCTGGAAAACCTGGATGCCTGGAACGGACGTGCAATCTAGCGATTGTCTCCAGATTACATTCTCTAATCCGATGTGAGTCTCCTTGGATGTAGTGCTCATCTGGGTACCGAGAATACCAGGGCACTGTTGTCCCACACAGAGAGGTCTCATAAAATAAAATTTCTGGAAGTAACTGTAATCCTTTATGCTTTGATGAGTTTCAAGCATTCATTACAGGGCAGATCAGTACTGCTGAAAATGGACAATGTTTCAGCAGTAGCTTATATAAACCGTCTAGGTTGCACAAAATCCACATATCTATCGGATCTGGTCAAGAAACTTTAGAAGTTCTGCTTGGAACACAAAATCTCCTTACAAGCAGAATACTTACCAGGGGAAGCCAATGTCTCAGCTGATAGGAATTCCAGGTTTCTGAGGGACTACAGCGACTGGAAGCTGGATATATCAGTCTTCAGAAAATTATACCTCCTATGTGCCCTGCTGAATTTGGATCTGTTTGCCAGCGGACTCACCTTCCAACTGGAAAAAACATTCAGCTGGATGCCAGACCCGGGTGCTCTAGCAGTGAACGTCTTTCTACAACCCTGGAAAGGAACTCAGGCTCATGCTTTTCACCACTTCACGATGATCCAGAGAGTTCTTCAGAAAGTCAGACAGAAGATATGCTCACTGGTCCTAATAACTCCCTTTTGGCCATCTCAAGCATGGCTTTTGACAATCTTCAAACTGGCCTATTACATACCCTTTAGTCTTCCTGGAGAAGAAGGACTCTCAGAAAACATAGATAGAGAGGAACACACGTGATCTTGACAGGGACTTTAAACCATCTTGCCTGGAAGGTATCAGGAGATCTAAAGAGATGTCAGGACTTTCGGGAAGAGCTGAGGAGCTCCTCAAGGAGTCCTGGGCTTCATGGACCCACAGGAGATACAACACAATTTGAAAACAATGGGTATGTTGATTCCTGGAAAGGGATATGGATGCCATGGAGGCACCTATAGTACAAGTATCTAGCTTTCTGGTAATATAGTTTGACAAGGGTCTTAGCTACAGGATGCTTAACTGCTATAGGTCAGCAGTCTCAGCTGGCCACAGCTTAGTAAATGGAAGTTTTGGGAAAAACATTATGGTTTGTAGAATCCTTAAAAGTATCAGATTGAGAAGATCACCAAAGCCTAAATGTGAGTTTCTCTGTGATGTAAATTTGGTTCTAAATGTATTCAATTCTTGGCCAAATAATAGATTTTTAAGCACAAAAATACTTTCCATTAAGCTAGCCTCCTTACTGTGCCTGATTTCCTGCCTACATGTGTTGTTTGTGAGGGGTAAGCAACAAAATTTACGATGCTTTTGGAGTGAAGTTTGTAATTGTTAGAAGAACTAAAACAATGTATGACTCTGTCTTTTGTCCTAGGTTTGACTTATGCAAAACATTATGTGTGATAGACTGTACGAAAGACTACAATTATAGAATGAATAAACATCGCTTGGATGGTGTTAATCAGCTTCTCATTTCTTTTGTTAATACCTTCCAAGCAGTGACTTATGCAATGATAGTTCGCTGGGTTAAAGGAACTGTGCAGTTAGCCGTTGTTGACCTCAAGAGATTCCAAGCACATTCCATTAGGGGCGCCATGGCTAGTCAATCCTTTTGGAAAGGTGGCAGGCTAGAGGACATTCTTAGAGCCACTGATTGGTCAAATTCCACTATATTTGCAAACCATATGGTAAACCAATAGAACACATGTCAAATGTAGTTCTGCAGAGATACCAACATGCATAATGGTAGCCTCCGGTCTTGTAATGAAATAGCAATTCACCTAATTACCATCCCAAGAGAATCTGAATTTCATTAAAGACGCGGAGGCTAACATTATCCCACCCTCCCAACCCTTCAATGAATAAACATTAGAAAAAATAGAGAGTATATGTATATTTTAAATCAAGACAATATATTAATGCTTTAATAAGATTTAAATCTATGTTACATGCATTCCTAAGTGCTTCATGGTAATAACTCTTACACATATGGCTCTAAAGAATGTTTCTAAATATCCATCTTTTATTATACCACCTGGAAGACACCACATAATGGGTTTTGCTGGGTTGGCCGGCTTGCTGGATCCTGCTACACAGTTTGTTCGCTTCCAAAGATCTTCCATTTTCCTATTTTACCATGTGGTTTCCAATTCTTTGATAATACGAATGAAGATTTATTTCTGCATTTCAAAGAGGCAGATTGTACTGAGTGCATGCCTATTATAGCCTAGCTGTATTATGTTCTAGAACAATCTATATTGGGATGTAATGCTTTAAAGTGGATGTGTAGAATTGGCATTAAAATATTAGTGCATAATATTAGCCTCTGCGTCTTTAATGAAACTCAGATTCCCGTGGCATGGTAATTAGGAGAATAGCTATTTCCTTTTTTACTATAAGGATGTATCAAATATGTGTATAAGGGCTGTACCAGTATTACTACTAGTTTAGCTAGAACATGTCTCAATCAATTTTCTTGGAGAGCAAACTTCAACTTTAGCCTTTTGATCCCCCATACTTATAGTATAGAACAACACCAGACTCCGACCATTAGTCAAGGTTGGTTGACTTTGAGTAAAAATGTCTGCATCTTACATCACTTCAAGTGCACAGGTGGGTATAGACTGGATTAGAATGGATGAATCCATAGTATGTTAGGGTGCCTGCACCCCCTTTGAGAATGAGGAGGAAGAAATGGTCTTTAAAACAGGATTGGAAACAACAAAACCATAGGGAACCACTTCCAAAGGTAGACAAAGAAAAGGGAACCCCAAACAATGTTCAATGGAGACCAAACACCACCAGCAGTGAATGCTGCGCTAATGGGAAAACACCTCATCAATTTGAAACCAATGTACAGGTAAGAAGTACAATTATGAATATTAAAAAGTGGGACCAAATGGAGTAATAGAATCAGCCTCCTTACAAGTTACAATAAAGGAATTGAAGTATAAATTATATTTTTTAAAGTAAAAGATGTTTGTACCAATGCAGTCATCTTTATGTGGGAGCTGGAATGGAATGTGAATGTTACTGTCTGTGAAGGAAGTTTTAACCGTTGGCTATAAGGTGCAGTTTGAAGATGATAACTGTTGCAATTGGGTTCCGTTCATTCCATATGCCAGGATTTGTGGCTTTTTGGACCACCCGTTTTTTGACTTTTTCTGTGGGTGATTCTCTCTACGTGTGTCTCACCCACAGCAAACACAGGGCGAGTGGACTGTGCATGTTTTTCGTCAGTGTTTGCCTTTTAAGAGAAGGGTACAAAGAGCCACTTTGTCTGAGAGGTAGTCCACACCCAGTTCCTAACCAACAATAAATGATGGAGTGCTTTGTGGAATACTTAACAAGCACTTAAAGATTTATTTTTGATAATCTGTAGCTTTTTAATTTGAGCATAACCCCATTAATCAATGTTTTATGGAACTTGAGGAAGATATTTTGCCTGATATACCTTCAATAATGCTTTAATCTCTTCCAGCCTAAACTGGAAGCAAAACCAAATCCTGCTGCAAGGGTTTCCAACTCAATTTAGAGTCAAACAGAATACCCAAATAAAGAAATGTCCTAACCTTTGATAAAGTATCAAACAGGTAAACTCCAAATGTACCATGTTTTTTGGACAGAACACAAGCACTTTACCACTGGTTAGCAGGGAAAAAAATGCAGAGAGTCCTGATGCCAAAAAAGACTGGTTCAGCAACAGAAGGCAAAAATGTAAGCTCTAAGAATGGATAAATACAATAGGCATGAGATGTTATTAAGCCATCCCTAATCCAATGCAGGTGACCCTCTGTGGTTCTCTGCTTAGAAAATGTGTTCCTAAAGCACAGGACACTACCTATAATTCAGAGATAACAGACAGGCCAGGTGATGATGTGAATGATCTGCATTCTAAAGTGTAAAATGCACTCGTGGTCCTCAACATTTGGAACAGGTGTAGCACCAAAGGCTGATATTACACGGAGCCTGGTGCATATGTTCGCAAACTTTATTTGAAGAAGTCGGCAACTATGTGCTTGTCTAGAGCATTGTTACTTAGGCAGTGGCTGGACTGCTCCAAAAACCAATGATCTACTAGGTAACAACTACTTATCAATCTATGGAAAAACAAAGTATCAGCAGAAATGTAGGCCTTTTGTATATGGCCCCAAACATTAATTTTGCTCTGATTTCCCAACATAGGGGCTCATTATGATGTTGTAATGTTCGCCACCGCCAAGCCGGCAGTGGCGACCATCACGACATCATAACAAGTGAAACCCCCCGCCATATTACAATGGCAGGGGGGGTTTGCGGCAGACGCAAAGTGCGTCCACCGTTTTTCCGCCGGTCGACAATCGTTACGATTGCTGGCCTTGCGGAATTAGCCCCTAATATGGTGGTGGTGCCTAGCAGGCACCGCCATCGATATTAGGATGGTGTGTTGTGGAGGCCTTTCCATGGCGGCTTCTGCGCCATGGAAAGGCTGGCGGGGATGTCCTTTGGGAACTGTATGTGGGCCCACGGGGGGTGGGAGAGTGGGGGGTGCACCCTCCATTTGCATGCACAAGGTGGCAGTCACTGCGCGGAGCCTGCCACGTTGTGCATTCAAATGCACAACATGCCATTTTGGGATTGCGGCAGGTGCTGCTGTAAGCAGCACCTGCCACAATTTCAAATATGCAGGATGCGACCGCCAGGGTGGCGGTTGCATCCTAGTTAGCGGAGCGGGACCGCCACACGACTGGCGGCCGGTCCCACCACCGCGAGGATGGCGAGCGGACTCAGGTTCGCCCGCCATCCTACTGGGCACCTAAATATTCATGTTTCATAATGAAATCATCACTGTGTATATTCAAGTCCAAAATCCTGCATTGGATTTTCTCTTCAAACCTCATCATCAGGGACTCTAAGTAGATGTTGCCAAATTGCAGGACACAGCTTTGTTTTCTTCAGCATTATTTTCGAAAATGATTATTCAACATTCATGATGGTGATAGGGAACATATTAACACAGCCTTTCTTGAGTGTCTATATCTGTGTAAAGGGGAGAGCAAAAAAATTAAAAGTGCTTGCGAGAAACTGGAGCTGAGAAAGAGAATGATATAAGCAAAAAAAAGCAATGTAAGAGGTTGTATTTGAGAAGGACAAGTAAGTGAGTTTTTGATGCTATGGAGGATTTGTGAGTGAAGATTTGATATGAGCATTTGTTTGTGATAGGAGCATCACATTGAAAGGTGAGGGTGTGAAAATGTCTGTGAGTGAAAATTGTATGCTAAGAACTCTGTGGTACTAAAAATAGGGCTTTTGAGAAAAGGGTCTGAGAAGGTTAGATACATGAATGGAAGATGTGTATAAGTGTATTAAATGTAATAGTGAGATGACAGGAAGAGCAGTGTGTGTCTGTGATGACATTGCGTGACGTGAGAAGGCTAGAGATAGCAAGTTATCAGAGTATGTACAGAAATGGGTGTGCAAATGAAACGTTTGAAAAGTATGAGAGAGTGTAGTATGTGAGATAGAGAAAAGGAGGTTGATGGTTATGAAGAGAAAGTGTGGCTCTCCTGCAGTTAAGAGAAGGAAGAGGGATGACTGATAAAACAAAAGCCCAATTAAGTAGCCGAGAGAAGGGAGGACGGTGTGAAACACAGGAGAGCTGAGGAAATTTCTTTTGGAAGAGAATACTAGATAGAAGTCTGGACTGCCAATAGCAGGGGCGGTCATATTTCCAGAACAAACAATTACTGTGGCACCATTGTTAGAATGAATAGTACAGGGACATATGCACTTTGAATATGATGGCAAAACATCTTTGTGCTGCCCTAAGGTGCAGATGGCGATGGAGGTAGTAGGGACAAGTAAGAAAGAGAGACAGATTGTGGCTGATAGAGAGCATGACTGCATAGCAAACATGAGAAGAGTGGGACACATTTATGTATAATAGATTAAGTTGGGATGGAAGAGAGCGAGGGGCAGGAATGTGTGAAAGAACAGTGCAAGACTATTTATGGTATGAGACCAAGGCAGGTAAAACAATAGACAATGAGAAGAGACTGAGTAGAGATAGAAATGTAAGAGAAAAAGGTGAACATGAGAAAGGGATATGAAAAGAAAATAAGAATGACAAGCAGGGACAAGGTAGGGAAAAATGTGTGACAGATGTAGAGACTGGATAGAGAGAACATGTGAGAGCGGAAGGAATATCTAATAGGGAGGGGAGATTACAAAACAGAAGGGGCAACGCTGTATGAAACAAAAGAGCAGCATAGAGGCTTGTCTTTTTTAAGTTTTTACCATTTTTTCTTTAAATGGGTTGTGCTCTGCATGTCGTTCCCTCCATCCCCTTTCAAAACACAGGTAGGGAAGGTTTCAGTATTAGTATAGCAAGGGCTCAGCCTTTGTGGTCTAAACATTGACATCTGGGCATGCGAATGGCAGTGACCGCAGCAAGATCGCAGGATATGACTTGACACCAGGAGTTACAGGAGTGGCAGCCGGTCTCCAAGTGAAAGTGACAAGATTTCCAAGATGCTGACCTGGAATATCAACTGTGTGACAATGGTGTCAGCAGTCAGCACTTGCATGCTTACGCACTAATCCATCTATACATTCCTCTCAGTGAGCTGCACATGCGCTCGAGAGAGCTGTCTGTAACAAACATGTCACTTTTTCCTTAGCTGTTCATGTTCTGTGAGCAATTAAATCTTGGCCTAGCTCTTCCCTGATGAAGCTGGTCTGCGGGGAATAGAATATTAGACTTTCTGTTTTCCATAAGAGAAGGAAACTTACTTTGGTAGTGCAGTGCTGAACCTGTTCAGGGAGGATGGAAAGCTTACACTGCTGTTACCTCATTTGTATGTGCCTGTGATTGGGAAAGCTTGTACTGCTGCTGCTCTGGTTGGGCCTGACCTCTGAAGGACTGAAGCATTCATTGTTACTTCCCAAAATCTGCATGTTCTATGAAGAAGGGATGTTCCCATTCATGTTGCCCCATCATATGAAAAAATCAAAAGATATGTTGAATGAACATGCACAACATGCTGTTTGAATCAGGGACTTTTTCACAATATTAAATGTGAAATACCAAGACTTGTAGTCTTGAGGAAGGCCCCTGACCCCATACGGGCAATACTCAAGTGCTGAAACATGATGATGTAAAAAGAGAAGCAGTGTCTCTTGCCCCACCCTCCTATTTTGTACTCTTGTAGTAGGGAATCACCAGTAAAACACATTTTAGCTCACCCTCACACAATCTTAATATACATCTGAGTGTTACAAAAGGTGAACAGAGATATTGACTTGAGGGACATAACCTTACTGAAACTGGGGTTCCGGGTTCTGTTAGCTAGGAATCTGCACAACCAGTAAACAATAGTACTCTCAATAGTACTCTCGACTGCATCCCAGGGCTAGATGTGAAACCCATTGATAAAGCCCCACTAGGTAGGTGAAGGTTCATCAACCTATGTCAGTACATCAATGCATAATAATTCCATGAGACATTTGGCTATTTCTTTCAGGAAAATTATACTTCTTGTAGATTTATGCAGTAGCGGCTCGTGGAGGGAGTGCTGCGGGGCGGTTGGGCAGGGTGGGGGAGGAGCAGGGTGGGGGTAGTAAACTACGGAATACAGCCAAACAGAGGTAAGTAAACAAATAAAAAAATTAAATATTTTCATTGTGTGCGCTGCATTGCCAAATGCGATGCAGCGCGCGCAACGAAATTCGTTTTATTTATTTATTTGTTTACTTACCTCCGTTCGGCCGTATTCCGTAGTTTACTACCCCCCCAACCTGCTCCTCCCCACCCCGCCCCACAGCCTGATGCAGAATTCCAGTGGCTCTGATTATAAATCACATTGCCAATTAGTACATATATGTAATGCAAAATAGGGGTGAGTACTATGCCTTTTTGTCTTGTGGGCAATCAAGGGTTAAACAGCTTTGTGGGGGAGAGGGCAGATATAGCTTTTCAAATGCAGATGTGAGCATCTCACAGCTAATGGAATGATCTTAAGACTCCTTGGATAAACACAAGGGATTTGATAAATAAAAATATATTTATCAGAACAATGCGAGCAGCCAAAGTGTCTGAACAGATATCAAGAAAAAAGGTAATGTGCTGGCACCCCTTTGTCTGAGCCTTTCCTCGGCCTATAGGTTGTTGTGAATTAGGTGGAGGGGTGAAACAGGTCCTTCCTTGAGCATGTGCAGCATGTGCTGTCATGCTTGAGCTGACAGTGAGAATATTGCTGCACTTTTAAAGTGAATCGATTGTGAGGAGTGCAGCTAATATGTCTCTATATATCTTTGCACAATATAATGACTTAAAGTGATGAAAGCAGGAATAAATGATTTTCTATGATTTTCACTCTGCAATAAACATTACTTTCACTGATCCATAGGGCCTGAATACAAAATAGTTTTGACTGTAGCTATTAAGGTGGTGTTTGCTCTACCTTAAATGACTGAATCATGAAAACAGGATTGTGGAGGTGGTAATGTGTGACAAGAATGTTTGTGCACATTTGCTGTTTGACATTTTCTTGTGCTGGTGATGCACCCTGTTGTTTGTTGTGCCTCTCTTTTTGTGTTCCAGTATTCTAAAGCAATTTTACTTTCCTATTGTGATCATTTTGTGTTTCATTTTGATTTGATTGTTCTGTGCTGATGTTAAATTTTAATTGTAATGTTGTTTTTTTTAATCTTTACTTTCAGATTGTTAATCAAGAGAGGCAATTTATAAACAGGTTGTTCAGGTAATACATCAGGATTATCCAACGAATATTGCGAATGGCCGCTGACCTAAAAGAAAGCCTATAAAACTTATTATCACTCATATAACATTGAGTAATGGTCACCCCTGAACCCCCAACTTTCACATCCAGCCACCTCCCCGCTCCCCAGAGATTCCATTAAGCGTACCTTTTTTTTCTCAGTGGATTGTTTCCACCAACAGGGTCATTCAGATCAAAGAAGATCCCAACAGATCAACACCTGCCCGGATTTGGGGGTCTCTCTTTCCCACCCTGGTCACTATACATGCCCCTCCCGAACTCTCCGGCATAGCTTTCCTTTGGGATGTGTTTTATTGTGCTGTTATGTTGCTTTGTGGATTTATTGTGTTTCCTTTAGATGTCTACTTTAGATATATCAGCAATGCTCCTATATTTCTGGTCAAATGCAACAAATGCTTTGAATGTTCTTGCAACACTGTTGAACGCTTTAACACTGTCTAAGGTGGTAAAATAGTGTCACTCCAGCCAATCAGTCAAAAAGGATTTGTAAAGCTCTGCGATTCACCCACAAGGGTATCCAGGCACTGGGAGTCATCTGCTCAGGTGCAATCAGTTGAACAAATAGGTCTTGGATCCCTTTGTGAATTTCTGACAGAGAGAGTGAGATCCGAAGGTGGAGGCAAAGGCTGATCCAGGACTTCACGACAAGGTAGGAAAAGAAGCTTTCTCCACTGTTGCTTCGGTGGATGTTGGGTGTGTGGGTGAGGGAGGTGGAGGTGGAGCACACTTGTCTGGAAGGTTGGGGAAGCTCAGGCAGATGTTAATGTATGCTGGTCCTTGATTTTGTGTAGGGCTTTGTAAGCATGTGTCAGCATCTTGAATTGACATCTCTTGTGGATGGGGAGCCAGTGGAGCTTCTGGAGGTGTGGGGTGATGTGGGCCACGAGTTCTGTATGGTCTGCAGTCTCTTTAGGAGGTTGGTGGTGATTCCTGCATAGAGTGCATTCCCTTAGTCCAAGCGGCTAGTGACGAGGGCATGAGTGATGGTACGTCTGATGCTGACTAGAAGCCATTTAAAGATCTTTTAGAGCATAGGAAGGGTGAGGAGAATGCGTTTATCTGATTTTTCATAGGGAATTTACTGACCAGGATGATGCTGAGGTTTCAGGCATGGTCTGTAGGAGTGGGTGAGGGTCATAATGCAGCAGGCCACCATGAGTCGTTCTACAGAGAGGTGTTGTTCCCAAAGATCAGTACTTCTGTTTTATCTGTGTTGAGTTTGAGGCAGTTGTTTTACATCCAGTCGGTGATGCAGATCATGCAGAGAAGGAAGTTGGACCTCGTGGTGTGTGGTTCTTCTGATAGAGAGAGAATGTCCTGGATGTCATCTATGTGGGAAATTATGTTCAGTCCTTAGGTTCTGAAGATGTTTTCCAGGGGGTTATGTAGGCATTGAACAGAGTACTGATAGGTGATGAGCCTTGAAGGATGCCACAGATGATGTCTTTGGGTGTCAAGGTGAACGGTGGTAGGCATAGTCTCTGGGTTCTTCTGGTGATGAAGGATGTGATCCATTTGAGGGCATCTTCTTGAATGCTGATCTGATGAAGTCTCTTTATCAGGGTGTAGTGTGACACAGTGTTGAAGGCCAACACAAAAACGTGGACACCACTAGTGCTCCCTTTATGTGATATGGACCAAAATGTAAAAAACCCAGAAGTTGTAAAGTTAAGTACTCATAGAAATGTATGAGCCCTATTCACAGAAGTAATCTGAGACAAAATCCTAAACTTACTACTTTTGGTATTCACAGAAGGCATTTAGTAGTAGTAAAGTTAGGATTTTGTCTTAAGTCTGTCTTAAGTCCGTCTTAATCTGTCTTAAGTCTGTCCTAAGTCTGTCTTAAGTTTGTTTTAAGTTTGTCTTAAGTTTGTCTTAAGTCTGTCTTAAGTCTGTCTTAAGTCAAACTTAAGTCAAACTTAAGACAAAATCCTAACTTTACTACTTCTAAATGACTTCTGTGAATACCAAAAGTAGTACGTTTAGGATTTTGTCTCAGATTAGTTCTATGAATCGGCCCTGTTATCACCAAGTTTGATGAAGGGATGGATGGCTTCACAGTGCCATGACTTATTTATTCACTTTGCCCTGCAGTTATTCTGAGTGAAATTTTTATGACTGCTTGATGTGAGACTGCTCAGTTTGTAGCAGGTGACAAGCTTGTGGAAGTATCTTGTAATGAAGAGCTTATTAATGGCAACTGCATGGGAAACAACGTGGAACATTATCAGTGATATCTATTTTAATGTGCGTTGTGAACTCCGTGTATACCGCCGCGCACAAGAATGATTTTCTTTAAAATTCTTCTCCGCTAAACCATATGTTTCTTAATTATAAAATATAACGTGCAATGTTTGTAAAGGTCTTTATTCAACTTGCAGTGTTCCTCATTGAAGTGTGAGGCCGGCTAACTAAAGGACCAGATTATAATAATTGCCCAGTTGGAACTAAAAGGGCTAAGATTCTATTAAGAACTATTTGTTTTGTTGCAGTGAAGATGCTTTTCTTCGCAAAGACGAAACCTGTAAAAATGTATTACACCACTTCTCAGATCGAGGCAGAGATCTTGATTGATTGATGCCCGTTTACATCCAAAAATGCTTTCACTGAAATCTTTGCTCTGTTATTGGACCAGTAGGATAATGTTTGATGTAAGTAAACACAGTTCAACAATCTAATTAAGTGCATGTGGTACGCTTTCGCTCTATGTCAACTTTTAATACTGGAATACCCAATTTGTAATTGGCATTTGTGTTTGCTTGTATGAATGTCTTAAACAGAAATCATGTTTTTTGTTTTTGTTTTGCCGCGTGCATCCCAAATTGTAAGAGGCCACTCATTCATTACACATTGTACTTATAGAACTGCTCAAAACCTCTCAACAGGATCATTAGCTAAGTTATTTACTTGTACTAAGCCACTCTTCATGAAAATCATGTCTCTTGTTAAGAGCATTGATTGAAACGAGCTCTCTTCAGCTCCATCTCCAACTTATTTCATATCTAGTTGTGGTGGGTCCACAAGTACATGTATCGGTCAGAAAAAAAATGCATAAGACGTCAGACTTTTTGCATTGTGGAAATGCCACAAATAGAAATAGAGCCAAATGTCACCGTTTTGCACTGTGATGTCGTGCTTAATAGCACCTTATACCTATGTTGCTCAATTTCATTTTGTAGTGGGTTATGCTGATGCGAGTTAGCAAATTCAATGTGGATATTGTCGACATAAAATATAAATATTAGGCCTGGTTCTCACATGCGTTTGGGCATCTACGTTTCCCTGAGACTTGCAATTACCATTTTACTATTAAGTACATTTTCTCACAAGGACAATCCAACCCTTCTCATAGAGATGGGTTTCTATACCACCATGAGAGGCACTCAAAGAAAATGCGGCAAACACCTAAAAACCTGCAGGTTTCCATGTATGAATCGATCGTTTGCTGGAAGTTTGCCTTCATGAGAACAGTTGGATATTTACTACTCTTAAGAACAGGAGTCCTTTTTTTCATGAAGGGAAATGAAAATGAACAACCTCAAAATTGACGGGGTGTGTGCGAAAGGGTGTTTTAATGCGAAAAAAATACTTTCCCTTTGGATAAGCTAAAATACACATTCTGTACTGCACATATCTCCTTTCCCTGAAAACAACAGTGATCTGTTGTTTTAAAAATATACATTTTTAGTTGGAAACAAGGTTTGCTACGTGATTGCTATTTGTTGTGACAAAGGGGAAATACATTTTACCCATGAAGTCTGTTGTAAACACAGTACTCATCCACTGGCCCATTTTCTGTCCATATGTACCCCTTTATTCTTGGTTGAGAACAGTTACCCTTGAGTTTATGTTGATTGTGTGTTTGCTTGGATGCTTCCATTCTTATAATGGGAATAGGAATCTGCTTTCCATATGGAGTATGTGTTTTACACACAAACGCACACACATGAATATATATATCTATATACATGCATATTATCTACTGGCGGTCGCCAGTAGATAGTTATAGTTAGGACCGTGTTTCCATAGGAAATCTGAAAATTCTATTTTGAATAACTTTGGCGCCGGTTGATAAATCCTTGCGAAATTTTCAAAACTAATGAGGCGCTCCGCTCAGCTCCTACCCTGAAAGTCTTGGGGTGATTCGTCAAGCGGGGGCCGAGAAAAAGGGGGGTCCCAAAACGCGTTTTCTCCATGCATTTTCCCATAGGACCTTTAGTCGAAGGTACAGCCTGAATGGCTGAACAGAATTACTTGAAATTTGGCAGAGAGGTAGTCCTCAGGTCAGGCATGTGCCTTTTGCATATATGGAGTCAATCTGTACAGTAGTTCCTGACAAAATTGCAGTTAAAAGTACATAAATATCTATATGCGCGCACCGTGCGTGCACCGTGCGCGCACACTTACGTGCGCGAGCGTAATTCTGATTGGTGGTTACATGTCAGTTAATGTTCGAATCGGTCGAAATCAGGAAGTGTCAGCCGCCATTTTGTTTGTTTTGGGTGTGACACTGAAAAAGAGAGGTGGCGAACGTGAAAAGGGGGCAGGGTAGAGAGTTCCTGACCCCCTAGCCTTTGTCAGGGGGTCCCTGAAGGACCCCGAAGGGTGCAAAAAACATTTTTTTTTTTTTAAATCGCGGGGTGCATGCACAGTGCGCACACAGTGAAAAACCGTAGAAAAACAATATAATAATATATACATAACTTAGCATTTAAAAAACCGTACAAATTCACTTAAAAAACCATAGGTTTCACACACGTTATAATTAGGAATTAGCATTTAAAAAACCTTGCAAATTCACTTAAAAAACCATAGGTTTCACACATGTTATAGTTAGGTGTACATTTCACTCGTAAAAAACCAATGAAATTCCCCTGTTATACATCATCATACATACATACATACATCATCCTTGTGATAGAGTGGCGGTCGCGCGAGTTATAGTTATCTGAACTATAACGGGGGAATTTCATTGGTTTTTTACGAGTGAAATGTCCACCTAACTATAACATGTGTGAAACATATGGTTTTTTAAGTGAATTTATATATACACACATACATATTACCTACCTATTATCCATAGGAAATCCGCAACATTCTATTTAGAATAACTTTCGCGCCGGTTGACGAATCTTCGCGGAATTTTCAAAACTCGTGGCCCGCTCCGGTCTGCTTCTCTGCTGAAAGTCTCGTGGTGATTTGTCAAGCGGGGGCCGAGATAAAAGGGGGGTCCCAAAACGTGTTTTCCCCATGCAATTTTCCATAGGGACCTTTAGTCGCAGCTAAGGCCCGAACTGCTGAACGGAATTACACCAAATTTGGCAGAAAGGTAGACCTTGGTTCAGAGCCGTGCCTGTTGCATAAATGGTGCAAATCCGTTCAGTAGTTCCTGAGAAAATCAAAAGTAAAATCACATATATATCTGGGCAGAGCCTAACCACACATCTCATCGTGAGATCTGATTGGCTGTCAGCACTTCATCCAAGAAGTGTTGGTAGCCATCTTGGGACCAATATACATGATAGCACCTCATAAAAAAGCATTACAGTTAATAGAAGGTTTTAAGACTTCAGTTACATTATAAATCAAATGGGGGATGGGAGCACACTGCCTCACCTCCCAGCACAGTTCGCCCCTTAGCATTGTGGTAAATGCAGTTCACAGTGATTTCTTACTTGAATTTTAACTGTAGTGGTTCACCAAAGTTGGTGCAGGTTAGTGCTGTGAATCTCTAGACACATGTGATTCTGGATATTATCCGTCTTCAGTAGAGATAAAAAACGAAAATTCCTTCTGGGGTTGCTGGAAAGGCTGCCATAGTCTCTCAGGTCTCAGTACCTCTCTGGCGCACAGGTGCATCGCCAAGAGCTCGTCAGCTCAGTGGCTCAAGGGAGCCTTTTCAAACAAATGGGGAATGGGAGCACACTACCTCACCTCCCAGCACAGTTCGCCCCTTAGCATTCTGGTAAATGCAGTTCACAGTGATTTCTTACTTGAATTTTAACTGTAGTGGTTCACCAAAGTTGGTGCAGGTTAGTGCTGTGAATCTTTAGACACATGTGTTTCTGGATATTATCCGTCTTCAGTAGAGATAAAAAACGAAAATTCCTTCTGGGGTTGCTGGAAAGGCTGCCATAGTCTCTCAGGTCTCAGTACCTCTCTCTGGCGCACAGGTGCATCGCCAAGAGCTTGTCAGCTCAGTGGCTCAATGGAGCCTTTTCAAACAAATGGGGGATGGGAGCACACTGCCTCACCTCCCAGCACAGTTCGCCCCATACAGACAGTGTTCAGAGAGAACCACGTGATCTGAGGCACGACTGGTCATAATCCAAGATGGCTGTAGTATGGCTTTTCGGCCCTTTCTATCATACGAGACACGGAGAACGAATGGGGCATCTTATAAAGCAGTTTTCGATGTATATGGAGTAGAGATACAGCCCAAGATACGTTATGCTAACTTCACATATTGACTTGAATCCCACAGAACGGCCCTTTTTAGCATAATGTAGCTATTCATCAAACTACTCTTCGAAAATACCCTCGTCTATCTGCATTATATCATGTATCTCTTTCTGTACTAGTTGAGCGTTCACCCTAGCAGGGTTTGCATCAGGCTTAGGTAAGGCAAGGCAAACTTGGGTGGCACAGTAGGAGCAACAGGCGGACCCACATTGGATGCAGACACAACAAGTAAAAAGGAAACCCCCTATTCCTAGGAGGACCATGAATATTTTCCAACCCCAGGTGGTAAGGAGACCCCAGAACCACCCCGAAATAGACCAGGTACCTGTCTCCGTATGTATCTCAGATGCTAATCGATGCAACTTCTGAATGGCCAGATGAACCGAAGGGGCGGAGTCAGGTATATATATGCAGCAGGAGCTGCCGATCACTCAACACGCTCCTCCGCGATCAGCGAGGATAACGTCTAAAACAAGGCGGTTTTGGAGGGTCACAAGTCTGGTCGCTTGGAGCTCAACTGTTATATTAGTCAATATCCCAGCGGTGGTGTTCACCACACCCTCTACTACCCTGGACAATCTTCTAATTTCTTTACTGGTTAAAATGGGTCCCCATATAGGCAGGACTCCTTTCATAATATCGACAAAATGTTGGGCGGGGGTGTCAGTCTGATCTGTAGCATCTCTATCAGTGTTTCCTGATTCTAAACTCCGTCGGTTCAGTGAGTGGGATCTATGATAATCGGAAGGGGCTGTATAAACGGGAGGGTATAGGAAGGATAAGTAACATTTACCTGACCACCCTCTTGGGAGCCAGGTATAAGCGTTTTCTCCGCACACAAAATATATGTTTGGAGGAGTAAGTATAGGTGGGCTGCTAAAGGTTTGTAATCTATAGGTATAGTTACATTTACTAAATCCAACAGATAGATGGCCAGTACCATGTATGCAAAAGGAGGACGAAGTATTCAACACAGGGACCGGAATGATCCTATCATTCGACACATTTCGTTCCTGGAAATATCTGAAATACTCAGTAAAATTGAAGGACACGAAATCTAACACTTTGTCCCTCAACCAGGTGTCATTTTCATGTTCCGTATACACATTCATGCAGGCGGTAGGATCCAGAGTACCGTCCGTACCTTCGGCATTTGGGGTGAATCCTTGGTGCCTTTCTATATAGGCCAGAATCAATTCGTAATCTTTCTCTGAAAATCGGTGCTCATCAACAGTATAATGTTCATACATCATTGACAATAATCTGAACCAAGCTTCACAACTGCCTAAATATGACAAAGGCATTGAAATGAATAGATCATGCGTGTGCATTACGGAGGGAAGAAGGCCACATACCCAGCAATTTGTGGCATTCGTTGAACCATGGGTTTGGTGTAACATTTCGATAAAAGCATTATTCACATAGGTCTGACGATCGCCTCTCTTTATGTGGGGCAAAGGTCTGAAAACGGTGCTCCTCGGGAGCGGGGGTGGTAGCTATCAGAGTGTGCACAGGATGGCGGAATTCTAGATAGATGAACATTCCTAAACATAACATTAATGAGACAACTATTATGACAATAAAAACAATCTTGGCACGCAAACTCCAAGTAGAAAACATTGGCAGATGTGAATACAAAGGGCGGTGTACTATGGGACGTTCCTCTTCAGGGACAAAACGGGCAAAAGGGTACATTCTCACCAAAAGTCCAGGTATAATCTCGGGAAAAAGGGAATCTACAAGCAGTCCAACCTGCCGGAGGGTGCTTCTTTCCTGTGTCCGTATTAGAGCCTCACAGGCAGACTCCTATTGTTCCATGCAACACAAAAAGGAAGAAGGGCACAAAAACTTCTCGCGTCGGAGTTGCACTTGACACAACTCTTGCTGAAAGGAAACTCTACCTGGGCCCCCACCAACTGATCAATGTCTCTATCTTCTTTCTGAACAGAGCGTTATCAAAAAGTTCCAAGCTCTCAATGAGTTCAGTCCAGTGTTTTTACCTTTCCCAGGGTTTTACTCAGACCTTCATTCTCATTCGCTAGGCTGAACCCGGGATCTTTGCTTTCTGTCGGGGCCGCAGGTTGTAGCGAACATGACCCGGTATTTTGAGATTAATGAAAAGAACAGGCACAGTGGGGTCAGGTAAAGGACTGGGTGTGTGACTTTCCTTGTCACGTATTGCATCCCCAGGTGTCAGATTACCTGTTGCAGATGTCGCCGAACTCACGACACCCTCCACTCGCCCATCCATTTCTCCTTGGGCTTCTGGGGAAGGTGACTTTTCGGTAGGTTTATCACTTTCGTGCCTTAATACTTCGCTCTGGTCCTGCTGATCATCCGGCAAAGGAAGTGGAACCCTTTTCAGATGCAATACATGAATCTAATGCCGCTTTCCTTCAACTTTTACAGCCGTCCTTGTAGCTAAGAGCACTTGAAAGGGCTTGGTCCAGCGTGGGTCTAGACTCGATTTCCGTTGGTAGTTCCGAACCAGGACCCACTGTCCAGGCTCCAGGCTGTGTCCAGGACCCTCCGGCAGAGGCTGCAGTACTGCTGATATCTGTTGGTAAATGGAACGAAGATCTTTAGTTAGTGCATAAAGGTAATCCGCCAACATAGGGTACTCAATGTCTCTAAGAGATTTTGGTCGTGGCACACCCCATACATTAGCAGGCCTACCAAATATCACCTCATACGGCGATATCCCTCTGCGGGAGTGGGGAGTGGTTCTTACAGACAGTAAAGCGAGGGGTAAGAGATCAGGCCATTTTAGTCCTGTGGTATCCTGTAGCTTTGCTAATTTCAATTTTAAGATCCCATTATATTTTTCCACCAGCCCTGCTGATTGGGGGTGACGGGCCGCATGGAACTTCTGCTGTATTGACAGGCCCTTGCAAGCATGTTCAACAAGGTCAGCATTGAAATGTTTCCCATTGTCACTCCAGATCACCCGGGTAACCCATAGCGGGGAAATAATTCTTTTACTAGGGCCTTTGCGGTGGCTAGGGCAGTATTTTCCTTGGTAGGGTACGCCTCCACCCACTTTCTGAACGTACAAACCACCACCAAGACGTATTTGAGATTGTTAACCCGCTCAAACTGAATGACATCCATTTGTAATACCTCAAAAGGTAGGGTGGGGGGCGCAAAGCTACCCATCAGAACAGGGATGCTACCTCCTGGATTATGCTGTAGACAAATCATGCAATTCTGGACTAGTTGCTTTGCAGTCCTATGGATGTTGGTATTATACCATACGGGATCTAGTATTGCGCAAATACCTTGAATCCCTACATGTGCGGGACCGTGTGCCATGGACACTACCGCATTCACAAATGCATTTGGCAGAAGCCATCTACATCTTTCTGATAGGTCAGTCCAACATCCATTGTCATCTAGCTTCCCTATCTGTTCTTGCCAGTACTTTAGTTCTTCAGGGGTTGCTTCTGATTGCAATTCTTTCACACTGTCTATAGTATTATTGAATGTCTCTGTTTCTACCATCCCTCTATGCAGACTCGTTACAAACATGGAGGTGGTATTGGATTGGGCAGTTTCTTTAGCGATTCTGTCCGCAAAGGAATTTCCCTTACCTACATCATCAACTACTGCTTTATGAGCACTACATTTTACAACGGCTATGGCTTGGGGCAGGGTCAGGGCGGCCAACAATCTCAAGGCCAACTGACCATTCTTTATTTTCTGACCATGGGATGTAAGGAAACCTCTCTCTGCACACAACCTCCCAAAGCTATGTGCTACACCAAAAGCATACTGGCTATCGGTGTAGACATTTATATTTAACCCTTCACCCAATTCACAAGCCCTTAGTAGTGCGACTAACTCGGCAGCCTGGGCCGATCGATAAGGGACCTTGGCCATCTCAACTACTGTTTGTAATGTGGTGATCGCATAAGCAGCGGTCGTAGTGCCGTTAGGTAACCTAAAACATGAGCCATCGACATACAATTCCCCTTGAGGGTCAGTAAAGGAATGTCTGTCAAATCTATACGACCCTTTGTTTCTTCTTCTGTCCGAAATATGCAATCATGTATATCTTGACTGTGGTCTTCCAGAGGGAGAGGTAGTAACGTAGCAGGGTTCAGGGTGACACATCTTTTGATAGTGGTGTGGGGTGCAAACAGGGTCAATTCGTACCCTGTAAGACGTGCACTAGTTAAGTGCTGGGTCTGCGTCCTGTTCAATAATATGTCCACAGCGTGAGGCACCATCACTGTCAGGTCCGTATTCAGGACGAGCCCTTCCGATTGTCGGATCGCCACTGCAACCGCAGCCGTGGCTCTCAGACAACTGGGAAGTGCCCTGGCGACATTATCCAATACCGCCGAAAAGTACGCACAAGGTCTTTGCTTACCACCAAATCCTTGTGTTAACACTGAAAGCGAGCAACCGTCCACCTCATGCACGTAGAGTACAAAAGGCTTCCGGTAATCAGGGGTGCCAAGCACGGCAGCAGAGCAAAGAGCAGATTTCAAAGAAACAAAAGCATTCTGGCATTCGACTGGCCAAGGTAAAGGCTCATGCACATCTTTAGTCGTTAAATGCAAGAAAGGTTTAGTCATCAGGGAATAGTTAGGGATCCATTGGCGACAGTAAGAAGTTATGCCAAGCAAAGCACGGACATCACGTTGCGTGCAAGGAACAGGCATGTTAGATATTTTATGATACGATCAGGAGTCAGTCGTCTTCCCTCCTTCGACAGGAGATGACCTAGATAGGTCACCTCCGGTCGACAATATTGAAATTTAGACAACAAGACTTTATTACCATGGTCTGCCAAGTGCTGTAACAACGCAGTCGTCACCGCTCGGCAACCGTGGTCGGTATCAGAGGCCACGAGGAGATCGTCCACATACTGCACCAGAACGTTACCGGGTGGCAAAGTTAATGTATCCAATAACATTTTAAGCGCTTGGCTGTAAATACTCTGGCTTTCTGTATTGCCCTGTGGGGCGCGACAAAATCTGAAGCTGCGGCCTCCTAATGAGAAGCCGAAAAGATAACGGCTATCTTGATGAATGGGAATACTAAAGAAAGCATTTTTCAAATCAATGACAGCGAAAAATCTAGCAGTCGGAGGAATCATCGTCAAAATAGTAGTGATGTCAGGCACCACGGGATATTGGGGTACTACAATCTTGTTTATTTCACGTAGGTCAATCATAAAACGATATGTGTCAGCATAATCAGTGCTTTGACCTATCGGGGCTCGTTTAAGAATAGGAAGAATAGGGCTATTGCACGTATTGGAGGCTGTCTCCTCCACTACACCGGTGCGGATCAAATCATGAACAATGGACAATAATGCCCGCTCACCCGCGGGAGCAATCTTATACTGCGGGACTCTAGGTAACCGGGCATTTTGTTTCAGGGTTATTGAAATGGGTGGTATGTGCAACAAACCCACATCTGTATCTCCGGTAGCCCAAAGACTTTGCAAGCTCCGGGGGCAGAGTGTCCGTTTTGGAAAAACATTGTGCTGAAGGAGGAAAAGGTTTCTTAATAGTCAAATAAACACCGTCTGGAGAGCAATAGATGCGGGCATATAGCCTCTTCAGTATATCCATCCCCAAGAGATTCTCACCACACTGTGAAGTTAGAAGGAAGGGTGAATCTATTGAAATCGGTCCCAAAGTGAGAGAAAGAGGTTGGGAAATGGGGCTTACCACTGGAGTTCCAGAGAAACCTACAGACACATTATTCTGGCCAGACAGAGCAGCCCCAGGGACAAGGGCATGTGAAACAGAACTATTCATAGCCCCTGTGTCAACTAAAAACTTACCTGATGTATCCATTAAACGGGCATGCACATAAGGTCAGTTTTGATCTACTGGAATAGACACACGTCCCCCACTCTGTCCTCGGCTCTCCTATGCCTCAGAATAGCCTGCCGAGTAGTTACTCACACATCCTTCATTGTAATATTGCTTCCCCTGCCCATGGTCAAAATAATTCGGACTATTCTCACCTTGTCCGACACCTTCCTGTCTTGTATGTCCACCTGGATGGCCACCAGCACGGCCTCTCCCTTGGCCCCTCAGAACGCCCTTTTGCGCCTGCAACAACGGACACTGAGCTCGCCAATGCCCCTCCTGCTTACAGAATGCGCACTGATTTATTCCCAAATCTGTTCGTCCTACACCCTGCCCGGGACCCGCCCCTCGTGGGGCGAAGTTCTGTGTTCCCCGACCCCTCCCTCGGCCTCTTTCAACTTGCTGTAACAGGACCCTAGTATTCAAATCCTTCGATCTCTTTTCTGTTTTCACCTTACTTTAGTTCTCCCGATGCTCATAGTATTGAGCCATACTTAAGATAGTTGAAGGGGTAGATGTAGTCCAGGTACTCTCCGCAGCCTGCAGTCGGGCTGATATCTCGGGTAATAGGTTAGTTACAAACCTATTAACAAACAAGCGTATGCCACCCTCCTTGGACAGATCTTGCCCGCTAAAGTCAATAAAAACCCCTTCGAACCTCGTAAAGAAATCAGACACACTCTCATCCTTCTTTTGTTTACACGCGGTCAATTTATCCCAATCTACTTTCCTGGGAGGAATTAGTGAATGCATGTAAGTTATTATTTTCTCCGGCAAAGTCAATATTTCAGTTCTAGGCTTATCACCTGGCTTACGATCCCTATCCCAGTCCCTCAGTTGCTCCCAGGTTTCCCCAAACTCCGTCACATGGTCCTGGTCATGCACCTGCCGCCATATGTCCACTGGCACCAATAGAGCAAAAAATAGCTCGATATCAGCCAGTGTCATTACCGCCGAGGAGACGGCTTCCGTGAGTTCCTTATAGTATGCTGTAGGATTCTTTCTGGGGTCAGGCAACTGGGTTTTCAATGAAAGTACCTCACTACGTTTCCACGGGGTGTATACCCATTGCTCCTGAAAACGGGCGTCTGCTCTCGGGCGGGTAATCGTCCCATGTGCGTCTACTATCTCAGTTACTTCTGGGTGATAAATGGGGTGCACCTCACGCATTGGGAACTGCTGTACCCCTGCAGGACTAACTGCTTGTAGGCGCATTCTGTAACTGACCAGAGTTTTCACATTCCCATATGCCGCTTCTGGACTTAGCTGAGACTTATGTGCCTGGGTATGAATGTCATACAGTATAGTCAGAGCTCTTTCCCTGTTATAAACTTGCTCCCACAATGAGATGAGGCGTCCAGCCATGTGTGCTAACGCGTGCTGCTGCATCACCGGTTCATAATCTTTCATGGTGCTGCATATGTCAGACAGGGTATAAATAGATTGCCGCATCCATTGGGATGCCTGTACTGCAATGGTCTCCTTTTCCTCTGCTCCTAGAGCTGATCGAGTGAACAGCTTCTTGCCATCTAATGAACCGGCCGGATGTACTGGAGTTGGAAGAGCTGTAAAAGGAGTTGCACTCGCGGAAGAGGAGGTCAAGGCAGAGGGAGAATGTATGGCCCCTGGTGACAACTGGGGAGTTTCAGCGGCTGTGGCTGACAACAAATTGGGCAATAAAGCCATAACTTCCGAGACAGAGGAAGACAGCCGAGAGAGATCGGTGACAGGCGCGAGGGAGGGAGGCTGAGGCGCCGATGCAACCGGAGTTGCTGTGGAGGCAACTAGGGCCGGCGTAGGGGCGACTGTCCCTGCCCCAGCCGCTACACTAGCTGTTGATACCTCCGCATATAACCGTTGCGGGACATAAGGGGGCGGTGGCCGCATGTCCAGCAAGTCTTCTATTTCATCCTCCGCATTAGGTCGAGCCACATAACTTTTATCGACCTTCAATCTAAACTCCTGATTCATACAATCGATTCCTTTCTCTACCCTAGCTCTGTCATAGGCTACAGCTTTCTGAGTTATGGTCTGCCCATCCTTAGCTCTCGCTAGTTTCTCCCCCCTCATCCGTCTTTGTTTGGCTTCTTTCTGCCAGGCGTTTAAGGCATCAAACATAGATTGCCTACTGCGCCTAGAAAATAGTTGTTCCTGTAAAAAGGCAATTTTCTTTTCATCAAATGAACCAGTCTTTGGCCACTGTAACTCTTCATTACCTTTAGTATACTTATGCCACAAGGTGTTGAACAATATGGGGGCAATTCCATGCTTCACATACATGAAATGGCTAGGGCTGCCATCGGGAGGGGCAGGCTGACTCTCAGCCAAACGAGAGTCACTGGTCCGACAACCAAAACAATTCAATTTGCTGAAACACGACATGTTGGTTAGTAGACAGGCACAAATAACATATAATAGACTTTATATCACAGATAACATGTATGTCGACATTATTCTCTGCAGTTCAACCTATCCAAACTTGATGCATCCAAACAAACCAACCGAGCCCGTCGACTCCCGTTAGTAGAGAATTATTCAAAAGGACCAACAAAACTCACAACAAGCAGTCTCCTAGCAGACTGGCAAGAGGCCATCAGACAGGGGTAACCACGAACTGGACTACGGACCATCCCATGACCTCCCTGGTTCACCACTGAGACTTTTCTGATGTGGTCCAGGCCGTACTTCAGATATGTCTCATGGCTACCCAGTTACAGCCGCAGGCTTTTCCGAGTGCAATCCGGCCGTGTATTACTCACAGGTAATAACTAGGCATCTGATCAGTGTCTCAAAATCACAAAAGATCCGCGGAGTCTCTACAGTCAGTCCCTACCGGACCACCCTGCAAGACCTCCGTAATTCTCCTAGGGTACTCACGACCCCTCAAATCATATACAGTTAACCGTTCCAAATGCACCGCTTTAACAGCGCGTGCTTCAAACAAATGCACCGCTCAACAGCGCATGCTTCAAACAAACAAATTACTCACCGGGTGCACCCAGGTACGAATGTTCGTTCTCCGCTGCCAACTTCTTACGACCAACACGGTCAGTTCCTGGGTTTAAGCCCGCAGGACCCCGGTGAAGGGCGACTAGCAGCAGAGGGCACCCTGATCGGGAGCACGGAGTGGACGTCAAACTCCCCGCCGCCCACCCGGCCAAGACACCCTCGATCCTGCCACCCGAATACGGGGGAGGAAAGACCCAATAACGGGGTCCCTTCATGGTCGCCAACTGTAGTAATCTAATTAGTAATCCCAAGGGCCACACTTACCAGTGGCCCGCAATATCAAGTCAATAACAAGCAGTTGGCAACGTAGAAGGTTCAAGCGTTTATTGGCCACAACAGAACTCTACATAGAGGAGCCTCATCGATCCTCACCCATCAGGTGCGCCGAGGAAGACTGCTGGCCCCTTGACAGAATCACACTTATATACATAACAGATTCAGCATACAAAGCATTGTAAGTGGAAAAACACCAGTTAGCCCTAGAGCTCCTAAATGAGCTCATACCATCTGCACACATAAGGTTACTATCTTCTACAGAGAAGGTCGGCGGGGTGACTCCCTTTCGTCTCGGGCACAGAGGAATCTCGCTTGATACTCCCTACTGCAGATGTGACCTTGGGCCTCAGCCGTGAATACAATTCACCCTGTCTCTAGGCTGGTACGAGCTAAATCATACAGACAGTGTTCAGAGAGAACCACGTGATCTGAGGCACGACTGGTCATAATCCAAGATGGCCGTAGTATGGCTTTTCTGCCCTTTCTATCATACGAGACACGGAGAACGAATGGGCCATCTTATAAAGCAGTTCTCGATGTATATGGAGTAGAGATACAGCCCAAGATACGTTATGCTAACTTGACATATTGACTTGAATCCCACACTCCCATCGCCCATTTGTTTGAAAAGGCTCCCTTGAGCCACTGAGCTGACGAGCTCTTGGCGATGCACCTGTGCGCCAGAGAGAGGTACTAAGACCTGAGAGACTATGGCAGCCTTTCCAGCAACCCCAGAAGGAATTTTTGTTTTTTATCTCTACTGAAGACGGATAATATCCAGAAACACATGTGTCTAGAGATTTACAGCACTAACCTGCACCAACTTTGGTGAACCACTACAGCTAAAATTCAAGTAAGAAATCACTGTGAACTGCATTTACCACAATGCTAAGGGGCGAACTGTGCTGGGAGGTGAGGCAGTGTGCTCCCATCCCCCATTTGTTTGAAAAGGCTCCCTTGAGCCACTGAGCTGACAAGCTCTTGGCGATGCACCTGTGTGCCAGAGACAGGTACTGAGACCTGAGAGACTATGGCAGCCTTTCCAGCAACCCCAGAAGCAATTTTCGTTTTTTATCTCTACTGAAGACGGATAAAATCCAGAAACACATGTGTCTAGAGATTTACAGCACTAACCTGCACCAACTTTGGTGAACCACTACAGCTAAAATTCAAGTAAGAAATCACTGTGAACTGCATTTACCACAATGCTAAGGGGCGAACTGTGCTGGGAGGTGAGGCAGTGTGCTCCCATCCCCCATTTGTTTGAAAAGGCTCCCTTGAGCCACTGAGCTGACGAGCTCTTGGCGATGCACCTGTGCACCAGAGAGAGGTACTGAGACCTGAGAGACTATGGCAACCTTTCCAGCAACCCCAGAAGGAATTTTCGTTTTTTATCTCTACTGAAGACGGATAATATCCAGAAACACATGTGTCTAGAGATTTACAGCACTAACCTGCACGAACTTTGGTGAACCACTACAGCTAAAATTCAAGTAAGAAATCACTGTGAACTGCATTTACCACAATGCTAAGGGGCGAACTGTGCTGGGAGGTGAGGCAGTGTGCTCCCATCCCACATTTACATTTTTAATCATTTGTTGATGGTACCATACTCATTTTAGGAATTGTGGTAAGTTCTAAGGTGATTTTACCATGTAAAAAAGCCTTCTGCTGGGAAATCATGAAAAATGTTTGAGAGAAAACTATTTTCCCACAGAGGTTTGGAAGGTGATCTATAAGCTAAACTGAGAGCATATTTTCTGTAGATTCACATTATCTTTCTCAGTCATCTGAGAATGAAGTCTGACATTCTCAGTAAAACATGTACATCCAACAAGGGCAGAGACTGTCAGTTGATTCAATTGTGTTCTACTACAGCTTCCCAGAGTGTTCCAAAGAACAACTAGAGCGCTAACAGTCCTACTTATGATAAACGTATGGCACACCTGAAACCATCTTGATTGGAATAAAGTGGTAACTCTTAAAACATTTAATTTAAAAAGGAACACAATGAGGGGGTTAATTTTGCCATAGAAAGTATGATTAGTGCTGAAAATCCTCTTCTATTTCATTAAAAAAATATATATAAATGCATATTCATATATAAGCATATATATGTGCATATGTGTGTGTGTAGAGAGAGGTGTAGAGGCAGAGGTGTAGAGGTAGAGGTGTAGAGGTAGAGAGGTAGAGGTAGAGAGGTAGAGAGGTAGAGAGTAGTAGAGAGAGACTTGGAAAGAGGTGGAGAGGTAGAGAGTAGAGAGTGAGTAATAGAGAGTAGAGAGTGAGTAGTAGAGAGTAGTAGAAAGTAGTAGAGAGTAGTAGAGAGTGTAGCAGAGAGTGAGTAGTAGAGTAGTAGAGTGAGTAGTAGAGAGTGAGTAGTAGAGAGTGAGTAGTAGAGAGTAGTAGAGAGTGAGTAGTAGAGAGTAGTAGAGAGTGAGTATTAGAGTGAGTAGTAGACAGTGGTAGAGAGTAGTAGAGAGTGAGTAGTAGACAGTGAATAGTAGAGAGTAGTAAAGAGTGAGTAGCAGAGAGAGAGTATTAGAGAGTAGTAGAGAATGAGTAGTAGAGTGAGTAGTAGAGAGTAGTAGATAGAGAGTAGTAGAGAGTGAGTAGCAGAGAGTAGTAGAGAGTGAGTAGTAGATAGTGAGTAGTAGAGACTACTAGAGTGAGTAATAGAGAGTGAGTAGTAGAGAGTAGTAGAGAGTGATTAGTAGAGTGAGTAGTAGAGAGTAGTAGAGAGTAGTAGAGAGTAGTAGAGAGTGAGTAGTAAAGAGTGAGTAGTAGAGAGTAGTAGAGAGTGAGTAGCAGAGAGAGAGTATTGGAGAGTAGTAGAGAGTGAGTAGTAGAGGGTGAGTAGTAGAGAGAGAGTAGTAGAGAGTAGTAGAGTAGTAGAGAGTGCGTAGTGGAATAGTAGAGAGTGAGTAGTAGAGAGTAGTAGAGAGTGAGTAGTAGAGTGAGTAGTAGAGAGTAGTAGAGAGTTTGTAGTAGAGAGTGAGAAGTAGAGAGAGTAAGAGAGAGTAGTAGAGTAGTAGAGAGTTAGTAGTAGAGTGAGTAGTAGAGAGTAGTTGAGAGCGAGTAGTAGAGAGTGAGTAGTGGAGAGTGAGCAGTAGAGAGTAGTAGAGAGTGAGTAGAAGAGAGAGAGTAGTAGAGAGAGTAGTAAAGAGTGAGTAGCAGAAAGTAGTAGAATGAGTAGTAGAGAGCGAGTAGTAGAGTGTGAGTAGTGGAGAGTGAGTAGTAGAGAGTAGTAGAGAGCGAGTGGTAGAGAGTGAGTAGTAGAGAGTGAATAGTAGAGAGTGAGTAGCAGAGAAAGAGTAGTAGAGAGTGAGTAGTAGATAGTAGTAGAGTGAGTAGTAGAGAGTGAGTAGTAGAGAGAGAGTAGTAGAGAGTAGTAGAGAGTGAGTAGTAGAGTAGTAGAGAGTGAGTGGTAGAGAGTAGTAGAGTGAATAGTAGAGAGTAGTAGAGAGTGAGTAGTAGAGAGTGAATAGTAGAGAGTAGTAGAGAGAGTTGTAGAGAGTAGTAGAGAGTGAGTAGTAGAGTGAGTAGTAGAGAGTAGTAGCGAGTGAGTAGTATAGAGTGAGTAGTAGAGAGTAGTAGAGAGTGAGTAGTAGAGAGTGAGAAGTAGAGAGTAATAGAGAAATAGAGTGAGCAGTAGAGAGAAAGTAGTAGAGAGTATTAGAGAGTGAGTAGTAGAGTAGTAGAGAGTTAGTGGTAGTGAGTAGTAGAGAGTAGTAGAGTGAGTAGCAGAGTAGTAGAGAGTGAGTAGTAGAGAGAGCTTAGTAGAGAGAGAGTAGTAGAGAGTGAGTAGTAGAGAGTAGTAGAGAGTGAGTAGTAGAGAGTGAGTAGTAGAGAGAGAGTAGAGAGTAGTAGAGAGTGAGTAGTAGAGTAGTAGTGAGTAGTCAGTCAGTGTCAGTCAGTCAGTGTCAGTGTCAGTCAGTCAGTCAGTGTCAGTCAATCAGCGTCAGTCAGTGTGAGTCAATCAGTGTCAGTCAATCAGTGTCAGTCAATTAATGTTAGTCATTGTCAGTCAGTCAGTGTCAGTCAATCAGTGTCAGTCAGTCAGTTTCAGTCAATCAGTGTCAGTCAGTGTCAGTCAGTGTCAGTGTCAGTAAATCAGTGTCAGTCAGTGTCAATCAGTCAGTGTCAGTCAGTCAGTGTCAGTCAGTCAGTGTCAGCTAGAGCAGCTCTGCTGACCTGGTTCTCTGGCTCTAAAGCAGCTCTGCTGACCTGGTTCTCTCCCTCTAAAGCTGCTCTGCTGAGCTGGTTTCTCTGGCTCTACAGCAGATCTGCTGACCCAGTTCTATGGTTCTAGAGCAGCTCTGCTGACCTTGTTCTTAGGCTATAGAGCAGCACTGCTGATCAGGTTCTCTGGCTCTACAACAGCTCTGCTGACCTGGTTCTCTGGCTCTAAAGCAGCTCTGCTGACCCGGTTCCATGGCTCTAAAGCAGTTCTGCTGACATGGTTCTCTGGCTCTAGAGCAGCTCTGCTGACCTGGTTCTCTCCCTCTAGAGCAGCTCTGCTGACCTGGTTCTCTCCCTCTAAAGCAGCTCTACTGCCCTGGTTTCTCTGGCTCTAGAGCAGCTCTGCTGACCTGGTTCTTAGGCTCTAGAGCAGCTCTGCTGACCTGGTTCTCTGGCTCTAAAGCAGCTCTGCTGACCTGGTTCTCTGGCTCTAAAGCAGCTCTGCTGACCAGGTTCTCTGGCTCTAAAGCAGCTCTGCTGACCCGGTTCTCTGGCTCTAAAGCAGCTCTGCCGGCTTGGTTCTCTGGCTCTAAAGCAGCTCTTCTGACCTTGTTCTCTCCCTCTAAAGCAGCTCTGCTGACTTGGTTTCTCTGGCTCTACAGCAGCTCTGCTGACCTGGTTCTCTGGCTCTAGAGCAGATCTGCTGACCTAGTTCTTAGGCTCTAGAGCAGCTCTGCTGACCTGGTTCTCTGGCTCTACAACAGCTCTGCTGACCTGGTTCTCTGGCTCTGAAGCAGCTCTGCTGACCCGGTTCTATGGCTCTAAAGCAGTTCTGCTGACCTGATTCTCTGGCTCTAGAGCAGCTCTGCTGACCTGATCCCTTGGCTCAAGAGCAGCTCTGCTGACCCGGTTCTTAGTCTCTAGAGCAGCTCTGCTGACCTGGTTCTCTGGCTCTAAAGCAGCTCTGCTGACTTGGTTCTACGGCTCTAAAGCTACTCTGCTGACCTGGTTTTCTGGCTCTAGAGCAGCTTTGCTGACCTGGTTCTCTGGCTCTAAAGCAGCTCTGCTGACCTGGTTCTCTCCCTCTAAATCAGCTCTACTGACCTGGTTCTCTGCCTCTAGAGCAGCTCTGCTGACCTGGTTCTATGGCTCTAAAGCAGCTCTGCTGACCTGGTTCTCTGGCTCTAGAGCAGCTCAACCGACCTGGTTCTCTGGCTCTAAAGCAGTTCTGCTGACCTGGTTCTCACCCTCTAAAGCAGCTCTACTGACCTGGTTTCTCTGGCTCTAGAGCAGCTCTGCTTACCTGGTTCTCTGGCTCTAAAGCAGCTCTGCTGACCTGGTTCTCTGCCTCTAGAGCAACTCTGCTTACCTGGTTCTCTGGCTCCAAAGCAGCTCTGCTGACCTTGTTCTATGGCTGTAAAGCAGCTCTGCTGAACTGATTTCTCTGGCTCTACAGCAGCTCTGCTGACCTGGTTCTCTGCACTCATGATGCACGCACCCGACTTAGTGAAAATATATTTAAAAATAATCTAAGTTTATTATAAGTACAAACATATTATTTTTATGAATATCTTAGATAATCTCTTGCCCTAATATGTATATTAAAGACACATACATATCATTTTGGAACATAAATTTTTTTTGTGAGAGTCGCGCACCCAGCGTGCCCCAGCACGTATATGATGTCACACGGGACTCGCAACCGTGCATGCATCTCGTACCGTAATGCGCATGTGTTGCAAATGAGCGGGAGCAGGAGTCGCGTACTAGTCGCATACCAATCGCGCACATCACGTAATATTAAATGTATATGATGTAACTGAAAAACACGCAGCCGTCGCACACGGTACGCGGATCCTTCATGACTTTTGTAAAATGGCGGCTTGAATGCGTGCACCCACCGTAATGTGTACTCTTTGAGTGCGCGACTCCAAACAAAAAATTGGATTTTAAAAAAAAGAAAATAATATAAATATATTAAAATAAAAAATTAAAACAAGAAAATTAATCAATATTTCAGTTTGAATTTGTTTTTGCAATTTTCAGAAAAATATATAATGTTATTTAATGAATAAAATATTTAGAAATAAACAGTTAAAAAACTGTAGAAAATCAGTACAAAAAAATAGGTATAACTACTCTTACACTTAAAAATTAGCATTTAAAAAAGCTTTGAAATTCACTGAAAAAAGGCATAGGTTTCAGAGACGTTATAGTTAGAAATTAGCATTTAAAAAAGCTTTGAAATTCACTGAAATAACCATAGGTTTCAGAGACGTTATAGTTAGAAATTAGTATGTAAAAAACCTTAGAAATTCACAGAAAAAACCATAGGTTTCAGGGGTGTTATAGTTAGCTGGCCATTTCACTCATACAAAACCATAGAAATTCCTCCGTTTTAGTTATTTCTGCTAACTATAACTCGCGCGCCCGCAATGCACTGCTGATGATGTTACATATTGCATCATTCATGACATGGCCAGTGACATCACTGATGACATCACTGCTTTTTTAAATGCTAATTTCTAACTATAATGTCTCTGATAACTATGCTTTTTTTCAGTGAATATATATATACACACACACACATATTTATATATATAGTAACTAAAACATTAAAGGTTACAGGGACGTTATAGTTATGTTTAGATTTTACACACAGAAAACCATAGAAATACAGCAGTTATAGTTATAGTTATCTCAAAGAAACTAACATGTGCACTAAGGCTACTATACCTTGCGCCCCCTCCATGCACAGTTTTCTCATCAATAGTTTCACTGCAAATGTTGCAGTGATATTATCAAAGATTTCATAGAAGATGTCATGGGTGATGTAATATGTGAAGTAATTAGCAGTGAACGGTGACGGCTCAAGTTATAGTTACTTGAGATAACTATAACAATAGCAGAATTTCTATGGTTTTCAGTGTGTAAAATCTGAATCTAACCGTAAGGTCCACATAACCTTTGATTTTTAGTGAATTTCTAATGTTTTTATTAATTCTGCGTCCTAAGTAAAACATCCCTGTAACTTTTGTTTTTTTTCAGTGAATGTCTGTGTTTTCTAAATGTTATTTGCTAATTATAACGTCCCAGTAACCTTTGTTTCTTTCAGTGAATTTCTATGTTTTAATGCCATTCCCTAAATATAACTTCCCTGTAACCTGGGTGTGTGAGTGGGTGTGTGAGGTGTTGTGTGGGTGTGTAAGTAGGTGAGTGAGTGTGTGGTGGGTGTGTCAGTACATGTGTGACTGACTGTGTGGGTGTGTGAGTGGTTCTGTGGGTATATGAGTGGGTGTGTGAGTGGCTGTGTGGGTTTGCATGTAGGTATGTGTGTGTGAGTGGGTGTGTGAGTGCCTCTGTGGGTCTGTGAGGGGGTGTGTGAGAGCTTCTGTACGTCTGTGAGTGGGTGTGTGAGTGTTTCTCTGAGTGGATGTGTGAGTGGCTGTATGAGTGTGTAAGTGGGTGTGTGAGTTGTTTTTTGGGTCTTTTAGTGGGTGTGTGAGTGGCTGTATGGCTGTGTGAGTGGTATCATGAGTCTCTGAGTGGGTGTGTGAGTGGCTGTTTGGGAATGTGAGTGGCAATACAAAAGATACACTTTGCGACTTCCTTGAAGGTGGTCACATTGTAATGCCATTGGCGGGACCACTGACAGCAAGTCGGGAGGTCTTGTCGCCGATATGATGGCGGTCAGACACAGGTCAGACTGCAATCATAATGAGGCCCTTAGTGTTTAAAGGCCCATCTACTAAGGGATTGGAAGATCTGAGTGATATCCCCACATTTAAAGGCAGATGATTCACAACTATTATTGATGGCATCTTTATTTCCTTCTAATTTTAATTGGATGCTAGAGGAGGAAGTATTAGATGAAGTACATCCATCAAGTTAAGACCAAGATAGCAGATGGAAATGGAATATGGTGGTCTCAGAGGCTTTTGTAGCTGCCCTAATAAACAACTACGGGCAGGACATTAATATCTGTCTAGAGAATACCTCTCAAAAAGAGATATTATTAAGTGCCTTTAACAGTGTCTGTAAACAAATTCCATTCCATTTAACCTTTCCAGGTTGTCAAACACAATGAACCCATTATTACATGGTTTGATCACAAACTCTTGTAGGCTCCCATCCCAAATCTACTGGAAGCTTGAAGAAAATGCACAGAATCAAATCAAAGATTGCCAGAATTCAAAAAGAAATTAAAAAGAGGCCTGGGAACAACTCCTGCAGGCTGACATGCTATCTGGTAGTTATCTGGTAGTGCTAGTTTTTTGGAAATAGTCAGCTGCCCCTTTTTCATTGGGAATGATAGAGGTGTAGTAGACTGTCATATCGCCTATAATAACTGTGTATGGCAGTTTGAGAGAATTTATGTCCCTGTCCCTAACCAAGCCGCACTTACTAACAGGGAGAGTTCCCAAGGTAAACCTAATGTAGAACTCCAGGTCTCAGAGGTAAATGAGGCAATTAATTATCTGTCCAAAAATAAGACCGCTGTCCCACATGGTGCACCCTCAGAACTGTATAATCTAGACCCTCCCTGCTTGGCAAAAGTGTTAAACTAGTTTATTAAATACTGCTTGCAAATTGGGTATCCCTTAGTCTTAGACAAGATTTGTAATTAGACCCCTATTTAAAAGAAGGGCAAAAGGATGACTTGTGATACAACAGGCCCATATCACTTATCAATTCTGTGGTAAAGGTTGAGGGGGGGTTCATCCTTTCCAGGCTAGTCTTTGCCTGGATGAAAATAATATTTTGGGCACATTATGATTTTAGGCCTGGTCGTGGTACCCTGGACCAGTGCCTAATCCTATAGATGATAATAGGGAAAACACAGTTGCTAAGGATGGGTTGCTTCACATAGCCTTCCTGGACCTCACGTCGGCTTCGACAGAATGAAAAGGAGCAAATTATGGACAACTCTTCTTGATATGGAAGTTGATAGGGATACTGTGGGCTTTTTCCACAAACTACACACAGATCTGATACCTGTAGTAAGATTTGATCAGAATGGAAGCTTTACCACCCCTTTCAAGATTCAGCGGAGGTTGAGACGGGGTGTATTTTAGCACCACTCCTGTTTGTATTGTATATAAATGAACTGAGTCCAGCACACAAAGATATCCCACAGGTGGGGGTCTTACATTATCTCCACCTTATTTTATGTCAATGATGCAGTATTGATGGCAATCCCTGTTGTTGGGTTAAAGCAGCTTCTTAAATCTTATGTTGCCTCTATGAACAGGCTGGAATTAAGCACTAACTAATAAATTGCACAGAATGGTTATGGTTCCTAGGGACATCAGACAAAGAACATGTATATTAGAGAGACGTGAGATTCCTTAGGTTTTTTTATGTGAAGATAGAGGTTCATGGGCCCCATTGATGACTGTCAAAAGAAACTCGATGGCCAGGGTGGGTACCTTGTATTTGATTTTGCCTCTAAATTAGGTGCAAATCCCATTAAAGCACTGGTAAAAATCTATCAAGCTTGATGTATTTCTGCTGTAAGCTATGGTATTCAATATTTGAGGATACAGAGATGCCTCACAGTTGCAAGTAACAGAAAATAAATTGCTGAGGCGACTATTATCCGTATCCCAATCCAGTCCCTCCAACATCTTACGTGAAGAATTACAGGTGGCATATTTCTCAGGTTTTCTCATGATGCGACCATTATTTAAGTGAATGTCAGTTTGGTTAAATACAGAGTTGGAACTAAATTGGACCATGTTGAAGGACTTTATTAACCTAGATAGAGTAGGTGGCATTCTCTTGCTCTGAAAGTGCCACTTACTGTCTTAAGAGGGCCAGACTTTTGCAGGTTTCTGAAGTGGATCTCTCTTACTGATGTACTATGGGCAAAGAAACTTTATGTATTCTTAACCCAGAAAAAAACTGCAGGCAGATTAGTCTATTTGATAATGGCCAAAAAATTTTGCAAAACAAATTTTATAGAAATTAGGTGATTGGTCAGACTCAAATAAAATTATGTTGTTTCTCCAGACTGGCTTTAGATCAAAGATTAGAACAATTGTGCAGATTTTACGGTTTACTATTTTATACTGGAAATATGTTTTATTACAATACCAAAAGCTCTACGAGGCATTCGTTGATTTGAGAGCCTCATTTGATCTAATTCCATGCTCAAATCTATGGCGAGTTTTGGCAAATATGGGGGTCCCAGGTCATCTTATTCAACTTATAAGTAAACTACGTGAAGAAAATTATGCTCAAGTCTCAGGGGGCCCAAATGGAGAACTGATTGACCGCATCCCTAATGAGCCTGGTATGCACCAGGGCTGTGTTCTCGTGCCAACATTGTTCTCTTTATATATGAATGATGTTGTGGATGTCTTGGAATGATTCCCCTGTTTTGAACAACAGAAAGGTACCAATCCTTTTATTTGCCGACGATTCCTTTCTTATTTCTAAGACATCTACGGGCCTCTAAGTCTTAATTGATACATTTTTGTGCTTCTGTAGATCTAAGGGCCTGTAATTAGATGTAAATAAAACCAAATTTATGGTGTTTGTTAAGGGTACGGGTACATTTTTGTAATACTCGCATTGGCAGTGAGACTTTAGAAAAGGTACATCACTTTGAATATCTAAGGGTTAGATTCATGGACAACTTGCAGTGAACAAGTCCATTAAAGAAGAGTACTCTTGTAATTGATCATAGATCCAATGCTATTATTAGATTTCACAAGCAGATAACTTCATGTGCAGTTTCACCAGCTCTGGAAATGTATCATGCCAAAGCTCAAGGTGTGGTGCTTTATGGCACTGAGATCTGGGGCACCCATTCACTATCTATAGCTGAAAACAACTGTGTTAGGAAGTTGCTTTCTGCCATGAATAGCTCATCCCTTACCCCATTATATTTTTATGTGGGATTGAAAAGAATTGCTGACTTTGCTGTACTCAAAAATTAAGTGTATCGGGTCCTTTTTTGGACCACACCTGAGCTAGGTGCAACAAGGATTCACTTAAAGACTTATTAAAAGCTCCAGGAGCCAGGACTCTTCCGTGACCTACATTTTTTTGTGCTTGGTTGGGGAACTTGGGTTTTCAAAGTTACTGGGTCAAGCCAACTTCAATTCGTAAAGTGGACCTTAGCATTTCAAAAACACGCTATTTGGCTTATATTAATGATGGCTACATAACAAATAGCTCAAAGGGTTACCTGACCAATCTGTTTTTAGATTTTAAGCCATTTCCTGTTTTGTGGAATTTTTAGATTTAATATCTTCTCCTCTAACCTAGAGTCTATATATATTCTTTCCCTTTGAGACCCTTCAGTTAAAATTATTTACTCAAAAATGGTGTTCTGAGCAAGATTCTATCTCCTGTGCAGCGTGTGGCTTGAGTGATGAGAACGAGATACAATAATGTTTTTTTGCCCTGTGGACCCCATCTTCCACCATGAATGTGTAGTGAGGAAATGGGAGACATTGCTAAGTTAGCATAAGTAGTTTATGCTTGGCTGCCATTCTGCCGCTTTTGCACACAACACTACATGGCTCTGTTCTCGTAAAATACTTTGCTGGCTCTGCTTCACATGTGAACTGTCTACCTTTCACATATCCAGCTGGGTACCATGCTCTCTGTCTGCACAGCGTGTTCAAGGTCGAATAACAATGTATGCTGTTGATTCACTTTGGTCAGTCCCACGCACATAGACATAACATGAAGCACAGTGGCCCAACTGAAACTCTGGTGCTTTTTAATATGGCATTACATGCATGAGAAGGCACTTGGAGAAAACCTTTCCAACATAGAAGAGCTGTGCTGAGCCTGGGATGTAATTCATTGCATCTGATCTCATAGGTATGGGGTCTCGCTGACAAAGCCCAGGGGTCTTCTATAGTTATTCTAAACTAGCTCATGAGCACGGGGAGGGTGGTAAAAGGAGCAATAGTCCTGTTTCCACTGTCATTATTATAATATGATTTCCGCTTTTGTGCTTTATGGAATTGTAACAATGCTGATTATATTGTTCTTATGCATTATGCTGCTCGTATTGGCTAGAGTACTGCACCTTAGAGCACGTTAGTTAAAAATAAACATTTTAAACTATACAGTGTCTCTGATTACTCACGTTGTGGACAAGTATGAGTGTGAATAAAAGAGTGTTCTTGTTTCCCACTATGTTGTAGGTTGTCCAATCATTGGTAGCTTTGCTGTAGTACGGAGAACAAACTATTGCTAGTCGGATTGGGGTTCTGGGTACTGAGGTGGCTTTTTTGGTACACAACAATACACCGTGGTCCTGGTTTCCTGCCCATAGTTCTGTGCATGAGCAGAATCCCTGCAACAAATGGATTTGGCCAAGTTGTTGTGATTGAGGAATTTCTAGACACTTGGTCGCCCTTAGGATCTTAAAAAGTGATACTTCTCCAGAAATTGTGAATGCAGTAGGTTTTTTCAGGCAATTTTGTACAAAAGGAACAACATTTCAAAAGCAGTTGTTTAATGCCTGTGCCTATATTGTTAGTAATCTTTGCTTTGGTAACTGTTATTAGACTTTTTAAAAGGAATGAAGGGGAAAAAAAGAAAAAATACTTGTTTTTTTCTTAAGATTTTTAACATTGTACTTATATATTTTAAACTGAGGGACCTTACTGGGAATCTGTAATTGTAAATGTTCTTGCCCCTTGCACACAATTGAAGTTGTATTTTGCACTGTTTTCTGTATGGAGTTATGTGCATTGATCTTTCTTGTGTTGTATTTGTCAAATTGTTGCTTTAAAAACCCTTAGTATGCTGCTATTGATGTAATATCTCGCTATGAAATTGGAGATGTGACCTTTATAGATTTTATTATAGACAAGGATATAACTATTATTTTAATATATACTTCATTTGGATCAGGATTTAGTACCTTTGAATGGTTATTGCACAACTGATTATGTCTTATTTGTATTCTGTCTTTTACCGTGTATGTACACGTTGATGGTTTTTGATACCCAAATAAAGCATTATATTATTATTATATTAATGTATTCCCTTGTAAACTTCAACTTGGTTTACTGTGGTGAACCTTTGTTCAGAAAAAGTGTTTATATGTAATTAGAACATTGGAATGTGGAGCACTCCATTGTAGACAATAGAGTGCTCCATGCTTCTACGGGCCGGTAAAGGCCCGCAAAGCAACATTCCAATGTTTTACAAAAGCCTCTCGAAGCTCGAGGGGATTTAAATCCCCTTGAGCTTCGAGAAGCCTTTGTTTAATTTGTTAAAACATTCTGCCCTCTAGTGGCATAATGTTCTAATAGCCTTATAGCCCTTCGTAGCAGGGCAATACCGCTATTAAAGTCCCGCTTCTTTTGTTAAAGTCCCTCGCCTTCGGCTCGGGCCTTTAACGCTGCAGCGGGCCTTTAATAGCCGGTATAGCCCGCTACGGCGGGCTATAAGGCTATATTAGAACATTGGAATGTTGGGAGCTCCATTGAAAACAATGGAGCGCTTCAGGCTTATAATGGCTGGTATAAGCCCAGAGCACCAACATTCCAATGTGTCTTTGTTCACAGCTCTGACTGTGAACAAAGACTTCAGGGAGCCTGAGGGGATTTGAATCCCCTCGCGCTCCCTGAAGGCTTTGTTTTGTTAGAACATTCTGCCCTCTAGTGGCAGAATGTTCTAATAGCCTTATAGCCCTTCGTAGCAGGGCTATACCGGCTTTTAAAGTCCCTCTGCTTTGTTAAAGTCCCTCGCCTTCGGCTCGGGCCTTTAACGCTGCAGCGGGCCTTTAACAGCCGGTATAGCCCGCTACGGCGGGCTATAAGGCTATAATATAAATGTTGCAATAACATTCTGTTCATTGCATTTTAGGTTACTGAGTGAAAATTTACAAATTACAAAATGACACATTGTTTTTGCAAGGTAAGCAATTATGTATTACATGTAGTCATTATGCTAACATATACCGTGATTACAGTGATGTATTTTCTATGTTTTGTAAACATTTTGTATTTATGTGCACATCAATATACCTTGTCATGCATCTTTCAACATAATTGTCACATGTACATACATTTTCTATCCACATGAACATTTACAAACACTCTCTTTTGTATTTGAATTCATTTGTTAAAACATATGTTGAATATTTTACATCTTTAGAGTTTTTTTGCATGCATATATTTGCAGCATGTTTGTTTTACAAACATAATGCATTTTTCTGCATACATGTAATTTATTGCATACATTGTGTATTCACAAACAATAAAATGCACTGTAAGTTATTTTTCATTGTTTACTCATAGTTCTGTTTAATATATGTCTACATTTATGGTTCATTTATGTTTTTACAATCTTATTCTTTTTAATTTTTATAATATTTTCCGATAAAACAAAATTAGGAAATTCATTTTTTTTTTGCATTGTTCTTTAAAGCGTTTGAGGTTGTTTAGCGGACATTTTGTCTGCTTTATTAATTATGTAATCTGTCTTATTTATTTTGGATTTTTACTGGTGGAGTTGGCTCACGGTAACCGATTCCTGTTCTCCAGTGTAGGTAAGATTTTTTTTATTACTTTTAGGGAATTTAGTGGTATGGAGGTGTGTCTGGGATTAGTTTAGTTAGTTTATTTTATTTTTGTAGGTCCTGTTTTCTGCGTGGGAGGGCTGGGATCAGGAAAGAGACAGGGGGAAAGCATAGAGTTTTTTCTTGCCTTCTGTCTCTCTAAAGTGTATTCCTGCTGCGGAATCACAGGTGGGACTACAATCATGCAGCTGGAATGTACCACTAAACACCAGGGAAGTCCTTTTTTGGTCTTGGGAGCAGCCCCTTGGGCAAAGGTTTCTTCTTATTTAAAAGAGACCATATACTGGTTGTTTTCTGCTCCCGCCCCCCGGTGGGGCAGATTGGCTAGTTTTGAGGCTAAACTTCCCCCATGGAGTTGAAGCCTACCAGACATCCGGGAAATGAATTATTATTTTTTTGGAAGCGACCCATTGGGCAAGGGTCACTCTCTATTTTAAAGAGACCATATTTTGGCTGTTTACAACCTCTGGAAGAGAATCAGCCAGTTTTTATAGACTGATCTTCCCCTGCAGGGTTGAAGCGTACTAGACAACAGGGAAATAAAATATTGTTATTATGGGGAGTGACCCCTTGGGCAAGGGTTGCTCCCCATTTTGGGGAAACATGTTTTGGCCATTTTCCACCCCTCAGAGGGGGCAGATTGGCCATTTTTTAGGATGAGCTGCTCCTTAGGGGGTGCAAAACCACTAGACACTAGGGAATTTTACTTAGACAATTGGTCAGTGGCAATGGTCGCTCGCCAGGAAAACAATAAAATGTGCTTAGGCTATTTTTGAGCCCTCAGTTGGGAAATTGGTAATTTTTTGGGCAATCTAGCCCCCAAGGGTGGTGGAGGTGGGGTGGATGGAAAGACCAAGGATTCGTTTTATTTATGCATGTTGGTGAGCGGGCCCATGGACAATACTTGCTTCTCAAAAATGTTAGGATGTTAGAATGGCCTTTTTTAGACCGATCTGCCACCAAGGGGAGTGGAAAACTACTAGACACCACCAGGGATATTTTATTTATGCATGTTGGGGAGCATCCTTTGAGCATGGGTTGCTTCCCAAAAATATTGAGACATCTTTTTCTGTGTCCCCCCCAGCCATATCAGCCATTTTTCAGGCTGATCGGTCACCAGTGGAAGCCGAAAACCACTAAACACCAGGGGATGTGTATTAATATATGTTGTGGAAAAAGCCCCTTTGGCAAGTGGCACTTCCCAGTATTGCACAAACATGTCCTATGTTTTCAGTTGCCAGCTTCCAGCAAATCTGATTTTTTGTAGGTTTATCTGCCCACAGGGGTGGCAGAACACCACTAGACACCAGCAAACACATTTTTGTGGGGGGAGCTGGCCTTTGGCTGATGGTATGTGTGGCCTGGCGTGTGCCTGGCTGTTTGGCTAGCGTTTGGTGTGTGTGAACTGGTTTTTGGCTTGTGTTTGACTCATGACTGGAGTAATGGGTACTCCCCTCTGGGGTACCAATATTTTGCCTTTGTTTAGCGCAAATCAGAGTTGTGATGCTGATCTCCCCCCAGGAGTAGACTTCATTGTGTTTTATAATGTTAACTATTTTAATTCTTGTCATCATTTGCAGTTGTCAAGATAATATTTTATTTATTCTTTTTTAAAGGTTTTGATTTCCTTGGTAGCAACATCTACTTGCATTTTCGGCATTGATAGATCTGCAGTTTGTGCAGTTGCATTTGTTTGGTAAGAAAACTTGTGTGTACGGTTTCCTTCGAATGTGTATCATTGCCCTGTGTGATTGTGTGTTTTTTAACGAATGTATTATTTGCAGCGTATTTAGCTTCTGTTTTATTGTGTGTCTAATTCACTTTAGATTTGTGCACAATGTGTACTGTTTTGTCTTGTATGTAATTTTCTTTTGCTTTTACTTTCCAGAGGGATATCATTGGTGCTTGTTGTGTCTGTGCAAATAGGTGCAGTCGGTGGTACGGGAGAGGGATTAATTTGAGTATAAATTTAATTATGAGGTTTGTATTCATAGTATTTTTCTCGATCACTATATGTCAATAGTCATGGATACTGTTTGATAAAGCCACAGTTTGTTGAGTTCAAATTTGACTCTGTGTTGTTTATTGTTGTTTTGTTGTTGCGCTTCTTTAGTAAGTATTAATGCTGCCCCTTAGGATGACTGTCTAGCAGGTTGCAGGTTTGCTTTTGAATCTGGCTTTGAATATGGCTCTGAGAATGTCTCTGCATCACTGGGACAACAGCACCCCACTTAAGACCCACTCTAAAGCTACCCGGTCTCCCACAAATCTCCATGATATTAAGCAGTTATGGGGTTTAACTTTGTTGATGGGATTGCTAAGAAAACCATCACTATCTTTATATGGTCTATCAGTCCCTTGATGGTAACTTGTTATATTTCCAACAACCATAAGTTGAGACCAGTATTTTTTTCTCCATCAGTTGCTCTGTTTTGTGCATAAAGGCTACAGCATTGCCACAAGATTACGCTGATTGTTACTGTCCCTTCAAGATTTGGCCTGTCCTTGATGTTTTACTAGATAATTTCTTAGAGATCTCTGTTTCAGAGAAAGATAGCCTCTGTTCCTATTGAAAGGCCATTTGGTTTTTAGAAAATACATTCCCAGCAAGAGACCATATTATGGTAAGAAGATGTATAATATACTGTGCAAAAGTGCACCTGGATATGTGTATAATTTCAGAGTATACTCTGGTAGGGATTCTACATTGACCTCCCCTGGTTGCCCTTCCACTTTTGCTGTCAGTGAAAAAATTGATTGCTCTGTCTGAAGTTGTTTGTGGTGTGTGCGACTGGCTTCCAGCTGGCGATGTGTGCGAACTGGCTTTTGGCTGGCAGTGTGTGTAGTAACTTGCTGGTGGTCACTACAAACATACCGCCAGCCAAACGCCAGTCCACACAGTCCACCCGCTGCCAGGCGATATGATTGCTGTGACAGTCCTGTGGGGGTATGAAAATGATAGGCCCTTGAATGGTGCCATTTGTAGCTGTGAGTGTTTTACTGTGCTGGGCCCACAGCTGGTGGTGTGAATGGTTTTGTGTGTGTGAGACACAGGAAAGGTGTGTGAATGGCCTTTCAAGCAGGTTGGTGCCTTGTCGTGGCTTCACAGCTCATGAGCTGTGAGTCACTGGTTCAGTCTTTAAAACTTGTAATAATATTATTAAAAGTGTTTTTTACATTTGCATTTTTGTGGCATGTTTTGTTAATGAAATCCACATTTTGAACTTTCACTCACCCTGACACCAAATCAAGTCAGTATGTGTGTTTACATGAGTAGCAGATAGTTGTGCAGTAATATATGGGATGTACGTTCATACAATGCAAAAATTTACAAAGCATGCCTTTACAACGCAGTTTTTACATCGCAACATCCATTACAACATGTTTTTACATCGCATGCCATCACAACGCATTTTTAGAAACTACTTTTACAACACATTCCATTACAACGCATACCATTACAAAGCATACCATTACAATGCACATGACTTTTAGGGAAACAGTAGGGTAAGTGTTGGATAGTGTACGGGTAAAAACTCCTATTCCCACTCCAGTGAGTGCAACAGTAGGGTAAGTGTTAGATAGTGTAGGGTTAAAAATTACTATTCCCCTATTACTTACCTTATATTGCGTTGTAATGACATGCGTTGTAGAGACATGCATTGTAATGACATGCTGTGTAATGGCTGTTTTGTAATGACATGCGATGTAAAGGATGTTGCGTTGTAATGACTGCATTGTAAAGGTAGTGCGATGTAATGACTGCGTTGTAAAGGTTGTTTCCCTAATATATGTCTGTTTTGTCTTTCTCTGTTAGGGTTTCAGTTTCTCCAGGGAAAATCTACACAACCCCACATATTTTCATAGCTACACACTAGGGATACTCAAGGGGGGTGTGTGTCACCTGGATCTTCCAAGGTTTTCTTACCCTGAAGCTCTTGCATTCCACAAATAGGCTACAAACACACTCAATCAACACAAGACATACACTCAAAAAACGCACTCAAAGTACTAGAATATGTGAGAAGACGCATATTTCCTGCCACTCAGAGCCCAATATGTCTCTTGATAAAAATGTATCTCATTTCAGTGGGTGGGCCTAGCATCCTCAAAAGAGCAGGAAACCAGATGCAATGTGGCAACATCATCAAAAGGGGTCGATGCAGCTTTTGGTCCCGGGATCGGCAGCCAGCCAGGAAAACCTACCATACCCAGTCATTTGTTAAAACTAGACATCCAGAGGAGTACAGGGTAGTGTGCGTCTCATGAATCTCAAAAATATTTTGTACCCAGAATTCCGTGCAACTTTCAAAATATGCCTAATATTGAACATTTTCCTTGAATTTCTCAGACGTATTCTTCCAGAATCGGAAGTAATCAATGAAATTTCTACCACCCAGTATTCCCCCCTTGTCCCGATAAAAATGCTGCCCCACTTGTGTGGCTGGGCTTACTGCCTACAACAGGAATGGATCAAACTAAGGTCAATGGGAGTCCTGACAAGGGCAGACTCATTGACATTGGTTTGATCTGGTCCTGTTGCAGGTACTAGGCCCAGCCATACAAGTGGGGCAGCACTTTTATTGAATAAGTGGGGGAACACCTGATGGTAGGAATTTTGTGGATGCTGATTCTGTAAGTTTATGTCACAGAAATGTAAGGTAAATGATCAATATTATGCAAAGTGTGAGGTTTGTAGGGAATTGTGGATAGAAAACATTTTGGGACCCACGCAAACTACACCACCCTGGACTCCCCTGACTACCTAATTTTCCAAATTGTTTGGGTTTGGTAAGATTTAATGTGAGGCTGTCAATCCCCGGCCAATAAAGCGCTGCTACCCCATTGCCAAATCAAAATATGTTTGTGACAGGATATATTGATGTCTCCACTTTAGATTTTGGGGCCTTTCCTGTTGTGGTCCCACATAAGTTAGGTACCATTTGTAGCAAGAGAGTTGGGGGAATGCTATGTGGAAGGACATTCCTGACTCACCACAGTTTCCAGAAGCTTTCCTCATAGAAATATGAGGAAAATGTGTGTTTCTTTTCCAAATTTGTGGTTTGGAAAGGCTTCTGCACTAAGAAAACCTGGCTGGAGCCTCACTAGTTACCCCACCCTGATTTTCCTAGATGGCTAGTTTTCAGAAATGTGCAGGTTTGCTAGGTTTCCCTCAGTGCTGGCTGAGCTAGGACCCAACATCCACACCTTATCACATTGGAATAAAGTCAGTTTTCGGTGTAAACATGTGAGACAACTATTGCATTTTGGTTCCTTTCCTTTTGCAGGCACTAGCCCTACCCACACAGGTGAGGTGCCATTTCTATCTGGAGACTTGAACAAGTGCTGGGTGCTAGGATATTTTCATCTCCCTGCACATTCCAGAAGTTTTGCTCACAGAAATGTGAGGACAATGCTTATATTTTAGTGAAACTTTGAGGTTAGCGAGGGTTGCTGTTCTGGTGGGAACCACACAAGTCACTCCACTTGGGATTTCCCTAGGTGTCTAGCTTTCAAAAGTGTACTGGTTTGCTAGGTTTCCCTTGGTGCCGGCTGAGCAGAGGCCAAACATCCACAGTTAGCCATATTGCAAAAAATGGTCAGTTTTCAGTGGAAAAGATTTGATGTGTCTGAGTTGCGTTTTGGTGCCTTTCCTGTTTTTGGGCACTAACTCTACCCACACAAGTGAGGTACCATTTTTATTGGGTTATTCTAGATCTGCTAAAAGGAGCCAGGGCTAAGCTTTGGTCTCTGTATTGTTTCAATCAATTCACTTCACCCTGATTGTCAAGGGAATGGTGAGTTCACCCCTCTATGAATCAGCAACAGTGGGTAATTGGAAAGCTGCTGAGGATACTCTGGCCAGTTTAAGAGCCCAAAATTGTACATCTGATTGAAAAGATTTGCAAAAAGACTGTTAGGTTCAGGGGCACTGTGTGATCTGCTGCTTAAAAGTGTATTATTATTTTTTACTTGGGCTGCTGAATAATGAATAGACCCTTCTGAGTTGCACTCTGTTGAAATGACCAATGCTCCAACTCTCACCTCTCACCTACATACAGTAATTTTATATTTTTAATGAAGTTCAATGGGCTGACATTTGTTGATGAATTGGATTGCTAAGTGGCACAGGCAATTATTGAAGGTCCGGAATAACCTCTTGTTCTTTGATTTGTTTATTTTCACTTTTATTGCCCATCAAGTTTCTATATATCTTCTTGTGGTCTTCCGGACTAACTGTGTATATGTTTGTTTACATTCATTGCTCCATATTTTGTTTCACTTATAATGGAACCACATAATAGCTTTGCTAATTCAACTTGCATCTGGAACCACTCTCTTATAATAGCTACAAAGAACAGTCTTTTGTTTTCCATTGTGAGAAAGTGGTCTGAGTAATTTGATGTTTAGTAATTTAGCAAGTCCCTAACATTTTCAATGAGTAGAACCCCAGAATAATATGTCTGCTTTTTACTTCTGTATCATCTTACTTCATTGGACATTTTATAATTTCTGAGGTTTCCCATTTAGCAAAGAAAGCAATTATGTTCCACTTCATCTTAGTAACTAGCTAGGCCATTTAGCTGGCCAACACTGCCAATACATTAGCTTTATGGACTAGGTGTCATATAGGTACAGCTGGTGAGAAGTGGTCGCTCTCTCCTCTAACATTGACCTGTAAGTATAGTGTATATCTAAGCAATGGCAATGATAGAAAAATGCAATTTAATACAGCTTTTCTGGAATCTGATTGATGTGTGTATAAATATGGAGTGTCTGAAATGGGGCAACCATATGAAGCTCCGATGCTAAGTGCATGTAAACCACATGTTATGGTTATGCTCCAGTATAGCTATAGTTAGGTCAGACTGTCCAAAGAAAGCTATTTTTTGTTTCTTTAGTAACATTGGAGCTACTTGAGACATCTGCATGAAACTTTCCCAAAAAAGTTCATCAACTTTGGTTCCTTTATTACATGTTTCACTCTGATCTGTTCAGCAGAAGGCAAGAAAAAAGAGGGGCCCCAAATGTGTGATTTCCATTTTATTAGGAAGGTTTGTTCTCTGATACTGAGAAATCAGCTGAGCCAAATTGCACAAGATTTAGCACAAAGTTTCAACTTCACTCAAAAAGCATGCTTTATGTAATTAGGTGTAAACCCGTTCAGCTGTTATTAAGAAATTAATGTTTAAAGACAGGGTTTGGTTCGGCATGGAGGTGCTAAGACACAGGAAACATTTGAGATAGTTGGTTCCACAGTATTCCAGTGCAACAGTAGTCTTACTTGATTGGTTGATGGTGTATTTTCTACCATGAAACAACTCAGTACTGTGGTACTGGTGCTGTGGTATGAAAACATGTAATTGACTGGCTGCAACATTAGAGAAAATGTTGTGTCACCATTACAGGACTTAGAAACTCGGTTGCCCAATTTTGAAAGAACGACATAAAGGATGTATAAGGGGTCAGGGTGAGGGCCACCTAACCACTGGCCTATGTGTATTTGTGGGTGTTTGGATCCCCTATAGCATTTGAAATGAGAACAACATTAATTGTCTTTGTCACTGGTACTGCAGTCCAGCCATGAGAGCCAGAGCAGAGCCCCATGTGGTACTGTGGTGCTACCGTGGTCCTGTGGAAACAAGGTATCTAAAACAGTTGCAAAGAAAATAGGTTGGCTGCCCCACTGCAGGTCAGGCACAGGGCCTGGGTACTGGCTAAAGGCCATGCGCATTGGGGGTCATCCACTCTCCTGGGGGGGGAGGTTATGTGCAGTTCACGACTGTCCCCAAGAGGGTCATGCACTGTGGTCAGGAAAGTCTGTGTGGCCAACAGCCACTGTGCATTGTCACTTCACATGTGTTGGGCGTAGGGCCAGTTCTTGGCAAAGCATTCGGAGACATGGTGGTCTGCTGACCTCAACAGGTCACCATCTGTGTGTTGGCAGCCACTCATAGTAGGACGTAATTTGTCTCATAAATATTGATGAGGTAGTATTGACTGTGAACAACTTTGATACAGTATCAATCCCTTTTTTCAAATCTAACATTGCTACTTCTAATTTAAAAAAGATTAAACATTAAAAAAGTTTCAAATCAAGACTACATTTTTTTTTAAACCTTTAAAAACACAAACAAAATATCCAATTGACACCCAATCTCCTATGTACTCAACTATATGTTGTGTCCAGAGAGAGTCAGGTTGATTGCTTGGAGAGGATAGACCACAAGCCTGCCCAGAGGGTTACCTGCCTGAAGAGTGTGCTACACATGCACAAATTAGAATTTACTGCAACAAAGCACAGAAAGTTGCTGGAAAAAACAAAGGTTAGAGTGAGGTTATAAGGTGGTATACTAATAATAGCTTTACTAATGTTTAAAAAGGAAACCCCAGAAAATTAATGAATAAAAACTAAAGGTTAAAGTGCCACTATAGTTCGGAGAGGAAATGAAACCACTGAAAATCCCCAGTCTCACTTTAGTGAACTCACTATAACTTGCATCCTCGCCATGCACTGCTTCTGACATCACATATTACAACTCTCAAAAGACATGTTAAATGAGATAATTCATTACGTCACTAATGGCATTTCAAATGACATTATTGATTTCATAATTGATTAAATCGTCCTTTATAATGATAACTACATTTCTTGAATACCCTTACATAATTTTAATAAAGAAAATTGGTAGCAAAGGGCCCGCTGTCATATAGAATTTCCATTTGTAAGCATATTGATGAATAGAACGGTAACTGCATAGCCATTGAGCCTATACATGGTGAAAGGTATATGCTGTACAGTTTACCAAACAGTAACGTTTCAGGAGCAATTAGTACTCATTGTTGAATAAGTTAAAGACACAAAATGATATAGATTGCAGAAGCACGGTTCAAAGGAGGTACTGATTTGAGGCTAAAGCCTATTGCCAAAACTTTGTGAGAAATGCCAAGGTTTCAATTCAAAATAGATTATTTGACTGTAGATGTCTGGGCACATGACCATGGTAAATAGGTATCATACAGTGCTGTACACAAATTCTATGTACAGTGAACGATTTAAAGCTGTGGATGTTTGTTTGCAGAACATTCCTAATAATTTGAGGTATAGCACATTTTTAAAGATTGTACAATGTACAGATGACCCACTTAAAAATGTTTTAACTAATGCTGTGGCTGTAAGAAGGGCTCTAAGGTTGTATAGCTTCCTGCTTATCTCAGGAATATGTGTGGTGTATTTTTCTAACTACAGAGGGTTGTCCTTAGGTTGGGGCTGAAGTCCCCTTAGGGTGCCCTGTGGATTCAGCTTGTTGCTCCTGCCCCCCTCTTCTCTGCCTTACATTGTCTGTGTCCATGACCCTTCTCCACACCCTCCCTTCTGCCCTTCATGGTCCGTTGTTTTGCCACTGCCCCTCCATCCTGCCCTCCATAGTGCGCTGTGCTATCACTCCTCCCCCTACTGCTTGATCTGCATAGTCTGTTATGCTTCCATGCCCCTCCTGTCTGCCCTATATAGTCACCTTCTTGCTCCTGGCACTGGACCTCATTTTTTCACCCAGGACAAGAGAGAATGGCAGAAAATAAGAAGTGGGAGAAAGATATGCTTGACAAACAGTGACAAAGGCAGAAAGCAGGGATAAAAAAGAGTCTACAAGAGTAAGGTCTAAAACACGAATAACTAACTAGGCATGATGTGGAATCTAAATATGGCAACCTTTGCATTTAGTAACCCAGGAATTTGGTAGCCCTTGCGGCGGGTTTCGTTTTTACAGTTTGGCACCGTGTGTACATACTTAGATGCTTTTCCTTCATGCATTTTTAAATGAACTCTGAAATTGAATATAAATGCTCTGCTGTTTCAAGTGTATTTATTATACAACACCTGTACATCACTGCTGCATATGGTTTGCACGTTGTTAGCTACTTACAATTTAAATGATTGTTATTAAATATATAAATACAGAGCAAAGACTGCAAGGCACTTCATTGCAGCAACACACATACAATATGGGAAGGCCAGAAACAAAAAGCATTTTGAGACTGTCAACTGCATTCCTTAAAAAAACACACATCTACACCCTTGGTTACTTCTACAAGTACTCTTGGAAATATGTGATAGTTGCAGCTTTTTAAAGAGTACTCCTTGAAACCTTTTTTCAGTTTCCATTTGCTTCCATGGGAATGCTTGTCTGCATGCTTTGCTGTACATACATAAAGCACAATGGCATTTGCAAAAATGTCTTGCATCAGCGCAATTGCATTTTAATTTTATTTTCTTCAAAATGGGAATATTTTTCCCTATGGAGAATAATTTTCCCTGCGGAAAAAAAAACTTCCACCACAACAATTTAGCCACATTTCCAGCTCTGTACGCCTCTGTTTTTAAATGAATTAAACACCTGACTTGGGTTTCCTTTTGAGGTAAGATAGATATAAATAAATACTATCACTCTGAAATGCAAGCCACCTCTAGCTGACACTTACATTTAGTTCTTTGAAATAAGAAAATTCATGGTTGCCAGAGATAAAGTCTGTTATACCTAATCACGAGTAATATACTCGTTTATTAGTGTTCAATCAACCGTTAATAGGTCTCTAGATGCAGACAAGGCCCTTGCGCCACTTGTGCGTCATTTTTAACATGGGAAAAGTGACGCAAAAGTGGTGGAAGGGGCTTGTAAATACGCCCCTTGATATATTTCCACTCCCGGGATAAAATGAGTAATAACAATTCTTGTCCATTTACTCTCCCTGACACTAGTCGAGAATAGACACCATTTTCTCACAGGAATCCTTTTTGTTCTCAATGACATTTAACTTTGTATATAAACATTCTGTACAAGCGATTTCTTTTTAAGTGGGTTGTGGATCGGAAATTACTAGGCGTGCTGAATAGATGTTGTATTGAACTGTGAACGTTTGTGGAACTTTTTACTCGGCAGTGCAATATTTGATATGCAATTTGCATCAGGTAGCCGGGCGTTGACACCGCCCTGATTAAAGGAATTGATTCACTTCAGGAAGACTGACTTTAATTAGCAGTGCACATGCCACTAATTCCAATTAATCTTCTCAGACTGCCAAAACAAAAATCCACAGAGAAGATAAATTGCAGTGAATCAATATTACTCTTGTTTCCACTTGGACCTGATGATTACAGGAAGAAAAATGTCATTTGTTGGTGTCTACATCAAGAGGTATTTAAACAAGACAGTAATTCAATGTACCTACCCCCTAGCTAATACTTTAATTCTTATAGTACCTTAATGGGTTTGCATGTGATTGAAAGTGTTTAACCTAGGGCTTGTGGAATAATTGTAGCATGTCCCACTTCATATGAAACCCTGATTGATCTCACCCTTCATTGCTGAGGCTGGTTTAGCTTAAGAACATATGCATTCTCACGAACATTGCACTACAGTACAAAGTACTCTTTTCAGAATACATGTAAGAATACTGTGTAAGCATACGCTCCCATTTTTTCTTTTTTTGTAAAAGATAACTTCCAATATCACATCTTGACTACAAAAATAAATTATATTACCCGATAGTGATGCAGTCTTACAAGGGAATAGTGATGTGTGTCACGGTCGCAAGTCTATGTATATGGCTGATGAGGGGTGTTACTCCTAAACCGGTTCCAGGATGCTTGTTTCAGGTCCAGGGAAGACCTGCCTTGGCAGTTTGGGCCGGACTGTTCCCATGAGGACTGATTTGTATAAGGTGGGTCTGAATTGGGGTGGCGAAGTAAGCTAAAGAACGATGATGGATTAAAACCAGATCTGTGGTGGGGGTGAGTGTCTGAAAAGTTTCAGTGCTCCGTCCATCATCTCCTTGTATTTGCTTTGTTTCTCTGGTTCAGCTCAGTATCAGAGCCCAAGCCTTTTGTCACCCTGCTGGTCTGGGCTAATCATTTTCTTGCCAGCGACAGGAACAAAGGCATCCCCTAAAAAGGGAGCAATTACCCTTGATTAGGTCAGCTCCTCAGATGGAAGAGATGGGGTGGACTGGTCTGCATCAATCAGCCAGCTGTCATCCTGTGCCAGGAAGAGGACAGGTCCAAGCCCACGAAACAAAGGGAGGGAGCTCAGACCTTGGAGCCAAACCGAGGGTGGGGGGGGGTACAGCTTTGAAGTTTTTCTGTGGCAGACCCTGGCAGTGATGTCAGCGAGGGGTTGAGGCAAGACCTCCAGAGCACATGTGGCAAGTGAGTCCAGGGTGACTCCATCTTGAAGTATCTCAGAAGGCTGTGCAGGGAGTTTTGGACAGGGGTGGAGAGACGATGTGGTACATCAGGATAGGCCAGAGGTCCATATCTGCTGGAACCTCCTGCCCCTACTTTAAAGGTCCTGCGCAAGGGGGAGAGCTCCCTTTTGGATGTGCTTTTCTGCTGGACACTGGGACTAGAGGTTGACCACATGCACAGTTGGAAGGAAGAACCCCCTGACTGCCGTATGGACTAAGGACTCTGCCTCTGTTGACCCCAGGAACAATGAGGCACTCCCCCAGGACCATGGACGCTGGTCCCCTTAAGCCCCCTGAGGGCAAGTTGGGAGAAAGACTGGGCAACTGCCCCATGAAGGGGAAAAGCCCAGAGGAAAAGTAAAGCGAAAGGGACCCAGGAAAACCAGATCCTTGCAAAGTTCATCACCTTTGAGGCCTGAAGGCCTGAAGAAATGGCTTCCTGTGTCTAGGGCTCACCACCAGGAGCAAAAGGAGACCAAAATCGTCAAAATCCCCCCAACAGGGCCTCGGTTTTGAACGTTTGAAGTTAGGCAACCTTTAACCTTTTACAGAGCATGTGACTAAGCGCATGGGGCTCCGCTGCCGTTACTCGACTGCTTCCGGGGTGGGCCAGGGCCAGCAGGCTGCCCCCCAGAGCAGGGAAACATGTGGGGAAGCACTGTTGTGCTATGCCCATGTGAAGTGGGACCCCATTCCTGGGCCCCGTGAAGCAGGTGTACTGAGGCAGTGTCATCACTGAAATGATGCAAAAATGAGGAGGAGCAAGAGCAGCGCAGCCTCCCCCCCTAAAAAAAAGTCCAAAGTCCCCGCCCTAAGTTGGGTAGGACTCTGAATTCATAACTCCCCATGATTTTCTTGGATTTTGAAGCACTCCCCAGGGTTGAGCTTTCGCTCTGCAGCTGAGAATGGTGTGCACTCTAGGGATAAAGACTATGGCTGCAGTCCCGTTGCCTCAAATAAGTCAACATATGTTTTCATGCTAGTCAACATCTTCCAGGGGTGAAAGGCTGTAATTACATGTGCAGTGATTGCAAAGGTGATGTCCTTTAAGGGCTGTGGTTAAAGTGAAGTATTTTATGCTACAAGGTATTCAGAGTGTATGCTGCAAACACTCCTTAGGGATGAATGTCTGTAACTGACAATAGAGTAATTATAAATGTGTTGCCCTTAAGGATTATGTATACATTTTGAATTTCATGTTAGAAGAAGTTTTGATAGCACAAATCATTCAGACATGCCTATACATTTTACTTGCACCTGTTTAAGAGAAATGAGGCTTAAAGACACTTGTGATCAACGTTTGCATGCTTTATTGCCAATATTAAGTGTTCTCACCCTAAATTATGCTCAAGTACTGTAGGTGCATAAAAGTGAATGTTTTTGACACGTGATTTGTTGGTTTGAATCTCTTTTTGGGAGTGATAAGTGTGATTAGGCAATGTCATCCAGAAGTATTGCCATCAGCGAATATATATTTGTAAATTGCTGCCTAGTATTGAGTGGTGTGTGTGTAATAAATGTACTTTTTCCTTTTTTTTTAAGAAAAAGCACAGACCGGGCTATCGTTTATTAAGTGGTATTGTGTATCTGTGACTGGTGATTACTAGCCCACTCCACTTCCCTTGAGTAGGCCTTGGACTGCGACTTCTGTGCTTCGGTACCTGGTGAGAGCCAAGCGCTACAATGGGGTGTTTAGTTCCCAGTGAATGACAAATGTAGTCCTATTACTTGTGCAGGCCACACAACTAATGCCACATTTTCTGGCCCTCATTCTATATGTGGATTTAAATAATGAAATAATATCTGAGAAGTGCTAACCCAGATTCATTCTCACATCTAATATTATAGTTTTCTATCAGGAAACCCAGCAAAGTTATTTAAGGCCATCTCTTCAAATATGAAAAAGTAAATCACAGAAACAAACCAGTCTTTTGTTATTTCTTTTTTGAGAACAGAGAAGTAAAATCAAACGTTTGCTTGCACAGTAACTTCACATTACGCCGCCACTGTGGCAGAACGATTCAGTTTAATATCAGCAGGGATTTTTTTTTTTATCAAGTCCGTTCTTCTGTTTCCTCTTTTTCGCCATCTACCCCGGGCGATCAATATTAATGCTATTTCAAATCATGATAGGAAAATCAATCCAAGAGTATTTTTTTCAGAAGTTGCCTCCAAGGACCTGTTCACAAAGTTAAAAGCATTTCAAGGACTCTTCTCCCTGCTGTGATGGAGTCCTGAGATTAATGAAGTCATGCAAATGAGGGCATGGGCTTTTTAACTAAAATGATGAAAGTGCTGGGCGTATGGATACAACGCAAATGAATGATGTGTTATTTGTGTACGAGTGCTCGAAGCCGCTCATTAGACTGTTAAGGAGTAATGCTGTGTGAGGCTCATCTTGGAGTAGGTTTTGTTGACAAGAACGCCTTAGCCACACAGATAGCTCGCATACATTTTAAAATTGTGCTAATTTGTGCTTTTTTGGACCTCCAAGTGGAAAGAAAGACCATGAAGTGCTTCACCTCGAAACTTGCATCGTAAGGAATAATTTGACATGCAGGCGATTCTTTAAAAGACGTTAATGCACAGTCAAGGCAACATGCACCTCCCACACCTGCCTCAATGTTAATAAAAGAAAAATTGTTAGACGTGTAGGCGATCGGCAGATCAGGGTAATGGGAAGTTGCACACCCTGGCAGTCACTAAATTAAGATTTTTTTTTAATGAACCCTTTGCTGTAGGTACACCCCCAGCAAGCCTCATAAATGCTCATTCATTAACAATTGATTATGCTTTTCCATTTTGTTTTGCAGTGTTTAGAATCTGCCAGTCAATCCCACGCTTATAAAAAAACATGGACCCAGATTTGTTAACAAATCATGCAATGCATCACAGCAAGTAAAGTCGCAGTGGTGTGACTGGGTGAGAGCAGAACAGCAACATTGTTACTGAGATGTGATTTTGCTCTGCCCTTTCCTTATGGTGGCACACTTTTGACTGCCATGTGCCATCGTAGACACCCCTGCACCACAGTTCAAGGGTGTCTGCATTGTAGAATGCGTGGTTTGTGTACAGGAAGAAGTCCCTTCCATTACAAAAATGATGTGGCTTATTTATGAGAGCCCTGCGTCACTTTTGTTCCACGTAAAGTGGGACATGTGTGATGCAGGGCTCTGGTATTGAGTGAATCATAAATCATGAAAACAAAGCGACGCAGCGCAAATCTCTGCGTCGCATCACTCTGCGCGTGGGAGGGGTTCCATGGCCGTTGCAGTGGGTTTTCACACGTAACACCCATGGAATTTGACGCTGCCCCAGATTTACAAAGTGATGTAAACCTGGGGAAACCTCAAATCTGTACACCTTCGGAGGTGAGGCGTAGCAAGTAGAAATATGTTAATTTCTCCTCATTTTTCTTCTTTTCTGCAGCACACATAGGAAGAGGAAAATGCTCGTCAGATTGTTTTTGTGCAGGAAGGTGCCCCTTCCTGCACAAACCATTGTGCTAAAAATTGGGGCACCCTTGTACTGGGGTGCAAGGGTGCCTATTGTGGCACTAGGCTGCCAAGCCTGGGCCAGCACAGGCAGACAGGACAGGAATGCACCTTACTGCTTAAGTACGGTGCATTCCTGTCCTTTCAGTTTGATGTTGGGCAGCACAGCAAGGTGCTTTGCTGTGCTGCCCTACGCCAAAATGCCTTAAATGATGCCCTATGCTTTTAAGGTACTTCCCACTTTGTATGTGTGCTGTACAATGCAGCACACATCTAAAGAGGGTAAATCGAGGAGAAATTACAGATTTCTACTGGGTATGCTTGCCTCAAGAAGAAATAGGATGTGGGCGCAAATCCCTGTCTATAATTTTTTGTATGTAGGTATTGGCGTAAAAAACCCATGGTTGGTTGCACGGGAATGCCCATACACCACCCATGTAACACCCCCAAACCACAAACTAATGCATGGCAACACATTGCGCAGCTTTGCATTTCTTTTGGATACAATCTTACGTAAATTGCCATTTACGTTGGATGGCAAATATCCCTTTTACATTTTACGTCCAGTTTACGTTAGAAAAATAAGCCAATCCTGATGCAAAGTGTTTCGCAAAACTGGACCTAAGAGCGAACTTCATTAACTTTGAAAATTGCAGTTGCATAAGTTGGCCAAAGCCCAAAGGTGAACGTGTACTTGATGCACAAGCATACTTATGTACATGCGTCCCCAAATGCACGTTTTCCAATGTTTAGAAAACAACAATTAATTACAAATTGGTGTGTTAGCAGGAGGGGTGTCTTTGTATAAATTTCAGAGAATCTCATTCACAGAAGGATGCACTGACTGTGAACCAGAAGGTAGGTTTTCACTGCCAACAGACCAGACTTGGGGCAAATGCAAAGGCATTTCTGACTTACCCATAACCACCGCTCCATAAGTACTGCAAAGATGCATGAAAGCTACCGTACTGTATTTATTTCTACCCTTTTGATAGGATGTGACAAATATTCTTCCAGTCTCTGAAAGCCAAACCAACACCTACTTAAACGGAGGCGAAGGATTTAGAACCTTGCTGGTCATAGACACAGTTCTACTGAACAGAAGACCAATGTCTAAGCCTTGGCTTACCGATGAATTAGCAAGACGTGCTGCTGGTTTTAAAATCAATGACTCTTCCACTGTGTGCCCTATGCCTATCATGCACTTTTCAGCAATGCACACATTTCTTCATGAATCTACTGATTTAAGTAAAAATGCAGGAACAAATATGAACCTCGTTGCAAATTGATTTTGAATGAAGAAACCACACAAAGAAGAAATAAAGCACTTCACACATTCTCAAAGAGAAATTAAGAAATACATCTCAAACACCCTGAAAACATCAGAAACATTCTGCAATTATTCTACACTCACAATAAAATAACAACCAAAAGTGCACGGCGTGCCCACTCTAATTTAAATATTTCATGAAACAGCATTTTTAATCATCCAACTTAAAAGCTAAGAAGCACATACAACACAGTGCAACACATACCATAACAACTCAATGATTTCTAAGGTGATGATACAAAGGTGGTGAGCGACTGTAACACTAAGGTGGTGCATTATTGAAAATTGACAAGTTACTATAAGCAGACAATGCCTTTCAATAGTTGAGCAATCGAGTGTGTAAGGAGTGTGTAAGGAAATATACAAGACAGAAAGTGACCCACGAGACTAAGGGGTATATTCACAAGAACGTGTGATAACTACCGCAAGAGTAGCGTAATGCAACTTTCAATATCCCAGCCCATCACGGGAAAATAACCCAGTGACAACGTGGGAATCACAACAAGGGGGTAGCATGCGATAGTCTCCCGAAACCGCAGACAATGTCTGCGACAAAACCACCTCGACAGAGATAAAAACACAAACCACAACACCAAAAAACCTGCGATGGGCCAAAGCGCGATGAGGAAATCAGCAATAAGCAGCGCCAGGCCTGCAACACACACCTGGCAGGTGGGAAAAATCTCCATAAAAGCAGAAAAAACACCCACACACAAATTGACCTACACCCAAGCACCATGGAGGCAGCCGGAGCAGGCGCAGAGGATGAGCGCAACCCCACAAGCACCCCGGACGACCAGCCTGGGACCACGGGGACAGGGAAGGGCAAGGACAAGAAGACGAGGAAGACGAAATTCAGTCCGCAGGCGAACAGGATCATAGTCACCGAGGTGATGGAACACCATCAACAACTGTTCATCACCTCCAACGTGTCACTGGGCACCAAAACGGCAATATGGCGGGACATCGTTGACAAGGTGAATGCCGCCGGAGAGCACAGGCGGACAATGGACGAGGTCAAGAGGCGATGGAATGACATCAAGAGAAAGACCAAGGAGAAACTCTTTGCCAACCAGAAGGCAGCAATGCAGACTGGAGGTGGGGGCCCAGCACCACAGCTGGAGCTGGATGACATGGAGGAGCTGGTGTCGACAGTCATCAGTGTGGAGACTGTGGCCGGAGTCGGGGGACTGGACACTGCTCGACAGGACACAACACAACCGCAACAGGGTGAGTGACCACCAGGTGTTGGGGGGATGGGTGGAGATGGCCACGATGGCACACATGCACAATCAAGAAGAGCACAGTGCACACCCTTAATGAATCCGGGTCATCGCCCAGATCTACAGACTGTCACAATGTACAATGCATGCTGTCTGAATGTCAACCTGTACCATGCGTCTCCACACATGTGGACACATAGTAATACACAATCTCCCCTTCACATCACAGAGGCACCGTCAACACCTCCTGCAGAGCAGTCCCAGCCACTCTTCACAGATGACAAGGAGGAGAACGCCGGCATCGACACCCAAACCATCCAAGACATCATTGACCTCATCCGCCACTCACCTCAAGGCTCAGGGCAGCCCAGCTACATCGATGAGACCCCACCCACCACCCAAATTACCCAGCAGGAGGCACCCACAGCCCCAGCACCCTCCCAAGACCTCCAGGAACAACACATGGCCTTCCAAAGTCACGTGCTGGAGTGCCAGATGGAGACGGCTGAGCAGGTGCGGGTGGGTTTCGGCATCATGGCTGCCAAACTGGACGCCATCCTTGGGTGTCTATGTCCACCCCATGGTCTCCAACGAGCCCTGACTGACATCGCTGGAGTCATGACGCAGAGAGTAGAACAGCTGTCCACTCAGAGTGGCTCCAGCGATACCAGCCGTAAGCTGGCACACATACGGAGGCTCATGGAGGCGTAAAGGATGGCAGCCACCGCTGCACATCATCGAAATGTAGCTGGGATCTATTATGCCCCACAGACCTCCACCATGGCATTGCCGCCACAAGGCGTGGCACCGATGAATGCTGCTGCTCCCACACCATCCACATCCTCGCCTCCTGGTGTGTCAGTGCCTCCCAGTGCGGCAGGCGTATCCACTCAGGCCCCTGATGTATCAGAGGCACAAAGTGAGACAGCTGGTTCTGCAACATCCACAGGTGGGGCAGGGCACACACCCGGGGACGAGGACATGGATGGGACTGTGGTCAGAAGGACCAGGCACTAGTATTCATTACCATCACCTGGCTTGTGTCTGCTTGGTCCCGCACATGGTCTCATGACCTTCCACTGAACCACGATGCACTCCGCTGTACTCACCTTGAACAGTGACATGGACTGCCACTTCTGGATTGGTGACCAATGACACGGCGACCAGGCTGCGGACTGTACCCTTCCTTTCAGTAGGACTTGTCATCCCCGGATGGACTCTGGTTGGCCCTCCACTGGCCCATAGTCTGTAGTGTGCTGGGCATTGCTCCGGCTGCATAACTGTGCTGGATGTGCAATAAACATCCACTGACGCACTGCTGTGTATATGTCTGTCATCATGCATGTGTGGATGAATGTTGGGACAGTGATTTCCCTTGCGTCAATGATGGTCATTCTGTGGGATGCAAGTCAGAGTGTGCTACATTGCATTTTGTGTACCGGATCCCATGGACACTATAACTGAGACACACGCATCACTCACTTCCTTGTCCGAACATGAACTGAACTAGGCCCAGGGCCCATGTGCCATTGTGGCAAGCAATGCGCTGGTCCAGCGTACGGCAGGCCAGACCCCTCTGCTTACACTCAGAGGGGGGGTAATCATTGCTACCCGTCGCCAGCGTACTCGCTGGTGGTGTGCAGGTCACTGGTCTAATTGTCAGCATGTCACAGCCACTCCCTGAGGGCAGGTTTGCATGCACACCACAACCATCTGGCACAGGCATCACAGGCCATGTGACTCCGCCAGCATAAGGGGCCGACAGCATCACATTCTCCTCTGCCCGTGGTGACTGGATGACGGATGCCACCAATCATAAAGGGCACAAGAGTTTTGTTGCGCACAGGGTTGGTGAGATCCCAGGCCTGTGTACGGCATGGGTCGACCACCATGTGGCGCTGACTGGGGTTGCAGAGGGTTAGTGGCAACCCAGGCCTGTGTACGGCACGGGCCTACCACCACGTGGTGCTGACTGGGGTTGCACAGGGTTAGTCGCAACCGGCGCATTGCGACAGGCACAGGCACCTGCCACGGGATGGTGACTTTGGGTGCACTGAGTCAGTGGCACCTTAAGCTGCTGAGCGGGTGGGCACTCTGCAATGATGCCCTGTCCTGGCGGTCTGGGCACCTCAGGTTTCGTGTGCCCTGCTGGACTGCAGTGTAGACCAGAGCCAGCGGGCAGCGCGGGCCTACCGCCACGTGGCCTCGCTTCTGGGTCACAGACTTAGTGGCACACACTTGATGTACCTAATGCTGAAGAAATCAAAACCGAGCGGGTGTGCAGCCTGCGATGTTGCCGGGTGCACTAGTATGTCCTCAGCCATGGAGTAGTCAAGACCCAGCAACACACGTGAGACCTGGTAGCCTGCGAAGCGTGGCTGCATGGTGTGGAGGGTGCCTTGTCCGCAGGCCCTGGGCTTGTGGCTTGCAGCGGCACGTGGTGGGACATCCAGTCTACACGCTTGTGGTGGAAGGTGAGCAGTGAGGCCTGGGTGTGCATGAGCGGGCATGCTACGTTGGCGGCAGGTGCCCTTTGTGATGCCTCTGCCTGGGTGTGCATGGGCGGGCAGGTGCTGTTGTCTTGTGCGAGTGTGTGTACTGTGCCAGTCATGTATCTGGACTCTGTTTCAGATGATGGCTCTGACTCAGATGTGTGACCTAATGGACTGCACTACATGCCGGCAAGTGGTTGCAAACACACCGGTGGCAGCAAGTGAGCAGTGTGGCCTGGGTGTGCAGGGGCGGCTCCCTCTCTTCTTCTCTCTCTCTCGCTCTCTCTCTCCCCCTCTCTTCTTCTGTCCTCTCTCCCCCTCTCTTCTCCTCTCTCTTTCTCTCCCTCTCTTCCTCTCTCTCTCTCCTCCTCTCTCTCTCTCCTCCGCTCTCTCTCTGTCCTTTGATGTGCGCAGGACACACCTTCTCATCATGTTTTTTGTCTTGCAGGCTGCGACCTACGGACTGTCTGGCGGCGAGCCGCCATGAGTCTTCATTTAATTTCGGTGTTCATTTTAATAAAGTTTTATTTGTTGCTTCGAAAGTGAATGTGTGATGCTCATTTCTGTGACAACACATGCATTTCAACTGTTGTGATTGTGCGACGTCATGCAGTATATTTTTAACCTGTTTTTGTGTAGCTGATGTGGCATGTCTTTGGGGGGGTTGCCAGGGAGGGGTGGTCCTGGGGGTGGTGTCGGTGGGTGTTGTGGCCCTCTTGGGTGTCCGGGCCGCATAATGTGTGGCTCCATGGCATCTGTTGCCCTTCCGATGTGGCCCTGGGCTGGTCACCCTTTTCTGGTGCTTGCTGCCGTCCGACTTAACACTAGGTTATCGCCGGTTCTGTGTTCTTATCGCCCATCTGTCTGGTCGTTGAGAATAGTGTGGAGTGGTGTGGTTGCGGATTTGGGCACGGAATCGCCCACTCTGCATCTCACTAGCGATAGTCGCGGGGATCCTCTGTGGTGATGTTTTTTGCGGCTGCTATCGCTTGTAAACTGGTGCTGTGGACTGTTAACACCAGCTTGTGAATGGGGAGGTAAATTTATCACAACTTTGGCTGAGATAAAGTGCTGTTAATTCGGCGATAGTTCCTTGTGAATATGGCCCTGAGTAGGACTCGATCTGATATACCATAGTGTTTGAAATGCCCTGATGCCATTCACTGGCACTTTTTAATGCTAATAATGCAATTTTAACCCAATTTCTGCATTTAACATACAGATTTCATGGTTGTTGTGCAGTTTTATTTTTTGTATGCTTTCATAACAAGTTGGATTTGTGGCCTGGCTTCAACATGGCCAGCAGTAATTCTGTTTTCCTCATTACTCACAAGGAATTGCACTGGAATCTGCTTCTCCTGAGTATCAAAGCCAGCCCCTAGAGCAATAAATGAAGCTAAGGAGCTTTTGCTAAGCTATCAAACTTTGCTCTGTGTATAACTCAATGCTGATAAATGACGCTGATTAAGAACACATTTAGTGCCTGGTCTGTTTATTGGTTGTAAAGATAACCCTGTGCCTCCGTTCTACAAACTCCTTGGTTAGACCATTTTCTTTATTCTCCATTGCCCGGTCAGTGAACCTGCTCATCAAATCCTGCACATCATCACTGAGCACCACGTAACGTTCTGGTCTCACAGCACATGGAGAACGGCTCTCACACACCTTAATGGCTCTCACATACCTCTAACTGCTTTAGCTACAGTTACAATCATGCTCCACAGCACTTCACAACACTTAACAAATTATGGGACAGTAGCATCATGGGCGATCCTTGAGGACTGCAGTGGGGTCATTCCAAGGCAAGGAGAACCTCTGGATCTAATGGAAGGGTATCAGAGGAGCATCTCACAGAACCCTAGGCATGCCGGACAAGCCTAGTGTTCTGAGGGTGTAGCTCCTGGGGCCGTATTACACATGCAGTGCATTGTCCTTCATTGCACCGGGCACACCTTTTAAAGTGTGCACCCAGTGCAATGAAGGAAAATATGCAATATTAAGATGAATGCGCTGCCCCTAAGGCAGCAGCAAACTTGTGCTGCGCTGGAGGCAGGGCATTCATGTGAAAATAGAGCGGCTGCTTTGAAGCCACTCCATATTTCCACAGTGCAGGCAGCAACCATAAATGGAGTCAGAGTTGCGATGTCTCTTTATGGGTAACTGTTTAGCCTGGGCGAAATTTTAATCACGCCCGAGTAATTAGACTAATTTCAGTAATCACGCATTACACTTGGGATGCGAAATACCAAAATTACGCAATTGAACCAGCTTGAATAATTAACAATAAATTGGGGAAAAATCCTACCACAGGAGAACGGGAACAACAAACTGAGGGGCATATTATCAAGGTGCCGCGATAAAATTATCGTCTCTTTAGCGTCCATTTTTGGGCGAAAAGCGGCGATAATTTTATCGCATTATCCTCATGGACACGCTAGCACGTGATTCCTTGACTCAGCACCCGTTTTTCACATGCCTCGCCTCGCATCGATAATGAGATGCAAAGGAGGCGTGGCTGTGAAAACAACATGGGATAATATCGCGAAGGCAGGTTCGCGATATTATCAACGAGGGGTACCGATATTTGAAATCGCGTTAAGTATGCCTTAACGCAGGAATTTAAAGTCTGTTAAATTCCTGACTAAGGCATACCTAACATGGGGGGTGGATTGTGTGGCTAAGACCACAGGCCATATCATCAAGGATATCGCCGTTTTCCCTGGAACATAGCAGGAAAACCAGTGAAGTTCCATGGAAAACACCGCTATTGCTGGAATAATTATCGCCATTGCGCTACAAGTTGTTAATACGGTGCTAGCATGGCGATAATTTCCAGCGATTGCCGGCGATAAAAATCCTCACACTAAGAGCAGCCAGCCATAATTATCGCTGCCGCTTGATAATATGCCCCTAAGAGAGATGCTATTCGTATCCTGTAGCATTTCGCTCTAGTTTCTTAGTGCAAAATGCATACTCTGGCAAGGTTATATTTTGCACAAAGAAAATAGTGGTAAATGCTGGATAAATGTGGATTCAGGACAATTATCTGGGGACCAATGTTAGTCTCGTATCTCCACAGTTTTCTACGTTGAAACCACTGATCGAAACAGGGTATAGGAGGGACTTAATCAATTCAATCCAGCATACGCAGTAGTCTTTTTCTCTTGTCCGTGATCTATATTGGCAGCATAATAATTTTTAGTTTAATTTGGATATCTTGGAACGACGAATTAAGCGTCAGAGGAGTCCTACTCTCTCGATTCCACAGGTTGCAGCCTGTTTCGATCAGTGGTTTCAACGTAGAAAACTGTGGAGATACGAGACTAACATTGGTCCCCAGATAATTGTCCTGAAGAGACCCCTTACACAATGTGGGTTGAAACGTCGTCGACACAAACCAAGAGAGAGCAAGAAAGATTCATGTTATTGTTGATGCCTCTCATTGTTTTTAAGACCTTTCTTTGAATCTCTATTCACATAATTGTCACTTTAAAGGCTATGATCACTTCACTGGGTTCACTTTTTCACTTTCTATAACTGTGCCTGCAGCATCAAGAAATTTGTGACCAAATTGTTTCTGTGAATAAATTGTTATTCATGAAATAAATCATATTTACTTCGGCTGAAGTAAGTAATTCTCCAGGTTACTGAAGTAATTTTTCAATTGAATTGAAATCATTTTCTCCCTGTCTTTGTCCTTATGTTTTTTTCTGATTGAATCAATTATGAGTGTATACATTTGCACTCTTTATTGAAAAAGTGTTAATTGAAATAAGTTCCTTGTGGACACTGTGATTGCTTACTGCACACTATCATTCGGGCACATAATGGGTCCTTTAGTGGGCTGGGTCTTTGTTAAAAAAAGACCTCCAAAGGACTTGGCACCTTTTGACGTCTTTAGCTCCCACCTATTTTCCCAGATAGTCAGAGTGCTACCAAGAGCAAATAGGTATCAAAGATCATACACCAGGCTATTGTACCAAAAGTCCCTCAAAACCTTCTCCAGGACCAGACTGAATGTTCACTATTTCCCCCTGCCTATCAGGAACAAGGGAGAAGAGAGTTCTTGCCCTTATTTCCTGTTGCTAAAAGAAGGATACAATAGACCCCATCCACCACAGTACTCCAAGGCAAGCTTGGGTCAATAGCAAATAATTCCAAGGCCTCTGATTTTGCTGCAGGACCACTGATGTTTGAATCATCCCAGCCACTAAGCTTTGGAAGGCCCATCAGTTTCTCATTTCTGAGTGGGTGTCTCCCCTGCATAAATAACAGCAGTGACCACCATCTTGGATAATGCTGATCATGAGGAGGGGGAGCAACACTGTTACAATTTCCCTGACCCCCCAGCACTCCGCTTCGGTACCTGCCATGCACCACAGAAGCACCACCATTTCAGTCACTTCCGGTATGAATTGAGTGCTTGGGGACCGCCTGACTGCAGGACCATACCTAGATAATATCACAGCTGCTAGGAGCTTATAGCAAAACAACAGCGCCGAATCCCATGCAACTAGTCCTGAGGGACACTAGCTTTTAATGTGTTTTATCACATTAATTTGATATAAATTTTTCAAATTATTTAACAATGATAATGCCTCCATTTTCACCTACTTCAAAGCTAACAAATGATTGACCACAACAAAAGGAAACTAGGCAAACGTCAATGGTATTTGCATTTCCCTTTTATTTGACATCTCCTCAAACAGTTGCGGGATACTGAAAGTGGCATTTTTGTGTAAAATGAGACTGTCTCTGTAATTGTAGTTCACAGAATTGCCACTTGGAGACATCCTATATTAACTGATGAAAGGTTCCATGGTGCATGTGATGGAGCAAGGACTCGTAGAAAAGAGACTTGCTCGGAAGCAAACCTCTCATTTAACTCTTTAACATTGTACTAATTATGTATTGTGTAAAACTAATACGCACTACATCAAAATAAGGGCTAGAGAAGCTTGCCTATGTGTTTACTAACATAAGTAACTCGAGTGAAGTTCTAAAATGGCTGCTAACGGGAAATCTTTATTGCGCATGTGTCAACTGCATCTACGCAGTATGACGAGCTGTCGCTTGGAGGTAAATTCTTGGGCATGAGCAGAAAATACTAAAATGGCAGATTGAAATCTCACATGCGCGGCATCTGCTTTGCTGAAATTAAACCAAGCTATTTTACTAATGCTAATGCGGGGAAAGCATTATAAAGTAAATGGAATTAGAGTAGAGATGGGTGGTATACAGTGAAACCATTTAATCTTGAAAATAATATTTGTCTTTCTGACGTTCTTATTAGTGCGCATTTGGGCCTCTAGTATGAGTCCAGAGTCTGTTAGTCACATGACCTTCACGCATGCCTGTTGAGAATGAGCTGGAAGAGTGACAATACTCTTGAATGAGATGCAAGGACACAAAAGTTACATACCCTGGGAACAAGCACCGAAGACCTCTGGATGAATGGATGTTCATGACAAAATAAACATTTGTTTCTAATAAGATGTGAACATGGGTGGGAATAAAGCTTTTGGGATAAAAATTAAGGGGTTGGATCTGTGAAAAATAGAATAATAGACTAAGATGAGGTATAATCATGTTGTGATGATCCTCCCCCCTTGCCTGTCCAATCAGAGTTAGTATTTTTACAATATTGAAACATTAATGAGAGGTACATCAATATTGAAAGGTATAATTGAGGTAGTCTTAGTTAGTTAGTCAGACAGAGATTTACTGAATGTTGAAGAGCTCGGGATGCTGTCGGAGTGACTGATGAAGAATCGAATGCAGAACCATCTATCTTAAACTAATTGATTTAGAAGAAGATCGCGGAAGAATCTCAAGGAGGAAAAGAGTGTCAGAGAGGGGTGCTATACAAGCGTTGGTGTTAGAGAGGTCAACTATCCTGTCCTGATTCCTGTCCTGAAGCCTTTATCGCCTGATCTTTCCCGGGGGATCCTTACCAGCCCTTTGGCCGGGGGGTTGGTTTTCACACCATCCTAGGTAAATATTATTTCTGTGAATGTGCAGCTGTCCTTTTCTCTCTGTTCTCTCCTTTCTGAGCATGTTATTGCTGTGAGAAGTTGGCCTGATATATGCTGTCCACTAGTTATACTGGGCACCTTGTATCATTCCATACAACCCCTTATAGGTTATAGGTTAAAGACAACCTTTATTAAAAGCTATCCTAGTGGTAGCTATGGAGAGCAGCCTTCAGGCTAAGTCTTGAAGGAATGTAAAGCAGCTTGTTTCACCAGTTTATAATCTCTTGAGTCACTAAATGAAAGATATCCACACCAGGTATATATAAAAAATATATGTATTTATTACTAAACACGCCCTCCTAGTCTCTTTATGAGACTAGAGGTCAAAACACATAAGTTACACTTCAATAATCACAGTAAAATAGCACAAATACACGTCAGGCCCTAGAGGCGACCGAAACCATATACTAAAATAGTGGTATAAGAACCACGACAAGGCCTAGAGCCTGTAGAATCACTGGGACCCCAAGGAACCACCCAAGGTAGTGACACAGGGGACCCACGGGGGCCATCTGCAGTGTGTGAACACAGCTGCGAGCTCCCGTTAGCTTCTATGGGGAAAGTCGCGGTTAGATTTTTAAATATTTGGAACACATAGAATTGAGTCAGGACCAAACCCTTTTGGATTAGGAAGTTCTAGGGCTAGCACCCATGGGAGCACCAGAGTACTCGTGTTACCTCACCCAGGGAAGCCAGGTGCATAGGTGTCTTTTGGTTTTGGGTCGCGTCGTCGATTTCAATGGGCGCTGGCGAGGAAGTGCTGCTGTCGTGATGATGCGAAGTGTCCGAAGAGATCCAAGCCTGTATCGAAGATGAGAAGAACCTGAAAGCAGAGGGGACAGAGTCTGGGTCACTAGCCAGTGACTAGGAAGGCGAGGAGCAGATGCTCATCAATATCGGGTGATTTCAGGTGAAAGAGGTGAAGCTTGACTCTTCAGCCACGAGGACCAGGAGGTGTCGAGGACAACCAGGAGCTGGATTCGAGCTGTCCCACAAAGGATGTCGAGTGCTGCAGTGTCAGTGCCCGGATTGGACCCAACAAGCCTTGGCAACAGCAACCCACGCAGAAACAAGAAAGATGCTTCGGTGCAGACCAGCAAGGTCTGTGGGACTGACCACTTGGTAGGGAGTCTGGGTACATCTGGAGCAATCAGGAACGTCCAAGGAAATACAAAGTTACCCCCTCAGGGTCTCGCCAGTCAACAGACCAGGGATCGCAAAGGGACCTCAAGACGAAACACAAAATGGCGGCCCACGGGTCACTCGGAATGACCAGGCCAACAATCTTCAGTGAATTCAGTGCTCGAGGTTAGGGCTACAAGTCAGCCCAAGCACAACTTCAAGAGACGTTGAGAAGTCAATGCACTTGCAGAAATGCATGGTGACCAGGAGTTCCGGTTCCACGCTACTCACAAGGGTTGCGGGTCTCAGCTGTGCTGGGGTCTCGGCTCGGCCTCTGAGATGTCTGGAAATCCTCTTCCTGGGCTGCAAATACTTCGGAGTCCAGTGGGAGCTTCGATGATGCAGACCGGCAAATTGCTTCATTGGTGCCTGCCAAGCAGGGGAGTCACTCCTTGACCCCAAGGGAGATTTCTTCAGTCCTGTGGTCTTGGGCAGAGCGTCGAAGGTCCAGGATTCAGCTTCAGAGTTTCATCCAGGGTAATCTAAAGTCCTAAGGACTGGGGTCCCATACTTATGCTAAGTTAGGGGATTGGACATACTCTGGGGACCCTCCTATGGAAGCGTTTGGCAAGAGGGGTGGCTACACCCATTTCCTTTGTCCAGTTTTGCGCCAGAGCAGGGGCTGGAAGCCCCTGAACCGGTGTGAGCTGGACTATGCACAGGGACACCAAATGTGCCCCCAGTGCAGGACTTCAAAGCACTCAGAGAGTGCTCCCACCCAGCCCAAATATACATAAGCCTGTCTGGGAGGTGGTTACACCTCCCTGTGACAGGAAACCTATTGTCCAGGCCTCTCCTGCCAGAGTTTCGGTCAGCAGCAGGAGGCCAGACCCGTGTCTGTGGCTGCAGCATCCATTTTGTGATGCCAGGGCTCTATTAAGTTTCTACCGGGTATACCAGTGCTGGCATGTCTCTCCCTCTAGAAGGGTGGGATCATACTCCCACACCAGTTACTGGTGTGGAGGTATGATTCAAAGGTGTTTGACACCAAACACGACATGTTTCGTGCAGCCAGTCCAAAGTTAGCATTTACCGTTTGGTTATAATGCACTTAAGAGTATATGGTCAGGCTGCACTACTGACAAGCCCGGAGAAGAGATTCCGAAGGCTGCAGAGGGGCTCAGCTCATGCCTGGGCACCCCCTCACATATAACTAAGCACCCTTCCTTTAGGATTGATAAGGCCTGCCATAGGGGTGACTGATAGGTTTGTATGTGCAGTGCATGGTGAGATATAGTGAACCTATATCTCAGTAAGGGGTGCATGCACCACCTTACTCAGGCTGCAGTAGCAGAACTATGGTGTCATTTTGGGTGGCTTTCCAGGGGTGGCATAATACATGCTTCAGCCCCTGTGTTATGTCTTCATTCTTAGTGCCTTCGCTCACTCAGGATTCTGTATGATGTAAGTTAAGAGTTTCAGGTTAGAATGTATTAGGTCATGTTAGAATGTATCTTTTGTATGTGGAGTCAGTTACTTGCTGTGATTGGAGCTGTTTGTATGCTGGTTCAGCTCTTCAACTTTAATAATGGATCTTTCACCTTTTTAACGTTCCTGCATCCTTCATTACACCCTGGTAGGCCTCTGGGGTACCTATGCTCTGGGTACATAGTATACCATATACTAGGGACTTATAAGGGCACCTCAGCTGCAATCTGTAATGTACCTAAAGTACATGGAATCATTTTAGAGAGGAAGCAGCTAGGCTGGGGCCCCGAATAGCAGGGTCCCAGCCAGACTAAAGTCGAAAAACAGTGAAAGACCAGCAAAAAGAGGATGTAAACATGTGAAGCAGATCCTACTCTCCTGCAGTTGCAAAAGTACGAAGTATATGTTTGATGATTGATTATCTGAATCTTCCTTCCTAAGAGTGATGGAGTCTGTACTGTACTTTGAAGTGGTGCACATGAAAAAAATTTAGATAAAGATTTAAAACTTTCCCCGAGTCTGTGGTTATTTCATTGCAATAAGAGAAATAATTAATGTCATTTCACCATCAACTAGTTCAACTAATGGTCCATCGACCAGAGGAAAGAACTTTTAGATCAGTGAAAGAATAGTTGAGAACAATAGGTGACTAATCTTTAAATGTTGGAAAATCATAATCTTTGACTCCAGCGGTTTTACTAGATTGTGTGTATGTGTGTTTATGGGCCCAGGTGAGTTTATGGTATTGGAGTATCTGTTGCTGGTGAGCCGCTGGATCACATATATACCAATGACATTCATAGGGAGAAAGAGTCTGAAGGTAGTGATAGTTGTTTTTTTGTATCAGCATTTGTTTGAGATAACAAGTCAAACGGTCACAAACTCATTCAAAGAAGGTGGATTCAGATTTCGCATATGCCCTTATACCATTCATTCTGGATCCAGCACATTCCCAAGTTATTCTAATTTAGAAATGCTAAGTATGCATAACACTTCCAAACTTCCATTGTGGACTTTTCACACTAATCCATTTTAATGCTCAATTGCAACAAAGGCATTCTAGTGAATTTATGAGTTGCACAAGGTAAAGATTATTTTTAAGGGTTTCCTTATTGATAATAGACGTGATTTTTCTAAGGCCCTCATTACAAGCGGCATATTAATTTAAATTGGGCCAGTAGCTGAAGATAGCCACCCCACTGGAATTGTACTTTTTTCCCCTTATTTTCACAAGAAGAATTCAACAACAGACACAATCTCCATGTGAAAGTCTGGGGAATATGAGGATTTATCAAGTGAATCAGAGACTGAATTTTTGATCCCATCAAAAGTCATCATTTTGCAGTGGACAAGCATGGCCTAACTCAATGGGACGGATGGTCCCCACTCCTGGAGATACTAATACCTTGTCGGCCTATTTTCCAAGCTGCTTGTAATGAGGGACTACATGTTATGGTAAGATTGTTACATGGACTTGTAGCAAAGATAGAAAAAGACTTCATCCTCTCCTCTTGCTGTATAATCTTGAGACTGCCAACAGCGGTTGACCCACAGAGCAAAAGGTTTGATGAAGGAAATAGGGAGCAACTAGCTATTCAGAAAAATTGTGACATTGCCAGTTATGAGTGATGCACTTAATAACTATGATGGCATGCGCTTATGCCAGTGAGGAATATAATAACCAAGGCTAACAAGATAGAAGGCAGGGCTCCATAGAGGAGGTGTGAAGCTCCATTTTGTATAGGCCCAAAATTGGGCTGTGATATATTTTCGAGAACCAGATGCGAGACATTGCCTTAGGCGAATTTAGAGCCTAGGTAGGCTGTAAATGATGTGGCTCTCCCCGAAATAAAGATGTTATTTGTGAATGAAACTCTTGAAATACCATTTAAACAGACTGGTGTGCAGTGGCATATACTCCTTCCAAATCCCTATGGCTCTACCTGATATCCTCAAGCTAACTCTCAGAGATGCTTATCAAAGGAGCGGTGGAGGTGATAGTTGGGGTGGGACAGTGAAGCAGTGGAAATCACTGATGTCTGTCTCAGTGCTATTCCCTTCTGTGTCCTTCTGTACTACAGGCCACTGAGACTCCCATTCCTGACCTGGATCCTAACCAGAGGGCCATGGCTGACTGGATGTTTATGTCTGGCCTATCTAGTTCCAGACACAGATAGGTGCATGCTGCCTCTATCTGCCCCCTGAATTCAGAACAGTCGCAGTGCAGTGCTGTGTGGCTAGGCATGGGCCCTTGCAGATTTCGCCTATAGCGTAATGCCACAACCAGTTCACATGTTGCTCCGAAGTAGAAGGGGAAACACTACTAAGTTCTATTAGAAGCTGATATTGCAATAGACACCACCACATGTGGGCCAGGTGGTCAATGTTGATGGATTTCTTATGAGTTTGTGTCTGTTCAATTATCAATTTATATGGAAGTCAAAAAGAGTCCCTGTTGTTTAAGGCAATTTCTTTATCTGAAAATATGTCACATGCTTTTTTTGTTGTTTAAATGCAGAGTGCTCATTTCTAATCCCCTTTTACAGAATTAAGACTAGTGACATTTACATTTCTAAGGTGCAATCTGAAATGCAAAAATGTAGCTGAATGGCAGAGTTTTCACTTTGTAAACTTGACTTTCCTACTATGACCCTTGCAAGTATTTTAAAAGGCTGAAAGTATATTTAACTTTACTCTTATCAAAGTCACCTGTTATGTGCTTTTTCAAGATGGGAAAGATGAGTGAACGTCACAATATGTAATGAGTGATTTTGATGGGTAAACACAATGTTCAAGTGGGAGAAAACGTTACAAGTTTGAAATTACATTTGCCATGCAGACAGACATGCCGAATGGTGCAACTGATGGAAATTCTGCCTGAGTAATTGCTAGGTGCTGTAGTACTTTAGGAAGACTATGATTTTTTTAGACCTTAAATGCTTGTGGAATCCTATAGGAATTCCTGGAAGATCTGGATTTTGCTTTAATTAATAATCCACAGGAAGCAATGCTCTATCTTCTTTGCTCTGGGTTTCATGAGCCAGATCCTGGTATGAGACGGATGGGGAATTGATAAAATATGAGATGGATGAGAAATGACAAAATTGACCTACAGTGGAAAATATTCTGGGGGCACTTTAAGGCCTATCTCAGAGTGCTGGTCCATAACATGTGCCTGTAGCTGCATGGAGAGTCTGAACGGTGGGTCAAGAGGCTATTCTGATCTTTTATGAATGTTTAGGTATGGGTAGGATCACTCAGTCTTGGAAAGGTGCTGAAAAAAGCCAATGTTTAAAGCAGGTTTTCATATTTCTTTATTTTTTTATTTATTTTGTGTTTTATAGAGCGCAAAGTTGACCCTTAGGGTATCAGAGCACTATACAGGAATCAAGGAAATGTACAAAAGGCTTGGAAACATAGGACTTTACAGTCGATTAGGAGAGGGCGGGGTGCTGGATACCTGGGGGATGGAAGGAACATGTATGTACAGTTTACATTTACAAATACTCACAATATGACCCCTGTGCGAGGTACATAAGGGATAGTAAGTACAATTTGTATTTACAAATGCTCCAGAAAAGACCCCAGGTTTCTTGTTGGGGTGAGTAGTTACTTCGAGGGGTGGCAATGGTCGGAGGTAGATTAAGGTATCAGTGGTGGTTGAAGGCAGAGTTTAAACGAGGAATTTACCCATAAGGAAGGTTTTGGCATCCTTTTTGAAGCGTGCCAGAGAAGGAATTCTTCTGATGGCTGGCGGGAGAGAGTTCCATATTCTTGGTGCAGCCCCAGAGAAAGCCCAGTTGTGGGTATTTTGTTTTCTAAAATGTGCAGGTTGGAGCAAGAGGTCTTTGGCGGATCGGGAGTTTCTGTTTCCTCTGGAAACCGCAAGTTTCTCAGCAAGATATGCAGGCGAATTTGAGTATAGAGCCTTGTGTGTGATGCATGCTAGTTTAATCTGTATTCTTGCCTTAAGGGGAAGCCGGTTCAAAGCTTTCAGGTGTGAAGAAATGTGGTCGAATTTCCTTGTCTGCCGCGTTGAGGCAGGCTTTTAAAGGAGCCACGGAGATCTTGGGTAAACCCGAGAGGGTAGAACAGCCATATTCCAGTCTGGAGATGACTAGAGCTTGGACTGCCATTTTTAGGTCGGGAGCCTCGAGGAAGGGTTTCAGTTTCCTTAGGGAGCTGAGATGGAATCTGGCTGATTTGGCCATCGAGTTGATGTGGTCACGCATGTTCAAGTTACTGTCAGGGGTAATTCTCAGGGATTTGGCCGAGTCCACGATGGTCGGTGGACAATTTAGGGCTGTGATAGCCTTACTCCATATTTGAATATCAGGGTTGGTTTTTAGAAGGGAAATTAGGAGAAATTCTGTTTTGTTTGCGTTGAGTTTGAGTTGATTGGAGGCGAGCCATTGGACAGTCAATTTCAAGGCTTCGTTCAGGGAGAGAATCTCCTCAAGAGATTACGTTTTTATGTAGATCTGAGTGTTATCAGCATTCATATGGTAGGGGATATTCGCAGTGCGTAGTACTTCGGCCAGTGGTTCCAGGTAAAGATTGAAGAGGGTGGGCGACAGGGTTGATCCTTGAGGGACTCCAACCGTGACCGGAGAGAGAGAGGAGATAGATTGCCATTAATTAGGAATCTCTGTGAATGGTTTTGGAGGAAGGACCTGAACCATTCAAGAACTGGGCCATCCAATCCCATCCTGGGTTTTAGGCATTCGAGTAATTTTTCATGGTTGACCGTGTCGAAGGCCGAGGATAGGTCTAGGAGGATTAGAAGACAAGTTTTGCCTTTGTAAAGGGCTTGGAGGGCATCGTCGACGATGTGGAGCATGGTGCTTTCAGTGCTGTGCCCAGGTCTGAATCTGGATTGGAATTCGTCGAGTAGGTGGAAGTTGTTGATGTGTTGATTTAGCTGTTGATGCACACACTTCTACAGCACTTTGGCTAAGAGAGGGATGTTGGAGATAGGTCTTAAGTTGTCGGGGGAAGCTGGATCAAGCAACTGCTTTTTCAGAAGTGGGAAGACTTGACCGGCTTTCAGAGAGTCGGGAATCGCTCCCTGCCGGAGAGAGGCGTTAATTATTGCAGTCCAGCTAGGAATAATGGATTGGGCGACAGCAGTAAGTCAGTTGGAGGGGAGCGGGTCATTAAAATGGTTATTCGGGTTTAGGGTGGATAGTATTTTAGAGACAGAGGCTTCATCATAGAATTTGAAGTCGGTCCAGTGAGCATGATTTTTAGGTGAATCCGATGGGGGCGGCGCGGAAGGAGGAGGCAGGTCAAGCAGGGGTTGAGAGTATATGGCGTAACTGAGATCGTTTCCTAAGGATGAAATTTTGTCCGCAAAGAAAGAGGAGAATTCCTCAGATGATATTAGAGACTTTGGGGTTTCTTTCTGTGTTTTGGCCAGTTTATTAGATTGGTGCTTGACCAGTTCAAAGAGCTTGTGGGGTCTGTTCTTGGCGTTCCCCAGTTCAGCTCTGAAAAATTCCTTTTTTGAGTTGAGTATGTTTCTATTGTAGGTATTTCTGTCCTGGCTTAGAAGTTTTAGATGTGCGGCAGAGGGGTGCTGTCTCCAGGTTCTTTCAGATTGCCGGAGGGATCTCCTCTTATTGTTAAGGGATCCTGTGTACCAGGGGTTTCTGTCTTTGAGTTGCATTCTTTTCAGTTTTAGTTGAGTTAGGTCATCTAGAATGTTTGACATGGCCGCAGAGTAGTGATCGTTGAGGTCACTGACCATTGTGATATGCGAGGGGGGGAGGTCAGATTTGCAGCGAGCCTCCAGCTCCCTATGGTCCAGATTCTTGGTGTCTCTAACCCAGCATTTAGGAATAACCGGTTGAGGTGCCCTAGTCTTGTGGGTGCCACGTAGTAGGAAGGCAATGGCGTGGTGGTCAGACCAGTCACATGGGTCTATAGAGATAAGCTTGACTGTTGATTCCTTAGAGATGATCCAGTCTAGAGTGGCTCCTTTTTAATGTGTTGGGAGTGAACAGGCTTGTGTCAGGGCTTGATCGGCCAAGAGGTCTTTGATGGCGTTGACATGGGGATCCTTGGGATCGATCCAGTGAAGGTTGAAACCACCAAGGAAATTGTTTTTAGCATTGGAGGAAATCCTAGCTGTGATGATTTCCATGATGTGGTCAGTGAAAGAGTCGTAAAGAGGGGTGGTAAAGAGGGGTGGTAAAATATGTGCAGATTGCACAGTTGGGTGGAGTTGCTGCAAATGGCGAGGGCGAGGTATTCGCAGGAGTCGGAGGTATCTGTCCAAAGTTCAGTGACAAGAAGGTTAGAGCTGTAGATGCAGGCGATGCCTCCACCTTTCTTGCTAGATTGCCTGTCCAGCCTTCCGATGTTATAATTGGGAGGGACTCGGAGGTCCAGGCATGGAGATGAGGATTCGTTGAGCCATGATTCTGTTAGGATTGCTAAGTTGACCCTTCATGCTACAGAGTCAATAGAAATCATGTCAAAACTCTTTGCTAAGCTATTCCGCTTCAAGGCATGAGTAAAAGAAAAGAACCTGATCCCCTTTGAGCAGGTGGGCATTGGGAAGAATTCTACACTATTGACCATTGCCTTGTGTTCGGGAGTACCTTAAAGTCGGCAAAGCAACTGGGGGGAGATAATGTTGCTTTGTGGAATTCAAGAAGGCTTTCCATTCTGTTGATAGAACTACACTATGAATGAAGCTTGCACTATGTAATATATCATTAGGATAGTTATTGCTTTACACAAACTGGACACAGGTTGATTTCTCTAGTGAAAGAAGGTTTTTGGAGAATGTGACAATTATAAATGGTCTTCTGCAATGATGTCTATTAGCACCTGAATTATTATCTTTGTTTGTCATAAGCGTATCTTCATGTATAAACCCTTGATAGGAGGTATGAAAGCTGGCTTACTTTTGTTTGCAAACCATTTAGCTATGTTGGACGTTACACTGACTGGACGTAGATACAGCAATAAGTAACTGAAATGTGACAAGTCAACATTTGCAAACGGCTACCCACTGTGCAGCAATGTGTGTCACCTCGTTCCGGTGGCACTGGGTGTTGTAAACAATTAATATCGCCAAAATAAAGATTCTTCCATTAAGATCCAAATGAAACAACCATTTCTTTCCATTTTCACAATGGGGAGTGGTTCGAAATAATTCAATTATGAATATGAAGTATATATTATTGCCTCTGCTGGAGACTCTTGGGAGAGTCAGTGCCTATGATAAGATATGGACGTGAAGTGTTGCTGTTGAGAAGCAGTGGTATAAATGGAACCTTGGAATCAGAGATATTGAGAAATAACTTTACAGCCTCCAAAGTCTTCTGTCATCTCGACTCTGATGATGGAACTGTCCGTGTGTAGTTAGGAGCTAATACCAGCCAAACGACTGACTAACTGTTTTGTTACACTGCAAAGTCCAACATGTAAGAACGTATATCATTTTCTTTAAATATCTTAGGCATTAAAATGAATAGTATACATCAATTAAAAGTAAATATATTTAAGTAATTATCAATGGTTAACATCACATAAGGTTACTCTTTAGTGATGATACGCTACCTAATGTTAAGATGTGCAATGCCTTGTTAAGATGGTAGATTGGCATCTGTCCAATCCATGGGATGAAAGATAATGGCAGGAGATGGTTGGGTAGCATGACGACTAAGTGTAATTCAACTCATCTGTTGTTAGATTGCACACTAGTACTCTGTGTTGTAAGCCTGCTTTTAATAAATATGGTGTAAGAACTAGTAACCAAGGTGTGGAATTATTAAGTGCTACGAAAAACTAAGGGGCATATTATCAAGAACGGCGTTAAAATTATCGCTGCTTTAGCGGCAGGGAACTGCCGCTAAAGCGGGGATAACAGGCTTGATAATATGCCCTTGTGAATTCCAATAGAAGTCCATGTTCTGGTGTGAACCTGGGCTTCTATTGGAATTCTCAAGGGCATATTATCAAGCCCATTATCGCCGCTTTAGTGGCAGTTACCTGCCGCTAAGGCGGCGATAATTTTAACGCCGTTCTTCATAATATGCCCCTAAAACTTTTAAATGCACTGGAATGGTTCTTACTAAACATTATTTTTGTATATTGTATATTATATTGTGTATTTTGTATACGTTATAAAAATGATACATTACATTGGCTGTCATTGAATTATTATTGATCGTGTTATATGAGCAGTGCAATATAGCAAGTACATCATTTTTCGATAGTTAATAATAGCTATTAGGTTCTCTACAAACTAATTTTCAGAGCATTCACAAAGTACATTTAACTGCATCACACATATGCTCCATTAGGCAATGTACCCCAATAGCAATGTTATATATATTTCAGGCATCAGATGAAGTATCATTTTAACAATTCTATGAACACACATAGAGAATGCCTCCAGGTCATTCTATGAGAACCTGCGAGTGGGAAAACAGTAATAGCTGGAAGACGAAGTAGATTTCTTACAGACTGTTAAATTGCTTTGAAATTCCTTCTGTTTATTTCTACGTGACATTTCAGAAAAATTGCATACCGAACATAATAAGGTTATTTGAAACCTGATTTTGCTTAATATGTAACCAGTCTAGGTAAATTAAAGTATATGGCCCTGTCATTTGCATTACAATCCAAATTCATCATCTGATTTCAGGATCACTGAATAAGCTGATAAACATGTTCCAATCAGATTTCCTCCACTGATAAAGTCAGAGTCATTGGCATGCAACTCATTGCCCCATCAATCAATTATAACTGAAATTTAGGAAGGTGAAGCTTTGTACTCCAATGTCTAGTATAGAAAGCGATCTTAGTACAGCTTTCGCTGTTGAATTAACATAACCTTGAGTTGGATAAATGTGTAGTGTGTAAACATTCAGGGCTGGATTTACAAAGATTTTGAGCTGTCTTTGCATCACAAAAGTAGAGGAAACCTTTGCAAAATGTATTTTTTTGGTTTACTTTCCAGGGCAAAACCTTTTTTTGTGGTGAAAAGTTTCCTGTAAATAACTCAAAGCAGTGTTTACATTAATCTGCATCAAGGGGGCATTCCATAGGTGGTATCTGGGAGTTCGCATGCTACCACAAATGGTTTTTGACACAAAACCCTATGCACAAATAATAATAGACAGGGTTTTGAACCTGGGCCATAGACTGTAAAAAGAATTGTGTAAAATCATTTTCTGTACAACTGCGGTAATCTGAACACAGCTTTCATACACACTTGTAAAAATGTAAGAATCCAGTCCATAAATGGTCCCTGTTAAGATTTAACTGATATATTGGTAAGTAAATTTTGCAATCAATTGGGTGAGGACAGCCCAGTGATAATTAGAATATTATCAGATAAACTGACCAAATGTTTACAAACAAGATATTCATTTCTCAGTAAGTGCCAGAATGCACCTTGGCTGCGGCTCCCCGGCTGCAAATAGGTGAGTTCTTGGGCCCTCTACCCCTGCGTATGTTAGAGGCAGAGGATCAGGAGGAAATGGGAGAGTTGATATGTTTACAGGAAATCAAAGCAGCCATTGGTGCATTGGCATCTGGCAAAACACCGGGGCCAGACGGCCTCCCGGCGGAATTTTATCAACTCTTCGCCGATATAGTAGCACCGCAATTAGTCAAGTTGTACGCAGCCGCGTATGAAAGCGGTGTGTTGCCTTGCTCCACCCAGACTGACCTGGTGATCCCTCTTCCAAAGACTAAGAAGACAGAGGCTTGAGCGAAAGATTACAGACCTTTCTCCATCCTTAATTTAGACTTTAAGATCCTCAGTAAGGTGTTGGCTGGCAGGCTACTCCCACATATGAGGTCCCTAATTCACCCTGACCTGCATGGGTTTGTCCCCTCCCACAGCACCTCTTACAACCTTCACAGGCTCTACTCCATACTCTACCATGCCGAGGCCCTAGCCAAACAACATGCAGTGGCTCTACCTGTCGACTTAGAAAAAGCATTCGACACAGTGGGTTGGGAATACTTGTTTGAGGTGATGCTGCGCATGGGCTTGGGGGAGGGGTGGGTGCGACTACTTTATGCTTTACCTACGGCTAGGGTTAAAACTGGTAGAACAATCTCCAGATGATATCCCGTGGGACACGGCAGGGATGCCCCCTTTCTCCCCTCCTATTTGCCCTGGCAATTGAACCCCTTGCGGATTGGCTCCGCCCAGGAGGTGACGGGATTGGTTTGTCTATAGGAGGGCAGTTACACCATGTCTCGTTATATGTGGATGACCTGCTGATATATTTGACAGAGTAGGTCCCAGGCTTCTCCGCGGCCATACAGATACTGGATGACTTTGCGCTGCTCTCGGGCCTACAGGTCAAACAAAACGAAGATATATTTGTTCCCAGTAGGAGGACCGCTGCACAGGCTTTGACGGCTGACATACTCTGGGCTCAGGGTATGTTTAAATACCTAGGCATACACATTTTCAACTCCTTGGATGATTTGAAGGAAGGGAACCTGGGCAGGGCGGTGCGCTAGCTGCACTCCTGCGTGCACATTTGGCACACGTTTCAACTACCCATTATGGCCCGGATGTTCCTTTCTAAAATGGTTATGCTGCCCGAGTAATGTATTTCTTTGTAAATCTCCTGCTCCTTATGCCAAGCAGTTGGTTTGGCCCTTTGAATGCCCTACTACAAGTACTGATGTGGGGAGACGGGCACCCTTGGGTGTATCTTAAAACTCTGCAGCGCCCAATGTCAGAGGGAGGGCTGAGGGTAGCGAACTTTGAATTCTATATGCTCGCTGCTCAACTGCAGTGGCTAGCGCAATGGGTGGTGGAAGTGAAACAGGAGGGCACATGCTTATCGCATCCGGAGTCCTATCCCAGCCTATTGATGGCAAAGCTGTCAATGCCAGCAACACCCACCCCATATTGCTCATTGTTGCAACTCACGGCCTTCCAGACCTGAAGACGGTGTCAGAGCAAAGAGCAGCAATCCACCAAGTACATCCCTGTGTTGCTCCTGGTGGGGTTACCACATGGCGACCCCCAATTTATATTTACGAGCGAACAATTGGTTTGTTGGTCAGATGCAGGGTTGGACAGTGTTGGGGACTGCTACCGGGACAAAGCTCTGATTCCCTTGGAAGAGTTGATTAAGGACTGTAGACTCCCCTCAGGTCAGTTCTTGCAATATGAGGCCTTGACAGCCACGTTTGTGAAGTTATGGAACAGAGGGAGGGAAGAACCAGAGACATACTTGATACTACATGCCCTGTTCACCTTAGGTACAGCAGGGCATCTGGTGAAATGGCTATATGCCACGCTGCAAACAGAGTCGGTGGGTCCCTTGAGTGGGCTACGAGCAAAGTGGGACAGAGACTGGGGCAGAGAACTTACAGACTCAGAATGGTGCAGGGTCCTGCATTATCCTAAAAAGATTTCTCGTAATACATGTTTAAAATATATACAATTCAACTATATACACATGTCCTACATGACACCCCACCACCTTAATGTGACCTATGGAGGGGAGAGCCAACAATGTCCCAGATGGATGCATCTCGAAGCAGACTTCGGCCACATGACTTGGGAGTGTCAGAGCTTGCTTGCGTACCTTCTGGGAGGCTGTGCTGGGCAGGCTTTGGGTGGTGTGGGGCAGGGTGCTGGCCCCCACAGTGCAGACTTGTTTAGTGGGTCTTTTTTCCTAGGCCACTGAAGCATAACGCTGGGAATAGGCTGATAGATCTTGCACTGGACCTCACTAAGAGCAGAATAGCAATGGAGTGAAAGTCTCCGAGGGGGCCTCAGTTCGAGTCTTCAAAAAGAGACGTCATCTCGTGGGCCGGGCAGAAGGTAGAGTGCTCAGTTGGAAAGAATACAGGGGAATGAGGAAACACCCAATGGCCGAACAATGGAGAGAGGTGCTGGTGACATGGGAGAATCCGAAAGATACTGATAGTGAGGGGGCAGGGCCGGGACTGGGGTCCTGCCCTGAGGATGATCATCGTGACAGTCCAGTGCGGTCACCAGAGGGCCCTGAGTGTTGATCCGAGCAATAAACCATCACGACATAGTGCCAGTTAGGGATTTATCGATCATGCGAGGGAGACAAAGCAATAATGGGGAGCTTCCGACTTACCAGTGGTGCGTTCGTACTGTGACTTCCCCCTCAGTTTATATTGTCAAATACTACCTACCTCACTCCTCTGCATAGGTTTATTTACTTTCCTAAATTGTTTCCTTTTCCGTAACAAGGTTTGAAGTTCATAAATAAAGTAGCCATTAAATGATTACAAATGGTATGCGTATATACAGGATCGATGTTGGAAAACACCCATTTATAAGTTGTCATAAATAGATATCAGAGAAGCAAGTACTAGACATTATGGCCACTATCTGAAGATGATAGTAAGTTATTCGACTACTGTTAATAAATCTACTAGGTGATGTGTTGGCTAACAGACGAGAGGGGGTAATTGCTCTGATGAACCACCTGTCAGCTTCGCTTGTAGAGAATAGTCTGTAATAATGTGACACAATCTAAACATCATTGAATGTAATGTTGTTTTTATTCACCCTCTTGTTTTTTCCTTTTGTATCATATGTGTTAAACTATACAAAATGCCAATAAAAATATGTCTAAAAAAAGTGACAGAATGCACTTGTCTTTCCCGTGTTGTTGAAGCTGAGCTCTCGCAAAAAAACATTTTTTATCAACAGCGAATAGCGATGCTTTTCATTGTGATTTTTTTAAATGAGCTTCAAGATATATTACACTGATCCTTAAGGAGTTTATATTAAAACTGTGGGCCTCATTTATGAGCACTTTTGCACCACTGGAACCTCACTTTTTTCCGTGCCGTTGGCGCAACGTGCCCCAGCATTTTTACAAGGCCACATTAAGCCACTTTTCGTGGCTTTGCATGGCCTCGTAAATATGTGTCCCTTTCATGCAGAATACTGCATGAAATGGGCATTCCATGGGTGTTGCTGTGGGTGTTTACACACAACACCCATGGAATATGAAGCATTCCCAGATTTACGAGAAATCGTAAACCTGGAACTGCTTCAGAATCTAACACCACCTCAGGGGTGGTGGTAGGGCGGCACAATAAAGAGAAATATTTTCATTTCTCCTAATTTTTTTCCGTTTTCTCTGTGTGCCGCAATCTGCAGTACACATATAAAGTTCTAACCCCTTGAATTTATTGATTTTGTGCAGGAAGGTGTCCCTTCCTGTCCAAAATCAATCAGCCTCGCAACCCACGCACCCATGCACCCTGATGCAAGGATGCCTGCATTGGTGCATGGCAGCCCATTGTGTGTCAACACAGGGGAAAAGGACAAGAATACACCGAATCTCATAGATACAGCACATTCCTGCCCTTTTGTTTCTTGTGGCGCTGCCCTACGTCAAAACCACATAAATGAGGCCCTGTATTGTTAAATAATGTGTAATAAAAACGTTTTCTTTCATTGGGAAATCTATTTCAATTTCACTTTAATTTTTTACATGTAATCGATATAAGAAGATATAAGAAGATCTTTGCATACAAAAAAAATACGTTTGAATAAGCCTAAATAGATTAGCGTGTGAACTGCTATGATGGCAAAGTGTGTAAAAATTAAAAAAGCAGTAAAAGCATTCTTTAGCACATAAATCAGAATACATCTTGGTTATTATAGTGTGTGCACCCCACATTCAAATACAACTTCCATACTTGTTTATCTAAAAACAGTCCTGGATTGATGGCTCCTCCACATGTGTTTGCCTTCTATGCTGAAGGGCTATGTCCAGAAAAATTCAGCTGGTTCACTCTCTCTCAGCGCTGTTCTCCATATAATTTCCCATTCATTTGAACTAAACTAGCAGGTGAGGCAAACCAACAAGTGCAAGTAAATGAACTAGAAGGAAGAGAGAGAGGAGGGAACCAGCAACTTTATGTTCTCACATGCTCTTTCAGGCTTCTGAGTTATTATAACCTTCTTCACCTGATGAGGTAAAGTGTAAAAAAAGAAAAGCTGCTTTCAGGTAAGTGTACCCTCTTTTTCCACGTAGCGCGTTATGGTTTGAATTTTTTTCCCCGCTAAGCACACAAGTGATGATACGACGGCTAGCGGCTATTTTCTAGCTGCTAATTTCCAAGCATCACTTTTTCAGCATTAGCGTCACATTTCTTAATGTCAGAGTGAACACAACAGCGTCAGTTATTACGACGCTGGCTTGTTCCTAATGCCATGGTACTCCGTATTGTAAATACTATGCAAACATGGCTTTGGAATCTGTCGTACTGCAGAGGTACATTTTTGGCGCACAGCTGCAGAAAAACAGCCTTGCACCAATTCTTGTAGAGATAACCCAAAGTGTACTTCATGGCTCTGTCAGCTGGAACACTATCGTTCAATGAAAGCAAGTTCAGAGAATTTAAAAGGCTTAGTAAACTGTCTACTTGGGTGTCACCAAAAATAATTGCTGCAGAAATGCTACATTTAAAGTTCTCACACACAAAGGATATATCATTTGTTAGACTGTGGGCCACATTTAAGGTAAATTCACATATTACCATGGTGCACATGTGCTTCTGCCCCTCCACAGAATGATCTTTAGAAGCTAGGTCAATTTTAAAATGTTATTTTGCCTACACTTACTGAATAAAAATTGACATTCACCAAGATATGTGGGTTGAAGCAAGCACCATTCAATCTCCGTGTAACCTGATGTGCCTCCATGTTTTCGCATGCTAAGTTCATTCAGGGCCAGCTTTAACACTTTGACCACCTCTGCCATGAATTCCCTCACTAGCACCCTTTATCAGTGCCCCTCAAGTCTCCATTGCCACTGTCTCTCTCTCAGAATCGTTTAGTTTTATAGCACCACTCATAATGTGTGTAAGGTGTCAGAGCACTTTACATCACACACACATTACACAGAGATAATCATATGTGTGTAAATGTATAGAAAATGCTGCATCAGACAGGGCTACAAGGTGTAGTGTAGGAGTGACATGTCATTGATACTGGTAGGCAATATAGTTTAAGAGTCCTTTTTCTTGAAAAGCACAAATTCAGAATTTAAAACATAATATCATTGTCAGGGACTCTCTTTAATAATAAGAGTTGTTTTCTACCCAAATGAAGCCGTTTGGCAAGATTAGGATAATGAAAGACTGGGCAAAAAAAGAATAGCGCTAACATCTACCTTACAGTTTGCATGCAGCTCTTTGATGACAGTTAATAGCTCAATGTTCTATATTAGGATTTTGACCTATAAACAACAAGTAACAAAAGGAGCTCTCCGACAGAAGCAGTAACCCACTGACCTATTTACATTATATGCACTTTGTTATCTGCATGGTACACGTTCTTAGCAGCAGGCATTTTAACCCTCTGCACTACCTTAGAATGAGTCAAAACTTCCACTAGACAAACCTCCGGTCTTTTTCCAGGAAGACGATGAATCAAGGTAGTTATCTTGTCATTTTAATTGATGCCTGAAAATTGGTAAAGGCCGGAAATGTGGCAGCAGGTGCTTTTAAAATGAGACTATACTTGCGAAAATGAAGCCCCAACGCCAAGTCAGCGACTGGTGCAGTGGCACCCATCGCACCGCCCTAGAGCCGTCCCTGAAGTTAATGGTATTCATTTGACCGTTAGTAGAATTTAAAACATACATAGACAAACCACCTTTCCACATACACCTAGACTTCTTTCTGAGCATACATGTATAGCTCTTGTAGGATTGTTCTTGTAGCTTGGAAACAGTGTGCAGTTGTTGCCTCTCTCTCACTCGAGCTCAATGAAGAGTTAAATAACATTTTATAGGAAATTATTACAAGTATTCTAAAAGCGGTGTAAGTGCCATATATGAATTGCTCTTGTATCTCCTGAAAACTGAATGTTACGGGTAAAATTCAGTAAAATATGACAGTAATTAAATGCAAGTCTTTAATATTGATGACAGTCAAAGATGGATTTTTTCGATGATGTTAACTGCCCTATCAGCGCCAATGCTAGGCCTCCCACGATTAAACTTAACTAGCATGCTCACACGTCTAGGCAACTTGCCTATGCTAGGAAAAGGAGGGTCGGATTGGCATATAGGGTAATCGGGTAATTACAAATTTGCGAACATTCGTGACAAGAATTTTCAATTCTATGAAGGACTACGGAGGCGAGGATTATGCTTCTCATTTCTTTACTAGAAGCTCACAGCAGCCAATGAAAACACAGACAGAAAAACAATTTGATCAACCATAGAGTCCCAGGGTATATAAGGTCCCCGCAGGAACATAGAGTCCTCTTTCTTTGTAAACATAACAGTTAAGTCCATTCACGACCTGCTCCTGAAGAATCACCGGCAGACAAGGACTTCAACAACCAAGAACCGAAAGCCCAACGGGGCTGCCTGCTCGAACTGGATCCCGGTCCAGATAATCTACTCTTGTGCAGACAAGGAACTGTATACCAGCCAACCATAGTTGAACCATAATCAGGCTTTACTTGCTAACAGCACCTGAAATAAAAGAAGAAAAAACCCGTAATGGCCTTTCAAAGCGTTTGGTAAATAAAACCATTGTATAACAAGAAGAAGGGTGGGAAACATTTAACTTATGCATAAAATTTGCATGATCAAGCAGATAACATGTCATAAAAATGCATAACATCCTCTGGGTGGGATAATCCTCACCTCTGTAGTCCTTAATAGAATTGAAAATTCTTGTCACGAATGTTTGCAAATATTTTATTCTATGTCAGGAACGGAGGCTCCGTTTATGCTTGTTCAAAGCTTAGCCACCACAACCGAAGCCACATCCACAATAGGTTTGTAATAAAACGCTTCAAAGGTATGTTCAGTAGACCAGTCAGCTGCGCTCATGATGTCTGACAGACTGACATCTGCTGAATATGCCATAGCTCCACGGGTTGAATGAGCCCCAAACTTGGAAATATCAATTCCTGCTTCGCCCATAAGCCAACGCATCCATTGAGATGAGGTAGCCGGAGCCACCGGGCGAAAAGGTTTCTGCAGAGCAATCAACAATTGGCCTTGCATATTAGTACGAAATTCTGCAGTACTTAACTTGTAATCTTTAAGGCAATGCACCACACACAGCTCGGGATTATTTGGAAAACTGGGTAAGTGACAGATACATTGTTACACTTAGTTCTTCTGGACAAAGTAAAGGTCACTCCTGGGGAAAATCTACGCCCCGCTAAGTCTAGCGCACGAACGTCAGAAACATGTTTGCAACAAACTAAACATAACAGCATTGTTAATTTAGCCAAGAGTTGTTCACGAGACAAGAACTTATTGGAAGGTCAAGCTTCCAGAAATTTAAGGACAATGGAAACATACCACAACTGAGAATATTTAGGACACGGAGGTTTCACCATCCTTACGCCTCTAAGTAATTTACACACCAATGGGTTTGCCCTCCAAAGGCAAATGCCCTGCCGATATGGCGGACCGAAAGTTGTTGACTGTTCTGTAAGCCAAACCTGAGGACGCGATAGATGCCAGAAAATTAACAACTAAAGAAACATGTGCTTTAGAGGGATCTACGTCCCGTTGAGAGCATCAATCACACCATCTCTTCCAAGAGGAAGAATATCTTTTGTGGCTGTTGGCCGACCAGGCCTCAGCGATAAATCTGTCAGCCTCGCGCGAAAGGCCTGGGACTTTCCATCTGTCCCTGAAACCCGCCAGGCCACTAGAGGAAGTTGGCCCGATATCACCAATGGATGAGGATTCTGAAGAGGGTCCAGCAGTAGGTTCTCTATCCGAGGGAGAAGAACTGGGATTGCATAACTCATTTTCAGGATGATTGGGAACCATGCTTGTGTTCTCTACAACGGAGTGATCAAGATCTAGATGAGTTCTGCCCGATAAGCCTTTGTTCATGCTAGAACCCTGGGGATCATGAGAAACGGGGGAAATGCATAACACAGGGACGTCGACCACTCCTGTAGGAATGCACCTGTGGCCAGGGCTTCTGGATCCGGCCTCCAATTGAAAAACTGGGGAACCTGTCTGTTGAGTCGGGATGCAAACAAGTCTATCTGACAAGGACCCCAAAGACGGGTCAGGTTCTGAAATACTATAGGCAAAAGCCTCCAATCGCTGTAGTCCTGCAAATGGCAGGAATGCCAATCTGCTACTTCGTTGCTGTAGCCTGGAAGATATTCCGCTACTACTGAGATTTGTTCTGAAGACAGTAATGCCGAAAGTCTTTGGCAATCTCTGCTAACATCCGGGACCTAGTACCACCCAGTTTGTTGACATATCGAACCGCCGATACGTTGTCCATCCGAAGAAGGATACAACAATCTGTCTTCTGGGGCGAGAGACAGCGGATTGCAAAGGAACCGGCTAACGGTTCCAGGCAGTTGATATGCAAATGTAGTTCTTCCGGTGACCAATGACCACCCATGGACAATTGGCCGCAACGGGATCCCCAACCCCACCGGCTGGCATCTGATTCGATTATCACATCCGAATAGTGCTCGGCCATTCCAGGCCTCCATGTGGTTTAACCACCAGTCCATCTCCAGCCTTGCCTCCTCTGAGAGAGGAATCTGTTCTGAGTAACTGAGGCCTTTTCGGAGATGGCGGATCTTGAGCCGTAGAAGGACCTGGTAGTGAAGGGGGACCCGGGAAGATCGCCTGAATGGAAGAAGCCAAAAGACCCACTATGTGGGCTAACAATCTCAGGGATGTTGTCTTCTTGTGAATTGTAGACCTCAGTTCCCGTTTGATGGCCCTGAGTTTTGGCATTGGAAGCAGAAGCTGACAAGTCAAGGAGTTGACTAGGAAGCCCAGAAATTCGATGGATTGAGTCGGGGTTAGTACTGATTTTTGCAGGTTGACAATGAACCCCAAATTTTGCAACAGACTGATTGTCTAATTGAGGTGTATTTGAACTACCTGAGGGGAGGTCGCCAAAATTATGATGTCGTCTAGATATATTATGAGGCGGACTCTACCACTGGTCTCAGAAGCTTCGTGAAGCACCATGGTGCCGACGACAGGCCGAATGGGAGAACTTTGTACTCGTAGCACACCTCGTTCCATACAAACTGAAGAGACTGTTGATGAGGGGGAAATATGGGAATGGACAAATACGCATCTTTCAGGTCCAGCATGACTATCCAGTCCCCTTCTTGGAGGAGATCGCATAGCAGATAGATACCTTCCATCTTGAAGTGTCTGTAAATAATCCATGAGTTGAACTCTCTGAGGTTTAACACCAACCTGGACCCACCCCCTTTCTTCTCCATGAGAAAGACATTGCTCGAAAACCATGAGGGTGAATTGTGGAAACCACAATTGCGCCTTTCCGTAACAAGGAGTCGATTTCTGTTGAGATAAAGCTCTGATCTCATTGGGAAAAAGACAGAGGGAGTGGGCGAATGTCCTGCAAAGTGGATTTGTACAGTTCTAGCTTGTACCCCTGTACTGTTTCCAACACCGACGCATCTTGTAAGATCTCGCGCCAGTTGCTGAGAAAACAACACACTCTGCCCCCCAACATCACTTCGGAAAAAGGAATCAGGCTCACCTGAGCTTCCGGCATCTTGTTGATTATTGAAGTTGCCACCAAATCTGCCACCTTTGCGGAACCTGTTCCCTGATCGTTGAGGGGGGTAGAAGGAGGAGGTATTGGAATTGTTGTCTTGATATCCTCCTCTTTGCTGGCCATGCTGGGCGCCTTGATTGTACCCCCAGCCGAACGCGCGCCCACGGAAGCATCCGGCCCTGCCAAAAACCGGGTGGAAAGCCCGTTTGAGCGATCCCTGGGCTTTATCTAGCCCGCTGAAGGAAGCCACAAACTTAGTTAGCTCCTTTAAGAATGGTTGTCCAAACAGTAGACCCTGGGCCAGAGGATCCGATTCAGATGTGGACAATTCGGCCAGTTTGGGATCCAGTTTTAGGAGAATGGATCAGCGGCGCTCCGTCGAAAGTGCACAATTGGCATTGCCAAGTTGGCACACCGCCCTCTGGGCCCAGCCAATTAGTTCATCAGGATCAATGGCGAAAGACGACTCTTTGGCCCTAAAGCCAAGCTCAAGCATTTTGGTCACAGGGCCAGCTATATCCAATAGTTTGTCCTGACAGACAGGACCTCCAAGATCTGTCCAGGCCCTTCTTGGGGTCCTTAGAATATTTCTTTAGGTAGGTTAGCATCGAGGGGTCCACCTCTGGGGTTTCTGCTACTTTATCCGCCAGGTCAGGCCTAGGGCATTCCGACCGAAGTCTTGCCCGCACCTCTTTATCAAACGCCTGGCGCAGATGGGACTGGACATAATCCGCCACTTCCTGGGGTGGAAGCCAAGTAGTAGAGTTGGGGTGGATGATGTCAGCAGGTTCAAAATTGAGGACTTTAGGAGATGGGGACAGTTCCAAATGTTTCTCCTTCCTTGCCTCAATGGAAGGGTCCTAGGAGGTGTCATGGCCATCATCCTCCTGAGATATCTCAGTGATCGTGGCTTCTCTACTGGAAGTAGAGCGTTCCTGATCTGCCATTGATTTAGCCAATCTAGCAAAGTCTGCAGCATGGGGGTTCGCCCTTCCTTTACCCCCAGATCTAGCTCGGGATCCTGAAGAGGGAAGCCAGCCTTGTTGCTTGGCGTAGGTGCAGAGATGACGTGCTGAATTCACTGAGTGTTGAACACCCGCGTCCAGTGCCTCCACAAAGTCCTGTTCTATAGACCCAGAGGGTTCAACTTCATAATAATAATAGTCCTCCTTGTAGTACTCAGACATTTTTAACACACAAGTGTGGAATCCACCGACCCTGGAGAACTGCCTGTGACTGTGAGAAGACAAACCAGGTAGGTAAAAACTATGTAGAAGAGGTCAGGGGGAGTGGTAACCACAGGCAAGCCCAGACTATTCACCAAGGGTGAGCAAAATACCAATTTAGGACGTGGAGGGAGGAAGGGCCTGCTGAATCCACTCTAGGCAAAGCCTATGCGCTATTGTGCAGCCCCACAGTTTGTATGAACAGTAGGGCGTCAGAGGAGCCAAAACGAGCCTTTTCGCGCTGTAAACAAACAAGCACGAGAGTCTGAAGCATAAAAACGCTGCTTTGGCGTTCTCTCAATGCCCGCTATTGAATTAGTGATGCAAAAATGGCTGCCGCACATGCGGGCTGGCCGAGGCTCACAGTAATAGAAAGAGGACCGCGCGTCTGAGTGACGTGCGGTCCTCGCTCCTCTGGACCTCCCGCTCCACTAACGGCCCGCGAAACACAAGCGACGGGAGACAACTGCGCCGCGCTGGAATCACGCAGACGCGGACTGAGCCCAAAGGCACCGCACAAGCGAAAGGTGAGCGCACACCAGCGCTTCAAATCCCCGCAAGGCAAATCGATATTCAGGGCCACACCGGCACAAAGCTAAAACCATTAGGCATAAGAATCGCCTCACAGCGATCGCAAACACAAGCCTCAATTAATCAACAAATACAATCAGGCATGAGAATCTCTTCACAGCGATCACAAATACAAGCAAACAACAGTTAAAACCGTTCAATCAGACAACTCTTCCACAGTATGAGTACATTTAAAGGGCACTTAACTGGCTGCGGAGCAGCAAAGAAAGAGTACTCTATGTTCCTGCAGGGACCTTATATACCCTGGGACTCTATGGTTGATCACATGGTTTTTCTGTCTGTGTTTTCATTGGCTGCTGTGAGCTTCTAGTAAAGAAATGAGAAGCATAATCGGAGCCTCCAGTCCTGACATAGAATTCCAAAAGGGTTGCTCAGTGTGTGGGACAATTTCTTTTTGTCTGTTTGAGAGACTGTTCTATGGTCTGGTAGGTCGATTTTGTACTGTTGATTTCCCGGATATTACTATAAACATTGACGCACAACAAATGCATGTAATGTCCCATTTATTGCAAGAGACCTATAAAACTTATCTTTACAAGTTCAAAACTGCACCGATTTTCCCATTTGGGCCTCTTTTTTAGCTCTCTGATTTTCCTGATTGAGGCTAATTTTATTTTCGTTGCCGGCCCAATTTTTTGTTCCAGTCTGAACCTGAGAACACTGCAATCCCTGAAGAGTCCGTCCTATATCAAATGTTCAACCCCAATGGTGTATCTGTTCTTCTTGACAGAATCACACACAGCCTGAGGACCCGAGCAAGCGCAGCTCTAGATGCGACTTGTCTGGTTCAGTAAACAGTAAAATATAGTGAAAGCTCTCCATGTAACATTTGTCAAAACAAACTTTCCCTCATCGAAATTTTGTAGACTTCATTCTTTTTCTTCTTTTCTACATCTGTTTTGTTTTGTCCTTTTTAATATGTTTTATTTAATATAAATTCTAATGCTGTTTACACCGAACTGTGTTTTGCTCAAGAGATTTAATTAGAAATTATTAAGCTACTGTTCCTTAACAAGAATACATTTTCACTATTTTGGATTTGTTTTGCTCATATTCTGTCCAGGATTACGTGACCGTAGAAATTACTCAGTTATTTAAAAACAGATGGAAAGCAGCTTTAGGTGAAATTTTCTTTGTAAGTAGGCGTTATAGCACAGGTAGAGATCTCACACATTTTCTATTTTGTTATGTTGGGTTCAAAACATGTAAACCAAATGTTTTCACGCTGGCGGGTATTGCGAAAATGTTGACATAGATATAAGCAGATAAGCACTCTGTATTATTAATGTTAGGATTTTGGACAACCCGTGAATTCTGCTCACCAGAAATAGAAAGTCTCAAGTGCTATACATATTCTCTGTGTGATGTGAGATACTTATCCAGCATTCTTTGTTACACATAATACCTTCCACATGTTCAGAATAGGTAGCAATGTGTCCTGATTTGAGTCATTGCCACATCAGTTACACTACGTCATGAGACAATACATTTATTTTGCAGATATTGCACATACTACTGGGGTTATTGCCAATAGTATGAAGGCCATTGCAAGATGCAGAAGGCACAATCATTTTCAGTAAAGATGACATGTATACCATACCCTGGGTACAAAACAGCATCGTTTCTAAGCATACTATGTACTGACATGGTCATACCTAGATGTGCCATGTTGTTGAAATTGCATTATGCAACAATTGCCATGCCTATGTACTTTGGACTTTGTAAATCTGAGATGATAGATAATAGGCATGTGTATGGCATGTGTATGCTCACTCTAAGCTGCAAGCTAAAGTTAGGCTGTAGGGGCTGCCACCTTTGATATTGTGAAAACAGAAAGTCTCATGTGCTATGCATATTCCAGAGACTTTATGAGAACAGGTCTATTAAAAAGCTCCTTCCCAACTACACCAACCTTTTTTCTCCCCTACTCCATGTTAGTCAAATTAATTGCCTGTCTGGGCAGGCAGGGGAGATGGAGAGTGATGTCAATAAAAGAAAGACAAGCCACATTGGCTTTTTTGCCAAAACGTTTTATTTTTTGTTCACGTAAATGCAGGAAGTGATGAACTTCACAACAGATTGGGCAACAGATTCCATATATGCAGTCCTAGAGCCGTATTACACAAAGTGCTCTGGGGGTGCAATGTGCATTTGTGCCCGCTTTTCGCACCCCTGGGGCACTTTGGTATTGCAAAAGGGGTCACAGACGCTTGTGCGGTCCCTTTTTTAATAATGATAGCGCTGGCGCAAATAAAGCACCAGCGCTATCTTCAGGGGGCATTCCCTCATTTGCATGGGGCTGTGCCCTAAGCAAATGAGGAAATCCCTTTGCCTCTGTGCCCCTGCCTTATTACAGACGCGGGCCCAGAAGCAAACTCTCAGGAGGCAGTGCAGCACCTAAAAGGTGGCGCACTGTCAGTGCATCCCTTGAGATCAGACATCTGGAGGGGAGAAAGGGGGTCCTATGGACCCCCCCTGACATCCCCTTGCAGGGTGGTGTAGTCACAGACATCACACAACTGCAATGGAATATCTAATCCCCTCACAGTGCAGGTGGGTTGTTGCCTGAACTATGAAAACACGGAGGGCTTCAAAGCAGCTGCTCCATTTTTCACCTGGATGTGCTGCCCTGAGGGCAGCGCAAATTCGTGGCTGCCCTGAGGGCAGCGCATTCATCATAATATGGGACATACTCTTTCATTGTGCTGGGCGCACCTTTTCAAAAGGTGCGCTCAGTGCAATGAAGTAAAATGCTCTGCATGTATATTGCGGCCCCTGGTATAGTTAGTATTGTTTCTAAATTGCTAAAGAATACTTCTTAAAGTTTCTAAAGGAAGCTGACTATCATTAGTAAACTAAACAATAAATATTATGGTCAGTTCTATGAATACTAGACCGATAGACGAAAGGAATCTACTCCCTCGCTAAGAAATGTTGATCTTTGAAAGATAATAACTTTGGCCATCGTCTGTAAACGGATGGTGCACAGCTCTAACATTTCTTTACAGGGGGTTTCAAACATGCATATTCCCTAGGTCTGGCATGAGTAAGTTACGTCAAATGATAAAACAGCCACTACAAAGACCTCAATGTTTTATATGAAGTGGCCTATATTACACATAGACCCTACGAATAACAGGAAATCACTCCAGAAATCAAATAAACTCGGTTTATAGGGTAAGAGGAATGGACAGGGGAAGGGGAAACAGGAGGGTAAGGGGAAAAATTGAAAAGGGAATATATATATATATATATATATATATATATATATATATATATGTATATATACACACACAACCGTGTATGACTAAACAAAACAAGACATCAAGAAAATTCCTAGAATGAACATCAGTATTATGTAGGGATTCTGGCATCTAAACAACACTCCGGTTGCTATATTTGCAACATCATATAGAAAGTGTGTAAGACAGGGAAGAAATGTCTCCTTATGAAATGATCAAACAAGGCACACATATTAATAGTATGTACGCCCAGAATATTAAAGAAATGGAACGAACATGCCTGATTACCATCTGGATGTAAACTATTAATACAGGCATATTTTTGTGGCAAATGTGAGGGCACACAAGTAAATCAGGCATAAAGTGATTTATTCCACAAGAAAGAAGAGAAACACACAAGTTCTCCCAATGGTTGCTCCAGGCACAGGCTCCCAACTGAACATAATTTCTCAAGCCTAGAACACCACACAAAAGATGCCAACAGTAACATTCTGAAACGTAAAGACACAGCTCAGACATTACCTAGCCCATAACAAACCTCCGCTTTACAAACAACAAAACTGCAATAATCCCCATAAAACCAACAGTTAAAAATAAAACATAAAAAATGTTGTAACCCAACAAATATTAAACCAGTCAAGACAAATCAGAGTCCCTAGATGCTAAGGTATGAAAAGTGTACCTCCTTCATCTGTTGCTAACAAGAATGGGAGTCTTCCCACCAGAACCGGACTCCATGGTACCTTCCACAACCAGCTAGGAAGAAGATTCCCTCTGACCTCCAAAACTGGGAACACTAACCATGGAAGAATCACTGTGTGGGTCATCAGCATCATGCCACCATCTCCAAGAACCAGACATGGAACCATGCTTATCACACTATCCTCTCAGGAGCTTAGCCACAGATCTCTTGCGCCATCATTTTCAATTCTCCACCATAATGGTACGTTTAGAGACCTGACTCACATGAGTACAGGGATAATACCTGGAATTCCATTTCCTAGAACCTGGAGGTTTTTTATCTCTCACCAGGTCCCCCTCTTTGAAGTCAAAATATTTTACTCTTTTTAAATCATCATGCCTAATTTTCTATACATAAATGAATAACTCCATGACTTGTAAAGCATGGTAAATCACCTGAAAGGGTCTGAAGGTGCTGAATTGTAGGCAAAGGGAGATTAAGTGATTTTCCCAGAATCACAGGATGTTGATCTGATGCCGAGACTCAAACCTGGTTCCGCTAGCTTTGAAGTAAGCAGCTCAGGCCGAAACGCCACACCCTCTCCCCTGTATCTGTCTTGTGTATCTTTCACTTTCTGGCATAACTCACCCAAGCCATGCATTCGATCTGAAAACTTTGGGGCATATTTACACAAACAAATGCTACACACTATACATTGCCAGTGCAACAGTTTCTGCCTTGTTAGAATGTAGCCACGCTTGCCCGACTAGGCTAAGATGCCAAAAGGAGAGCAACAATCTGCCTAATCAAATAATAAGTGGTATACCTTGCTGCATTGGAGAAGCTAAACAGTCACAATAGAGCCTAGTGATTCAATACATAAAAAGAAAACATCTCAAATTGTTTTATGTAAAAAAATAAGTATCATTTTTTTCAAAGAATATTTTTTTTTACAGTTGGTATGACAAACAATGTAAATACAATATTTGAGTATATACAATGTCCTGTGGAACCAAATACAAAAATGGAACAACTTATACAGATACCCTCTCGCCCTACATTAAATCAACAAAAACCCCTGCAAAGCAATCATTCTCTCAGTCAAACAGTATACATCACATTCAAATCATACCTGTACCACATTCATAAACATGCCAATAGACCCCTTTAAAACCCAAAACAGAATATACAAGATAACAAGGACCAAATTCCAGTTCTCCCACCTAAAACATTTATATCTATTTATCTATTAGATGTCACATACTGATCATTAGATTCTGCTGCAGGGATTCTGCACATACACAAAACTGTGCGCAGGAATATGGGACCTCAGTGTATAGGGGCTCAGCCTTCCCACCACCTTGTGCCCACGAACCCAGGACCGACTACCTATAGTGTCTCACTCGTTTTCCTACACACTCATGAAGAAGCAAATGATTAGACACTGCAGAACAAAACACTCCCGGATCTCTCAGGAATAGCGGTAACAAGACACACCTTTTCGCTCACACTCTCATACCTGTCCACAATAAGAACTGACCTAAACATGAATACAGTTTAAAATGTTTATTTTAACTATCATGCTCTAAAACACAGTATACGAGTCACAACCAGCAGCAACATGTATACTATCAATGCAGTTAGCATTGCAGGAAAGCCATATATCATAAAGGGAGATGTCATCATATAAAGACAGTGGATAAAGGACTATAAGGCCTAACCGCCCTCCCCTTGGTAAGAAGAAGTATTATTATATAATAGAAGATCTCTGGGCTTTGTCAGCAGACCCCATACATTAGTCCCTAGATGGTATATCGACGTATTAGGAACCACATGGCTCTTCTCCCTGGAAAGCTCCCTTTCCAAGTGTGTGTCACCCAAACATGCATCCCCATAATATCAAAGTACGAGTTTCCAGCAGCAGCTGTGGTAGCATGTGTTGGCTAAGTGCTAGGGACTGGCCAGAACAGAATAACAAGGGGCATTGTTTATCAACCTTGCTCACAGTGTTCAGACTAAACTCCAGGAACAAGCATAGAATGAATAAAGCAGACGGTTCCCATGTGAAAGGCACAAACAGAGTGTTGCAAGAACAAAGCTATGTAGTAATATGCGCAAAAACAGCATCATGGTTATCGGGCTCATGCTAACTAAGCGATGTTGACAATGTCCCTATCGGCCATGTGACAATTCCATATATACTTGAGGATCACTCAATTCCATCAGTTATGTTGATCAAATAATCTGGCCGGAAGAATTCGGAATGCACGTTAGTTGCACATGCTAAGGTATTGGGAGAATTTAAATGAACAGTGGCATGGTCCACCATGGACTTACCAGGTTAATCAAAACGGGGGAGAGAGAGATACGTAGTGGACCTTACCTCCCGCATCATATACTTACTCAAAAGAAGTCCACTAGAAAAAACAATTCCAAATAATATCTTTGCAGATACACTAGTGATCATTAAGGGAAAAAATAATTTTCTTAAAATAACCCTCACCTACCAAAAGGCCCATTGGTGGCATGATTCATAATCGGGTTCTTACCATCCCGCTGTGGGACGGGGTGTTCTACGACTGACGGAGATGTGGGAGCACTTATTTTTGGAGGTGTGGGCTATATTGCTAGAGAAGGAGTGGAAGGGTCAGATAGGAGTAGAAGAATGCTAAAAAAATACCTGGCCACTAGGAACCTAAACTTTATTAAACCCTGTGGCTGGTATTGCTAAAAAAGTGGGGGGTTGGCAGTTGCACAATATAATGAGTGTGTTACTCCCTGTCTATATGTTTCAAGCCTACCCCTATTGCTTTTCGTCAGGACCAAGTACAATTGATCCCTATTACCACTCCTGATTAGTGCCTGGTGTATTACTCAGTGCCTAGTCAAGGTATGATATGTGTGTGTTATACAATACCTAACTGGTATGACACTTCAATGCAACCTATTTGGTATGATGCCTCAAAACAATCTGGAAAGATAAAAATATATAAATGTGAATAACTTACCAACACGTTTGAATAGTGTAAAACAAATTCACCATTATGTGGAAAATGCGTGATATATTTTTCTATAGTTGTGACATTGTCATGGTGCCCTTTATCTTGTATAAAAAATAACGAACAAGACAATACACAACATATAACAGAAAATACACACTCTTTGAAGCCATCATGGTAAAGTGCTCCTATGTAAATATGCCAGTAGTTTACATCATTGAGGTGCTTCATTAAGGTTAAAAACACTTTTTAAAACACTTTGACCATGAAGCACTTAGCCCCAAAGAAAATGTACTTTTTTTTGTCTAAACTGCCCCTTGAGCTCTACACGGGAGGGGAGAGGCGCTTGTAGTCATACTCTGAAAAATAATTAAGGGTATGGAAAAGCATGGTCATCCATCGGGACACACTGTTGTCTTAGAAAAGGTGTCAAGCAATGGTGGAGAAACTGTTGGCAGTGATCCGGGGTGCGACTATGCCGTACTCACTATTCCAAAGCTGCTCCGTCACCCAGCGCATTATGCCTGCCCGGGGCTCTGTAGGTGAACACAAGTGCTGAGACCGTCCTGGTTAAATGACAGGACGGCTCACGTTCATTCCCACGTGTTAGCTGTGTGTAGATCACTAACCAACCAAAATGACCGCCGCAATTCGCCCACCTCTGGGGCATGCTGGGAAGGTTACAGACATTACATCTTGTTATATCATTAAATGGGAAGTGGACTCAGAAAGCAAGTGGACTATTTTGTTCAGAAATATGCCCGTATATCCTATCAAAATCAATGGGGTGTTCCAATTGACCTTATGCTAGAAAAAGCCAAGCCTTTTCAAATAGGCGTGTTTGCCATGAATAATTTCTATATGTATTTCTAAAAAAAGGTGCTCGGTTGATATGCCACAGACACGGCTACCCATGATGTCTAGAGATGCATGTGTTGCAGCTCAGTTTAAAAAAAAACTAGTACTTGGATTAGGAATGTTTGTGTTAAACCTAAATCCAACTGCATACTGTTTTTTTTTTTATATATAATAGCAATCAGACTGGGAAAACTGCTCACCCGTCACTTGGTTACAAGGATGTGGTTAGCCACAAGATTCACTCTTGCGTATGTTGATGTTTAAGATGTATTTCAGCGTGGTTAATGAAAGACCTAGGCTGAGTGTTAGTCCTTGTACAAAAAAGAGAGAGTTGCAGAGGGTCTTAGTTATTAGTTGTTGGAAAACGAGTCAGTATCTGTGAGGCCTGAACAAATAACATGACTACATTTGTCCTTCACTGGGAACCAAACACCCAATTGTAGCGCCTGACCCTCAGAGGGTAGAGCTGCAGAGCAGTCTGAGGCTTACTCAAGGGAGGTGGTGTGGGCTAGTAATCACCATTTGCAGGTGCACAGAAATAACACCCAATAATTGATTGTCCAGTTTGTACTTTGCTTTATAAAAGTAAGAGTAAGTTTATTAAACACACACACTACTCAATACTATGCACCAATTTACAAATACACATAAACTATTGGAATTACTTTGTGACATTGCATAACATCTCCACCCCTTCCGCTGGGGGGGTGGGGTCTAGTACCACCACTCCCATGTATGCTCATCATCTTGCCCCAATGCAGGTAGTTGAACATAACCTGGAGCGAGGGCCCTGCACACTGGCACCATCCCAGTGGCGACCCACCCCATTATCTCAACAAGCATTTAAAATAGGTAACCCTGCCTTGGTGACACATAACCCTGACTGACCATTTCCTACTGACCATGAAGTATACACCTCTACATCTTAAGGGCTAGCAGTCTGGGTTCTTCATCTAAGTGCAGCAGCAAGAATACATGTGTAAGCATCACTTTAGAATGACAGTACTCATCGCATTTCTGGATCATTAGAATTTAGATTGACAGTACTCATCACATTTGTGGATCATTAGAATGTATTGCAATTACAGCCCCTAAGGGCATCACAGATGAAATTACAGGATTATGCATATACAGCCAGACACCCTAGCAGGAATGTCTGGCAACATAACCCCACTTTGCTTATGACATCACCTTACACAGGTACTTCACATTACACATGTGACTTTCAGTCCCTCTAAAAGAAATAACGTTAGTAAATGCATTTCTGGTGCAATTACACCTCTTCACCTCCAGGGGATGCCCTTCTACAGACATCCCCAGCTCAGTCTTTCACTCCTTGATGCACTTCTCAGTACACCCCCAGCTGTAGAACGAAAGCTCCAGCCCAGGAGGTGTAAATGCTTGAGCTGAACCCTAGAGGGGTTAGTCTTTTAGGTCCCCTAGAAACGTAGGGTGGGACTTTCCCTCGGTAAGCTGGGGGAGACTGCGTTGCTCCTGCAGCTCCCCCTGCACCTGTGCACATGTGTGGTGGTGACCCTGTCCTCCTGGGGCCACCACAATCAGAAGAACCACTGGCTGCCCTTGCAGGCCAGTCCTGGCCTGCAAGGTATTATGGGATTTGTTGCATATTAGAGCAGCGGCTCCCCCGCAGCTCTGGGGAGAGCCGAGCTGCCCTTCATGCTGGCGCTTCGCGCCTCGTTCCTTCCTCTATGGGGGGCCTTCTCACCCGGACCACCAGGTGACTGCTTCCTTGAGGCTTGAGGAGCCCACCCCCGGCCGCTCATGCCGACCTCGTTGGAGGTCCGGTCTGACCCGGAGCACGTGCCGCTGGTAAGTGATTCCTGTGGATCAGAGAGCCCAACCCCGGCCGCTCCTCTCCTCCTTGAGGGGTCCCGGTCCCACCGGGCACCCCGTGCTGGTAGCTTGGTTGAGGGCAGCCCGGGGAGCCCACCCCCAGGTGCCCCTGCCAGATCCCTCCCGGCCCACAGCCTCGTGTGCAGCCGCGGGAGCCGGCGTGTGCATTCTGGTCTGCCTGCTCTGGCGGGCAGATGTGGAAGCTGCTCCTTTGCTGGCGGGTCTTCGGGGGAGCGCGACAGCACTCCCTTACCTCCTCCTCACTTTGGGGCCTGGGGATGGGGTCCTGGGCCCCCAGGGGCCATTCTTCACAGGGAGCGTGACAGCACTCTCCGACTTAGTTTTGTGCCACGGGGCCCAGAGTTGGGATTCCGGGCCCTTAAACCAGGGTACATTCACAGGGAGTGCGATGGCGCTCCCCGACTTGTTTTCTTCAGGGGTGTGATGGCGCTCCCCCTCCTCCAACATCACCGGGGGCCAGGGTGGGCTCCAGGCCCCCCTTTGGCACTTTCACGGTGAGCGCGATGGTGCTCCCCGACTCTACTTACTGGGAGGGGGGCATGGCGGCCCACATCAATGGCACCAGAGTGGGATCCTGGCCCCTCTCAGGCAGTTTCGCAGGGAGCGCGACGGCGCTCCCTGACTTTACTTCTTTGGGGGGCAGCCCCCGGGACCTGACCCACCCCGGAGGTTCATCTTGGATTGGTGGCAGAGCCCCACATGCTTCGTTGTCGGCCCGGGCAGGGGTCAAAGGTCGCCTACCTTCTGGGGGGCGTATTTCAGCCCCCAGGGTACCGATCTGCACCCTTTTTGCCTCTTCCTGCTTCTGGGGGCGCTCCCCAGCCACTGGGAGCACTTTCCTTTGACCTCCTTGTCTCCAAGAGGGTGGATTAAGCAGGGAGCTGCCTTCACTGGCTCCCTGCACCTGCCTTTCGCCTGGCTCTCCTCCTGGGCCTCTCTTCTCCCTGCTCAGATGCCCCATGCCTCTGCGCACTGGTCCTGGTCTCTTCTCCTGGCACAGTTCAGGATCCTGGGATAGTCAGGGGGTTCCTCCTTCCAACTGCCCATTGCGCCAGGCTCCAGCACCTTCTGCCTCAGCAGACCACATCCCAGAGAGAAGTACTCTTCCTGTGCAAGTTCTTTTAAAAAGTTGTGGAGGGGGCTGGGAGGAAATCTCTGTTTGCCCTATCACACAGCGACACATCACTTCTCTGCCCCTGCTCCCTCCTTCCTGCCCAGGCCTCTGGGTTTGTTCAAAATGGCATCGTCCAGGGTCTCCTGGAACATGGTCTCTGAGTGCCCCTTCCCCCCATGCTGCCTTCCCTCCAGAGCGGCCTGGTGCCTGGCACCAGGTGTCAGCTACTGATGGATGAACCTGTAGCTCCACCCATCTTCTCTTCTTGGAGTGGAGGCCCTTGCCCTTGGAATGCTGGTTGTGCTGGGCTGGACCTCTGAGGCCACGGCTTGGAGAGGAAGGTCATCAAATCAGCCTGGCAGAGTTAGCCCCCAGCCAGGCCCTGGTTATGAGCTGACTCAGAGAAATATAACATTTCTGGATGACCCAAAAGCAGTACAAATATGACTTTGGACTCTGCAGAATACTTCTTCTCACATAGGTTAGAGTGGACTTCGGTGCATGTCTGGAATTTGTAGGCCTTGGGAAAGTAAAACTAGTTCATGTGCTCCCTATCCCCATAAGAGAATAATGTAATAAACACTGTAAAGCACAGACTTTCCCTGGCATGTTTCTTCCCAGTGTATAAAGCCTATTCCATGTCACCACCCAATTCTGCATAACGCATGTACACATATGTCTGCATGTAACTTGCCCAGTGCCCTTTCCTCTTGCGGCTGCTCAGCGGCCTGGTCAAGCCAGGGGGACACCAGTAAAATCCCCATGCAGTCTCTTTTATCGTGAGTTCACTGTTGGTGAGTCCCAACTTATGAGGCTCCCTCACAATAAAAGCTCAACAATTAGGTGCTCAAAAAGCGAAAAATCCGGGCGTCCCATAGTGTCAGAACCACCTTCTAACATTAGTAGAGAGAAATTCTCATTTCATTAAAAGTGGCTTTATGTCCATTGTTCATGCAAAATGGCTCCAAGAAAAACCATCATTTAACCCCTTTCTGTGGGTACTCAATTGGAAAACCCACCGCTGTTCCTATTCAATTAGCTGTGATTCATTGGGAATGTGTTTGATGATGGTCCACTGTAGGTCCTGCACTGTATGTTTTTTATCCATGTAATGCGCAGACATTTTGGCCGTTGCCCTTTCACAACGTAGGTTGCTTCGGTGTTCACAGATGCATGTTTTGACCATTCGCTTTGTCATGCCAATATAGTGTAATTGGCAAGGCCATCTTATCATATATATGACGTTTTTGATGTTGCAATTTGTGAAATTGCGTTGTTCCCAATTGGTGTTGTTAAATGTTATCCTCTTGCTTCTGGTGGCTAGGTTGCAAACACTACATGTCCCACACGGATGATGGCCAGATAGGGGGGATAGAAAGGTTTGTGCTGTTTCTTCCTCTCTGGTATTGTGTGGTCTGGTGTGTACTAGCAGATCTCTCAGACTCCTTCCCCTTTTGTGTGAGAATATTGATTTTGGAAAATTCAGTTCTCCACAGTTCAACAGACGCCAGTGTTTATTATTTATCTTGTTCACCTGGTTGCTGGCTGTATTGTATGTGGTTATACAGATTGATCTGTCCTCTTTTGGTTTTCTGTGGTTTTATCTCCAGCAGGGCTTCCCTGTTGTTGTTACGGGCCCGTTTTATTGCTTTGTCTGTAACATGTGTAGGGTAATTCCTCCTCACTAATTTCTGATGGAGATCTGCTGTTTGTTCTTTGATGCCCGGGCAGTTCCTTCTTAGCCGAAGGAATAGGCCAAAAGGGAGGTTCTCGCTCAGATGTCTTGGGTGAAAACTATCATAGCCCAAGAGGCAATTCTTTGCAGTTGGCTTAATGTGTCTGGTTGTTTTTAGTTCCCCTCTTTGGCAAAAATGTTTAAGATCCAGTAACACCAGTTCTTGATAAGATACAGTGTTAGTGAATTTAAAAAAAATTATTCTGATAGTTTAGCCAGGTTAGGAATTTCTGTTCTGTATCCTTATTGCCGTTGCATATCACCAACACATCATCTATGTATCGTTTCCACAGACTGATGTGACGTAAAAAGGGGTTGTTGTTGTTGAGGACCTTATGTTTTTCACGACGGTGGACATATAGTCCTGCTATACTGGGAGCAAAAGTGCTCCCCATGCTGGTCCCATGCTTCTGAAGTTAGAGTGTCTCCTTGAACTGGAAAAAGTTCCTAGTCAGAGCTAGCTTGCAGCACTCCATTATGATATTCCTTAGTGTCTGATAATCCCAGTCTACTTCGAAAAGGACTACTTCAATGATGTTTAGTGTTTCTTCATGAGGGAGGCTAGTGTACAAGCTTTCCACATCTAAACCCATCAGCAATTCCGTTTCAGGGTTGAAAGGCTTGTCATGTAGAATTGGGAGAACATCTTTAGTGTCTTTCAGGTAGGTGTCAGTTTTCTAAATTAATAGTCTTAAGAAAGCGTCAGCGTATTTTGACAAAGGCTCCAGGATAGACCCTATGCCAGGGACTATGGGACGATCTGGTGGATGTTCGATTTTTTTAAAAATGTTTGGTATTGTGTAGAAGTATGGTATAACTGGGTCTTTGTTTAGTAGGAACTCCCCCTCTTTTTGTGATATCTAGTCGTGTGCGAGGTCCTCCTCGCCCATGCTAGCAATCTGTATCTGTAGATTTTCTGTTGGGTATACTGTCAATATTTCATAATTTCTTTCATCTTGTAGGAGTCTCATACATTCGTGATGGTAGGCCTCCACTGTCTGGATAACTATTACCCTCCCCTTGTTGACAGGTTGTATTACTAGCTCTCTGTTGTTGCCCAACTCCTTTATAGCTTGTTTTTGTTCCTTTGTTGTGTTGTGAAACACCTTATTTCCATCGGGGTTTATGCCCTCAAGATCTTTAAGTACCGCTTTTTCAAACGCCATGATTTCTACTGGTAAGGTGGCATTTGGGGGAGTAAATGTGGACTTCAATCGCACTCCTGTGTCATCTTGTGTTGAAATGTATGGCTCCTTATTGTCAAAAAAAGGCTTTTAGTTTAAGTTTCCTGATGAACTTGTTCACTTCGGTACACATCCTAAATTTATCCATCCTCTAAGTCAGTATGAAACCTAATCCCTTCTCAGGGACCTCTTTGAGTATCGGAAAGGATGAAATTGGTGAGCTTTACCACTAGGCTACTCATTTATTGGTCGTTGCTTGGTTGTTCTAGGCACCTGTCATGTTCCTGGTTGCTACTCTCGCCTCCTCTTCTTCTGCTGCCCAGTGTACTTGACGCCTCTGCCACGTACGACCTCTCCTGGGGCCTTGGCGTGATCCTAAAGAAGGAATCTGTGGGTAATACTGGAAATCCTGTTGTGGTGTATCACATGATTGCAAGGTATTGGTGGCCCCTGTGTGGCAGGGGGGCCGTAGATGAAAGGCACCGGATACATAGGTGGACCTTAGTTGGGACCCCACCCCTTGTGCCTTGATGGTTACCTCTTCTGCCTTGACCCCTTCGTCCATGGTAGCCTGATGTACTGTCTCTGCTTGAGCTCAAGCTTCTCGAGTCTGTGTTGGATGTATTCCCATTTGTATTGAATTCTTGATGTCTGTCCGATTGTCCGATTGGACTTACATCAAGTCCAAATGGTCCACCATGGACTTCCAACACTTCAGATAGGAGAGTTTTCATATGCTCTACGTGATGTGATGTACTTTCGGGCATCCATTGTTACATATAATACCTGCCACGTGTTCCATATAGTTAGCAATGTGTCCTGATTTGGGTCCTTGCCATATCAATTACACTGCAACATGAGACAATACATTTACTTTGCAGATATTGCACATCTTACCGGGGCAAATACCAATGGCATGAAGGCCATTGTAGGATGCAGAAGGAACACTAATGTTCAGTAAAGGTGACATGTGTACCGTACCATGGGGACAAAACAGCATTGTTTCTAAGCATACTATGATACCACAAATAGAGTAGAGGGGCCCTATACCACAAAGGGGGTAGGGCACCAAATAGACAGCAGTCAAAACAAGTTTCCCCCTTTCGGCTCGTAGACAATTCTACACAGTGTCTCACAGCAGAAACAGTCAGTCACCAGAACAAGACACCTGAACCTGGACAGAGAGAGAGAGAATTTTTTATATTAGTTTTATATTCGTTTAAATAAGTGACTTTCAAACCTCGATCTGACTTGTTGGTTAGGTACTACAATGATATTAATTACCTTTTGTCTTTATTTCTGATGAACGACTATTAAAATTGGATTCATCAATCCGTTTCTCCACTGCCCCATGCTGGAGCCCTATATATTTGAAGGGATTCTGTTATCTGAAAGGATAGAAGAGCAGTTATTAGCAGGTCTATTGATTCCATTGCTCTCTGTGTTTTATCAGTCACCTTACGAAGATTAGCGTCCCCGCTAAATCATTTTTTTAATTGAGCACTAGGACATACCGCTGCTGATAAATGCGAGCTATATATAAAAATATATATATATAGTCTATTATCTCGTAGATCGATAATGGGCACTACTATTTGTTAAATCGCTGTAAGTTAAGTAGCCCGTAGCTGTGACACGGGATGGCTAAGATGGCCGCCGCAGTGACTGCGGTTTCCGATTTATTTTTTCAGCTATCGCGAGGGAGGGGAAGGATGGCCGTCACTATGGCGACACCCTCGCTTTCAAGGGCTAATCAAACACAGCTGTTGCGGAGAATGGAAATATAAGGCGGCAGGCCAGTGTTGGGCAAAGACCTCGGGACTCACGGATCCGACTATATGTACGAGGCTTTTATGCTCATCTTAGAGGTAAGAAATTGGAAGGGTATAATACTCTTTTCGATTTTCTCTATACGTTGCTGCTGTAGCTGAGGTCTAGAACTATCCCTCTCTTTATCTTTTTCCTTATCCTCAGTCTTTTCTTTCTGGCATTACTGGTGGTATGGAGAGGGTTTCTGGTTTACACTTCCTCAATATATAGGTTGTGCTGGAGTTACAGAAACAGCACCGTGAGAGGACGATAACTCGGGCTCTAGTTTCAGTTAGATCATTGCAATAGTTTTTTGGAAAGATTTTGAGGCTAAAGCTCGTACTATGGAGGACTCAAAGTATTAGTCTTTTTTGGGTTGCTTCATAGCTTTGGTCTTCATATTTGTAAAACACCCGAAAAAGGGGTCCTTTTTCTATCTGGTAGCCGGCTTCAAGCAGTAAGGATAATACACCCTGTATGACGTTAATAACCATTCGTTTTGGACATATTCCTTCATAATCTATAGGAATATGGGGTTAAAGATCACTCTCTAGTACAGCCCTATGTATCTCTCTGGACCGCTATGGGGCAATAGAATGTTGAATGGTTTATTTTTATATATAGCTCGCATTGATCAGCAGCGGTATGTCCTAGTGCTCAATTAAAAAACTGATTTAGCGGGGATGCTAATCTTCGTAAGGTGACTGTTAAAACACAGAGAGCAATGGAATCAATATACCTGCTAATAACTGATCTTCTATCCTTTCAGATAACAGAATCCCTTCAAATATATAGGGCTCTAGCGTAGGTCAGTGGAGAAACGGATTGATGAATCCAATTTTAATAGTCGTTCATCAGAAATAAAGACAAAAGGTAACTAATATTATTGTAGTACCTAACCAACAAGTCAGATCGAGTCACTTATTTAAACGAATATAAAACTAATATAACAAATCCTCTCTGCAGATATTCATCTTTCAACCACAAGTCCTTGATAATATAGGATCATATGCAGGCAGGTAACTATGAAATATTTCCTTAGTTCTTGGTTGGAGGGAACAATCAGATTCTACTATATAAAGTCCATACCTAAAAGCAGGTTCTTTAATTTCCATAGATCGACTGGCCAGTTTTTAAATACGGCCCCACGGAATGATTTCCGCCCTTTTGACACGACTGTGCAAAGACTATACAACATATACAGATGTGGATGTGCTCTTCAATTCTACAGGTCTTGATATAGACCAAATGAATAGAAATACAGAATGACTAAAATGAGAAGTATGGGTGTAGGAATGAATATACCCACCAAAGGTCATTATCTTATAATAATGAGCTAATTAGTAAGAATTTGTAGTGTGTAGTTCACCAGGATAACAACACTTTTAATAAATATGAAATAAAAACAATTGTTTAAAATGTTTGTTTTTGGTCAACTGTTATGTGGAACTGATTAAGTCTGGCAGAACTGTATCTACAAAGATAACTAATGGAACTTGGATTGCATCATTTTGTTCTGGGTTATATATACATTATAGAGGCTAATGGTCTTTTTATGTTTATGTTCTATTATATTTGTGTGATTTAGATTGAAAGCACATTCCATGGGAGATTTTAACGTTTTTCCTGAAGAAGGTGGTCTTTTATCTATTGAATTCCACCGAAACGCATCTACGCATGATTTAGAAGGTAGACTATAGATTGTGGTGACATCTGTTTTCCGAACAATTAAGTATCTGAACATATGTCAAGGAGAACAGTTGATCCGGATCCAATGTCTTCCTTTCTTAGCCGATAAGAAAGTAACTTTCTTACATGTTCTCCCCATCCTGCACTTTGTGCCCAAAATGTAAATTAGGCTTTTTAACTTTTTTAACTTGTCATATTTTTATCCTTGTAAATGTATGTGACTATCTATTGTTATTGTGATGATAAATTTCTGTCATATTGAAATAAATATCAATAATTCATGAGAACACTTGATTGTGTCCAGGTTTAGGAGTCTTGTTCTGGTGACTGACTGTTTCTGCTGTGAGACACTGTGTAGAATTGTCTACGTGCCGAAAGGGGGAAACTTCTTTTGACTACTGTCTAAGCATACTATGTACTGACATTGTCATACCTAGATGTACCAAGGTGTTGCAATTGCAATTTGCAACAATTGCCATACCTATGTACGTTGCACATAGTAAATCTGAAATGATAGATAATAGGCATGTGTATGCTCACGCTAAGCTGCAAGATGAATTTAGGCTGTAGGGGTTGCTACATATGATGTTGTGAAAACAATATGGTTTAATGATGTTCCTAGTCACACATTTGACTGACAGTTTTCCTTTTTGCGTTAAAAGATAGAATGACCCCAGAGCAGTTGAGGAAGCACCACCTTAGGAAGGACGCTACTTCCACATTCGACGAGTCACTAAGGCACACAGGGCGATGGGGAAGTGACATGAGGAGAAGAAGGCTCTCTGCATGTGGAAAGTCTTCCCTCTGGGACCTCCAACATTGGACAAGACAAGCAAAGGAAAAAATGGATGGGCAGGCCCAGGTATCTCAAAGGCACCGATACCAAGCACCTTCACCAGCATACCCTCACAAAATATCTTTGCTAGCAGTGTTTGGAAACATGTGTGAGTAGGTGTTTTTTACTTGTGTACTGTGACAATTAGTAGAATTTAAAACGTTCATAGACAATCCACTCTTCCCCATACCCTTAGACTTCTCTCTGAGCACGCATGTATAACTCTTGTAGGATTGTTATTGTAGCGTGGACACAGTGTGCAATTGTCCCCTCTCTTTCTCCCGTGCTGTATGAAGACTTACATAAATTTATGTAGGAAAATTCCAGAAGCGGTAAAAGTGTCATATATGAATTGCTCTTCTATTTCCTGCAAAGAAATGTTATGGGTACAATTCATAAAACTATGAAAGTATTTAAATGCCATTCTTTATACTTGATGACAGACAAAGATGGATTTTTTCGATTATATTAACTGCCCTATCAGCGCCAATGCTTGGCCTCCCTCAATTAAACTGAATCAGCATGCTCACAGGTCTCTTTGTGAAACTGGTCAAAAGAGTCAAAGTCGTACTGGCCTATGCTAGGACACTGAGGGTTGGATTGGCATAAAGGGCAAGCTGGTAATTCAAATGGGCTGCTCAGTGTGTGGGACAATTTTTTTGTCTGTTTGAGAGACTGTTAAATGGTCTGGTAGGTTGATCTTGTACTGTTTATTTCCCTGATGTTACTATAAACATTGCACCAGCAAGAACAAATGCATGTAATCACCCATTTATTGCAAAAGCCTATAAACCTTATCTTTACAAGTTCAAAACTGACCCGATTTTTATATTTGGGTCTCTTTTTCAGCTGTCTGATTAACTGATTGAGGCCAATTATATTTTAGTGCCCGGTAAAAGTGTTTGTCCCAGTCCGAATCTGAGAGTACTGAACTCTCTGAAGTCCTAAATCAAAAGTTCTACCCCAATGGTGTATCTATGACAGAATCACACACAGCCTGATGACCCGAGCAATCGCAGCTTTAGATACGGCTTGTCTGATTCAGTAAACAGTAAAATATAGTGAAAGTTCTCCATGCAGTATTTGTAAAAATTAATTTTCACTCATTGAAATTTTGCAAAGATTTAATTCTTTTTCTCCTTTTTAACATCTGTTTTAAATTGAAATTCTGTTTACACCTAACCGTGCTTTGCTCAAGAGATTTCATCAGAAATGATTTAGCTACCTTTCCTTAAAAAGAAGACATTTTCACTATTTTGGATTAGGTTCGCTCATATTCTGTTTAGGTTTACAGTAACGTCAAATTTACTCTGTTATTTAAAAAGAGATAGAAAGCAGCTTTAGGTGACATTTTCTTCGCAACCAGGTGTCATAGCATGGGAAGAGATCTCACACATTTTCTATATTGTTCTGTTGGTTTTCAAACATGTAAACCAAATGTTTCCACGCTGGTGGGTATTGCGGAAATGTTGACATTGATATAAGCAGTTAAGTAGTCTGTATTATTAATGTTAGGATTTTGGACAACCCATGAATTCTGCTCACCAGAAACAGAAAGTCTCACGTGCTATACATATTCTCTGTGTCATGTGAGATACTAATACAGCATCCTTTGCTACACACAATACCTTCAACATGTTCAGTATAGGTAGCAATGTGTCCTGATTTGAGTCCTTGCCACATCAGTTAAACTACGTCATGAGACAATACATTTACTTTGCAGATATTTTACATCCTACTAGGGTTAATGCCAATAGCATGAAGGCCATTGCAAGATGCAGAAAGCACACTAATGTTCAGTAAAGATTACATGTGTACCATACGATGGGTACAAAACAGCATTGTTTCCAAGCATACTATGTACTGACAAGGTCATACCTAGATGCGACAAGGTGTTGCAATTGCATTGTGCAACAATTGCCATGCCTATGTACTTTGGACTTAGTAAATCTGAGATGATAGATAATAGGCATGTGTATGCTCACTCTAAGCTGCAAGATGAATTTAGGCTGTAGGGGCTGCTACCTTTGATGTTGTGAAAACAATATGGTTCAATGATGTTTGTACCTGTTCCTAGTCACCCATTTGACTGACAGTTTCCCTTTCTGCGTTAACAGATAGCATAACCCCAGAGCAGTTGAGGAAGCACAACCTTAGGAAGGACACTACTTCCACATTTGACAAGTCACTAAGGCACACAGGGCAATGGGGAAGCAACATGAGGAGGTGAGGGCTCTGGGCAAGTGGAAAGGCTTTCCTCTGGGACCTACGACATTGGACAAGACAAGCAAAGGAAAAGATAGATAGGCAGGCCAAGGTATCTCAAAGGCACCGATACCCAGCACCTTCACCAGCATACCCTCACAAAATATCTTTTCCAGCAGTGTTTGGCAACATATGTGAGTTGCTGTTTTACCTATGGACAGGGATCTGTCAGGTTGGCCATGGCTGTATATTCTCTATCTACAGGCAGTCTTGAGCAGTGCATTTGGCAATCATGATGGAAATGGCGCATAGTGCAACCCGTATTCACAAGTGATTTCCCTGTGTGGGTACCTCATGCAACATGCTTTGGAATGGTGTTGTGGTCAAAACCTTCACCAAATTAAAGATGGGTGCATCGTACGCACTCACATTTGCAGTGTTTACTTGTCAGCCCAATATATTTTGCTTGCTGGTATCCATGGGTAGACCCAGAACTTGTGGTGTGACTTCACTCACAATGAACATTAACTGCATGACACCTGTTGTACTTCATACTTGCAACCTTGAGTAACCACTTGCTAGTCAACACACATATAGGGTTTACCAATTATGTTTCACTCTCACTGTCTAGCATTGTCCCTGACTCCAAACAACACATCTCCCTTTGGCAAGTAGTTGGTGTCTTTGCCTCACAGAATACACAATGGTCAACTTGGCCCAGACTCCAACACAGGTAGTACTAAGTGCATTTATTTACATATGCAAATCATGTTGTGGCTTACAGGTACAGTTCATAGGACAACACCCCCAAAAGATGCTTTGGCTCAGTGGATGTCTAGACAGAGTCTATGGGGGTAACATGTTATGGGACATGTTGAGGGGAAGAGTGCTTATGTGAGGAGGATGCCCACAATATCATTAGGGAGGATGGGTCACATTGGCAGTCCACAAATGGTTAAGGTGAACAGGGCAAAAGCAAAATGAGGACAGTGGCTGCTGATTTTTCCTGGCATGTTCATCAGCACAGGGCAAAGGAGAAACTGGGTATGTGGCACCGATGAATGCTACTGGCCACTTTTTTGTTGGCAAGAGATGCAGTCCATGAGGGGGATGCTGTAGGTGCGGCAGTCAAGGGAGGCAACACAGCAGCAAGGAGGATCTGCTGATTTTACAAACACACCAGCAATGTCCCAGTGGTGGGCTTCCTTGGCAGCAGAGTGGGAGTCCTGCTTCTGCTCCATGATCTCCAAGATGGTTCCTGTTGCCTCGAGCTGGTTGGCCACCTCACTGGTGCCACTTTGACAGGGCATTTGTTCATGCCTCTGCCTCATGACACCTGCGATGACAGCCAGGGACTGCTGGAGGCCACGGAGCAGAGAGTAGGTGTCTCTGATGGCTGTAGTTTTGTCCCTATTGGGACTGAGGCACCCACGGACTCCCTCTAGGGTGGCGACCAAGGTTTCCATCCCCAGCTGCTCTAACATCTCCCACTGGACTCCTACTGCAGTACATGGGAAAGTAATCTGCGTGTCTTCAGAGGTCAGGGCTCAAGATGGGGTGGCATATGGTGCCTGTTGGTTGGTAGGCAGGAGATGTGGAGACAACATGATGCTGTTGACCCTCCTCATGTCTGGCGATGGTGCCCTGATGGAGTCCAGGAGTTCTTAGTGAGTGTCCTGGTTGACAGTTTTCTGCATCAAAGTGGCATGCAGTGTGTGTTTCTGTATGCATTCCCACGCAACTTACATTGCTGTTTGGCACTGCCCCAGATTTGCAAGTAATCGTAATGTGAGATTGCGCCAAAAACTAACGCCTTTCAAACAAATGCTCCAAAGTTGAACAACAAGGATAAAACCTTTTTTTTCTCCTCATTATTTGCTTTTTCTATGTGTGCAGCATTCTGAAATGCGTACAATGTAGTTTAATATAGGTTACTATAAACAGGACTTTTGAAATGTCCCTATGTGTAGATACGTCCCATAGCCCACATAACCCCCACCCATCAGGTGAGTTGTTTCTCCTTTCAGACGCCCATTCAATACTATGGATTTTCATGCTAGGTTAATGTTCATATGCCCAGGTGAGACAGAGGAGCATCATTTCTAAACATATGGTGCAGCACAGCACCGCAAACCATCTTGCTGAGCCAATCTGTGTCATTAGGAAAGTGCTGGGATGCGCTGTGTTTTGACTATTCAATGCATTCCTGTGCTTTCTCTGGGCTGGTGCACAATACCTTGGCTAGCACAAACGGAGGTACTCTTGCACCATGGAGCAAGGGTGTCTGCTTTGGAGTTCGCCTGCTGTTTGTGCACCGGCACAGGCAGAAAGGACAGGAATCTGCCATATCTTATAGATACGATGCATTCCTGTCCTTTTCTTTTGCAGGGCAGCACAGCTAGAAGCCTTGCAGCACTGTCCTATGGCAAAATAGTGTCAAAATGGTAATGAGCCTTCCATTTATGTTATTTTTAACCATAGATGAGCCAGCATTCTACCCTTTGGCATTAAGACAATGCCGCAGAGCACTGAGACATAGCTGCCTGCACTGCACAACATGAACTAGTTACAAACATTGCCCCTTGTTGCAACTTTCCCTGTTGCTGTTGTAGTTCATCATGGCCAGCACTGTCCTGTCCCCCAACTCTTGCAACCAACTCCTCAGAGATAACTGCTGACACCTAGTCCACCAAGGGATCTAGCTGCTCCTGGGATGCTGTACTAGCACCTCCGTTCTGCAATGCTACCTTGAGATTGGTTGCCAGTTTCTCCTTTGTCCTGCGCTTGCAATAATGCCAGTCTTTTTTGCAGTCACTCACTGTCTTCTTGATTTTGGCAAAGCTGTTCACCTTGTCCACAAAGGTCTGCCAGATGGCCTTTTTCCTCCCCATGACATTTTGGAGCTGAAGGGGAGCTGGTGTTGGTGCTCCATCACCTCCGTGATCAAGATCTCATTCTCCTCCTCACAAAACTTGCATTTCCACTTCCTCTTCTCCTTGGGAATATGGCTTGTCATCCTGGCTGGTACTGGGGTTACTGGGGTGGTTGTCCTGGGTTCTGCTCACTGCTGGCTGCTCCATTGCTGCTTTCAGGTACGTGTACCCTTTTTTATTGCGTAGCAGCATTTTTGCTTATATTTTGTTTTCCCGCTAGACACACAAAAGTGATAACACAACAGCTAGCGTCCATTTTCTAGATGCGAATTGGCCAAGCGTCACTTTTGCAGCATTAGAGTCAAATTTCTTAATGACAAGGTGCACAAAACAGCGTCAGTTTTTACAATGCTGGCTTCTTCCTAATGGGATGATATGCCGTATTGTAAATATGATGCAAACATGGCTTTGGAATCTATCGTATTACATAGGTAATTTTTTGGGTGCACCGCTGCGGCAAAGCAGCGGTGCACCAATTCTTGTACATATACCACAGGGTGCAGTTCATGCCTCTGTCAGCTGGACAACTATTGTTCAATGAAAGCAAGTTAAGATAATTCAAAAAGCTTAGTAAACTGTCTACCAGGGTGTCACCAAACATAATCGCTGCAGAAATGCTACATATAAAGTATTCGCACATAAATGATATGTCATTTGTCAGACTGTGGGCCAAATTTAAGTGTAGATCACGTTAGTAGGGTGCACGTGTCCTTCTGCCCTCTTTTCCAAAACGATGTTAAGAAGCTAGGTCAATTTTAGAATGCTTTTTTGCCTACACTTTCTGAATAAAAATAGACATTCACCAAGATATGTGAGTTTAAGCAAGCACCATTCAATTTCCATGTAATCTGATGTGCCTCTATGTTTTCGCATGCTAAGTTAATGATATTCATTTGACAATTAGTATAATTTAAAACGTACATAGACAAATCACCTTTCCCCATACCCCTAGACTTCTCTCTGAGCACACATGTATAGCTCTTGTAGGATCGTTCTTGTAGTTTAGAAACAGTGTGCAATGGTTCCCTTTCTTTCTCCCGAGCTTTATGAAGAATTACAAGTATTCCAGAAGCAGTAAAAGTGTCATATATGAATTGCTCTTGTATTTCCTGCAAACTGAATGTATGGGTACAATTCAGTAAATATATGAAAGTAATGAAATGCAATTCTTTATTATTGATGCCAGTTAAAAAATTATTTTTTCCATGATGTTAACTGCCCTATCAACATTTTGATAGACAATGCTAGGCTTCCTTCGATTAAACTGAGTCAGCATGCTCACAGGTCTCTTTGTGAAACTGGCAAAATGACTCAAAGTCGTCAGGGCCGGACTGGGAACCGAAACCCGCCCTGGCATCTCCTCGGTCTGCCCCCCCGGGGGGGGCAGAGGGGCTACAGCCGAGCTGTTTGCTAGGGCCGGTTTTAGCTGCTTTTGTTACAGGGGGCCGAAATTGCCGGCCCCCAGTAACAAAATCGGCGTCTTGGAGCCCAAAACCGCCCCCCACCCTGGCGGCCCACGGGTGATACGCCTGGTGTCCGCTGCGGCCAGTCCAGCCCTGAAAGTCATACTTGCCTATGCTAGGACATGGAGGGTCGGATTGGCATATAGGGCACTCTGGTAATTCCAAAGGGCTGCTCAGTTTGTGGCCCGTTTCTTTCTTGTCTGTTTGAGAGACTTTTTTATGGTCTGGTAGGTCGATTTTGTACTGTTGATTTCCCTGATATTACTATAAACATTACAGCAGCAAGAGCAAATGCATGCAATCTCCCATTTATTGCAAGAGACCTATAAAGCTTATTTTTACAAGTTCAAAACTGCACAGATTTTTACATTTGGGCACTTTTTCAGCTCTCTGATTAGCTGATTAAGGCCAATTAAATGTTAGTGCCAGGTCCAATTTTTTTGTCCCAGTCTGAACCTGAGAACACTGCAGTCCCTGAAGTTTCTGTCCTAAATCAAATGTTCAACCCCAATGGTGTATCGGTTCTCCTTGACAGAATCACACACAGCCTGAGGATCCGAGCAATCGCAGCTCTAGATGTGGCCTGTCTGGTTCAGTAAACAGTAAAATATAGTGAAAGCTCTCCATGCAGCATTTGTCAAAACGCATTTTCCCTCATTGATATGTTTCAAAGACTTAATTCTTTTTTCCTTTCTTACATCTGTTTTATTTAATATAAATTCAAATGCTGTTTACAATTAACGGTGCTTTGCTGAAGAGATTTATCAGAAAAGATTTATCTACCGCTCCTCAACAAGAATACATTTTCACAATTTTGGATTAGTTTCGCTCATATTCTGTTTAGGATTACAGGAATGTCACATTTTCTCAGGTATTTAAAACGAGATGGGAAGCAGCTTTAGGTGAAATTTTCTTTGTAAGGAGGCGTCATAGCATGGGAAGAGATCTCACACATTTTCTATTTTCTTATGTTGGTTTCCAAACATGTAAACCAATTGTTTCCACGCTGGTGGGTATTACGAAAATGTTGACATTGATATAAGAAGATAAGTGCTCTGTATTATTAATGTTAGGATTTTGGACAACCCGTGAATTTTGCATAGACAATTCTTTTTCTCCTTTTTTACATCTGTTTTATTTAATATAAAATCAAATGCTGTTTACCATGCTTTGCTCAATAAAATGTTCATCTGAAATGATTTAGATACCTCGTTTCGCTCATATTCTGTTTAGGATTACAGGAACGTCAAATTCACTCTCTTACTTAAAAAGCGATGGGAAGCAACTTTAGGTGAAATTTTCTTCGTAAGGAGGCGTTATAGAATGGGAAGAGGTCTCACACATTTTCTATTTTGTTATGTAGGTTTCAAAACATGTAAACCAAATGTTTCCGCGCTGATGGTTATTGCGAACATGTTGACATTGATATAAGCAGATAAGTACTCTTTAGTATTAATGTTAGAATTGTGCTCACCAGAAACAGAAAGTCTCACGTACTATACATATTCCAGAAACTTTATGAAAACAGATCGATTAATAAGCACCTTCCCGACTACACCAAACTTTTCTCTCCTGTCCTTCATGTTAGTCAAAATAATTGTCTGTCTGGGTGGCAGTGGAGATGAAGAGGGATGTCAATAAAAAAACAGACAAGCCACAATGGCTATTTGCCAAACATTTTCTATTTTTTGTTCACATAAATGCAGGAAGTGATGAACATCACAACAGATTGTGCAACAGGTTCCAAAAATGCAGTCCTGGGGCCATATTACACAAAGAGTCGTGGGGGCGCAATGGGCGTTTGCACTTTGTTATTACAGAAGAAGTCGAAGACGTTTAGCAGACCCTTCTGTAATACCAATAGCGCTGGAGCACATAAAGCGCCAGCGTGATCTTCAGGGGCATTCCCTCTTTTGCATGGGGCTGTGCTGCAAGCAAATGAGGGAATCCCTGTGCCTCTGTGCCCCCGCCTTATTACCGACGCAGTCGCAGATGCAAAGAAGCTGTCAGTAGGCACACTGTCAGAGCACCGTCTGAGAGCAGCCCACTGGAGGGGGGAAAGGAGGTCCTGTGGACGCCTCTAACATCCCCTTGCAGGTGGGTGCAGTCACTGACTGCACCCTCCTGCAAGGGCATCTCCAATACCCTTTAAAAGTGCAGGCAGGTTGCCGCCTGCACTGTGAAAATGCAGAGGAGTCCACCTGAATGAGCTGTCCCCAGGGCAGCATGAATTTGCGGCTGCTCTGATGGCAGTGCTTTCATCATAATATGGAACATTTTCTTTCATTGCGCTGGGTGCACCTTTTAAAAGGTAGTGAAATGCTCTACATGTATAATATGGCCCCTGGTGTAGTTATTATTATTTCTAAATCACTAAAGAATACTTCTTAAACCTTCTGGATAAAGCTGGCTATCATTGGTAAACTAAACAATAAATATTATGTTCAGTTCTGTGAATACTACAAAGATAGCCACAAGGCATCTACTCCCTCCGCCTAGCCATTTCGATGTTTGAAAGCCAATAACTTTGGCCATCGTATGTAAGCGTATGGTGCACAGTTGTATTTCTTTTTTTTTTTTTGCAACATTTCTTTACTGGGAGTTTCAAGCATGCATATTTCCTCAGTCTAGCATGAATAAGATGCATCAAATGAGAAAACAGCCGCTACAAAAACAAGGACCTCAGTCTTTCACCTGGCCTAAATTACAACTAGCCCATCCGAATTACAGGAAATCAGTCCAGAAATCCAATAAACTTGGTTTATAGGGTGAGAGGAAAGGGCAGGAGAAACAGTAGGGGAAGGTAAAAAAGGGAATATATATATATATATATATATATATCACCAAAACTCCTCCCAAAGAAAGAGCAGAAGCCCGTATGGGAACAGTGGAAACTTCCTTTATTTAATTGTTGGCAAATGCATTTCGGCCTGTTCCGGCCTTCATCAGTGCCAGGATATTGCAGGAGGCTTTGCGCTGTGCGTTTTTAAATACCATCTTGCCCCACTACGATTGGTGAAAGTCCGTTCCACCCCTTTGATGATATGCTCACCATTCACAGTTCACGCATTTCTTGTGGACCATGATTCCCAGGATGCACCTTGTGGCTACCAGGTAAGTGATGCATGGAGTACTGTACAATATCAGCATTCTTGGGCGGAAGGCAAGATGATTTGCATTGCGTAAAAGTTCAATCCCCTGTGAATTAAAATTAAAGTTGCTTCCTCAGGTCCCCAAGACCATCTCAGCCTTTGTGCTCGGTGTTCAATTAGGCGGGGGCAGGTCTGACAATGCATCCCGCCCAACCGAGGTTGATAACCTCGCTGTACCGCCAACTAGTCTCCCGAGTATGCAAGCGGGCCCGGAACTTTCAATAACTTGAAGAAAAAGTTTTGCTGAAGCGGATGCCAGTGTTGTCCGGGCCTGCTTGAGAGATGGGGGCCTCTGTACCGCGTCTCTGGCCGACGCTTACTACATCACCAAAACTCCTCCCAAAGAAAGAGCAGAAGCCCGTACGGGAACAATGGAAACTCCTTTATTTAATTGTTGGCAAATGCATTTCGGCCTGTTCCGGCCTTCATCAGCGCCAGGATATTGCAGGAGGCTTTGCGCTGTGCGTTTTTAAATACCATCTTGCCCCACTACGATTGGTGAAAGTCCGTTATATATATATATTCACTGAAAAAACCATAGGTTTCAGGCACGTTATAGTTAGGAATTAGCATTTAAAAAACCTTAGAAATTCACTGAAAAAACCATAGGTTTCAGCTGGACTTTTCACTCGTACAAAACCATTGAAATTCCCCCGTTATAGTTAGTTCAGCTAACTATAACTCGCGCGCCCGCAATGCACTGCTGATGACGTCACATATTACATCACTCATGACATGGTAAGTGACATCAATCATGACATCACTGATGACATCTCAAATGACATCACTGATGGCATCACTGATGACATCATTCAGTGAATGTGTGTTTTTCTGAAAATTACATATGTTTTATATATGTATATCTCAAGGTCGATGGAAGAATAAATGGGTATATAAGTGTCTAAATGGATGATTTGTTTTTGAAAAATTGATTGTATAACTGAATGATTAAGTGTATCTTAGTGAATACATGGCTTAGTGAATAATGTTTAAATATGTAAATATCTGTATCAGTCTCTCACTTTGTGTATAAGTGGCTGCATGGGTTGGTGCGTAGCTACATTAGTGTCTATATAGGTTATTAGTTGTTTTTTTGAGTATCAGTATGAGTGTCTGAGTGTCTGTATGGTTTGGTGGGGGGTTTTACGTAGTGCATAAGTGCATGAATGAGTGACTCACTGTTTGTATGTGTTAAAGACAGCATGTGTGCAGGACTGTATGGGTGGATGAGTGTGTGCATGGGTGTGTTAGTGAGTGAATGACTGTCTCAATAGTGTCTTTATGAGTAACTACATATGTTTTAAACTAGTATATGTGACTATTGGTGTATATAAGTGAGTATATGTGAGAGTGAGAGATTGAAAGAGTTCCTGTATGAATAAGTATGTGTTTCTATAAGTGATTGTTTAAAAGACTAAGTATGTGTAAGTTTCTGTAGAAGTAAGTGTGGTGGTGTGTGTATAACTGTATATGCAAGTAAATGTTTGATTCTTTATTAGCATGAGTGACTATGTGTGTGAGTAACTCTATGGATGAGTGGCGTAGTGTAACAGGATGTATAGGTGTATGAGTACATATGATGAGTGAGTACATGTATGAGTGACTGTATAGGACTGTTGGTAAATGAGTGGATGTGTATGTGGATCTTAGAATTACTGAATAGGTTGTTGTAACTGATATTGGTATGTCCATTGTTTTGAAAATTTTAGTTTCTATTTTTGAATGTGTGTATCAAAGGTTATATTAGGGGGAGAGGAGGTCTGCCACTCTATCACAGGGATGATGTCATCAGTGATGTCATTTGAGATGTCATGAGTGATGTCATGAGTGATGTCACTGACCATGTCATGCGTGATGTAATATGTGATGTCATCAGCAGTGCAAAGTCCAGCTAACTATAACGCCCCTGAAACCTATGGTTTTTTCAGTGAATTTCTAAGGTTTTTTAAATGCTAATTCCTAACTATAACGTGCCTGAAACCTATGGTTTTTTCAGTGAATTTCAAAGGTTTTTTAAATGCTAATTTCTAACTATGCCTACAGAGATAGGACATGTGAAGAAAGAAGAAAAAACGCACAGAAAGAAAAAAAAGAAATGCAGAAAGAAGGAACAGAAGTCCTCAAAGACAAAGAAAAGTGCAGAAAGAAGGATAACGTGCAGAAAGAACAAACAGAAGAGCAGAAAGAAGCCTTGTTGCAAAATCATCTTGTACCCTCAACTTTTTCAGACGGATACTGGTGGTAACTGAGTCTGAGTAACCAGTCCTAGAGCCAGTGCTATGTTAAAAGACACTCAGAATACAGTGAAAACACCTACATACACTAGGGAACAAGTACTTACTTGCACCCACTGGGGTGAGCCACTTAAGAACTTCATGCACCAGCTTCCCATGGGGCGACCCGGAGGAGGAGCTAGCGGTGTGCGCTCCATTGCGGTTGTTTATACACTAGGGAACACTATACGTTGGGGTCCCCCTGTGATCAGCATGACCTCCTCTGTAAGCCCCTAGTATATAATAGGGCAGGGGATTAAAACTACCTCTTAAAACGCGCCAGAGGGCGTGTTTGCACATGTCACCTCAGGCCCCATCCCCTCACTTCCCCACTGTGTAAACACGCCCTGTGGCTGTTTTAAGTTGGGAAATTAAGTCCCCTTGAATCCTGAGGGTCCCTAGGGTCCAACTAGACCACTAGGTACCTCCAGTAAGCACCACAGAGCTGCGTTGCAGAGAGATGTAAAAAGGGGCACGGCCTAGACCACCTCTCTGCAACGCAGCGCAGTGGCGCTTACTGGAAGCACCTGGTGGGCTAGTTGGGCCCCAGGGTCCCTCAGGATTAAAGGGGAATTATTTCCCCAACTTAAAACACGCCACAGAGCTTGTTTGCACACGTTAACTCAGGCCCCGTCCCCTCACTTCACCACTGTGTAAACACAGCCTGTGGCCGTTTTTAGTTGGGAGATTAAGTTCATTTGAATTCTGGGGGTCGCTAGGGGCAAAATAGCCCACTAGGTACGTCCAGTAAGCGCCATTTCAGAGAGGTGTAAAAATGGGCACGGCCTGCACCACCTCTCTGCAACGCAGAGCAGTGGCGCTTACTGGAAGCACCTGGTGGGCTAGTTGGCCTCCAGGGTCTCTCAGGATTGAAAGGGAATTATTTCCCCATCTTAAAACGCGCCACAGGGCGTGTTTGCACACGTCACCACAGGCCCCGTCCCCTCCCTTCAACACTGTGTAAACGCGCCCTGTGGCCGTTCTAAGTTGAGAGATTAAGTCCCCTTGAATCCTAAGGGTCCCTAGGGTCAAACTAGCCCACTAGGTACCTCCAGTAAGCGCCACAGAGCTGCGTTGCATAGAGGTGTAAAAAGGGCGTGGCCTCAGAAAGCCTGTCTGCAACGCAGCTCCCTGACGCATACTGGAGATACCTGTTGTGCTAGTTGGCCCTCAGGAACCCTCAGTATTGAAGGGGAATTAATTCCCCAACTTACAACTGGCCAGGGGGCGCGTTTGCACAGTGGTGCAAGGAGGGGGCGTGGCCTCCAGCGCGATGCCGGTCTTTTATTTATTTTATTTTTTTAAGAAGGAGGGCTGTGTGGCCCCCCTTTTTCTTCTAATTTACTGGCCCTGGGGACCCCATCCCCCAGGACCTGCACCCTAAATATTTTTGTTGAAAAAAATTAATTTGGCCCTCCCAAGGCCTTAATCGGCCCCGGGGACCCCAACCCCCAGGTCATGGACTTTTTTTTTATTATTCTTTAGGAGGGGGCTGTGTTGCCCCCCTCGTCAGGCCACTTATGGCCCCGGGGACCCCATCCCCCTGGGCCGGCCTTTGTTTTTTTTGTGTTTTAAAAAATATATATTTATAGAAACACCTAGGACATGCTGGACAAACCATACGTACCTATCATCATGACGATTTGCGTGATATTCATTATAAGGTGACTATGCATAGAATGAATCCACATGGAATGTATTTAAACTGCTAGTGAAGCTCTGACGTGTCTGATGCCCTACCGTGCCTAATCCCGGCGCCCCCGCCGGTGGGTACTCTCCAAGTAGACACCCTTGTTGTTTATTTATACAAACATGGGTAGCTATTGACGGGCACATTTAATATATTCGCACGCCAAGCCATTCAAAGGGGTTTCGTCAAAAATTCAACCAAACTATGCAAGAAACCCCCCTCACGGTTAATAAAATACACATCCACCGCCGGATGTGTAATACTTTTTATTTTACTCTCTGGAAAGGAGACGAACCTCACTTGAGAGTCACAGCGTGCTCCTGGCTGAGCCCAATGCTGTGTTACACCCACCAGTGCCCACCGAGTGCCTCACACCTCTGTTTTGTATTCCACCAGCTAGTGCGTATGCTATGACACTCTCTAGCCCATGTGCACTGTAACACCACCCCGTGAATATGTCATGCCACACTTGCCTTCGCACAGGTTATATTGCCCCATCTATTGCGCCTTCCTCGATGCCTATGTTATAACGCACAGCGCTATGCCATACATATTACAATCTGGGATCCATATCTTTGTCACAGTGCATATGCAACGTTACACTCCCCAGCACATATTTTATATTACAACTTTAGAGACTAGTTAAGTTACTCAACACTGCCCTGTGCATATTACACTCCAAGGCGCATATCGCATAGCACGCGCTAGTGCCTGTGCTATCTCGCTTCTCTCCAATGCATCTGTCATTGCGCACAATATAGTGCATATTATATTTCACGCCCCGGTTCATCTTATATCACACTTTTTGGTGCATAGTTTATACCATATACTATATCTAGTCTTCATTTTCAATCGTGCTCTCAGGATTATGTTCTATATAACACTGCGTCCACCTACCCTTTTCACAGGCATTACATTTTGCGATGGGGAGTGGAGGGTCAGGGGGTGTTTCTGCCAAGTGAGCCCGGAGTCACAGTCACAAACGTCCTCTTCTTCCTGAATAAAAGTGAGATTATGCTGCATACTTGTTCATATTTTAAGTAGTTTGCACAGACACACATTTTAAAAACAATAAAGTTCCTAATACCCACCTTCTCTGAACAGTTAGCTTGCTGCCCCATCTACCTCCTCCCTATCCTCTGTTGTCTGAATCTATGGGCTGGCCTCCTCCCTCCTGCCATTCATGGTCTGATGTGCTGTCACTGCCCTCTATTAGCATGATGTACCAGTCCACTCCTCCGGCCCTCCATTGCCCAATTCTATGGCCCATCATTGACCTCCTGCTTAGCCTCTGTGCTTAGCTTGCTGCCCCTATTCTCCTCCCCCCTGCCCTCCGATGTCTTTGTGCATACCCCTGCTCCATCCTTTTTGCCCACCATGTTCCATGGACCTGCCACTCCTATCTACTCTGAGTGTTCTGTTGAGCTGCCACTCCCCTCCCACCTGCCTAGCATTTGTCAGATGACTGTAACCTGTCCCTGCCACCTCCACCCTGCCTACCCACATGCCATGCCCCTATCCCCTTCCTCCTGTCCTCCATGGTCCATTTTACTGCCCCACTCTTCTGCTCTCCCTGGTCTGTTGTGCTGCAACTGCTCCTCCTGCCTGCCCCGCTCGGTCTGTTGTGAGGCCCCTTCCTCTGAACTCTCTTGTCTGTGCCCAGGTCCTGACCCTCCCTTCTATCCTCCATGGTCCTTTGTGCATGCCCCTGCACCCTCCTTCTTGCCCATCATAGCCATTGTGCTGCCACTAATCCTCCCGCTTGCCATGCATGGTCTTCTGTGCTGCCATGGCCCCTCCCACCTTCCCTCCATGGTCTGTGTGTGTGCCATCATAGTCTCATTGTTGCTCTCCATGGTGTGTCTTGTTTCTAGTGCCCATCCTGCCTGACCTCCATGGTCATCTTGCTGCTCCAGCCCTGCCCCCTTGCCCCCAGCCCGCTGTTTCCAATATGCAGACCCCTATTCCCTCCCTCCTGGCTTGTCTGTTCCATTGTAATGCCCCTGATCCGTCCCTCCTGCCCTTTATGGTCTGTTATGCTGCAGCTTTCTCTCCAGTCTGTCCATTATGGTCAGCTAGCTACCATTACCTCTTTCCCCTCTGTTCTCTGTTGTCCATGTGCATGGTCCTGTCCCCTCCCTAAAGTGTTTTGCACACTTCTGTCATTGGGCTACATGTGTGCTACATCTGGGTGATATTTGTGCTGCATTTGGGCTCTTTTGTCTCTGGTGGCCATCTTGGGAGATTTATTTGTTATGAAGTTTCCTAATTTCCTCATTTACTGCAGTCTCCTCAGTAGGAAATGCTTTCAGTTTTTTACTTTGATTCCATCAAGAAGGTATTGAGATATGTCACACATTTGCCATACATTTTGAATGTTAGCACTCTAGTAGCTCATTAGATCACTGTAGTAAAGCTACTGCTCACCACGGAAGTCTGCTGCTGGTATTAAAAGTGCATGTTGCAGTCTGCATATCAGAATTTTTTAATGAAATAGAAGTGGATTTGAGAAGTCACTCAAAATGTGCCCTAATTTTTCTTTCTTCAGCACTAATCATAATTTCTATGGCAAAATGAACCCCCTCATTGTGTTCCTTTTTAAATTAAATGTTTTAACTGTTACCAGTTTATTCCAATCAAGATGGCTTCAGGTGTGCCATACTTTTATCTTAAGTAAGACAGTAAGCACTCTAGTTCTTCTTAAGAACACTCTGGGACATTCTGTCTTTGGGCTATACTTGGGCTACATCTGGGTGATATTTGGGCTACATTTGGGCTCTTTTGTCTCTGGTGGCCATCTTGGGAGATTTATTTGTTATGAAGTTTCCTAATTTCCTCATTTACTGCAGTCTTTTTATTTTGGTTCCATCAAGAAGGCATTCAGATGTGTCACACATTTTCCATGAATTCTGAATGTTAGCACTCTAGTTGCTCATTAGATAGATCACTATAGTAAAACTACTGCTCACCAGGGAAGTCTGCTGCTGGTATTCAAAGTGCATGTTTCAGTCTGCATGTCAGAATTTGTTTATGAAATAGAAGAGGATTTGAGAAGTCAAAATGTGCCCTCATTATTCTTTCTGCAGAACTAATCATAATTTCTATGGCAAAATGAACACCCTCATTTTGTTCCTTTGTAAATTAAATGTTTTAAGTATTACCACTTTATTACACTCAAGATGGCATCAGGTGTGCCATACTTTTGTCATAAGTAAGACTGTTAGCGCTCTAGTTGTTCGTTAGAACACTCTGGGACATTCTGTCATTGGGCTATACTTGGGCTACATCTGGGTGATATTTGGGCTACATTTGGGCTCTTTTGTCTCTGGTGGCCATCTTGGGAGATTTATTTGTTATGAAGTTTCCTAATTTCCTCATTTACTGCAGTCTCCTCAGTAGGAAATACTTTCAGTTTTTTACTTTAGTTCCATCAAGAAGGCATTCAGATGTGTCACACATTTGCAATAAATTCTGAATGTTAGCACTCTAGTTGATCATTAGATCACTGTAGTAAAGCTACTGCTCACCAGGGAAGTCTGCTGTTGGTATTCAAAGTGCATGTTTCAGTCTGCATGTCGGAATTTTTTTATGAAATAAAAGAGGATTTGAAAAGTCAAAATGTGCCCTAATTTTTCTTTCTGTAGCACTAATCATAATTTCTACGGCAAAATGAACCCCCTCATTTTGTTACTTTGTAAATTAAATGTTTTAAGTGTTACCACTTTATTCCAATCAAGATGGCTTCAGGTGTGCCATACTTTTGCCATAAGTAAGACTGTTAGCGCTCTAGTTGTTCGTTAGAACACTCTGGGACATTCTGTCATTGGGCTATACTTGGGCTACATCTGGGTGATATTTGGGCTACATTTGGGCTCTTTTGTCTTTAGTGGCTATTTTGGGAGACTTATTTGTTATGAAGTTTCCTAATGTCCTCATTTACTACAGTCTCCTCAGTAGGAAATACTTTCAGTTTTTTACTTTGATTCCATCAAGAAGGCATTCAGATGTGTCACAAATTTGCCATACATTCAGAATGTTAGCACTCTAGTTGCTTATTAGATCACTGTAGTAAAGCTACCGCTCACCAGGGAAGTCTGCTGCTGGTGTTGAAAGTGCATGTTTCAGTCTGCATGTCAGAATTTTTTAATGAAATAGAAGAGGATTTGAGAAGTCACTCAAAATGTGCCCTAATTTTTCTTTCTGCAGCACTAATCATACTTTCTATGGCAAAATGAACCCCCTCATTTTATTCCTTTTTAAATTAAATGTTTTAAGAGCTACCACTTTATTCCAACCAAGATGGCTTCAGGTGTGCCATATGTTTGTCATAAGTAGGACTGTTAGCGCTCTAGTTGTTCTTTAGAACACTCTGGGAAGCTGCAGTAGAACACCAAGGATGTCTCTGCCCTTGTTAGATGTACATGTTTTACTGAGAATGTCAGACTTCATTCTCACATGACTGAGAAAGATAATGTGAATTTACAGAAAATATGCTCTCAGTTTAGCTTATAGATCACCTTCCAACTCTCTGTGGGAAAAGCATGAGAAAATAGTTTTCTCTCAAACATGGTTCATGATATCACAGCAGAAGGCTTTTTCACATGGTAAAATCACCTTAGAACACACCACAATTCCTAAAATGAGTATGGTACTATCAACAGATGATTTATAATGTAACTAAAGTCTTAAAACCTTCTATTAACTGCAATGCTTTTTAATGAGGTGCTATCAGGTATTTTGGTCCCAAGATGGCTGCCAACACTTCTTGGATGAAGTGCTGACAGCCAATCAGATCTCACGATGAGATGTGTGGTTAGGCTCCGCCCAGACATATATGTGATTTTACTTTTGATTTTCTCAGGAACTACTGAACGGATTTACACCATTTAAGCAAAAGGTACAAGTCTGAACTGAGGACTACCTCTTTGCCAAATTTGATGTAATTCCGTTCAGCACTTCGGGCTGTACCTGCGTCAACAGGTCCTATGGGAAAATGCATAGGTAAAACGCGTTTTGGAACCCCCCTTTTTTCTCGGCCCCCACTTGACGAATCACCGTGAAATTTTCAGGATAGGAGCGGACTGGAGCTGGCCATAAGTTTGGAAACTTTCGTGAAGATTTATCAATCGACGCCAACGTAATTCCAAATAGAATTTTGCGGATTTCCTATGGAAAATAGGTCCTAACTATAACTACCTACTGGCGACCGCCAGTAGATAATATCTATATATATATATATATATATATCTATATATATATATATATATATATATATATATTACATAAAACAACTTCTGAGAACAATAATAATCAATTATTCAAAATCCTCAAATGATTGGTCTTCTTTGCATTTATTTCATGATGCTTATTTTCTCTTATTTCTTTTAAGAGGCCAACAGTTCACAAAGGAAAATCACAGAGAATAGCCAACACGTGTTTCGTGGCAACTGCGCTTCTTCAGGGCTGTCATATAAACAAAAATTAAGTACATTTCAGAATTAATTCATCCATCTTTAACATACATCCAAACTTTATACATTTATAAACAGTAGTAAAGAATTTTTTATACAATTAAAGCCTTCAGTGAACAATATAAACAGTAGAATAAGCATTATATATACATAGATGAATATACAACAAACGTATAAAAGTGAAAAGGAAAAATAGGAGCACAGGGCCTGTCTCATTTCCAATCTTACTTTGCTACCTTATACACCAAAGTCTACATTACTTTTAGTAAAGGAGCAGAGATTACCTCTTCTTCCTTTGTTAGTGTATTATTGACTTGTTAGAAAAGATTATTTCTTCATCCTTGATATGTTGTCCCTATACTTTTGGTTTCTTGTTCCTAGAGATAAGATAATCCAAAGTTAACTAGTATACTGAATAGAATCCTAATTGTAAGTGCTATATTGTAAAGGATAATCTCACCTTACTAAACCTTTAATTTCAAATAGTCTTGAGGTAGAGCATTATTAATCAGAAATGGTATTTCAGCTATTGATCCATGATACGATCTAAAAAGAGATTTTGAGCAATTAAGTTCATTGATTGGAAGATCTTAAATAATTGTTAATATGTTCTCTTCTTACAAAATTTCCATATGTGTCATACACATTTTAAGCTCACTTGCCGGTTTCGATCAAATTCTCACTCTACAATTGTTCTAACCTCAAATGATCATTAACGTGATCGGATTTAATACTTATACAGGTGACTTATTAAAGTTCCATAGCTACTAATATGTTTACTACTTTAGCTAAAAGTTTTTCAAAGACATATGTCTAAATTTAAATTCAACACACAGATCTCCATGCCGCTTGTTCAAATTATGACTTAGATTCAGTCCTCCCATCTCACTAGACTCGTAGAGGTTTTCCTTACCGCTAGTTCAAAGTATGACTCGGATTCAGTCCTCCCGTCTTGATACACCAGTGAGACCCTATGAGAGCCCAGACCGTTATATATACTCTCCGTCTTAATTGGCTATTTTCAAAAAACGGCGGGAAGAAAACAGCGTTACCTATTGAGTGTGCACCTTTTAAGAAAAAAGACTAATTCAAAATGGTAGTTCCCATAGATTCAGATATTAGTATTGGTATCTAAATTATCTAAATTATGTGTATAATTATACATTTGTAAATAGAATTTTTTTTTATAAAATACAGAAATTTATAAAATTCTCAAACGGGGTAAGGTTTGAACCCCAGTTTGGATCTGCATGGAGTGGCATCGCTAACTCAAGTGAGCTAAACTGAATAATCAAAGAACCTGAGTTGAATATCTTATTGATAGATATATAGAAACGACTAGTGAGATACACCATTGAAATACAGTTATAAGATATGTTTAAATTTCGCCTGATATCATTTAAAGTACCGGTATTTAAAGTACCAGTATGGTAAGCCTGAATTGTGTATGATTCTTAAATTAATATTAGAGTATAGATTCGGGTTCCAAAAAGATAGAACTCGAACCCCGTATTTAGTCTACATTGAAAGGCATCACTGATTTATGTGAGCTAAGCTGTCTAGTCCAAATGTTGCGAGTTTTCTATAGATATTCTTGTTAACTCAACCCCAGATCAGATATGTGCCTATTAATTTATAAGTAGACTTCTCTTGGTGTATAAAATACAACCAATATATAGGCACAATATGACACTAACTAAAAGACCAGTGGCATTACCAGAATTCTTTTCTCTAAATACCGATAAAATGATATAACTACAAGGGTAAGAGGTCTCTGAACAGAATATGTACTATATGTGTTCGATTATTTAGTCTTACGACCAGAAAACATGTTGTATATCTGAGGAAATTTAAAGCTATAATTTAACTTAGCAGAGTGTAAATTTCTTGGTCCATATATGTATATATATATATATTACCTACTGGCGGTCGCCAGTAGGTAGTTATAGTTAGGACCCCTTTTCCATAGGAAAACCTCAACATTCTATTTTGAATAACTTTGGCGCCGGTCGATGAATCCTCGCGAATTTCTCAAAATAGGTGGGGCGCTACGCTCCGCTCCTACCCTGAAAGTCTCGGGGGGATTCGTCAAGCGGGGGCTGAGATAAAAGGGGGGTCCCAAAACGCGTTTTTCCCATGCATTTTTCCATAGGACCTTTAGAACGAGCTACAGCCCGAACGGCTGAACAGAATTACTAGAAATTTGGCAGAGAGGTAGTCCCTAGGTCAAGGAAGTGCCTTTTGTAGGTTTGGTGTAAATCTGTTCAGTAGATTCTGAGAAAATAGCCTTTAAATCAATATATATATCTGAGCCCGCTTACGGTACGCTTACCGTACGCTTACCGTAAGCGTACGGTGGCGTGCGCGAGCGCGATTCTGATTGGCTCTTAGATCTTAGTAAACATTCGAATCGGCCGAAACCAGGAAGCGGCGTCCGCCATTTTGTCTCTCGCACTGAGTGTTGTTTATCAAACATGATGGCCAAAAACATGTTACGGGGCTGTTTTGACAACTCCCTCCCACATAGTCATGTTGAGGGAGTCCCCAAACATCCCCCAAGAGCAAAAACGGTTTTATTTTTTTTTCGGCAATTTCGCCGAGTACGCTTACCGTACGCTTACCGTAAGGGTACGGTAAAAAAAAAAAAAAAAAAAAAAACAATATCCACACTTACCCCACCCCCTGTGCTTTTGGTGGCCGTAGGCCACCAAATGTACAGGGCTTATTAATAGGTAAAAAAAACTAAATTTTGGCAACATGAAATTATAAAATCGAAATAAAAAAAACACTATCCACATTGACCCCACCCCCTGTGCTTTTGGTGGCCAAAGGCCACCAAATGTACAGGGCTTATTAAAGTTGATAAAAACCGTGCACGGAACGAACTGCGTTAAGTGGGCGCGCACGCCTCGAATGGCGTAAAGTAACTTAGCATTTAAAAAACCGTACAAATTCACTGAAAAAACCATAGGTTTCACACACGTTATAGTTAGGAATTAGCATTTAAAAAACCTTGCAAATTCACTGAAAAAACCATAGGTTTCACACATGTTATAGTTAGCGGAAATTTTACTGATAAAAAACCAGTGAAATTGCCCCATTATAGTTAGTGCTGGCAACTATAACATGTGTGAAACCTATGGTTTTTTCAGTGAATATATATATATATATATATATATATATATATATATATATATATATATATATATATAATTCACTGAAAAAAAACATAGGTTTTAGGGACGTTATAGTTAGAAATTGGCATTTAAAAAACCTTAGAAATTCACTGAAAAAACCATAGGTTTCAGAGACGTTATAGTTAGTTGGACATTTGACTCATATAAAACGAGAGAAAATCGCCTGTTATAGTTAGTTGAGCTAACTATAACTTGCGCGCTCGTAATGCACTGCTAACGACGTCACATATTACATCACTCATGACATGGTCAGCGACATCACTCATGACATCACTGATGGCATCTCAAATGACATCACTGATGACATCACTGATGACATCATCCAGTGAATGTGTTTTTCTGTAAACTGTAAATATTTTTCTTATATATCTATGCCAAGGTGTATATTCAAGAATGAGTCGATGTATAAGTGCCTGAATGGATTATTTAGTAGATGCATGACTATAAGTCACTGATTGAACGTATGTTACTGAATGCATAGATTAGTGACTAAACTGTGTGAATGTCTGTATTAGTCTCTCAGTTGGTGTGTAACCAGGTGCATGGGTTGGTGAGTAGCTACGTCAGTGTCTATATGGGTTATTTATTGTTTGTATAAGTATCTGTATGGGTGTCTGAGTGTCTATCTGGGTGGGTGGGGGTGTCTGACTCTGTGCATACATGTCTGAATAGCTGTTTCACTGGTTCTATACATTCAAAACTGAATCTCGGAAGGGCTGTATGGGTAGCTTACTGTGTGTACAGGTGTGTTGATTAGTGAATTGATGTCTCAGTTGTATATATGTGAATAACTATATATGTTTTTAGACAGTATATGTGAGTGTTGGGGTGTATAATTGGCTATACGTGAGAGAGAGGGATTGGAAGAGTGTCTACATACACAAATGTGTACTTGTATTAGTGATTGTATAAGAGAGTAAGTATGTGATAGTATCTATATCAATAAGGGAAGTGGTGTGTGTATAAGTAAGTCTGGTGGTGTGTATTTATCTGCATAGGTGAGTACATGGGTGTGTGATTTATTTTTGGCATGACTGAGTAGATGTGTGAGTAACTCTTCAGATCAGTAGCACTGTGTGAATGTATGTATAGGTGTATGAGTAGATATTATACTGATACAATGATGAGAGACAGCATGTATGAGTGACTGTGTCAGTGTATGTCCGGCTCACAATATATAGATAGGAATCAGTGGATGGGTACCTAGTATCTGGTATTGGTGTGTCTATGGTTTCAAAAATGGTAGTCTGTATTTTAGAGGGGGTGTATTAAAGGTTATATTAGAGTGTGAAGAGGTGTGTCAGACTATCACGTGGATGATGTCATCAGTGATGTAATTTGAGATGTCATGAGTGATGTCACTGATCATGTCATGAGTGTTGTAATTTGTGACGTCATCAGCAGTGCATTGCGAGCGCGCGAGTTATAGTTAGCTCAACTAACTATAACAGGCACATTTCTCTGGTTTTATATGAGTCAAATGTCCAACTAACTATAACGTCTCTGAAACCTATGGTTTTTTCAGTGAATTTCTAAGGTTTTTAAATGCTAATTTCTAACTATAATGTCCCTGAAACCTATGTTTTTTTCAGTGAATTTCTAAGGTTTTTTAAATGCAAATTCCTAATTATAACATCTGTAAAACCAATGGTATTTTCAGGGAATTTCAAAGGTTTTTTAAATGTTGAACTACTATTGTGCTATTTGTCATTACTACCGTTTTTTCTAATTTTTCAACTCTATAAAATAAACTGCAAAACTACTATGTAATGTAATATATTTCACAAATTACAGTGAGTTTTTAAATATTACAAAATAATGTAACATTCAGAAAACAATTTTTCTCCTTTTTTTTGCTGTCATCAGCTACTACTTAACTTCACTATTCACAGTGATGTCAGAGTAGTTTCATCATAAACAGCAGGGAAAAAAAACCAATCAACTAGATGGTTAAAAAAAATAATCCCTAATTCTCACAAATATAATACAAAATCAACACAAATAACACATCCAATACTATTTCCAATCTTCAAATCTTACCTTTACTTTGTAGTTTCTGTGAACATTTTCCAATACACCAAATAATGTATCATAAATTTCACTCTGAAAGCATCCAGTATGAATTCCTTAAAGTATCTTTACACCTTCCCACAAAGCCGAATGGTGTAGCTAAAATCTTTGTTTCAGAAATAACAAGTATGAGTTGGGTAATTCATAAGGCAATCTCGGTTTCATTTCCAAGTGCGTATCGTTGCAGTGACTCCAACCATTATTACACTTTAAATAAACTGTATAATGTCCACTTGTGGTAGTACTTCCAGCATGGAAAACAATTGCAACTGTTGCAAAGGTTCTTCCAGAAATAGATACTTGACTAGCAACAACATTTTTAATTTTGGTTTCCACTTTTCTTCCATTTGGTCTACAGCGTTGTAGCATTATAATCAAATATTTTCCATATCTTTGTAGGCATAATGTAGATAGCATTGTTGATTTACAATGAGAACAGATCATCTCGTGATCTGCTTCTTTTAGTAATTTGAAAATGGTACAGATTTGCAGTCAGGTATTGTCAAATATAGAAATCGTTCTCTGTCAACTATAGTGCTTGAAGTTAACGAACACTGTTCACATTTATGTTCCCACATATAACTGAGTCCAAATGAACTCTCAATCTGAATTCCTACATCTTCTAGTACTCCAAGCATAACCATCAGAAATTATTGTTCATCTTGTTGTATATTAGCAATGAATGTTAAAGATCCAGTACATGTATCCAACAGTTGGCGAATACCAGAAGCAGAACGGATCTTACTTCTATCTGTTCTCAATTCCTGAAATAAAGTATAAAGTGCCAAACATAATCTTTTTTCCTGACTTTCCATAATTTCACCATAAACATCTTCAAGATAAAATATAACGTTTAGAATAACATTACCATAGCAGTTGACACAAGAAGCATTTTCTAATTGGAATCCGACAACATCATCACTTGTTTGTATTTTCTGCTTCTTTACAACTTTTCTTTTCTCTTGATTTTGTTTCTGCTTTCCAACCATAGTTGATTCTTCACCATGTTTGCGTTTTGAACACACAGCACGTTTCTCATAAATTGGATATTCACCTAAACTTGGAGCATAAAGCCTTCTCAAACGATTATATTCTCTTACACAATTAACATCAGCACTAACCTTGTTCTCATCAAAATCAATTGAATGCAAACCAGACAACGTTCTAACTCGAGATAATGCAACATATACCATTCCCTCTTTTCTTCCTACATTTATCAAAGCATTATATACACTTAAACCTTGAGATTTATGAATAGTTATTGCATATGCTAAACAGAAGGGAAACTGTTTTCTACGAACATACAAGTCTTTTACAAGCAAAAAACGTACAGCACAACGCAAATCTGCTTTACCTCTGTAATCTGATCAAATTTAACTTTCAAGAATTCAATTCCATTTCTATTTTGATATTTCACAAAATCAACAACTTTCCCCATTGCTCCATTCACTAAACCTTCTTCTACATTCAGATTACGCCTCAAAATTACCCGACAGTTTAAACATACATCTAAATGTTTTTCTAAGCCAGCAGTTTTTGATACAGACTTTTCCAAAGAATCTAATTTAGTCTGTAGTTTTTCTGAAAGAAGAATTGTTACTCCTTGATGCTCGATTTTATCAATTGCTTCAATGTTAATGATTTCTTCATTTTCCAATTTCATAAGTTCTCTATTAAATGTATAACACTCTTCCACTGTAGGCATTAAGCAAACTATAGACTTTTTTTCTTTCATTTTCTTGTACTTCTGCTGGTGTGTTTTCATTTGCAAACAAGTTCTTTAGTAGACGACTTTGAAAAACTTCTTTACCATGTTTGCTTAGAACACCAATTCTTACATCTTTTAGAATATTTCCATAATCTTCATCCCTTGCTTGTCGCATATTCTGAGTGAGTTCTTTATATTCAAAATTTAACCACAGATTCACATTTCCAATACTTCCCAGAGATTTCTTTGTGTCTTCATGTAGAAGAGTTTTAAACACTGGTTTTCCTTTTACAGGTGTTAGTTGTAGCAGATCTCCAAATACAATTAAATGTTTCCCTCCAAAGAGAATGTCATAATCTGTTTTTAATACCTGTTGCAATCTGAAGTGTACAAAAGCAAGTATTAAGTTTGAGACCATGCTCACCTCATCAATAATTATTAGTTTCATTTTCTTCAGCACTCTTGACACTTCATGAGAAGCTTCTCCAGACAACTTCTGATATTTTAATTTACTATCATGCTCAACTGGTAACATCAGTAATCTATGCAAAGTAACTCCTCTAACATTGTATGCAGCTAATCCAGTTGGAGCTGTTACCACAGAACATAAATGTGAACCAATAGTTTTTTGAAGATAACTGGTCAAAACTTTAGTTAAAAAACTTTTACCTGTCTCAGCTTGACCACTGATGTACATCAGAAGAGGTTTAAAAGATGAACACACACATTCTTTTTTTCATGCAACAAACCATGTTCTATCTGTTCCCTCACTTGTACATATATTTCTTTCTGTTCAACATTTAGTTGTTCTTCTAACTTTTCCAATTAAATATTTTCCTCGTGTGCGTGTTGCATTGCAATTTCGACTTCATGCATAGCAATCACTGCCTTATTTTCAAGTATTGGTTGTCCAAGAGGATCTTGACTACATTGACCACTACTTTGACTATCTTGAGAACTTTCATTAGCTATTTCAGCTGCAATAGTCTTTTCCTGTTCAACTTCATCATTCAACATTTTTAAATATGTAGGGAAAATTGTACATGCAATGCCATCTTTACATGCATTAAAAGAATCTTCATAGCAGTCAAAGTCTCCAAGTAATTCACTTTCGCTATGCCATGGTTTAAAGAGTTGGAGAAGTGCTAAATAGTAAAATTCTCGCTTATCTGGAGTTTCACAACTGAGTTTCTTGTGGTTTATAAGATTACACTTTGCATGTTTTACTAAACAACCATCACATCCAACTACTGCATATTTTCCTTCTTTTAAATTTTGTTTAACATTTCTTTTGAAGCTGTAATGTTGAAGTACTTCATACAGACATAGCTGTTCCAGATGTCAACTCCTTTTTGGATAGTATGTGTCCAACATATTAGTTTTAAGAGTGTCTGTACTGTCTGGTTCATTTGCTGCTAAGTATTCAATTTCCTCTAATGATTTCAACACTCTATTCCGTGATCAGGCAAGACCTAAACTTACCCAAATGATTCCTCGAGACTTTGAATATAAACTTGAAGAGCACAAGTGGTCTGAACATTCATAGGATCCAATTTCTCAGTGGGAAAGCATTTTCAAAGTAAAGCTGTACAATTGTTTGCTAACGCTTTTCTCTTGGGCAATTTCTTCCCACATTTGTTTCATCTCTGTTTTTTCTGATTTTGTTATGTACGATGTAACATAACGGGCAACAGCAATTGAGTTATCTGCAACATACTGGATGTCCATGTTCGCATTCCACATTTTTAAAATGACTGGACTATAGTCATTGATATACTTTGACACTTCTGATCTTTTTACGTTGTAGGTATTCTCTGGAGATTTTGTGTGCCTTACAGAAGAAAAAAAAGAATTTACTCTTCCTTTACAAATGACTGGACGTGGAAAACCAAACTGACATTTGGTGTAAAATTTTCCTTTAGACTTGCATTTTCTTCTGCAGTACTTTACACAATGGTGAGTTTGGAAATGTGATACTTGCTGTCTCACGCTTCTATCTCCTTCTTCTCTCGGAATCTCACATGTCACATACTGTTCGATGAAAGACAATACTGTTTCATGAGAATCAGTTCCAAATTTAGGTGCATCCTTGACCCATAGTAGCATATGTATATGAGGTGCACCTCTTGCTTGGTACTCCTTACTCCAAAAGAAATCAGTAACTTCTCCAAGAGGTGGATTCTTTTAATTGCAGATAAAAGATAGCTTGAAACCTATGATTAAAATATCTGCACACATTTACAGGATCCAACGAACACAGTTCACCAGGAGTCTTTATTTCAACATTTTTAATATTGGAATTCACTTCTCTTAGAAACTCAAGCAAATCTTCCCATGCATACTCTGCACAGCTAAGTGTGACAAACCATGTTGGTGTACCTAAGTTCTGTAACATACACTTGAGTTCTCCATGACGACGATACCAATACTCGTTTGTTCCATGTTGACATGCCATCAAATTGATTAACTGTGCTTCTATATTTTCAACTTTCTCCACAAATTCTTTCGCAGAAAGAAGTGATTGATGAACTCCAGTTTTAAGTATGTGGTTCACTGCATACGACAGAGAGGATAAATCACTTTCAAACAAAAGGTGAAATATGTATGGAATGCACTGTCGAAATCTGAGATCTTCAGAATATAATCTTGTTGACCGATATTCTGAAGCTGGAATACGTACAGGTCGTTCATCATATCGTCCACCCTCTCCAGTAGGAAACAGCTGTGGAAAACAACGAGCTTCCAAGCTCTTCTCCCATACACTCATTGGAGTTCCCTGTGCTTTTTTCATTTGAAATAACTCAATGCTGCTTCCTATTGCTTCTTTTGAATGCAAAGGACATATTGTGTAATGTTCATAAATCTCTTCAGTCCTTGACTTGTCCACTTTCTCTATTTGACCACTTGAAATTTCGCATTCCTCTTCTAAACTTATTACTTGTTCATCCACATTTATAGTTTTCTAATAAATATTGTTCTCTATAAGATATAAGGTAGCCTTTTTCAACTTTATTAACATCCACAAATTCTTGCCAAATTTTCCGACTCTTTGTTGGTACACCATTTACTAGAAAGACTACTGCCTCATTTACCTCTTTCTCTCCAGCAATAGTTTCCATATTTTTCTTGAAATCCAAAGGTAAGTATACCACTCTTCCTTTCAGCCCCCTTTGCAAGTCTGTTGGTGGCAGTTTACCTGTTTTAGGCTCCATCCGAATTATAGTTTGAAAAGGATGAACAGATTGAATTAGAACCGACTCATATGTATTCAATTCTGCTAGTTCTTCTGGAATAGCTACTAATTCTAATTTATTATGTACTGCTCTAGCAGGCATTTTGTTCTCTTCTAATTTGTTGTAACAATATTTACATTTACGTTGATCACTACCTAACTCAAATCAACCTTCCACCAACAAGTGCGTTGCAAATTCTTCCCACTTACTATTGTTCTCCTTTTCACTTTTCAAATACAAATCAACATTCCTAGTTTGACTTTTATAATGAGTACGTCGACAACAAACACAAACAAAGTTTGGTATTTCAGAGCACACTACATTAAACCTTCCCATTTATATGTCTCAAACTGATCAGTGCTAATCACTTTCCCATCTCCTTTAACATCTGTAATTGTCAAACTTTCGCTTTCTATTGACTGCTCTTCTGAACCAAAATATCGCATTTCAATATCATCACGATTTTTCTTGAACATCTGATAAAGAACCATATAAAAGAGCTGTATTCAGTTCACTTAAACATAATGCAGGACTTTTTACAAAGTACAGTTTCCTTACAAACTTCCGCATTTCTGAATGGTGTGCTGCTAACATCCTCATGTGATGACAAACACTTTAACACACTTTTCTTGAAAGACAAGCCAGAGAATGCCCATGTTTCTCAGTATATTTTCTTACATTACATGGATCTAGTCCTTGCAACAACTTAATCTTCTGTTTAATACTTTTCTGTGTATATTCTCGTAGCAAATTTCGCTTTATATCAATAGATTCCTGTTGAACACTACAAATACTGCTACAACCCCACTTATACACAGGAGCTTGTGTATGTTTCCCTTGCACTTCTTCAGCTATTAACTCTTCTGCACTTTTACCAACCAATTCCTTTTTTGGAAGGGGACAACCATCCTGAACTTCGTAGCAACGACTTCCAGTATCAACTGCAAATGGTAAACTATTTTCCAGGAAGTAACTTTCTTCATTAAAAAAAGGCTCACTACTAGAAATATATTTCCAATGTCCACTAAAGATTTTGCAAAAGTTGGTTCTGTTCACAAGTCTTTTTCTTCTACTTTTCTCTTTCAACACTTTGATTACTTTATCTAATACATTTATCCTCTTCAAAATCACAATGAATAACTTCTGTTGTAAAGTAAAAGCAGTATCCACTATACTTTCGATATGCTGCTTCTGTTTGAAAAACCAAAGGAAATGATGGACGGAGTGTTGAACATTGCAAGCACTCACCCCCAGTCAACTGATCTGGGTTTAATCCATCACCGTTCTTTAGCCCACTCTGCCACCCCAGTTCAGACATGGCCATATGCAAATCAGTCTGACCCTGTGCCTCATGGGAACAGTCCAGACCGAACTGCCAAGCCATGTCTTCCCTGGACCGGAAACAAGCTTCCTAGGACCGGTTTCTGGCATTTCAGCCGTCTTCAGCCAGGCTTGCTTGAATCCAGTGGCAAAGTGAGCAAGGGACTCACGTCTGAGCATACCCTGCCAACTTATGGCGAACAAAGCAAAAACCAAAGGAAATGATGGACGGAGTGTTGAACATTGCAAGCACTCCCCCCCAGTCAACTGATCTGGGTTTAATCCATCACCGTTCTTTAGCCCACTCTGCCACCCCAGTTCAGACATGGCCATATGCAAATCAGTCTGACCCTGTGCCTCATGGGAACAGTCCAGCCCGAACTGCCAAGCCATGCCTTCCCTGGACCGGAAACAAGCTTCCTAGGATCGTTTTCTGGCATTTCAGCCGTCTTCAGCCAGGCTTGCTTGAATCCAGTGGCAAAGTGAGCAAGGGACTCACGTCTGAGCATACCCTGCCAACTTATGGTGAACAAAGCAAAAACCAAAGGAAATGATGGACGGAGTGTTGAACATTGCAAGCACTCACCCCCAGTCAACTGATCTGGGTTTAATCCATCACCGTTCTTTAGCCCAGTCTGCCACGCCAGTTAAGACATGGCCATATGCAAATCAGTCTGACCCTGTGCCTCATGGGAACAGTCCAGTCCGAACTGCCAAGCCATGTCTTCCCTGGACCGGAAACAAGCTTACTAGGACCGGTTTCTGGCATTTCAGCCGTCTTCAGCCAGGCTTGCTTGAATCCAGTGGCAAAGTGAGCAAGGGACTCACGTCTGAGCATACCCTGCCAACTTATGGCGAACAAAGCAAAAACCTAAGGAAATGATGGACGGAGTGTTGAACATTGCAAGCACTCACCCCCAGTCAACTGATCTGGGTTTAATCCATCACCGTTCTTTAGCCCACTCTGCCACCCCAGTTCAGACATGGCCATATGCAAATCAGTCCGACCCTGTGCCTCAAGTCTGTTTGAATTGCAGCACTTTCTTTTTATATTTGCAGCATGTTCTCATTAAATTCTGAATCACTCTAGTTCGAAAAAGTCTCTGACGAATTTCTTGAAATTGTTTTTGTCTCCCGATAACAGATGCTGTGTCTTTTTTCATGTTTTCTTTTCCTTGTATTTGAAATTGAAGTCTCCTTCTCCTTACTTGAAAAATTCTTCTTTTTCCTTTGTGTGATGTTATTTTCATTAAATGTTCCTAATATTTTTTTCGAACATGTCTAGTGTTTTTACCAGAAGAAACTGTTTGTGTAGTGATCTCATTTTCTTGTAATTCAAAACCTATTCTTTTCTGCAAATAAAAATGCTTCTTTTCTTGTCTTTTTTTCTCAGTTCTTCTAGGCATTTTCAAATTTTTATCCAAACGAAATATTTTTCTGAAAAATAGTTCAATATATTACAATAATAACATACAATTACATAAATTCTACTGACGGCTTCCAGAGGCAGTGCTGCAACGTGATGGAACACGGCAGGGGAGCAGTAGGATGACGGGTAGTGCCATAGAACATACAGCAAGTATTTATTTAATTATTTACATACACCTTTACAATCTAAATGTAACTGCACTACCTCATACTTTTCACCTCTCCACCGCACACCAGCACCCCACACACTCCATCTGCAACCCACCGCAGACAACTTTATAGAGAATATTTTAAAAAATTGTAATCTATATACTTAGGATGATATTGCCAACCAAATGGCACATAGAAAAATTACCATTATTAGCCTAACAATTTTATCTACAACTTCGCAAACATAACACTGCACCCAAAGCTTTAATTGGAGGGGAGGGAGTCTGAGCACCGGCAGTTTATTTTGGGGGGCCTCGAAACGGATCTCTATGCGGCCCTATTTTCGGCTCTCGCGAAGGTTGCCTGTTGTTTTTTTATTTTTTTTATTGGACTGTAGTGAGACAGTGAGACCATGCACATTGCTCACTACTAAAAAGTGGAGACATCATGCCAGGTGAGTCGCGCTGTAGGAGAAAATAAATCCTTTAAAGAGAGCCATTTTCTCTCACGATTTCCCTTCTCTCTTTGCAGCGCAGGAGGAACATCATCGTGGCGAGATTAGCAGAGCGACCACCATGCGCACATTGCCCATTGCCCCAGACTCCCTGAGACAGCTTCCCAATAGCACACACAGAGCCACACCTAGTACTTCACAAGTCTTCAAAAGACCATATGCTTGTAAATGATGCTCTGTTTTTTTCCACCCCTTTTTAGAGGCCCTACATCCCCACTCTGCCTATTGCTGAAAGAACTAGCCTCCCCCGAAATTTCACTCTGGTTGCGCCTTTGGAGAGGACTCCAACACAACCCTGCTCGCACCTTTCCAGGGTGTTGTTGTAGAGCTACGAAAACACACGCTTTGCCTGGCTCACTTAGGGGCATATTATCAAGTACAGTGTTAAAAGTATCACCGCTTTAGCGGCAGGAAACTGCAGCTAAAGGGGCGATAATGAGCTTGATAATATGCCTTTGTGAATTCCCATAGAAGCCCAGCTTCACATCACAACCTGGCCGGCTATGGGAATTAACAAGGGCATATTATCAAGCCCATAATCGCCGCTTTAGCGGCAGTTTCCTGCCGCTAAAGCGGTAATAATTTTAAGGCCGTTCTTGATAAAATGCCCCGTTATCTTTCTAAATTAACATCTTACACTGAAAAGCTTCTTTACATTTCTTTCCCTACATCAACCTTTGTTTAAAACACCACCAGAGAAGGGTGGTGAACTCTGGTCCACAAAGAGCAACTCAAAGCTTTCTTGTTCTTTATCAGAAACTTCATCTGCCTCTCAATGATTATCGCCAGCCTTTTCGGCCCCTTAAGAGCCTGGGTGGATGATTATAATACGTAGTATTTTGGATCGGCGGTGGAGAGTGCAGGGAGATAAGGACGGATAGTTGTATAAAGGGTGACTGGATTGAAGGCCAGATGGATGAATGGATAGCTAGATGGATGGATGTATGGATATATGGATGAATGGAAGGATAAATGGAGGCATAGACCAGTACTTAGGATACACGGGTGGGCTGATAGATGCGTAGGATTGGTTATGGGACAGAGGTATGTATGAATATATGGGCGTATAACTGGATGGATGGCACAGTGCTTACCATAGGTGAGTGGGCTGATAGATACTTAGAATAACTGCAGGGACAGATGTATGTATGTATGTAGGTAGGAATGTCTGAATGAATTGAAAGATGGTTGGCTGGTGCAGTGCTTAGGATGAATGGATGCAGGGCTTTAAGTGGGCCGGCTCTGAGCACCAGCAGTTATTTTCGGAAAATCTCGAAATGGGGCTCTATTTTCGGCCCTCGCAAAGGTAGTCAAGTTTTCTTTTTTTTATTGCACTGTAGTCAGAGCATGCACATCGATGTGCGCATGCTCATTTTGCTCACTACTGAGAAGTGGAGACATCATGCTACATGAGCCACGTTGTTTGTTAAAGGGCAATCCTTTAAAGAGCGTGTTTTCCGAACGTAGGATAATTCGAGGGGATTTTCTTAAGCACACAATGCTAGTTATCTTCATGTAGACCACGCCCTTACTTGGATAGCCCACACCCCTTTAACAGGTTTGCCCCGCCCCTTTTAGAGCACCCCCACTTTTTTTCCCACTTAAAGCCTTCACTGCACCATAGCAAAAAAGAAATGATCCAAGCTTCCATTTAAATGTAAAATGGCACCAAGTTTTATAATTTGCCATCAACGCGGGCAGCCTTCTACCACAGTGCAAGAGTGTCTATCCGCACGAAGATTTGTTATCCACAAAAATGTTGTGTGATTTGCGTAGCTGTCTGCTGGAAAACTCACCAAAAGGTGTTAAAACATGAAAATTTGCAAGAAAAACGTATATCATACCATAAACCGATTCACTGCACCACCCTCATCCCCATTCTTGCTTAACCTTACAAAATCAAAGAAAGACCCCAGCAAATCTGGTAGAGCCACTGTAGCAATACATGGACATAATTTGAACAAGTCTCTGCCGGAACGCCTAGCAACAAAAGGTATTAAAACATGCAAATTTCCGGATAAAACATGTACCATGCCTTAGAGCGCTTTATAAATTGACCCAGTGGCACTACATCACCTTTACTAGCTTCACATATGCACGTTACAAATGTCTGTGTTATAATCAGCAACATATCCACCTCTCCCACCCCCACCCCTTCCCTTGCTTAACCTTACGAAATCAAAACAACAAGCCCCAGCACTCCCGTTAGCGCCACTATAGCCATACATAGCCTTAATTCCAACAGGTGTCTGCCGGAACGCTCATCAGCAAAAGGTATTGAAACCTGCAATTTTCCAAGTAAAACATACACCATACCATAAGGCGGTTTATAAATAGTCCCACTACCACTACAGCCCCTCCATTCCCGCCCTTGCTTACCTTTACGCAATAAAACAAAGAGCCCCAGCAAACCTGGAAGCGCCACTATAGCCATACAGAGGCATAATTTCAACAGATATCTCCTGAAACACTCATCAGCAAAACTTATTAAAACAGGAAAATTTGCGGGTAAACATATACCATGCCATAGGGCACTTTATAAATGGTCCCAGTGGTACTACATCACCTTTAGTAGCTAGACATCTGCACGTTACTAAAGTCTGTGTTTTAATCACCAACATACCCACCTCCCCCACCCCACCCCCGCCATTGCTTAACCGTACGAAATCAAAGAGAACCCCCACCATTCCTAGTAGCGGCACTATACCCATACTCGGGCTTAATTTCAAAGGTGTCTTCTGTAACGCTTATCATCCAAATGTATTCAAACATGCAAATTGGCGGGTAAAACATAAACCATCCCATAGCACGGTTTATAAATGGGCCCAGTGGCACTACACCACCTTTACTAGCTATACATCTGTATATTAATAAAGTCGTTTAAACACTCTGCACAGTGTATAGCAGAGGATGGGGAGAGAAAACAAAGTTGTAATTCCCAAACTTTTGATATACCGTCCCTTTACTGTATGTATATTAAGGACATTAAATGGAATGAAAAAATTGACGAGTGTCTCAAAAGAGATGGTGAAACTGAGCACCGGTAAAACCCTGACCACTTAAACACCTACGTATATTCAGCACAGGAACACAGCCTGACAATTATCATCACTTGTAATGACATGTACTTTACTAATGACAAGAAAGTCATACAGAAAATATACCGAACATTTTCATTTCTTTTTTATCTCTCACACATTTATAAAACATCTCTTCTAAAGAAACACTCCCCAATCACTTCTATTTCATAAGAACAGACAATAATTAATACGTTTACTACCATATATTTTAGTATATCTACCTTTTTATTATTCACTAGTCACAAACTACTAAAACTATTCACTATACCCAAATGCAAACCAGATACCATGTTCATATTATATCTCAACCTGTATTCAAATGATTCAAACTATGCATACATATAAAAGGAACGTATCACTTTTACTATCTCCATCTCCTCTCCATGTAATCTCCAAACACTGTAGACGGCCTCACAGTACAACAACCTACCTAGGGCCACATTATGAAGGAACGGCGATAACATTATCGCTGCTTTAGCAGCAGGAAACTGTCGCTAAAGCGGCGATAATGGGATTGATAATATACCCTTGTGAATTCCCATAGAAGCCCAGGTTCTGGTGTGAACCTGGCCTTCTATGGGAATTCACAAGGGATATATTATCAAGCCCAGTATTGCCGCTTTAGCGGCAGTTTCCTGCCGCTAAAGCGGCGATAATGTTATCGCTGTTCCTTCATAATATGGTCCCTAGACTTATATTCAAATCTACCTCTCACTGTCAAAAATGAGACCACAACCTGTCCACATAACATTTCTGGCTTTGGTTTTATCGCTTTTAACTTAATAACACATACATCTCCTACCCCCCCCCTTCCCCACTACTTCCACAAAAAGTATAATTTGCAAACGTGCGACATTTTGTTTATCTCGCCTAAATACATTAACAAACCCAAATTAACGCTGTACCTCATTTTCAGAACCAATTCAATTCAATGACTTTATTTCGATCTCTCCGGATCATAAAAGTACACCATACAAAAGACAAACACACAATACAAATAAAATATGTCACCCTAAACAATCACAATCTGTCTACAATCTTAATGTTATCAATTAATCAAAGTGCGCTAATATTTGAGCAAGAGTGAAGTTGGTCCACATAGTAGCAACCTAATTATACAATTTACAATATTGGTTATAAAAACAAACTTCATAAATATTCCTTAAAACAGAAAACCAATTACATATGTTGAAACTTCTTTTAAAAAGGAATTCAAAATGTAATTTTTTTTTGAAGTATGCGTTACATCATTAGCACCATTGCATTGTCACTTTCAGAAGAAGAATACTTGGCAAGCCTTATCCATAGGGCCATTAAAAACTTTGCTACACAAAAAACAATCATGCGTGTCGTGTCAGTCTTCATTATTCTGCGTGCCTCCTTGTATCTCCCTACTCCCAAATTTCTACAAAGGGGAGCTATCCATTTAAGTCGACATCGGGAGTAAAGGGGGCAAAAAAATAAAACATGATCAAAAGTCTCAGCAGTCCCTAAAAAACAGGGGCAACGCTTTTCTTCACCACACTCCCCTTCTCTACTCCAATTTCTTCTAAAGTGGTTTAGAGGAAGACAACCATATCTAAGCTGTAAGTACAGTTTCCTCACTAGAGGGGGCTCAATTTCATCCAATTTGGGCTCGGAATGAACAGATTGTTTAAAATTTATAAAATCAATTGAAATTGACCCCTTACAATTCAATATCAGGTTATTTTCAATAATACCCCAATACATCGCTTTAAGGCTGGATTTGTTTATCTGACTCAGGGTTTCTGGTTCCCTCCAATGTACAGCCAACCCCAGTTTACCCAGCAGGTTCTTAACTGTAAACATCCAAGGGATCTTGTTCACACCAGGTACTATCATTAGCTCCTGAAGCCCCACTCTATAAGGGGCAAGTGCTTCAGTCCACAGCTGGTACCAGAACATAAGTACCCGCAAACCAATTTAATGTGACATCCTCTTCTGACCAAAATCCAAGTAAAGTGGACTCAGTGGAGTAGACACTGGGAGACTCACTAGAGATCTAAAAAACGTATGTTCAGTAATCAAAAGATTGTTACAATTTGAACAACCCCAGAGTTCTGCACCATAAAGGGTTGCCCCTAGAGCTTTAGTATCATAAATTTCTTAAGCTGGCCGCAGCTTTCTAGATATCGTTTTCCTTTGGATTTTCACAATGTTTGCAGTTTGGTATATCTAGGTAGTATGTGCTTTTGCCAATTGTGGGGCCCAACTCATATTCTGGGTGAGTTTGATACCAAGGTAATCAAACTCTTTAACTAATTCTAGTGGTTTGCCACCCACATACAATTGTCTTGTGCATTTAGCCTTCAAGTTGGAAGAAAAGAGCATACATTTTGTTTTGGAGCTGTTAAGCTCCAACCCACGCCTCATGCAGAATTCCTGAAAATCATCCAACAGTTGTTGAAGCCCCTGTGGGGTCTTGGATATGAGTAGAGTATCGTCCGCAAATAGGAGGGCTGGGGCCCATTGCCCTATGATTTTTGGAGCGTCACAGCCATTCCTGCTCAAACACCCAATTACATCATTAATAAAGAGGGTAAACAGGGTAGGTGGCAATACACACCCCTGCCTAACTCCCCTATCAATTTGTATAACTTCTATTATGGCACCTCTATCATCCCATCTTACGTGGGCCTGGGTATTGGTATGGAGTTTTATTAAAATGCTGAAAAGAGGGGCTGGCACTCCCATACTTTCCAAAACTTCCCACAGCTTTGCTCTTGGTACCATGTCGAATGCAGCGCGTAAATCAACAAAGGCAACATAAAGTTTGCCCTTGCGAATGGTGACTTCTCTCTAATATATACAGAAAATGAAAAACTTGGTCCAAGGTACTAACATATTCCACAAAACCAGCCTGCCACTCAGAGAAAATGTTTTCCTCTGTAATCCACTCCAGTAGGCGTGCAAGAACCTGTTTACAGTTTTGTTTTTGCATTGAGTCAATGAGGCTGATGGGCCTGTAATTCGCTGGGAGGGCACTATCTCCCTTTTTAAAAACAGTCACAATTTCTGCTAACTTCCATAAATCAGGTATATCCATAACTGAAAGGATACTGTTGGAAAGTAGGTTAATATAAGGTCCCCACACATTAGGATCTTCTTTGAATATGTCACTAAGTATACTATCCGGACCTGGAGCACGGCCAGAGATACTGGAGCTAATTGCTACTTCTGTCTCCCTAAGCGAGAAATGGGGCTCATTAGATTCAATTGTTCCCTCCCCAACAACTACAGAGTCTCTGTCACTAGGCATTCTTGATTTATCTGTATATAAATTACTGAAATGTACAACCCACTCTTCTGGCTGAATACAAAAATCCAATATAGGTTTTGTGCCCCTGGACATAATGGCTGCACTTTTCCAAAACTCCCTGGTGTCCCTATTGACCAGGGCATCATGCAAATTTGTCCCCAGTGATTCTTCCCACTCTTTTTTTGCATTTTTAAGTACCTCCTTATAACAGGCCCTAGATTTCATAATCTGAACCTGGGATTTAGATTTATTTGCATCCGGAAGCTCTCCCTTTGCCATTCTACATGCCTTGGTATACCAGGATTCAAATTTAGAACTAGGATTCTTCTTCCGTCTATTTCTTCCCAAAATGTCTCTAGTTATCTCCCCTATCTTCTCATGTGTATGGGGCATTTTTTCATTTCTCATTGTAGTGGGGAGTTTGGATAAGAGATCAAGGTCCACCTTGACAAGTCCTTTTACAATAGTTAATACCTCAGGATTTTTGACTACCCAGTTCCATTTGATTGTTCGCAAACTATTTGCTGGACAAAGTTTGCCAATATCACTATGCCCCATATTCTCAGGGCGGGATGTTTCGTGGATCCTAAGCGATAGACTAAGTACATTATGATCGCTATCAGAGCGATCGATCACCTCCATGTCCATGACCGCAGTCCATAAGTCAACTTGGGCTAGAATATAATCAATTCTGCTGCAATGACCCAATCTATTAAAGGTAGATTTACCCTGGCGGTCCGAGCTACACCTGCCATTAGTGGCCCTCAGGTCATGCTGAAGGGTAAGTGCCAGAAGTTGGCCAGCTTTGGGTGTCCATTTTACATTGTGTAAATCCAAATTAGGAATACCCCATTGATTATCCAAATCAGTGGTTAGATCATGGGGAGCAGCCACTATTGGCTCAAACGTTGTATTAAGATCCCCTGCCATCAATATTAGATCTTGTGAACACAAGTTCAGGAGTTGGTGCTCTAGTTGATAAATTACTTGTGTCTCGCTATTTCTACCCTATTGTAAATATTTATACGTTTTATAGACAATCCTGAGGGAAACCAAAGCCTAAGGACAAGGATATTTTTAGAGCTACACGTCAGAGTTCCAATAGTACACCGCAACGAAGTTTTAACCCATATTCCCAATCCTCCTGTGGGTCTTCCTTTTGTGCTCTTGCTTGCATTAACACAGTAAGATGTATACCCATTTCTGTGAGCAGGTGCAAGACACCAGGTCACTTGGAAAAGGCACACATCAAAGGTGTCTATGAATTAACCCCATTGGGCATCAGGCAAAAGTTTGGTCAGTCCTGCAACACTCCAAGAAGCTAATCTCACCACAGTCTCCTTGGCCAGTTCTATCTCACATGAAGTGGATACAGTTCCACACGAAGTGGAACAGTTACTATGTTAATTGACATAGTATCAGTCTCTAGCCTTGTTGACAATTTTTGCCCTATTTCACAGGTCTTTGTCAGTCCATGAACAGTCTCCCTGTTCTTAGAAAAATCTCCTTCTTCCATAGGTGCCAGCAATAAATTCACAGCCCCCTCACTTCCACAAACTCCCACATTACAAGAAGTATTACACTCCATTAGAACTGGTCTTGCTCTGTTATCGGGAGTCAACAACTTTTGGATCTCACACTCCACTTGGTTCTTTGGATCAGATATATGTAGCCAGTCACATGCTTCAAGGTCGGTTAAAGCAGCAAATCTTTTCTCCAGCCTTAAGCTCTCATTTTCAAAACCATACAGTCCTTTAAAATGACAAACTACATTTCTTCTTTGTAAAAAATTCCTCAACATATATAAAGTACTTATATAACAATAGGTCAAACTTTATGCATATTTTATAACCAATATGAAACACCACACTTTACTAACAGGATATTATTTTCAAATAAAAAATACTTTCAAACTTAAAAATATCACCTCAAATACTTAATCACTACTACAGAACACATAACACACCTTCTTCATTTCTACCTCACCTTTGTAGCTGGTATGCAGATTTCAAATGTCATACACGCATGCAATTCTTTCTTTGTCCCACAGTACATGTAATGCGCTGCTTTCATCAAAAATGGAACCAGTAATGGCACAATTTCTCTGTCACTCCACATATAAATACATGTAATGAACAAATCAGAATACTTCATTCCTTCATTGACATTCCAAAGATTATCTCCACTGGTTATTTTTGAATTTTCCATCTGAAAATCTACTTAATATTTTGCGCCACATACAGGTCAGAAGTTCAACCTATTTTATCATCACACTTTCTGGAACATTCTACGACACCTGCAGGTTAAAAGTTCATTTTTTTTTTAAACTTAAAGTTTTTTTTCCCCAGCATATTCTCGAACATTTAACAGCACCTGCGTGTTAAAAGTTCAACATTTTTTTAAGTTACAAATGTACCTTCCAAATGCAAGTAGCACGTCCGGTTGAGCTTTGCACATTTCATCCTATCGAATGTACTCCACGTTTAGACTGCTCTTTATTAACCAATGACAAACATGCTTTTTCACACAACTAATATGCACCCTAGTTTTTAGTACCCAATGCTTCTTATCTTCCAATTAATTATCGTTTCTGTGTAGTTTGCACTTAACAAATACCGTATTGATTTACCTTCACGCTCCCTGTATAACACCACCTAAGCACCATATACAAATTACCGTGCTGCAAACAAAAATTCCTCCTACTACGTATAAAATATTACTGACACTACTTAGACAGGTGTGGCACAGCGGCCAGGGCACATGACTTTACACCATAAGACACACAGTTTAGGCTCACGTTTTTATCCCCGACTCCCGCACTAGCTCACCGTAGCAGCATCAGACTCTACGCAATACCTCACTTAATTTCTATACCCAGCACTTTCAGACTGGTAGCTATGAGTAGTTTGCTTCGCACCCCCTCCATAGCACACCCTAAACACCCCCACAAAGGTTATAGTGCTCCTACCATCCTCTTTCCTACTTTTTTTGCCCTTTTTTCCCTTTACTCGCTTCGACGGAATCACAAAATGGCGGCCAACACTTCCTAGTTGCAACCGCTCGCAGCACTCCGAACCAATAAGCAGCAAGCTCGTGCCCATTACGCTTCAGCCAGTCAGATGACAGAATTCCCAAATATCGATATCTGTATATTTCGATACTTCTCAAAAACTACTGAACGGATTTACACCAAATAAACAAAAGCGTGTTTTCTAGACCAAGACCCTTCTCCCTGCCAAATTTGAGGTAATTCCATTCACCCGTTCGACCTGTAGCCTTGTCTAAAGTTTCCTATGGAAATTAACATGGAGAAAACACGTTTTGGGACCCCTATTTTTTCTCGGCCCCCCCCTTGACGAATCACCCCAAACTTCCCACATAGAAGCTGATATGAACAAAGAATTAGTTTGGAAAATTTAACGAAGATTCATCAAACGACGCCAAAGTTATAAGCAAAACAAAAAATGCTCTTCCTATGGAAACTTGGTCCTTGGCCCTAACTATAACTACCTACTGTTATATTCAGTCCCTCGAGTGAGCTGTCCACCATAGTGGGGAAAGGTCAGGAAGACGCTGCACACCACTGGTGTGTGGGCTGGGGCCAAACGGCGGGGCTTCTTTGCAGTTCACATGCCTCTTGTTTATAAAGGGTCAGAGACCGACCAGCGCAGCAGAGGAGGAGACAGAACCTCCTGGTGTCAGTAGCTACGCGGGGATTGCGCTCGAGAAACTCATGGATGCACAGACCTCCATCAAGGATTACAGCAAATTGCTGACGGTAGATATGGGGAGAAAGCTCACCTGCCTAGCCTCCACCATGCTCACAAATCTTTTGTGCTGATTAATGCGTTACTGAATTTGACCTTCAACTCGGGCACCTGCTTTATTTATATCTGTAAGTGCTTCCTGTTGCGATTACATTTTTGTGACAGGAGCATCGTGCCAGAAGGAATCCTACCCTGCATATTTTACAAGAAAATGCCACCGTTTTGTGCAATACTCAACTGGAGCACTTTCTACTGGCTAATCAGTAAGTGCTACCTCAGTGGGTAAATGTATTGTGCTTTTCCTACACTACAGCTGCGTAAAGGGCCAGAAGAGTTGTCCAGCGACTATGTGTATCTGTAACTTTTGCCACCGCGCCAATGGGCGCCGGGGTCCCTCGAGTGAGCTGGCCATCATAGTGGGGAAAGGGCAGGAAGACGTTGCACACCGCTGGTGTGTGGGCTGGGGCCAAGCGGCATGGCTTCTATGCAGTTCACATGCCTCTTGTTTATAAAGGGTCAGAGACCAACCAGCACAGCAGATGAGCAGACAGAGAACCTCCTGGTGTCAAGAACTACATGGGGATTGCGCTCGAGAAACTCATGGATGCGCAGGCCTCCATCAAGGATTACAGCAAATTGTGGACGGTAGATATGGGGAGAAAGCTCACCTGCCTAGCCTTCACCGTGCTCACGAATCTTTTGTGCTGATTAATGCGTTACTGAATTTGACCTTCAACTCGGGCACTTGCTTTATTTAAATCTGTAAGTGCTTCCTGAGGTTTAAAATGACAGGAGCATCATGCCAGAATGAATCCTGCCCTGCATATTTCCGTCCCGCCGCGGATCGCAGAAGTTTCATCATTTTCACGTTCTGCGCGGAACGCGAAAATGTCGAAATTTCGCAATTTCCGCGATCGGAACGGAATTTGTCACCCACCCTATGTCTTTACTCCAGAAGAGTTCATCCCAGGTCCAGTAGTGCACTGATGTGGTAGGGTTAGAGCCCCAGTACTTATACCCAAAATGTTCTTTGTTGTAGGGGTGACTTCAAAGGAGCTCTCTGAAGTGCACACAGATCCCTTTCTCCCCAGTTCTGTCTGCCAGGATAACTGTGGGGAGTGAATCAGTGCTTTTTTTGTGGATAGGACACGACCTACTGAAGTGTGTCAGCCCCTCCCATTCCTCCCTCCTGAGGAAGACCCATAAGATGCAGATGAGTACTCAGAATGCAGACAAGCCTCACCTTTCTATGTTTGTGGCTTTCTAAAGGGAATGCACAAAGTGTAGCTATCATCCAGCCCAAACATGTATTGGAGAAAGGCAGCACAGAGCAAGTGTCATTTCTAAAGTGGCATTTCTAAAATAGTAATGCCAAATCCAACTTCGTCACTTAAGAGGATTTATCACAACCATTCCAAAGATATGAAATATGATTTATCTACTTCTTTCCAATCAGGAATTACAGAGTAAACATTTTTGAGAAATTCCCAATGCTAGCCTATGGGAGGTGTGGGCCTCACACTTGTGAAAAACGAATTTCGCTGTTTGTCACTACCAGGACATGAAAATCTTAAAAGTACATATCGTACCTTTTAGATACATAGCACTTTCCCATAGGGCTACCTAGCGCCTAACTTAGGGGTGACCTATGTGTATTAAAAGGTGAGTTTAAGACTTGGCAAACGGTTTTAAATGCAAAGTGGCTGTAAACTACACACCCAGACCTTGCAATGGTATGCCTGAGATAGGTTTGAAAGGCTACTTGTGTGGGTGGCACAATCAGTGTTGCAGGCCCACTAGTAGCATTTAAATTACATGCCCTGGGTACATGGTATACCACTTTACAAGGAACTTACAGGTTAACTAGATATGCCATATATATCAATGTCACCATGTTTTAGGAAAGAAGCACTTTCACTTTAGCACTGGTCAGCAGTCATAAAGTTCTCAGAGTCCTAAGGCCAACAGAAAGATAAAGCAAAAAGTGGAGGTAAGCAGGCAAACCGTTAGAAGAAGACCTAAGGATAACAGGTCTAACACTTCCTTCCTGTAATGAAAAACACGAGTCAGGCTCTTGCTACTCACAACACGGAATCAACATCATCTCCTATGCTGACAACCACTGGACCAGAATAAGGGTGAGGAGGATGAACATTTCCAGAACTGGGAGACTGAAATGCATCCAGAGGACCTGGGGCAAGAGTACATGGAAATGACAGACAGTCTAAGAACAGGAAGTACAGTGCAAGGAACCTTTAAGGCTAGCATGAAATGGAGGTCCTGGACCATCAGAACTAGGATAGGTTAGGATGATCAGTGAGGGGCTTAGCAAGTTAATGCATAAGCATAAGGACAATGAGAAGAAGGAATAGGGCTCAGAAGATCAGGACCAGACTGAGGAGGACTATACATATTAGGACCATAAGGGCAATGGCCACTAGGACTGGGAGAACAGAATAAGCATGAGAGGGGCTAAAAACACCAGTGGAATTAGGATTAAAGCCATCCAGAGGACCAAAGCAAGAGGATGAGATGGACTACTAGGATCATGACCAGAAGGACCAGACAGAAGTCCATAAAGATCAGGACCTGAGGCATCAGGCTTGGATTGGCAAGTGGGACAGAGCTTTATAACCAGGGTGAGAAGGATCAGGTTCAGGAAGACCAAGGAGACTGAACTGTTGGGACTATACAAACAAAAATATTTTGGCCTTGCACACCAAACTTCAAGCAGTGCTCATTAATCTACAATAATATATTATCATACATCAAACAATTTAATACAGAGTCCAAATTCTATGCAAGAACATGACTTTTTATTTCTTCGTACAATATATTGACTATTACTACATTTCTTTTATTTGATACATTTATTGCATGACATTGTAAGTACCCCCTTGCTTGGCAACAAACCTAGCATTCTGTTTCATGCACGCAAGTTTATCATGGCTTTGATGTCATGCTGGTTATGGTTTGGCTACGCTCTCTGTAATGCAACACATCCAATATCCAATCTAGAGTGCATACTGTTGTGACTTACTCATTGAATCTTTCCAATTATATCAATACATATGACTTAATTCTTTTTGGGCGATATTACTACAAATTCTTAGCCCTTATTTTCGAAAATACAGAACTGTTAGGAGCTCTCTATTGAAATGTCAATCCTTATCCTTTAGGGGATCTGACACCAATGGTGAAATGTTCTTGATAAGTGCCATACAAGTTCTTTTCTCAGTGAGTTGGGAACATCAAATTTCCTGAGTCAAAATTGTGGCATTGATAAACCCTAAGTATAAACCCTAAGTATATGAATTTGTGGAGTTTGTCTTCCTTTGGATCTTTATAAGGAAATACTATGACACTGGGGTGTTTTTTTGTCTTCTCCAAAGTCCGCTTTGAGCAATTTTTAATGATGAACATCTACAGTGAGTCCTGAGGAAGGCATACGACTGAAGAATAGTCTCACACTGAAACACACAATTATGATTATAATTGTTTGAAGGTTAATGAGATGAATAATATTCAAGGCATTAAGAAGATAATAATATATAAATGTGATGACATATCATTATGTAAACTATAAAGGAATTTTATTTCTTAACACATAATTGTTGAGAATATATTAACTGTGTTAGTGCATAATTGTAGAATACATGTAGAATAAAGGGGAGAAAGTGTGAGGTTTTAAATCATTTATGTGTATGTGGGGTCGAGGATGTGAGGTTGGAAGTTCAATGGGATTATAAAATGATTTGCACAGAATATTGATGATTTAGTATCATACACTGAATTTATCAAATAAAATAAATAAAGTAATGGCACAAAATGCTAAGTAAACAAATGCAAAGTTGTGTTCTTGCATATCATTTGAGCTCTGTTTATAATTGTTTGATGTATGAAAATAAGCATTTCTGAAGTTTGATGGAGAAGGCAGAATTATTTTTCTTTGTATAATGTACTGTCCCCTGGTCCTCACCCCATAGTCATAATCAGGGGCCCTCTTCTTCCTTTCTTAGACTGAACTGTTGTGCCCAGGAGGATGGGGATCAAAATGAACAAGCCAACTAAGTCTAAACAAGAAGAACTTGGATCAAGAGGGCCACGATTAGTGGGTGTAGTACTAGTAGGACTAAGAGGGCAAGGAAAAAATTCAACAGGACTAGGACAACCAAAATCAGGAGGACAAAAAATGAGAGGGCCAGGACATTAGAGACTAGATGGGCCAAGGGGACCAGCAAGAACAGGACCTGCACAACGAGGGATAGGAGTTTTGGGGTGAGGAGAATTAGGACAAGGTGTCATGGGCCAGGAGGCCCAGACCAAAATGGGGCCAGCTGGCCAAGACTGTGGAAATCAAGAATGACCAGAATGGTCCAAGACACAGGGCCCAATTCACAAATGTTAACTTAGACCTGAAGTCTAAGTTTAGACCTGAAATCTAAGTTTAGACTTCAGGTCTAAAGTTATACTTCAGGTCTAAAGTTAGACTTCAGGTCTAAACTTACACTTCAAGTCCAAACTTACACTTCGGGTCTAAGTTTACCTTTTTGAACTGGGCCCTTCGTATTTATTAATCTCTCTTTAGTGTTCCTTCTCCAGTTTCTTAACCATGTTGTCTAATACTGAGAAACACTGAGCAGTGAGGGGTCAGCCAATGAATGTTTCACCCCTCACTGGTCACATATCTAGGGATTTTTTAAGGCTGTGAACAATGTGCTGTAGGGAAATAAGCCTGAAATATACACAGTTGGGAACAGAATAATCCATGAAGGTGATTACCCCAGTGGTGTAAGGGCTGTGATGCCATGAATTCCCTTACTAGCACCCTTTAACAGTGCCCCTCAAGTCTCCATAACCACTGTCTCTGAGATTCATTCAGTTTTATAGCACCACTCATACCAGTGTAAGGTGTCAGAGCACTTTACATCACACACAAATTGCACAGTGACAATCATATGTGTGTAAATCAGCATATAGGAAATGTTACATCAGACAGGACTACAAGGTGTAGTGTAGGAGTGACATGTCATCGATACTGGTAGGCAATGTAGTTTAGGAGTCCTTATACTTGAAAAGCAAAAAGTCTGAATTTAAAACATAATATCATTGTTAGGGGTTCTCTTTAATAACATTAATTGTTTTCTACCCAAATGAACCCTTTTGGCAAGATTAGGATAATGAAAGACTGGGCGAAAAAACATAGGGGCGATTCACAGAACTAATCTGAGATAAAATCCTAAACGTACTACTTTTGGTATTCACAGAAGGCATTTAGTAGTAGTAAAGTTAGGACTCCTAACTTTACTACTACTAATCTGAGACAAAATCCTAACTTTATGACTTTCGGTATTCACAGAACGCATTTGGTAGTAGTAAAGTAAGGACTCCTAACTTTACTAATACTAAACTGAGAAAAAATCCTAAACGTACTGCTTTTGGTATTCACAGAAGGCATTTAGTAGTAGTAAAGTTAGGACTCCTAACTTTACTACTACTAAACTGAGACAAAATCCTAACTTTACGACTTTCGGTATTCACAGAAGGCATTTGGTACTTGTAAAGTTAGGACTCCTAACTTTACTACTACTAAAATTAGATAAAATCCTAAACTTACTACTTTTGGTATTCACAGAAGGCATTTAGTAGTAGTAAAGTTAGGAAACCTAACTTTACTACTACTAAATGCCTTTTGTGAATATCGAAAGCAGTAAAGTTAGGATTTTGGCTCACTTTAGTAGTGGTAAAGTTAGGAGTCCTGACTTTACAACTACTAAATGCCTTCTGTGAATACCAAAAGTAGTAAGTTTAGTATTTTATCTCAGATTAGTTCTGTGAATGGGCCCCATATAGCTCTAACATATACCTTATATGTTTGCATGCAGCTCTTTGATGGCAGTTAGTAACTCAATGTTTTATATTAGGATTTTGACTTATAAACAAGTAACAAAAGGAGCTCTCTTACAGAAGCAGTAATCTACTGACCTATTTCCATTATATGCACTTTGTTTTCTGCATGGTACACATTCTCAACAGCAGGCCTTTTAACCCTCTGCACTACCATAGGAAAAGTCAAAGCTTCCACTAGACAAAGATTCAGACTCTTCCCAGGAAGACGATTAATCACAGGAGGTATCTTGACATTTTAATTGATGCCTGAAATTTGCTGAAGGCCGGGATCGCGGCAGCAGGTGCTTTTAAAATGAGAATATACTTGTGAAAATGACGCCCCAACCCCAAGTCAGCGCCCGGTGCGGTGGCACCGATCGCACCGCCCTAAAGCCGGCCATGTAGGCTCATGCCAGATTCCTAGTTGTATCAGTTCACTGGTGAATCATTAGTGTTGTTTTTGAGAGCACTCCTAAAGAGAAAACGTTCATCAATTTACAGATATCACAGAACATGTGGCATTAAGTTGTGTTTGATGGATGATGAGAGGAAGGGAATATGGAGTTGAGCATTCGAGTGGGAAGAGGGCAAATAGGGGTGGCACAAGTACAGTCCACTACGAGTTGTATAGCTAGTCATAGTTTAAATTTGGCATGGTTTCTCATGGAAGGTTTGGTACTGAATCTTATCATTGCGAAGGGTGAAATGTAATGGACGTGTCCAGTCTTAGAAAGGGTACAGGGGTCTAATTACCGAAGAGCCCAGTTTTATTGAAGGTAAATGTTAGCTTTATTAGGAGTTTCTTACCTGTCATCAGTGGGAGGTGTAATATAATTTTTATAAAGAAGAGCTAATAAGCAAAGTAGGCTCAGAATTATTTAAAGATAAGTATGTATGGCAGAAGGGTAAGTACTTACCTCAATCAGTAAATATTTCAAGGCCTGTCTTAAAGGATCATTGGTCGGCAATGTATTGGCTGTTGAGTAAAAGTGAGTGGATCAGTGAGTAAAGTATGTAAAACAGAGGAAGGGCTGTTAAGTCATAAAAATGATTTTTTAAGGTGCCGCAGATATGGCTCAGTCGCAAAAACAAAAAAGGTTATCAGGTAGGGGAGAGTTATCATGTTGAAACAAAGTTGATGCTGAAGAAACAGTTCCGGCAAATCTCAGAGGTCAGCTGGCCCAACATTGTGTTTGTATTTTGCTTACCTTGAGAAAAATAATAAGGGTAAATGCCCTGCTCGTCGTTGGGCGCTCGTGGCTGAGTATATTGTAAGTGGAGACAGAAGACATATTAGAGCATATTCACAAGGACTTATCGCCGCGTTAGCAGCACTTTTCTGCCGATATTGTGGTGATAATTTTATCTCCCTATTACCAAGCTGTCGCTAACAGCCGTTTGTTGAAAATTAAAACAGCGATATTATTAAGCATTCACTAAAGACATGAATTCTCTCTAGTTAAAACATGTCTTCTGTCTTATGTTGACTAATGTCCGGACTCCATTTTGTATTGTCATGTCTCCACGTGCTCTGCACGAGAAGAGTCCTATCTTCGTGTTAGTTGCTCTCATAATCTGCCTAGTAACAGTCTATAAATAGCTCCTTTGTCCGTCTGGCGCATGCCCACACTTGACCACATCTGTTATCAGTTAGTCCTTGCTTGACCATGATTCTGTATCGAAAATGTCCATAAAAGGTAATGAATTTGCCTCATGTTGTATCCACCCACTTATGAGCCCCTCTGTTGTGTATAAAAGGGGACTGCGTATGCAAGTTCTGTGTGCTACTCTATGCAATACTGAAGAGTGTTGTGTAGGTTGTAGGACCACCCTTAAGGGTTAATAAACTTTGTCTTTGTATTTGCAGCTTCCGTGCCAACTTCCTTCTAGTTTACGTTACAGGAGAGCGAACCCTAGTATTCTGCGGGCCTAGCTGGGGCCTGTATTCATCAATTGGCGCCCGTCACGTGGGGCTCATCGGAGACTCGGATGCTCGAAGGACTGGTCGTGACGAAGGTGAGGAATTTGGCCGGGGATGTGATCACTGCCAGTGGCGTTTTAGTCCTGGCATCCCGAGGTTTTCTTCCTTCTCTTCCGAACTGACCTTCTGGGTGGCGCCGGTCCTCGACTGAGACCTCTTCTGTCGGTTTGCCGCGACAGCCGTTTGGGCGAATTTTGGAACTTGGCAGTTGGAACCTGGACACTCTTGATTGGTAAGAACCGTTGTACGGTACTTGCTCCGAGTTTTGAAGCCTGGGTTGGCTATTTGAGTTTGATTTGTGATGACCGGTCATATTTTGTATTGATTATTGTGAGAATATATGCGTTGCAACACATATAGGCAGGTAATGTGGAGATATTTCTCCGGAGCTGTGTAAATTTGAACGGCGCAAAGTTGAAGTGCCATTTTTTTGATAATACTGCATATTTTGCATTATTTTTGAGCATGCCTGCTTTTAGCGCACTCCGTGAGTGGTGCTGCTGCTTTGGAAACCGGTTAAATCTCGAGGAATCTGCTCCAGCCCCCCCAGAGGGGACTCCTAATAGGGATATGTATGTGAAGCATGGTCTTTCCTCTATAATGTACTGCACAGTGTGGAGGAAATACACCAAAAAGGATCCTGAGTTACGATGGCCTTTGTATGGATCGTTTGATATGCGAAAGATTGAGTATGTGGAACAGTGTATGTTTAAACGGCGTGCTCGGCAAGACATGTTTGAATGTGTACCGTTATGGGTGAAGGAAGTGCGTAAGCGAGAGAAACGTGAGAAAGCGCTGTTTGATAAAGAGCAACGGAAAAATGATCATGTGAGAGCGTAGGAAGCGAAGCGTCGGGAAGCAAGAGAACTGGCGGAGAGACAAGAGAAAGAGCGTAGGCTGCAAGTCTCGGGTCAATATGCTGTCCGCCAGCCACTTTATCCTGTCCTTACTAATCTTGAAGATGATTTTTATTTATTAGATCGCTCTCCGCCCCCTTATGTTGGTGCTTCCACCCCGAGATCACAGGATTCTGGATCGGTTTCGGATAAGGTAGACACGCGGTCCATGTTATCAACTGAGCGTATGGGTGAGCTGCGGAAAATTTCTCTTTGTGCGCTTAAGGGCAAGTTATCCCTTTCTGAATTGTTGGACTCTTTGGAACAGTGGCGGGATAGAGAGAAGTTGTATTTTCTTGAAACCTTTTCTGATGAAGTGATTACTGCCTTTCGGAAATATTCAGAAGTTTTTGAGCCTGATGATGTAGTATTAGATGCTAAAGCATTACGTAACGGTGTTTTTTCTCCCCCTAAGGCACCTGATGCGGTCCGGCGACTGTTTGCATTGCGGGACGCGGCGAGTGAACTTAAAGAGAGAGCGCGCCTAAAGACAGGGGAGGAGGAGCAATCGGATTCACGTATCGGCGGCGACCAATCATCTACCTCCTACTCAGATAAGAGCGAACTAGTGCATGCTAAACCGATGCGAGAGGCGGCACCTTTGTATGTTCCTCCTAAAGGAGCGGGAACTAGTTCAGATATTACTTCCGCCGATGCTAAGGGATATTTTGTGTATAATTGGGTTTATACTCCCTGGCATAGGGCTGATGTTATGGCATTAAAGAATGCATTGCCTGACCCCCGCAAGAATCCAGCGGCCTTTTATGAAGAGGTCGAAGGGGCCTTGAATTCTTGTACTATGACTTTAGCAGATATAGATTTGTTCTTTGGGCTCATATTACCACCGGATATGTGGAGATCTGTGCGGAAGGTGGATGATGTTCCCGCTTTTAAGGCTAGGTGGTCTGAGATTGAGGATGAGGATAGGGAGAGAAAACCCGCGCAAAAACCACCGCGGATTATTTTAGATCTTCCTGCTGCTATCTTGACCAAGTTGAAAACGATTTTTCCCCCTAAAAAGATGTATTGGAATATGTTAGCCTCGTGTAAACAGAAGGTTGATGAATCAGTTTCAGATTTCTTTACACGCTTTGAGGAGACATTTCATGATTTCAGTGGTCAGTCGCTTACGGATGATACGGGCCGGCATCTTTTTGTGGATAAATATGTGGCGAATTTATTACCGGGAATAGCAGCTCGTTTAAAAGCGAGTGAAAGTTCTTGGTCCACCTCGTCTCCGGCATCCCTTCTGACTATGGCCCAGTATTATGAGCGTCAGGAACAAGAAGCGAAGGGGAATGAGGAGAAGAAATCGAAAGATTTGAAAACTAAGGTGATGTTAGCACAAGTATATGGTCCGCCTCGTCGGGGTGTAGAACGAGGTAGGGGAGGATTCTATGGTCCCCCTTCGGGTCGGTCAGATGTAAATAGAAATCAATGTGCGTATTGTAAACAATCGGGTCATTGGGCCAGAGATTGTCCGGTGTTGTATGCATCTCGACAGGGACGCGGTCAGGGACCACCGAGAGGTAGAGGGGGTTTTTCGAATTATAGAGGGAACTCTAATGATCGTACTCGATTTGAGTCTAGCGTACAGCAACGGGATAGGCCTAATGTGTTTGATAGGCAACACCAGTATCAAATGTCTGGGAACGACCGTTCTGGGTATCATGACTCACAGCATGCGTAGGTTTGCGTTGGATGGGGGTTTGAATCAGTCGAAGTGCCGGTTGATCAGAAGGGTCCTTATGTTTCAGCAAATGTTTTGGGTTCTACTGATCGGTTCCTAGTTGATACAGGAGCTACTCGCAGTGCACTGTCCAAACAATTGGTTCCGAGGGCTCCCCCATCTGGCTTAATGGTTACATCGGTAGGGTTTGATGGTACACTCTCTCGAAGCCCTCTTTCCCGACCCCTGGCATTCCATGTTGACAACCTTTCCGCGTCCTGTCCGTTTCTGCTTGCCCCGAACACGCCTGACAACATTATGGGTCTTGATATGCTCAAGCACTTCAGAGCTACGATCCGCTGCTCCCCTACTGGAGTACGTGTGATATTAAACGACAATCACCCAATGTCAGACCGGATGTGTGTGGTTGCGGAGGATACTGTATTAGCTTCTCTCCCTCAGTCTTTGTGGGCTATTTCGGATACGGATGTGGGGCAGATGGTGATTCCGCCTGTCCACATTAGTGTCCAGGAGGGTGCTGTGTTACCACGCCTCCCTCAGTATCGTATTTCCCAGGAGGGGGAGGAGGCACTCATACAGATTGTGCAGGATTTGATTAAGGTGGGAGTAGTGGAGGAAGTTCCCTATAATGTCTGCAACAGTCCCATTTTACCCATTTTGAAGAAAGATACCGATGCCAGGGTTTATCGTTTTATTATTGACTTAAGGGAAGTGAACAAGATTGTGATACCCCAGTATCCTGTGGTTTCTGATATCACGACGTTACTTACTCTGGTCCCGCCCACGGCGACCACGTTTTCAGTTATTGATTTGAAAAATGCTTTCTTTTCCATTCCTATCCACCCTGATAGCCGATATCTTTTCGGTTTCACTTTGGATAATAGGTCTTATAGATTTTGTAGAATCCCTCAGGGTTATACAGAGAGCCCTAGTATTTATAGTCAAGCATTGAAAAGGCAATTGGATTCCTTTGTTCTACCTAAGGGTGTCGCCCTTATCCAATATGTCGATGACATCTTGTTGGCGGCCGACACTCCTGAGTTGTGTGAGCAGTGTACGTTATCCTTGCTTTCCTTTTTGGCATCTCACAATCACAAAGTGTCGAGGAAGAAATTGCAATTTTGTAGACCAAAGGTGACTTATTTGGGTCACCTTTTGTCTAAGGAGGGGCGTGCACTCACACCAGATCGTATTCAAGCAATTTTGGACACGCCAGTACCTTCCACACAGAAGGATGTGCGTGCATTTTTGGGTCTTGCTTCTTTCTGTAGGCAATGGATATTGGGGTTTTCACACATAGCTAAGCCATTGTTAGCACTTTTGACAAAAGACACACCGATCCATCTTCCCTGGTCAAATGAGTGTGAAATTGCCTTTCAGCAATTACGACAAGCCCTTTGTTCAGCACCAGTGTTAGGTACCCCTGATTATACGAAGCCCTTTTCACTGTACGTGCATGAGAAAGATGGATGTGCATTATCAGTTTTAGTGCAGATGCACGGCGACAAGCAGCGCCCTTGTGCATATTTTTCAGCTGTACTTGATCCTGTTGCCCGAGCGTTGCCTGGTTGTTTTCGCTCGGTTGCGGCGACAGCTGTGTCAATACGCCAAAGCGAGGGAATTGTGTTATCTCATAAGCTGTTGGTATTAGTCCCCCATGCTGTTGATGCCCTGCTTAATCAGACAAAGACGCAGCATTTGACCAGTGCTCGATTAACGGGATATGAGTTGACGCTTTTGGCTCCTCATATTACGTTAAAGAGATGTGCAACGTTAAATCCAGCCACATTGTTGCCGTTCCCGGAAACTCAGTCTGAAGCACAGAAAGCACATGATTGTATTCTTGTGACTGACGAACAGACAAAGGGTCGTATTGATCTCCAGGATACGCCCTTTACAGATGTAGATGGAGAACTGTGGGTGGACGGATCATGTCTGAGGCTACCAGATGGTACGACTTCAGCAGCGTATGCAATTACCACATTACAAACAATAGTGGAGACTGCACGCATACCGCAGAAATCAGCTCAAGCAGCGGAACTGATAGCATTAACACGAGCATGTGAGCTCAGTGCAGGATTGTGTGTGAATGTTTATACAGATAGCCGCTATGCCTTCCGAGTAGCGCACGATTTCGGCCTACTCTGGAAGGAGAGAGGCTTTCTAACGTCACATGGAGCACAGATAATGTATGGGGAGTTAGTTCACAACCTTTTGACTGCATTAACATATCCAAAGAAGATTGCTATAGTTAAATGTAGTGCCCATAAGAAAGTGGTTGATAAAGTTGGAGAAGGGAATGCTTTAGCAGACCGGGTGGCACGAGAGACTGCGATGCAGCTTGACTCTACTGCAATGTATGCTGTAAAGTCACAGGCAGAGAGATGGCACGATGCTAGGAGAGAAGTGTTGGAGATACAGAGGACCGCTTCTGATAAGGAACGGGAGCAATGGTCCAATGATGGAGAATTAGATGATGAAGGGTGTTGGAGAAGTAAGCAGATGGATAAATGGAAGTTACCCACAGCCTTCGTACAACCTATGGTTCAGATGGCACATGGACTAGCGCATGTCGGAGCTTCCGCAATTGTCAAATTACTCACACGAGTTTGGGAGCATCCGGAGATCGCTAGTACGGCAAAGAGGGTAGTGCAGACCTGCATTATTTGCCTGAGGTATAACCCAGGAAAGGGTACACGAACTCCAGCAGGAGGATTTGCGACACCTACTGCACCCTTTGAGGTTTTGCAGATGGATTACATTCAGCTTGAGCGCTGTAACAATCTGAAGTATGTTTTAGTAGTGGTTTGTGCCTTCAGTAAATGGGTTGAGGCATACCCTACAAAAGACAATACTGCAATGACTACAGCCAAGATGCTATTGAAGGAGTTCTTCCCTCGATATGGTGTTTGTAGATTGTTGTGGAGTGATAACGGACCTCATTTTATAGCAGACGTTATCAAGTATGTCCTGAAAGGCCTGGGAATTACTCAGAAGTTTCATGCAGTGTTTCACCCTCAGTCTGCGGGATTGGTTGAGAAATATAACGGTACTTTGAAGCTTAAGATCACGAAGATCTAAGCTTCGACTTCTTTGACTTGGCCAGATGCTTTACCGCTGGCATTATTGTCAATTAGATCGATACCGCATTCTCGGACCGGTCTCACACCTTACGAGATCGTGTTCGGACGCCCAATGAATATTTGGGGTCCACCAAAACCGAAGTCAGTGTATGATGTACCTTGTGTAATGATGAATGATTATCTGGCACAGTTAACGGATAATTTGGTTTCTATTCACCAACAGGTTCGAGAAGCGCTCCCTGATCGGTCCACAGGCGAAGGACATAACCTCCGGCCTGGGGATCATGTCATGATCAAGGTGTTCGAAAGGACGAACAGTCTGGAGCCGAGATGGGTTGGTCCTGAGCAAGTCTTGCTCGCAACGAGGACAGCTGTGCGGGTTTCCAACCGGAAGAACTGGATCCACTCCTTGCACTGTCGTAAAGTGCCGCCTGGATTGGTGGAGCCTGCTGTGTTGACCGACCATCGAGAAATCCTGACTGCGGAGAAAGGCCGTGCTGTGGAACCGAACGACACTGAGGAGCTCTTCCCGGACCAAGCGATTCCTGGAGGAAGAAGATATCACCTTAGACCAAGGAAGTGATTGTTGTATCCAAAGTTGTCAGAACGGCCCTTAGGTTAGTGAAATGGAGAGCCAATGTGGCAAGGGGGGGGGGATCAGCCCTGCATTAGTGTAGTGACACCCGTCTTGGCCCGCTGGTGAAGAAATCAACGGCTGCCTAAGGGGAAGAGTTCTGACAACCTTTTAGTTTCAGGAAGATATTGACTTTTTACTACAAGATGGAAAAGAAGAAGATTCTTTGTGCGACGAGTTTTATTATCATTGTAGCTATTGTTGGTATAACCACATGGTTTGTTGAGGATGTGACTCCTGCCCGTGAGTTGATTGTTTTGGCCACTCCAGTGCCTGAGGAGCACTACTTTTATATCCTTCCGTATCAACAATTGAAGCATTGTCAGTCTTATTTGAATAACACTTTCATCCAGATGTTGCATCATACCCATGTTGCTACGAATGCCACAAACTGTTGGATATGTGGTATGATGCCAGCTCATCAGAAGAAAGGAGGAACGCCGTTCATACCTCTTCCTTTCTCTCATAATGGGTCATGTAGAGCATGGTACACTTTGCTTTTTGCCACACGGAAACCTACAGTGGGACGATTACTCTTCAGACTTAATAAGGAATGTCATCAGGATAAAGATGGCTATCCACAAGCGAATGGGACAATATGGGAATGGGAAGAATATCGACCAGATAATGAATCGATTCCCTACATTTTCACGAACACCAGAGACACTACAAGGAATGAACAATTTGTGATTCAAGTGGCACAAGCTCAAGCGGACCTATGTGTCCAGAGTGTGGGTTATATTCCTGTTGGTGTTAGTGACTGTATTATTGTGTTAAATATCGATGGATTAAATAATAGTACTTTCTTAGCCTCCCACAACACATACTTTGTATGTGGGAATAAGGGTTATTATCGTTTGCCAGCCGGCTGGTCCGGAGTATGTTATGTACCCCCTGTATTTTTAGCACCTGCATCTTATCATAAAGATTTGAAGTTGTTGAATAATGTGACTGTAAACAGGTATAAACGTACTCTATCCATTGATGATGTTGATCAAACTGATACTAGCTTACAGCAGTATGTCGATTTTAACCTAGGATTGTTTTTCTTTGTTGGAGCTGCCCTAAATAGTAGGAAGGTTCGAAGATTAACGAGAGTTGTAGAGGCTGTGACGAATCAAACCGCTGCTGCTCTTGGGAATCTTACGGAAGAATTACAAATTACTAGAATTGTTGCATTGCAGAATCGTATGGTATTAGATGTTATGTTAGCTGATAGAGGTGGAGCATGTAAAATTATCGGAAGTAGTTGTTGTGTGTTTATTCCTGACCATACGCCATCAGTTTATAACGCCATTAATAAATTGCATAAAATCGCAGCTGAGATTCATACAGAAAATGGCACTTGGTCCTTTTCTGGATGGTTTTGGGCATTGATCACTACATGGGGATGGAAAGTTCTAACTGTTCTCTGTATTATTGTAGCAGTTCTGTTTTCCTGTTGCATCTGTGTTCAGTGTGGTCCTTTACTCTGTTCTTTATGTGTGTCATTCTGTATACCTGATAAGAAAGCTATTGCCAATGTCACCTATCAGAAATGTTTAACCAAAGAGGTGGAAGAGATGATGAAAATTGACATATATGATGATTATCCTAATAAGCGAATGTCTTCAGTAAATGCTGAAAGGGTCGTCTGTTGAAAATTAAAACAGCGATATTATTAATCATTCACTAAAGACATGAATTCTCTCAAGTTAAAACATGTCTTCTGTCTTATGTTGACTAATGTCCGGACTCCATTTTGTATTGTCATGTCTCCACGTGCTCTGCACGAGAAGAGTCCTATCTGCGTGTTAGTTGCTCTCATAATCTGCCTAGTAACAGTCTATAAATAGCTCCTTTGTCCGTCTGGCGCATGCCCACACTTGACCACATCTGTTATCAGTTAGTCCTTGCTTGACCATGTTTTCGCGGGCTTAGGAGTGTGTTAACTCCGCCCACATATTGATTCTGTATCGAAAATGTCCATAAAAGGTAATGAATTTGCCTCATGTTGTATCCACCCACTTATGAGCCCCTCTGTTGTGTATAAAAGGGGACTGTGTATGCAAGTTCTGTGTGCTACTCTATGCAATACTGAAGAGTGTTGTGTAGGTTGTAGGACCACCCTTAAGTGTTAATAAACTTTGTCTTTGTATTTGCAGCTTCCGTGCCAACTTCCTTCTAGTTTACGTTACAGGAGAGCGAACCCTAGTATTCTGCGGGCCTAGCTGGGGCCTGTATTCATCACGTTAGCGACTGTTTTTAGGCAAAAATGTTATAAAGATCGCTACTTCGGTTAGCAATAATTATATGCAGGAAAGGCATTCCAGTGCAAAACGCCCGCAAACAACACTACTCCATATTCACAAGGGGATCCTTGAACTTCTGAAGACCAAAAAAACTGGCTCTAACTGCAGTTAGAGCCAGTTACTGAAGACCAGAAAATAGCTGTTCTTAAAAATGGGGATTACGCTTGAGGGCCACGTCTCAGTATGTTTTTGTGCTGGACAGCGTTGCAAGCAATGTTGCAGCGCTGCCCTGCAACAAAACTATAGTTCAGGAATACGTACCATCAATAAGATAGTGGGCATTCCTGGGCCCCAGTCATGAAAAGTGTTGCAGCGCTGCAACAAGACAGCGGTGCAACACTTCTCACTATGCCCTTCTTGCGACAGCATGGTTGCGCTGTACTTACTGGACAGTGCTCCATGACGCAAGTAATGACAGATACATCAGGAATCCTGACGTATCTGTCTGCGCTAAAGTCACGCATTGCTGCAATCGTGTCACAACCATGATGCAACTCCAGCAATGCATGGGGCCAGCCTATACCTGTGGCACTGCGTCACATTCTCATGCCTGGCGTCAGGCAGGCAGAAGGTACTGACGCAGTGCCGTTCATCAGGGTTGCCCGAGTGTCCGCACTGTTGGAGATCCATCGGTGGTGGTTGAGCGCTGCGGTGTCATCGTTTGGAAGCATTGGTGGTGTGTTGTTGGGGAGGGAGTGGAAAAGAAGTTCTCTGGTGGCCTTGATCCAGCTGCGAGGGGTGTGATGACGTCAGTGGCATCCGGTAGGCAAGGTGAAGATGTGATGTTACCAATGATGGTCTGACCAGGAGAGTCCGGTGTTCTGGCTGTACTAGAAGTTCCCGCTGGCGAAGGTGACTGGACCGACCGTGTGTCCTGCTATGTGACTTGCTGCTTGCGTCTGATGTAGGGGACCTTCCCCAGGAGGGGGTGGTGTCCTGGTCACTGGGGTTGTCCAGGTGGAACTTGAGTTCACCGAATAGGATGTCATCAGTGCATCGGAGACCCTGGGGTGCAATGAGGTCTACAATGGTATTGGAGAATGGGGGACCATGGGGATGGGCATGATGGTGCAGGCAGAGTATGTGCTTTGGCTTTGTCCGGATCTGGGAGTTGAGGTGGTCCATGGTCACCCTTGGGTCATTAGAGTGTGTGGTCAGTCAGAGTGTGCTTCTGTAGGTGATGGCAATGCCTCCTACTTGATGGTCGGGTGCTCCTTGTGGGCGATACTGCAGCCATCAGTGATGGCGATGGCGATGTCAGTTCCGGAGCGGAAGTTGGTCCTGCAGGCGAGGTGGCATCCAGGGTTGATGGCGAGGAGGGTGCTGGTGTCATAGTGGTGGAGTGTCCAAGAGGAAGGCTCCTTGGTGCAAAGCACGTGTCAGGGACAGACGGACGGAAATGGCGTCGACTATGGGATGCCTTTGGCACGGTAGATGACCATTACAATGCAGGCAGTATATCGTTAACATTGCAACTCCGACAACGCAGGTGCCTTTACATGGCATTTGATTACAACGCATGGTGAGGTCAGTAATGGGGTAATTTAAAGTTTTTCTGGTGGGTATGGGTTTCGGATGTAAAATATGAAAATTGGGGTGTGTGTTGGGGTAAAATATGGAATTTTGGGTGTGTTGTGGGGTAAAATATGGCATTTGGGGGCTGTGTTGGGGAATAATATGGAAATTGGGGTGTGCATTTGGGACAAATTTGATTTTTGGGTGTGTTATGGGGGCTCAAAAAGGAATTCCAAGGTTCACGGTTGGGTTTGGGGTGCTAAGGTTAGCTTTGGGTTGCACTCACTGATGTGGGAATAGTGATATTGATGTCTCCACTATGCAACACCTACTCTACTGTTGCAATGTGCCTGTATTAGTATGCATGGGAATGGAATGCGATGCTATGGCATGTGTTGCAACCACGTATGTGCCTTTGGCACACGAGTGGTACGCCCACTGTGCGTGGGTGCACAGCGGCTGCCATTGAGAAGTGCTGGGGGGTCTGGACAGCTGTGAGGTCGTAAACACTAGAAAGAACAATGAATGGGGCGTGGACACGGTGATGTGTGTGTGAGCGGGTGTTGTAAAAAGTTTAATAAGGGAGGTCTTACCTCGAAGCCGGAACCTGTGTCTTCGTTGCTCCTGCTCTCCTGCGTCTGCTTCCAGGAACAGAAAGCAGGCAGCCAGGCACCCTCCCCTGAGCCCATCACATCGCTGCAATGCGGCGGTTGGATTGGTAATTGGCAACGGGACAATGCATGCAACCAGGGGCTGGAGGGGTGGGCATGTTCTCCATGCAGGCTGTAATGCAGCCTTGATTACGAACAGGGAAGTGTGCTTGACTGCTTTGGGCGGCATGAGTGGGCCGACCAAACAGTCATTGCGTACTTGAGTGGGCATGCCAATCCTACCATGTCTCACCCTGTGCTTGGAGCAGTCCTACCCACCCTCCCGCCCGCAAGGAAAACATAGCACGGTTACATCAGTAAGCTATCATCATGTGATGATTGTTCCTCCTCTGCACTACTTGAAAGCAGTGGTGCGACGGTCTTCTGCCATAGCGGATGAGCCGACACTGGGGGTGCATCATCTACGTGTGCTAGGCCTGTGGGACTCGACCCCAGGCGTCCTGAGCTACGCATCCCACCTTCTCCTTACCTCGACATTGACTCAGTGATGCAATCCCCTGCACTCTCTCGAAATCTGTGACTCAGCCAGCAGGAGCGTCAGCCAGGAGGGATTTCACAAGCCTGGGTACAGCAGTCGCCGCCAAGTCCGCTGGTGAACCTCCTGATGCAGTTGATGCAACAGAGCCCCCTTAGGCGTGAAGTTGCAGCGCTCACGCCACACAAGTTCGGCAAAGCTCAGGGGCCTCACCCTCCACAGCATCCTGCCAGCCCAACATCATCTCGCCTGTGATGCAGAGAGGCAGCACCCACCTTTGGTAATCCCCTCCATGCACCCTGGTGTAGTGGTGGATCATAGTATGCGATGCAGGAGCGCCTCGACTATTGACAGCTCCAAGGTGCGCAAGGCAGTCTTCTCACACAGGTCAGCAACATGTCTCCATGCGACTTTCCAGACTTCACCACCAGGTACGGGCGATCTTCCTGCGTCAATGTCTACCGCCATGGCTCATCGACTCCACAGCTTCTCTGCCTCCCACTCCAGGCTCCAGACGTAGGTCCAGTGAGGCATCCAGGCTCCAGACGCAGGTCCAGTGAGGCATCCAGGCTCCAGACACAGGTCCAGCAAGGCATCCAGGCTCCAGACGCAGGTCCAGCCAGGCATTCAGGCTCCAGGCGCAGGTCCAGCAAGGCATCTAGGCTCCAGGCACAGGCCCAGTGAGGCATCCAGGCTCCAGGCACAGGTCCAGTGAGGCGTCCAGGCTCCAGGTGCAGGTGCAGGTCCAGCGAGGCATCAAGACTCTCATCCTGGTCATCCTGGATGTTGGCTGGCTTGCAGGGGTTGTTGATGTATACTGCTCTTGGCCCTGGCTTCTCCATTCTTCAGTTTATTGGTTTTTATGCCTATTTTATAATGGAGGTTGACTGACAGGCTATTATTTTACATTATAGACTAGAAAAACTCACCTTGGGCTGACTAGCGTGAGTTTTTGTGCGGCTAATGGGCCTATCGGTAGTTATCGCCCGCTAAAGCTGAATTTCCTATCACCATCATGCTGATGTTAGCGGCAGTTTTCACCGCCGTTTCCTGATCCTATCGCCATGTAACGACGGCTTGGTCATACATCGCTAACATGGCGATAGTTTTCAGGGTTAGGCGGCGATAAAAAAAGTGCAGCTAACTGGCGTTTGCGGTAAGTATCGCTGGTCCTTGAGAATATCCCCCATAATATTCTGTTTTCGTGTTTTTTGCATTAAAAACGGATTAAAACATAACAACTGCTCGCAGGCCAGGTCGCTCCCCACGTTGCACGGCTCCTCCTGTGTGCACTTGACTCCCCCTTGCTGCCTCTTCAGCCATGAGTTCACTACTGGTGTACTCTCTGTGACTCTGTACTGACTGCTCTGTTATTTTTGCCTGTCTGTTACATCGTTTTCTGCCTGTGTTTTCATTTACTCAGCGCACATTTTGCTCCTGTACCCCCACCGCTCCAGTTTTTCTCGTCGCCGCTTCCCGCCGCTGCTCCCTTGTGGCCCGCCCCCTTTTGCCTTCTGTATCCCGTTCCCACCGCCCATTGGCCGCCCCGCTCCCACCTCCCAGGTGCTCCTCCCTCCCACTTGGCCTTATATGGAGGACGCCGCGCGGCAGTGAGTGCGACCCTTGACCCTGCTCGCAGGCCAGGTCGCTCCCCACGTCGCATGGTTCCTCCTGTGCGCTCTTGACTCCCCTTTGCTGCCTCTTCAGCCGTGAGTTCGCCGCTGGTGTACTCTCCGTGACTCTGTACTGACTGCTCTGTTATTTTTGCCTGCCTGTTACATCGTTTTCTGCCTGTGTTTTCATTTACTCAGCGCCCCTTTTGCTCCTGTACCCCCACCGCTCCCGATTTCCCGTCACCGCTTCCCGCCGCTGCTCCCCTGCGGCCCGCCCCCTTTTGCCTTCAGTATCCCATTCCCGCTGTCCATTGGCCGCCCCGCTCCCACCTCCCAGCTGCTCCTCCCTCCCACTTGGCCTTATATGGAGGACGCCGTGCGGCAGTGAGTGCGACCCTTGACCCTGCTCGCAGGCCAGGTCGCTCCCCACGCTGCACGGCTCCTCCTGTGCGCTCTTGACTCCCCCTTGCTGCCTCTTCAGCCGTGAATTCGCCGCTGGTGTACTCTCCGTGACTCTGTACTGACTGCTCTGTTATTTTTGCCTGTCTGTTACCTCGTTTTCTGCCTGTGTTTTCATTTACTCAGCGCCCCTTTTGCTCCTGTACCCCCACCGCTCCCGTTTTCCCATCGCCGCTTCCCGATGCTGCTCCCCCGCGGCCCCGCCCCCTTTTGCCTTCTGTATCCCGTTCCCGCCACCCATTGGCCGCCCCGCTCCCGCTCCCGCCTCCCAGCTGCTCCTCCCTCCCACTTGGCCTTATATGGAGGACGCCATGCGGAAGCGCTGCGGACGCGCGCAGCGGGCACGCCGCAGGCGCACTAGAGGCAAGCCCATCTGCGTCCGTCTGCGGCCATCTGCGCCCGTCTGCGCCTGGACCGTGCCCAGCGCCAGAACCCCTGGACCCCGAAGCCGCCACTACACAAGACTGCACTACGACTCCAGCACCCTCCACGCACTAAACCCCGGACGAGATTACTCCTGTTACCGGGCCACCCCGAAGCGCACCCAAGGGCCCTTCACATGCCGGAACTGCAGCTTCACCAGCATCCAGCCAACCAAACCAACAGCCAGAGAGCCCAACCACCTCCGATGCATCCTCCTCAACACCCGCTCCACTCGCAAGCACGCCATTGAACTCTGGGACCTCTTAGACTCAACTACCCCCGACGTCGCCTTCCTGACGGAGACCTGGCTGGACACCACCTCGGCACCAGACATCGCCATAGCCATCCCAGAGGGCTACAAGATCTCCCGCAGAGACCGCACCAACTGAGTGGTACGGGGAATCGCCATCATCCACAAGGACACCCTCAGAGTCTCGACCAACACCGATGACACCCTCACCACCGCCGAGCACATGCACTTCCAGATCCACACCGACCCCAACACCACCCTCAGAGGAACACTCGTCTACTGACCCCCCGACCCCGACCACAGTTCAGCAACACCATCGCCAACCTCATCAGCACCCACTCCCTCACCTCCACGGACTACATCCTCCTCGGGGACCTGAACTTCCACCTCGAGAACAACAACGATGCCAACTCCACCGCCCTGATCGACAACCTCGCCAACCTCGGACTCAAACAGCTTGTGACGACACCCACCCACGCCGCTGGACACACACTGGACCCCATCTTCTCTGCAAGTCCCCACATCTTCTTCAACCACACCACGAACCTCACTGGACAGACCACAGATGCGTCCACTTCACCGTCAGGAAACCCACTACACACTGCCACACCCAACAGATGCCACGCCGCTGCTGGGGCAAGGTCACCGAGGACCAAATGACCACCACCCTCACCCTAGGACCTCCCACCAATCCCACCGACCCCGACACCGCCGCCGTCAACCTCAAACAGTGGATCAATGACTGCGCCGACACCCGAGCCCCACTCAAGACCTCCACCAACAAGAAAGCCGCATGGTTCACCGAAGACCTCCGGACTTCCAAGCGCACCTGTCGGAAGCTGGAGAAGAGCTGGCTCTGCGACCGAACGCCAGACAGCCACACAGCCCACAAGAACGCCACCCGCAGACACCACCAACTTATCAGGACCACCAAGAGGACCGCCTTCAAGGAATGCCTAGATAGCAATGCACACAACAGCAAAGAGCTCTTCAACATCGTGAAAGAACTCTCCAACCCCAGCTCCAACACCAATGACATTCCACCATCACAAGACCTGTGCGACTCACTGGCCACCTTCTTTCACCGCAAGATCACCGACATCCACGACAGCTTCAACACCGCCACCCCCACATCCGCCGCCGATAGCACCACCCCGGCTACCACCACCCTCACCAGTCGCCTGACCGCCTGGTCCAACATCAGCGACGAAGACACCATCAAGACCATGAACTCCATCCACTCCGGATCCCCTTCTGACCCATGCCCTCACCACGTTTTCAACAAAGCCAGCACAGCCATCGCACCCCACCTCCGGAAAACAATCAACATCTCCTTCGAGACAGCAACCTTCCCGGAGAGCTGGAAGCACGCCGAGATCAACGCCCTTCTGAAAAAACCCAAGGCGGACCCCAAGGACCTCAAGAACTTCAGGCCCATCTCCCTGCTCCCTTTCCCTGAGAAAGTCACGGAGAAGATCGTCAACAAACAGCTGACCCGCTACCTCGAAGACAACAACATCCTGGACCCATCCCAGTCCGGCTTCCGCAGCAACCACAGCACCGAGACCGCCCTCATCGCAGCCACAGACGACATCAGGATCCTTATGAACAAAGGAGAAACAGCCGCCCTCATCCTCTTGGACCTATCAGCAGCCTTCGACACGGTCTGCCACCACACTCTAACAGCACGCCTCCATGACGCCAGAATCCAAGAGAAGGCCCTGGCATGGACCACATCCTTCCTCTCCGGCAGAACCCAGAGCGTCCGCCTCCCACCCTTCTGCTCCAAGACCACCGAGATCATCTGCGGCGTTCTACAGGGATCCTCCCTCAGCCCAACACTGTTCAATATCTACATGGCACCACTCGCACACGTCGCATGACAACATAGCCTAAACATTATCTCCTACGCCGACGACACCCAGCTGATCATATCCCTCACCGAAGACCCCCACACCACCAAAGCCAACCTTCACGGAGGAATGAAGGCCGTCGCCGAATGGATGAAGCACAGCAGGCTGCAGCTGAATTCTGACAAGACGGAGGTCCTCATTCTTGGCCGCTCCCCCTCAGCCTGGGACGACTCCTGGTGGACAACTTCGCTAGGAACAGCCCAGAACCCACCAACCACGCACGCAACCTGGGGATTATCCCCGACTCTGCCCTCTCCATGACCAAGCAGGTCAACGCCGTCGCCACCTCTTGCTTCAACACCCTCCGGATGCTCCACAGAATCTTCAAATGGATCCCCTCCGACACGATAAAGTCCGTCACCCAGGCCCTCGTCACCAGCAGACTGGACTACGGGAACGCCCTATATGCAGGAACAACAACCAGGCTCCGGAGACGGCTGCAACGCATCCACAACGAATCGGCGCAACTGATCCTCGACGTCCCCCGACGCAGCCACATCACACCCCACCTGAGAGGCCTGCACTGGCTCCCTGTCAACAAGAGGATTACCTTCAAACTCCTCATCCACGCACACAAGGCCCTACACAGTGCCGGACCAGCATACCTCTACGACCGTCTCAGCTTCTACACCCCCACCCGCAGCCTCCGCTCTGCCAACCTCGCCCTCGCCACGGTTCCACGCATACGGAAAACCGCCGGCGGCGGCAGATCCTTCTCCTACCTCGCCGCCAAGACCTGGATCACTCTCCCCACCAGCCTACGACAGACCGAGGACGTGCTGGCCTTCAGAAAACTCCTCAAGACCTGGCTCTTCGATCAGTGGCAGCTCCCCCTCCTCCCCCCAGCGCCTTGAGACACTCATGGGTATGTAGCGCGCTTTACAAATGATTTGATTGATTGATTGAATGTGTATTGGAGGATACACACTCTTTTTTCGAGTTGTTCAAGATTGCGGTGTTTTGTGCCCTGCCAGGTTTTGCCTCTATTATGCTTATTTTTTTTGTGCATGCATAACATATTCCACAGGCAGGGGCATCTAGAATAGGGGTGGGCGGAATTTGCGGAATCGCGTTATGCAAATCTCCGCGAAACGGTAAAAAATCTCCTTGAACATGCAGAAATTCCGCGAACTCGCGGAATTGCTTGTTCGCGATGCTTTTTTCCTGTTCACAGTTGCTGTTTGTGTGCTCGGGGAGAAATATCTCGCGAACACGCATTTTGAGAACGCGAACAAGAAAAAATTTTGCGAAGTCACGGAAAGCAGAATTTTGGGCAATTTGGGCAATTTCGCGTTCTCCGCGGAACGCGAAATTACCGAAATTCCGCAAATTCCACGAGTGGAACGGAATTTGCCGCCCAGGCCTAATCTAGAATATGTGTTGCGCACATAATCTCTAATTGCAACAACCAGGAAGTCCTTAGCAGTGATTAGCATTTGTTCCCACTAAAAAGCAGCATTTTACCAGCGACAAAGTTTTCAGTGTTCTAAATTATGCGGGTCTTATTTTGTTGAGTTCCATCATCCCAATCCTGTATTCAAAACCAAACCTATTTGCTTTATCAATACTTGTTTCAATGTCATTTTCAGTATTTAATTTTTTTTAATCAGCTACTTTTCACTAAGAGCGGTGTAAATCATGCACTCTTGTGATCATTAAAGTACATGTAGATCAAGCAAAATTGCACCAATTCAGAATTAATCATTTAATGAAATTGAAAAATATCAAACATATCAAGGTTATTAATTGTTGGACTTGGCACTTGCTGCAGGGTCATCCCCTAATGTTTTGACTTCACTCCTATTTTTCCTTAATACCTTTTTGTTATTCTTAGGACTCTGTGCACGTTACCACTTCTAACCAGTGCTTAAGTGCTTGTGATTGCTCTTTAAACCATGGTAGAACAGACATACCCAATTGGCATATTGAATTTACATGTAAGTCCCTAGTAAACTGACCCCACTAACTGTGTCCAGGGACTGTAAATTAAATGCTACTTTTGGGCCTGCAGCACTGACTGTGCCACCCATGTAAGTAGTACGTCAAACATGTCTGCACTGCAGCCTGTATTTCCATTTAGATCTGTCAAAATAATTTTTTTGCCAGGCCCAAACCTTCCTTGTTAATTCATATGAGACACCCCTAGGGTCGACCCTGGACAGGCCAGAGGGAAGGTGCAATGCCTTTAAAAAACAGGACATGTACCTTTAAGCTTTACATGTCCTGGTAGTAAAACACCCTTAACTTTGTTTTTCACTGCGGCAAGGCCTATACGTCCTATAGGATAGCATTGGGATTACCTTATTACATTTTATAAGTGTAATTTCCAAATGGGAAGATATACCTGTTTCAAGTTTGATGTTACTGGAATCCTAAATGTAAAAAATCCTAACTTATGGTGAAGTCAGATTTTAAATTAAAATTCTGAAAATGCCACTTTTAGAAAGTTGTCATTTTCTCACCTTAGCCATTTGGGGCAAGATATAGGTAAAATCAAATTTGCGAATCCTTAATAGCAAATTATACCGATTTGCTATTAAGGACTCGCAAAATTGAATGTAGGTAGTAATCACTAAAATATTAGCGATTCCTTAACATTCCTTAATAACGAATCGCAAATTGAGATTAGCTAATAAGGAATACCTACCCATTCATTCCTATGTGCTTGGAGGCCCATAGGAATGAATGGGAAGATATTCACTATTAGCGAATCGGTATTAAAGAATGGCAAATAGCGGGAGCTATTTCAAGGGTGCCAGGGTGTCAAAAGGACACCCTGTTGCAACCCTAAAATGTGCATCTGTGCACATGTGGCGCACATACATGCCCTAAGGGCATGAATGTTTGCCACATGGCACTTTAAAAAAAGCAAAACAGTGCTTTTTTAAAGGAAATCGCTAATTACTACCAACTTGAATTTGGTGGTAATTAGTGATTCCTTAAGGCTAAAGTGCACTTACTTTTGTGCTACTTACATTGCATTTAAGGAATCGCAATTCCTGATTCCTTAAATACAAGAGCAAAATAAGGTATCGCAATTTTGTGATTCCTTATTTTGCTAGTAGGTTTAAACTCACCTACATTGCTTGCTGACAAATAGCGATCGGTAACGCTGGAATTCTGCTAATTTCAGCGTTACCGATTGCTATTTGGCCACCTACATCTGGCCTTCGGTGTCTGCAGCCTGTCTCGGTGTCACATGACTGGGTGTAGCTGACAGTTGGGCTTTGCGTATTCCCTCTAGACAGCCACACACAATAGGGATCTTAGGTGTAACTGGATGGGCCATCACTTGCAGGGTGGTTGAAAGGAGCCGGGCCCAACCCCACTTCCATTTAAATAGGCTGGGTCCTGTCTCCACATAAAGAGCTGCATTCCACATGTAGTTAGTCTGGCATCAGGGTCAGGAAGACAGGGCATCAGTGCACTTTAAAGACATGCCTCTAGCAGCTTTGCCCCACTTCAAAGGTGTCACAGGTTATAAATACTGGACCTCAGACACCAACAACTTCAGTACAATTCTGGACCTGTGGATACTTTGACAGGAAGAAAAACTACTCTGCTGCTACAAGGACTGCCACTTTGCTGGATTGCTGCTATAAAGGAACTTCTGCCTTGCTGTGTTGACCTGTTGCCTGCTGCTCTCTTGGCCGGGTAGACAAACTGGACCTGCAATTACATCTTGAACCCAGGACCCCAGAGTGACTTCAAGGTGGGAGAGGATGTAGCCTTACGGCTAGAGCGGTCGACCTTGAAGCTGGGGAACCAGGTTTGAGTCTTGTCAGGGACACTAAAAATCCTGTGATTCTGGGCAAATTCCTAATCTCCCCGTGCCTAACAAAAATGAATGTGTCCATCTGTCACGAAACTGGTGCTCATGTAAAGCGCTCTGATTCCTGTTATATTTGGAGTCGAGTTTGCACTATATAAAACTCTAAAGGTCTAGTCTGCTGGCATCTGAGCATCAAGGACATAAATTGCTCCCCAACCAGTTGCTAAATCTAGCTTCAGCGACTTCCTGACCTCCAACGAGTGTCCTACAGGTCTGTGACCCTTGGTGTGGCCCAGCAAGCTTTAAATCAAACTTCTGAAGCTTCTGGGCTCTTCATGACCACGAACGGGACAGTTCACATTGAAACTTAGCCACTTGCACTGAAAACCAGTGTGAGCTGCCACCAGCCTGTCTCTTCACACAGCAGCATCGACTGTCTGCAGGTGAACAGCATTCTGAATCTCCAGCTCATCCATGTGCGATGCCTGGCCTGCTCTTCGTGCCATGTCGACATCCACCCAAGATGCTCTCCCTGCTCCTCGCGGCCATCTCCAACATGAACAGGACTCATGGCACAAAACTTCAGCAGGCCTAATTTGGGAAAGTATTTGACCCATCACCTTTGCTCCATCGTGGTCAGCCTGAAATTTTGACTGAGCGCAACCAGATAACAGTGATTGGAGCTTTGTGCCTTTAGGCACTATTTTACCCTTTGTTCTTTAAAAATTCATAGCTCCGGTTCAACTGATTGGAATTTTGTCATTTGGGTCTGGTTCAATTTATTAAAGCCTGCTCTATTTTCCCTGCCTAGTGTGGGATCTTTTGTGTGTGTTTTCAGTGGTTTACTGTTTGAAATGTTGCACAAATACGTTATACATTTCCTCTAAGTTAAGCCTGACTGCTCTGTGCCAAGCTACCATGGGGTTGAGCACAAGGTTAATTTGGGGTTTGCTTATGCCTTACCTTGACAAGGATTGTGGTGCTGCTTGACCAGGGCTCACACCAAAGCCAAACAGTAACTCAGTTTCTCACATTCATTGAATGTTTTGAGATAAAATAGTTTTCTATTTTTTCTAATAGAAAATGACACAAAGTCCACAATAACTTGTGCAAATGCTTTCTCTTCCAATTCTTCTAAAATATCAAAAGGCCATTTCGCTGTATAAAAGTGTAAAACACGATTGTCATTTTAACACTCAATTTGGAATTTGGAAAGAAATATATTTGACAAAAGAAAATTAAACTGTACTGATAAATTCATCTATTTTGTTGGAAAACAAAATTGAGCAAAAAATATTCACTAGCAATGTTCTTCATTGGTTCCCCTTCTACCTTTCCAACTGACAAAATGTAATTCCCTTGGCTCCTCCAGGTCGCAAAATATCACTGTCACCTGTGGAGTCTCCCAGGGCACCCCTGCCATCCTCAACCTCTACATGGAGCTCCTTGGGGCACTACTTACAGTGAACAGCTTATAGATTTACCAATATGCTTATGAAACACTCCTCTACATGAAGGTCCCATATGAGTGCATTAAGCTAATCTCCAGGAAGACAGAATTCCTATTATTGGTCAAGAACAATCAGTAACAAATATTACAAAGCTAGCTTATTGACATGAACCTTGATAGCTCTAAAACTCAACTTTCAATGAATGCCAAGGCACTCGGACTCACCCTGGAGATCAGCCTCCTCCTCAAGGAAAACATTGCTAAAGGAACAAACAGGCTTGATACAACCTCCCTTATCTACAGAAAGTGAAACTATTTCTTTTAGAACCTGCCTTTAGAGCTACTGCTCAAGCACTCATTTCACTGTATCTGAATGATGGCAATCACCTTCTTCATAACCTCTCACACTCCACATTGGCCGTTCTCTGAGGGCATTCTATATGCCACAACACATTCCAACTAGGGCTTCCACCCCTACATTTCTTGCAGACAAGCAGATCATCTCTGAGGGCTCTCACCATACCCACAGTCAGGACACCATCAGACTAGAGGCTAAGACGTGTAAACAAGACATCAGACCATTTTGTTTATGAATCCAGGATCTGGGGGCCCGATTCACAAAAGTAATCTGAGACAAAATCCTAACTTTATGACTTTTGGTATTCACAGAAGGCATTTAGGAGTAGTAAAGTTTGGATTCCTAACTTTATTACTCCTAAACAGAAAAATCCTAACTTAACGAATTTCGGTTTCATAAGAGGCATTTTGGAGTAGTAAAGTTAAGATTCCTAACTTTACTACTCCTAAACTGAGGAAAATCCTAACTTTACGACTTTAGGTATTCACAAAAGGCATTTAGGAGTAGTAAAGTTAGAAATCTTACCTTTCCTACTACTAAATGCCTTTTGTGAATACCGAAAGTCATAAAGTTAGGATTTTGTCTCAGATTACTTTTGTCAATCAGGCTCTGGGACATTATCACTGTATCCATCAGGACCGCCTTATTTTTTTTGTTTTGTTTTTTAGTTATAATTATAGTGTGAACTCGACCCGAAGGTTTCAGAGTGCTTTACATGAGCACCAGTTGCGTTACAGATGGACACATTCATTTTGTTAGGCGTGGGGAGATTAAGGGCCAGATGTACGACCTTTATAGTTTGCGAGTCGCAAATTGTGTCTCTTTGCAACTTGCAAAATACAATTTACAAAAGTGTCTCAGACACTGTTAGCGATTCCTAACGGGGTCGCAAATTGTCTGCCTTATTAATATACATGAGGCATATGCTATTTGCGACCCCATTAGGAATGGCTAGCACTCCTTGGGATGGTGGCCTGCTGGGGTCAGCAGATCACCATGTCTGTGATTACTTTTTTAATAAAGCAGTTCTTTTTTTAAATGCAACCCATTTTCCTTAAAGGAAAATGGGATGCATTTAAAAGGAAAAATACAACTTTTCAGTTTAATTTTTTAAGGGCAGGCAGTGGTCCCTGGGACCACTGCCTGCTCTTACAAAATATTTTTGCACCCATTCGCACAGGGGAATTTGCGAGTGGCTTACCATCTACTTGAAGTAGGTGGTAAACTGCAAGTGTTTTGTGACCAAATAGTATGGTACATACTATTTGGACTTGCTATTAGGAAGGGACTCCCTCGGCACACCCCTTCCTAACAGCGAGTTGCAAACCCTATTTTGCAAGTCGGTAATTGGTAACCAACTCACAAAATAAGGTTTGTACGTGGGCCAGACCAATTTTGCAGTCGCAAACGGGCTGATTTCCCGTTTGTGACCACAAAAAATGGTGGCACATCTGGCCCCAAGTGATTTGCCTAGAATCACAGGATGTTTATTTATTTTATTTATTTGAAAGTTTTATATAGCGCGAACTTGACTCAGGTGGGTTTCAGAGTGCTTTACAATTTGGGCGGGTGTTACAAGAGTATACATAATACCACAAAATAACCGTGCAAAATAGTTAAGGAATGTGGGATACAGACCATGCAGAACAAAATTCGATAATCTTTGCTACATAAATGAGCATGGCAGGCGAGTACTGGGATTCAAAGGTGTCCAACAATCTTATTGTCAATCAAGTGGTAATCAATGAGCAGTGGGCCAGAGTTGTTTAAGGCAGGAACTTAGCCATTAGGATTTTTTTTTACTTCCTTTTTAGGTTGAGAATTCAAGACCTCTTGTATATACTTTAGTCAATACTTATATACTTTAGAATATACTTATATGTGTATGCACTTTGTGGGCTCTGGAGATCAGCCCTGACTTGTCTGCTTCCGCTTAAGGACTTTTTTTTTCTATTCAACTGCCTAAATTTAACTGTCTTGATAGAAAACGACCAGCAGAGGTCAGTAAAATACCAGAATTGCTTTCTGCTGAGGGACTTTCTTTTTTTAATTTTTCTGGCAACTGCCTCTATATAACTTTCTTGATAGAAAACGACCAGCAGAGGTCAGTAAAATACCAGAATCACTATAGCATTCTCTAGATTCCAGTCCATAGAAATTGTCTTTCACGAGCATTCGTAGACAATAACATCTTTTTCAAATCTTATATTTTCGGTGATATGACCACCAAAGACCCTGATTTTATATTAAAATCAGAGCTTTGGACTATACTATTTCCTGCTGAAAGGCAATATTTCTCTCCATGTGTTCCCATACGTGGCTTGACAAGCATTTTGGTGCTTACTTTCCCTCCATGTTAAAGGACAGTAGATGTTTCAAAACCCAGGCTAAGTGCTGCATAGCTAAATACATATAAGGTCCCAAAGGTGAGACCAATTGCATTGCAAATGCTTGCTGAAGGTGGTTGTGGAAGAAATTTGTCGGACTTTGGAAGGAAGAGTGTTCCAGATCTTTGGGGCAGCTCCTGAGAAGGCTCTGTGACTCGTTCCCATTTGGTTTTAAGAGCCATGAGCTTGCACTTCTTGACTGTCTGCAACCTCCGAACATTTCTAGTTTTTGAGTCAGATACATGGGAGTCTTGAGATGTAGGACTTTGTGAGTCATGTTTGCTATCTTTAGCTGTATTCTGGCCTCGTATAGTAGCCAGTTTAGGGATTTATGCCCTGGGGAGATGTGCTTGTTTCTTTTTGAACCAGTGAGCAGTCTAGCTGCTGCATTAATGGAAGCTTTTTGAGGGGCCAAGCCATATTTGGGAAGTCTACAAGGCGAGAAACTACCATAGTCTAGCCTAGGCAGCACAAGAGCTTGCACCACCATCCTGAAGTCATCTTGTCTAAAAAATATTTTTAGATTCCTTAGGGTGCTAATCTTGTGTTTAGCCCCCTTTCCTAAATTGCTAATATGATGCTGCATGCTCAGGTGCTTATCCAGGGTGATTCTGAGGGATTTTGCAGAGTCGTTAATGCAGGGAGTGCAGTTGAAGGCTGTAAGATGTTTCAGCTAGTCGTCGATCTTTGCGGTGCGATTAGGCAGAGCAATTATAAGGAAGTCTGTTTTGGAGGTATTGAGCATGAGGTGGTTGTCAGTTAGCCGTTTTGGAGTATCCAAAAGGATCGAGTTGAGTGAGATGAAGTCTTGAGGGGAGGTGATTTTCAGATAGAGTTAAGTGTCATCCACATACACATGGAAGAGGATGTTTGCAGCATTCACAGCATTTGCCAAGGTTTCTAGGAAAAAAATTGAAGAGTATCGGTGATAGTGCCGACCCCTGTGGAACCCCCATCAAAATGAGGAGGGCTGGAATGGGGATTGTTTAATCTTGAATTTTTGTGATCCATTATGGAGGAAGGACGTAAACCATCGCCTTACCTGCTCATCCTATGTTCAAGTCTGGATAAGAGATTGTCGTGGTTAACAGTGTAGAAGGCTGAAGAGAGGTCACGAAGAATCAGGAGGCATGATTCTTTGTGGTCTAGCATAATCAAAATGTCATCCAAAATGTGAGTGAGAGCAGATTTCATGCTGTGGCCTCTTCGAAATACAGATTGATGTTGGTCCAGAAGTTGGAAATACTCCATGTGTTCACAAAGTTGCATCTGCACGCATTTTTGAGCATCCCTCCTGAAACGTGAACCTGTTTCTTCAGCTTCGAGGTCAACCCCTCTAGCCGTTAGGCCACATTGCTTTGAAGACTCACCGCTTTCAAGAACAATGCATCACAATGCAGTGACAGTACACTTCTGCTCTCAGAACCCAGCTGCCTCTCCTATCACTCATTGACTGTGTGCTTGTCTTTGACCCTGTACAGTGCGCCGCTGCCTTTTGGCTAGGTTCCCACAAAAACCATATACATACATGCTTTCGGTGCAGACGAGTGAAGACAGTGTCACTGAGGAGGAGAACCACCAAACAAAAGATGCAAATAAATATGCAACATCATACCTTCAAAAATCAAATCATTATGCTTATTGTAGTGCAGGTTTTCTGGTACAAGAGCACAACTTTGGTCCTGCATCCTCTTGAACTGAGCCTACACCTGTGTTACTGAGGGCCAGGCCCTGCCCTCGATCCCCTGAGCTTGGGCAAAAGCCAAGGGCACAGGTTGATGTTCACATGAACCAGGGACATGACATGGTCAAGGACTATGCTCTTTGCCCATGCCCTTGTCGTGTGGATGAAAGATGTATGCTTAACGGTGTTATGTTCTCACGGGACTGGGTGCAGAGACTGCATATACATTGAAAAACAGCACAATGGCTGCGTCCATTAGGGTTTGCCGAAACGAGGCTTAATGAACGGCCTGTCTATGCACAATCCAAATTTCAATGGGTTTGGTGTTTAGGCGTTGCATTGTAACCATAACAGCATTTGAACTGTAGATTTGTTTAATGGAATGTGCATGTGTGCACATGCCAGTATTAAGTTCTTATATAATGTTTCAATGTATCTTTATATTATACAATCACAACATATTTTTTTATTTTCAAAATTAATGTCGATTCCTACAAAATTGAATAACGTAGCAGTATATGGTGACTTTTTGAATTACACCGTCTCTGTTCCGCAAGAACAGTTACCGATCTATTGTAAATGTACATATTATGGTGTAGCGCCTTCACTGGAACACAACCAACAGTGACAAATAGCACACTTCACGGACCCACAAGTCTCTAATGCAGTATTGATTCCTTGCCATGAAGGCGAAAAAAATGGTTTCCCACATCTACAAAATATATTCTTTTAGGAGTCTTTCTTAGCACTGTTCCAGGAATTCCATTAGTGCAATGACATAGAGCAAACATCTCGGAAAACAACGTCCTTAAAAGGCCAGCATAAGAAGTATAGGAATATCGGAGGCATTATTGATTCCACATTATTTACTACTTTCTTTGAAAAATACATTACTTATTTCGGTGTTTCGCACCACTCTACATATAATAGTCAATGCGTTCATGCACTGCAGTGCACTACATCTACTAAGAAAGCACTGGCGAGCCTGTGTAGAAGGGAGTTCAGTTATTTCACAGCTGCAATTGATTACGTTTCACTGTGCCTGTACATTGTTATGTCTCTCAAACGCTAAACAAAACATTGAAATGGAAGAAGTGACTGTGACATGTTGGGCGGAAGAAAAGAACAATTTCTCATATACATTAAATATTACTGTGCGTTTTCCTCAATATAATATTTACTTAAAATGTCGGTCAAATCTCAGCAGAGTAGTGGGATGAAGATTTTAGCACAAAATACTTCCCTACTTCATTGTTATCACACTTTATTGGCATTTCAGAAAAAAGACGCCTGAGAATAGCATTAACTTAATCAATTGTTGAGTTGAGCTACTTTATCTTTTTATTCTGGTCCATTGAATTAATTAGACTAATACTCTTATTACTTACTGGTAATCTTTATTACTTTTATTTCATCCTTCCTCGCCCCAGTACTTATTTGATGAGGAATGAATGGGCCCATTCATTAATAATGATCACCACTTCCTAAAGCTGTTTTCTGTTTCTATCCCTAGCACATGGATCCACCCATAAATCCCCTCCTTCCTCCTAGTGCTGCCTGTTCTCCACCAAGCCCTAGCAAAGAGACTGATGAAGGCAAGCATTTCATTTATAAGTACTGGTACGTGAAGGAATAATCGGTCTAATGAAGATCACCTGTAAGTAATCTAAGCATTACGTTTTCATCTCCTTCCTCGTACCATTCCTTACTTGGGGCCTCATGTAGGTAGCATACCAGTTACCACTTCTAAAATACCGAACGATACCGAATCGGTATTTTAGAAGTGGTAACTCGTATGTAGGTAATGAGTCGGTATTTTTTACCGATTCGTTACAATTCGGTAATTACCGAATCGGTATTTACCGATTCGGTAATGAGGCATACCTTCCCATTGAGGGGAAGGTATGCCTCATTACCGAATCGGTAAATACCGATTCGGTAATGGTGGAGAAAATGCAAGGGTGGCAGGGTGTCACATTGACACCCTGTTGCACCCCTGATTCGGCCATGTGTGCACATGTGGCACACATACATGCCCTAAGGGCATGTATGTATGCCACATTGCACACTGCTACGCGCTTCCAAATGCATACAAACATACATTAATTATTTACCACCAACTAAAAGTTGGTGGTAAATACCGACTCATAAACACACACACACACTCCCCCTACATATCATTTATGAAATCGGAATTTACCGATTCGGTAACATTACCGAATCGGTAAAATTACCACATCGGTAACGTTACCGATTCGGTAATTTTACCGATTCGGTAGTTTTACCGATTCGGTAAATTCCGATTTCATAAATTGACCCCCTACATACCAATAGCCAATATACCGGTCGGTAACGGTATAATTACCGGAAAATCGGCCGTTACCGACCGGTATATGGCTACCTACATGAGGCCCTAGATGAGGTATGCCCAAGCTAACACACCCCTTTGTCAGCCCAAGGAATACACCAAGCAAAGCTAGTTAGCACCTGCAGAATTCTTTTGTAATTTTCAAGCCCTGCTCCCGATGTACCTAATTTATATACCATTGTCTCTTGCAACCAGATAAACTGACAGAGACCATTGGTTAGGAGAAATGATAATCTAGTGTTTCCAAGATCTCTTTACCACAATCCTGGAAGACTGTGCAGATAACTGATCAAGAACTGTGTGCCAGATTAAAGGATAACCCTTTCTCTTGATTTTTTTCCTTGTTTTGTTTTTTTAACAGGAAAGAGAAAACCCTTGAAGAGAGTAACCGAGATCCTATATAGTGTAACTCTCCTAAAATGGATATAAATATTCCATACTACAACCAAGAGAAGAATAATTAGGCTTTCCTGGATAATTTTTGGGGTAGGGTTTATAGGTTTTTAAATCACTTTATTTGTGTCATTATTCACGCACTCCCTCTCTTCAAGGGCCCTGCTATGATGTCATAGCTGCGCGCTGTCGAGTACTTTCTTCACTATACTAAGACTCACTTTGATTGTGCACGCAGTGTTTAGCAGGCGTTTCACACTACGCTCTATCTGCGAAAAGTCTCACCTTTCATAGCACCATAGTATATACTCAATCGTGTGTATTTTGCTTATTTCTTCATTTCTTTAGGTTGGGTTTACATACTAAGGTGGTCGATATCGATTGGGTGCCGAGCTGTCCTGACCTCTTACCTGAAACAGGGTAACATTACAGGGTGTATTGGGTATTGTTTTCTCAAACCCCTGTACCACTCCTTTTCTACTTCTAAAAATCTCCACGGTCCTGATGAAACACCATTGGATCCACTAGGGACCACACAAGTGTGAAACATGTCGACCTGACTAGACCTAACTTAACCATCAATCACTTGTATTTCACCCAGATTTGCAAAAAGGGACAAACCCACCATATTGACAACTAGGTCAAAAGTTCCTTTCTTTGCCTGTTTTTAACTATATCGCACAGACCCAAGAATAAATACCTCTGAGGGTACCAGTACTATGCTTTTAACCCACCTGCACCAATCTCCACACACCCGCACTCACCACTGCGGTGTTCCTCTGAAAAGATCCCTGTCAAAGAGCCCTCTTTTGGGGCCACCCCACAAGGAGCAAAACGCCTTATGATGAAGAATCACACCCTTATGGGTGTGTGAGGACACTTCTCCAATTGGGATCAATTCCCCTTTTCTGTATCCAACCTTAGACCATTAATGAAGATAGGTACCTTCCCACCTATACTTCAAGCTGCCAAATGAGCTAGCTACCTTATTCGGAACAGTGACCCGCCAGTGATTGACACATCTGATCTTGGGAGCACGGGTACTGGGCCTCCTTTTCCACTAGCTCCCCGTCCCCCCCCTTCTTTGTGCATTTGACAAGAATTGACCTGCCTATCCAATACTCTCGAAATGGAGAGAAATCCATTGCATTTTCAAGCAGAAGGCAAGGGACAGAAAATATTTTAACTATGTATAGAGAAATCAGTACTGTACAGACCTTTGTCCTTAAAGAGAAGCTAAACCCTGCAATTCCTCCTCTAAAAACACCCTCAGCCTTATTAACTACAGAGACAAAAAATAATATATCATTCCAGGAAGGAGAAAGTGTCTACCCAAGTATTTGCAAAAAGAGGTCCTTCACAGGAGACCTCACAAGATTAGTTTCTCCCTTTAGACAAGGGATACATCCTTAACCAGACTCTGGGGACCTAAAACTCCATTAGGATTCCTCAATTCTCCCCTCAATGGATTTTGGACAACAGAATACCAAGCACTAAGAGTAAAGAGGGTGTTTGGATTTGTCAAAACCTGTTCCCATTTATGCTGGGTTGATCATCCTCCACAAGTGGTTGAAATCTGGAAGAGAGGCAAAAAACAGTCTGTTTCATGCCCCCCTTTACTTTTTCTTTTTCATAAATATATCATCCTCAAGGAGAAGGTCTACAATAACCTATGGAAACAAGTGAGGAATGCCACCACCTCCTGTCTTATACACTAACCCTTTAGTCAGAGTCAATGAACTTCTCACTAGTTTCACAAAGGCAGATGGAGTAAATCCCAATGAGCTACTCATGCAGCGCACAGCAGCTGCAGGGAGGATATCGTAAAAACCAACTCCTCGTCTTCCAATGTAGTTGAGAATTTAACTGGATGAGGGGGTATGTACTTAGTGGTGTTGGAGTGTCTATGGTTTTGAGAGTGGCAGTATGTAATTTAGAGTGGGTGTATCAAATGTTATATTAAATTGTGAGAAGATGCATCAAATGATCACATGAATGACGTCATCAGTGATGTTATCAGTGATGTTATTTGAGATGTCATCAGTGATGTCATCAGTGATGTCACTGACCATGTCATGAGTGATGTAATATGTGACATCATCAGCAGTGCATTACGGGGGTGCGAGTTATAGTTAGCTGAACTAACTATAACGGGGGAATTTCAATGGTTTTGTACGAGGGAAATATCCGGCTAACTATAACGCCCCTGAAACCTATGGTTTTTTCAGTGAATATATATTACCTACTGGCAGTCGCCGGTAGGTAGATATAGTTAGGACCTAGTTACCATAGGAAAATCGTAACATTCTTTTCCCAATAACTTTGGCGCCGGATGACGAATCTTCGTGAAATTTTTCAAAACTGGTGGGACGCTCCGGTCAACTCCTATCCTGAAAGTTTCGGGGTGATTTGTCAAGCGGGGCCGAGAAAAAAAATATATATATATATGTATACATGAATATGGCTGCAGCTCAAAACGCTCTCAGTTATTTGGTCTAAATCCATTCAGTAGTTTCTAAGAAATTAAAGGAAATCCAAATTTGGTATATCTAGGACCGTAAAACCTTTGTGAATAATGACGAGCTCATGCAGAGATCTGCAGAGCTCTGATTGGCTGCCAATACTTCAGCCAAGAAGTGTTGGCAGCCATCTTGGTACTCAGCTTCAGTCAAGTCCTCCCCCCAAAAATGCAATGAAAAAGGAAAATGGGGCAGGGTACAAATACCCTAAACCTGTTGCCTTGGTCCTGGGATCCCAGAGGGACCCAGGCAAGGCAAAAAAGATTATTTTTTTTAATTCACAGCGAAATTTGTGAATATTCATATATTCTCCCACACTGGCTTTTAACATTGCCCCCGGGTGGGCCAGGGGCATGTTGATTTTAATGAATAAGGAGGCGGGTGTATAGGCCTCCCTCCTAGCGCTAATTTATGTCCTGGGGTTCACCACCTCCCCGGGGCTTATGGTAATCTTAATGCGGGGACGGTACGGATGCGCCATGGCCCACTGGGGACCGCCACCTCCCAAGGGCAGCTCCTGCTATGTCCTGGCTGGGTGCCTAGCCCCAGGACATAGCTGTTTGTTTTTGCTTGGCAGGAGCTGACTGCCCCACCAAGCAAAAGCAAACACTGGGCATCCAGCAAGCAGGAGCTGTCAGAGTTCTCCTGCTTGCTGGAAGCAGAGGTTTCATCTCTTTCCTTGCCCGCAGACATGCAGGCAGGGAAAGAGATGAAAGATTTATCTCAAACACAGGGAGCTACATTTCTATCAGCCCCCTGCATGCAGGAGCAATGCGGGCTCCTGTAGGAGGTGGGGAGCTGGCTGGGACCGCAAGTGCCCTGAGGCTCCCCCAGCGGACCTCAACATGCAAACTGGGTGCCCAGGGTGGGACCAGGCCATCCAGTGAAGCATGGCTGGGCCCCGGGGATGGGGTCCCCGGGGCTGAAATTGGACTGGGGAGGGGACTGCCCTTCCCCCTGCCCCATTAAGTGATGGCTGGCTCCGGGGAATGGGGTCCCGGGCCGTTCTGGCCCTGCTGCTCATTTCACAGAAATTAAACCTCAAAAGGAGGCACTTGCAAATATAAACATAGTATTTATCCTCGTTGAAGCTCCACTTCTGTAAAAGACAAATGATCCTAAATCCTGGGCTTGGCAAAGGCAAGTGTGTTTTCTCTGCAGTGGAGGTGACTGCATCGTTGACCTATTGGAGTGCAATCTGTAGTGACTGTGATGAATGGGTTCTTTGTTGTCCTGTATTAATTAGAGAAGAATTAATGGTTCTCCCATTTAATTGCTAGGAGTATGCAAAAGTGGAAATCACTTGGATGCTTCCCCATTTGCCCTTGGCCTCTTTAGTAGTCTCCAAATGTCTTCAAGCCATTTGCTAGCTTGATGGACAGCTTAACAACCGGCCTCCTAGCACGTTTCCTGCTGATTCTGGTGAGGCATTCTTGATGCCGAGGAATACGAGGACATCCTCACCAAACAAAGTTCATCACATGGAAAATAATGATCATGTAAAGAAAAAAGGAGAAAAAAGGAAAACAGTGCTATTGGCTTTTTTACAGTGAACCAAGTAGTGTAAATGTTATACTTTGGACGTAACGTGAACTCATAGATTTGGATCAGAGAGACTTATTAAGGGCACTAAACAATTCATAATTTCCAGGCCAAGCCATGTCAATTGTGTTAGTCCTAAAAATGTTGTATAACTTACGAATTACTAATTATTATTTGTCTGAATTTTTGGGTCCTCAGGCCCTGAAAAAAGTAAGGAAGGATAAGCCCAGACAAGTGTTCTGAACCTTCAACCTCCTACGAATCACGCTGCACCTCTCTTGTGAGGTCTAATTACAACAAACTGATTTAGGGTTGTTTATGTTCCTGTGCAGAGAAGATTAGGAAAAGCAGGGGCATATTATCAATAAACGGCGTTAAAATTATCGCAGAAAACTGCCGCTAAAGCGGCGATAATGGGCTTGATAATATGCCTTTGAGAATTCCAATAGAAGCCCATGTTCTGGTGTCAACATGGGCATCTATTGGAATTCTCTACGGCATATCATCAAGCCCATTATCGCAGCTTTAGCGGCAGTTGTCTGCTGCTAAAGCGGCGGTAATTTTAACGCCATGCTTGATAATATGCCCCGCAGTTCGGTTTATATTGTATCTGTTGGTTGGTCCACTCCTCTTTTGACAGATCATCCTGTAATGGCACAAATGAGCAACAAAAACATGAGGCACAATGAAGCCGAAACCAACCTACCTAAGGTTTCTTGTGTTCCTCTTGAGAGGGGATGTGATGTAGCAATTCGGGCAGGACTGTACTTTTTTTCGATGGGGCAGTACCGATTTGCATACGGTTCATGTCTGTCTGTTGTGGCACAGACAATGTAAAAAAGAATGAATTAGAGTGCAAGCAATATGGTGATCAACCGTGGCTAAGGTTGATTCAAGCATTTTACCCATGCCTTATGTGATCCCTAAAAAGACAGCCACATTTTCAGAAAGCGTGATAAAATAATGGGTCCAGTTAGCCTTTCCATTTCACTGATCCGTGGGTGCTTGTGTCTGAATGCACTGCTGACTTATTATCATCGCGTATGTGTAGGTGAAACAAATGCAAAGGCTTATGAAGAACAGACATCGGTGTTTCTTAAATTATGTATACTCAAAGTTATATGTTCAAAACGTCTTACCCCGAATGACATTTAATTTTGTTTCAGTAAACAAAAACAGACATGTTTGCGAGTCCCAAAAATAACCTCTAAATCTATTTGCTATTGACTTGAAACGCACATCTCACCATCTAAGCCTTTTTCAAGCAACAGAGGGAGCTGTAACACTATCCAACATCTGACGCGTCCTTTGACGCCTGAGCTAATCATCTTTGTGACACGAGGCATCCAGAGACCAAAACCCATGTGAAATAAACGCCACCGCGTCTCCCCGGAGCTCTAATGCTCAATGCGGAGACATCTGCAGTACCTGCAGTTGTTTGGAACAAACATGTCACTATTTAACCGAGACCAGCATTTCATGCACAGAAAGTGCCCCGGGATATAGGATTTTGATGTTTAGGCTCATTGAACAGTGGAGTTCCTTTTAACAAGACATGTTTCAGGCATTTGATCATCAATAATACAACTGTAGCCGTTTTACGAAAAGCTACTGAAAACAGTCTCCACAACAATAAAAGAAAGATTCTCTATAAGTGCATCATGGAGAAGGATAACTTCTTATTTTTTTTTTAATAATGCATTTATTTATTCAGACGTGATTTGACTGTAAAGTAAAAAGCAGAAAATAACAATCAATCACGCAATCCCGTACTAGTGGCAGGAAAACTAACTGGAACTTCTGAATATTTGATTTGTCTATATTCAGAATACCAATAAATTGAGATTATGACCGTTGAGCATGGATGAGGCAAACAATTGGCAAAAGAAAGAGTTAGGTAAAGCAAGATCAATAGCAGATCAAAAGGGATTAACTGGAGTGGGCCTCCCAGCCACCTTAAATTCTCAGAGGCATATTCTCAAGAACGCGTGATAACCGTTGCAAAAGTTGCTTGACGCAACCTCCAACATCGCAGTCTATCACAGGAAACTTACGCCGTGTGAACCAAGTATTCACAACACAGCTAACCAGATAACGCATCAAATGGCTGCGTTAAAATCAATGCCACGCCGCAAAAATGCGAGACACGAACGCCAAAAAAGCTGCGATGAGGCCAATCGCAATACAAAAAGCTGCAAAAAACAGCAGCAGGCCTGCAAATCCCAAACGTCTGGCGGGAAAATGCACCATAAAAGCAGAACAAGAAAAACACACCAGAAACAATCCAAAGTGAGCCGCAACATGGATGTACCCAGACCGAGCGCAGAGGCCAATGCGAACCCCACAAGCCCCACAGACCACCAGCATGATATAACGGCTCGGGGAAGGTCAGGATGAAGAGGGAGAGGAAGAAGGGGCGCAGTCCGCAGGAAAACAAGACCAGCGTCACAGAGGTGACAAAACAATACCATCAACTGACCCACAATCAGACTACCTGGAATGCAGCTGGAGTGTCGAGGAGGCCAATGGAGGAGGCCTAGAGGCGCTGGCATGACGTGAAAACCCAAACCAGGCACCAAGACGCCGCAACAGGAAGACATCAACGGTGATAGGAGGTGAGAGTCCTGCACCACTGGGGGAGCCGGAGGAAATGGAGGCCAGTAGTCAGTGTGGAGACGGTGCAAGGTGGTGGGAGTACAGACACAGCTCCAGAGCACCTGACACAACAGCAACAGGGTGAGGAACGAACAGGGACTGGGGGGACGGGGGGAGATGCGCACAATGGCACACATGGACAAGTAAGTAGAGCACACTGCACACCCACAATGACCCAGGATCATGTCCCCCATCCCTGTGGCACACTGTAGCAAACACATATAGCAATAACAGCACATCCCATGACAATGTGGCACAAAGTGCAACACGGACACTGCAGAACAGGGGGCACAATTGGGTCCGCCCATGCGCAGAAACAGGCCAATCACATTGGACAGAGCAGGGAACTGTGAGATGCATATGTACGGGTATAACCTCACATCAGTCATGTAGTCCAAATATCCACTGTCCCAACTCTAATTGTCAGAACCGCCCAGACAGTCACAGGGTACATTGTCACACAGTCTGCATTTTTACAAGAACAATGCGCCAACATACATGGCAACACAATGTCAACATGCATCTCCCCCTCACATGGCTGAGGGGCAAGCAACACCTCCAGCAGGTCAAACCAGACAACCCATCGGTGATGCTGGAGACGACCACCTCACCTTCGACACCGACGCCCTACAACAGCCCATGGACATCCCACGCAAGCCATCACCAGACCAGGGCAAACAAGCTACTTAGAGGAGAACCCAGCCCCTGCACAGACCACACAGCAGGAAGCACCCACCAGCACGGCAGGCTCACAACACTTCCCCAACCCACACATGGCACCCCGATACCAGGTGTCATAACGCCAAAAGCAGGTGGCCCAACAGGTGCGGTGTGGAATGAACCCATGAAAGGCGAACTGGAACACATATGTGGGTACCCAATACCATTCAGGGACCACCCACACCCCACAAAGGAGACCCACACTGCCATAGAGACACATGCCGATGCACATTCCCACGACAGAACCACGCCCAGAGGCGCGCACATATCAGTCACACACCCATGTTGGCTCTGTGTACGATTGCCCAGTCCACTTCCCTTACGAATTGAGTGGGTGACGATCAGAGGTTCAAAGTACAAACAGCAAGGGTCCATGACTTGAGCTGCACAGAGTTAGTGGCCCCCGTTGCACCGCGGCCGGCACAGGCACACAGCAACGGGACGGTGACTTGTGGTGCAGTGAGATAGGGGCACATGAAGTGCTGAGCGGGTCCTCGTCGATGTTCAAGGTGGACGTGGCAGAGGCTTGCGGGGGATAGTGGAAGGTGTCCTCCAGGGCCTGATGCAGAGGGTGGAAGCTGTCCGGAACCGGCAAATGGAGGAGTGGAATGCCACGGCATCGTTTAAGCCACAAAGTCAGTATCACCGACATGATGGCGACGACAACCCCAAGGCCATGGACTCAGTCGCCATCAAAGTCCAACCAGGAAGTGTCCATGGGTCTCGGGGAACAGACTTAGTAGCCCTGGGGCTGTAAGGGGATGCAGTCTGCGTTGAGGCCTGTCCAATGACATCAAGTCTGCCATAAATAAATCAAGGCTGAATTCAAATTGTGGGTGGCAAACTCGACCACAGTGTAGGCCCGAGGCAGTGGTCAGCGCGGGCCAGACATGGTTCAGCGAGCTCCTCCTGGAACTCTAACACACAACGTTGACATTAAATTTGGGGGTGACTTGTGGTTGACGGAGGCAAAAGCACCAGAGCCGGGCGGTTGTTCAGTCAGCGACGATGAGGTGTCCTACCTGGACGGACTGGATTGGACCGCAGTGTAGGGCGACGGCATAGTCATCAACGGCCCACAGCCACGTGTGGTTGGGAAGCCAGGCACAGACTTGGTGTCACCCCATCGAAGGGAGTATAGTGAAGTAAACTCTTCATCATTGTGCATACTCGGAAAATGTATGATCAATACTCAGTTCCAAATGTATGACCTACTTGACCGCAGTGAAGGCCGGAGGCGGCAGTAGAGTACGTCAACGAGTATGGGCTAAAGCGGGCCTGTGTCATGGAGGCCGTGATGGTCTGAGGAGGCTGCCAGGGTCGAGGTCCCGTGGTGGGCCCTCCTTGACACATGCCGGTGTCAGCAGGTGATCAGTGTGGCCAAGCTGTGCGGGGGCAGGCCTGACGGGTTCAGGGTCCAGCGGGTCGGGGTACGGCAGGCGCACAGGATCTCAGGCAACTTTGCTCAGGAGGATGGCGATGGCCTCATGGCGGGGTGAGAGGCGCCACCCTGGCAGAGACGTTGGGCATTCCAGAAGAGGACCAGGCCCAGGGTTACGTGCTTTTTATTCACACCCCTACGCTGCCCTGGCATACACTGGGTCATCTCACTCCGCTCATGCTTACTGGGATGACGTAACTGGCAACATTTCCGCGAACTCCCTCACTGGCTAGGGTGACATGGTTGTGTCCACTGCCCACTAAACTCCATACACCAGCAGTGTATGTTGCCATGGATATGGGTGTGTTCTGCATACTGCGGACTGTCCAGCACATCTCCACCACTCTTGGCATTGTGTACTTTCCCAATCATGGCTCTCCTGCCTCCTTCACACTTGCCTGGTTCCCACCTCTCCCCACGTTCTGCTATTGTGTGACTGAGGTGTCATGCCATTGATGGCTCATTTTCATGGCTTGCTCAGGTTACCATTGTAAGTTGTTCTGTCGTGTCTGATGGGTGGGCATGTTGTTTCAATCAATCAATAATAGCATTTATAAAGCGCACTACTTACCCATGAGGGTCTCAAGGCGCTGGGGGGTGGAGAATGCTGCTACTGATCGAAAAGCCAGGTCTTGAGCAGTCTTCTGAAGGTCAGCAGGTCTTGGGTCTGCCGTAGGTGGGTGGGGAGGGTGTTCCAAGTCTTGGTGGCGAGGTGGGAGAACGATCTGCCACCAAAAGTCGCTCTTTGAATGTGGGGGACAGTGGCGAGGGTGAGGTCATCGGAGTGGATCTGGTGGGTGGGGGTAAAGAAGCTGAGTTGTATGTTGAGGTACACTGTTCCGGTGTTGTGGAGTGCCTTGTGTGCGTGGGTGAGGAGTTTGAAGGTAATCCTCTTGTTGACGGGGAGCCAGTGCAGGTCTCTCAGGTGGGGTGTGATGTTGGCTGCGGTGAGGGATGTTGAGGATCAGGTGTGCAGAGGCGTTCTGGATGCGTTGAAGCCGTTTCAGGAGTTTGGCCGAGGCTCCTGCGTAGAGGGCGTTTTCGTAGTCCAACCTGCTGCTGACGAGGGCCTGGGTGACTGTTCTTCTCGTTTCAGTGGGGATCAACCTGTAGATCTTACAGAGCATGCAGAGGGTGTTAAAGCAGGAGGAAGAGACGGCGTTGACCTGCTTAGTCATGGAGAGGGTGGAGTCAAGGATGACCCCTAGGTTGCGTGCGTGGTCGGTGGGTGTAGGGCTGTTCCCAGTGTGGTCGGCCACCAGGAGTCATCCCAGGCCGAGGGGGTGGATCCAACGATGAGGACCTCCGTCTTGTCCGAGTCCAGCTTCAGTCGGCTGTTCCTCATCCATTCGGTGACAGCCTTCATTCCTTTGTGGAGGTTGGTTTTGGCGGTGTGGGGGTCCTTGGTGAGGGACAGGATCAGCTGGGTGTCATCGGCGTATGAGATGATGTTGAGGTCGTGCAGTCGGGCGACTTGGGCGAGCGGTGCCATGTAGATGTTAAACTGCGTTGGGCTGAGGGATGAGCCCTGGGGTATGCCGCAGATGATTTCGGTGGCCTCGGAGCGGAAGGGAGGGAGGCGGACGCTCTGTGTTCTGCCGGAGAGGAACGAGGTGGTCCAGACCAGGGCCTTCTCTTGGATCCCGGCGTTGTGGAGGCGTGTGCGTAGTTTGAGGTGGCAGACCGTGTCGAAGGTGGCTGACAGGTTCAGGAGGATGAGGGCCGCAGTTTTTCCGTTGTCTAGCAGGGTCCTGATGTCATCGGTGGCAGCGATAAGGGCAGTTTCGGTGCTGTGGTTGCTGCGGAACCCGGACTGGGATGGGTCCAGGATGCTGTTCTCCTCGAGGTAGCGGGTCAGTTGTTCGTTGACGGTCTTCTCGATGACCTTCGCCGGGAACGGGAGCAGGGAGATGGGCTGGTAGTTCTTGAGATCCTTGGGGTCTGCCTCAGGTTTCTTGAGTAAGGCGTTGATCTCGGCGAGTTTCCAGCACTCCGGGAAGGTTTCTGTCTTGAAGGAAATGTTGATGGCCTTCCGGAGGTGGGGTGCGATGGCAGTGCTGGCTTTGTTGAAGATGTGGTGCGGGCATGGGTATGACGGGGATCCGGAGTGGACGGTGTTCATGATCTTGATGATGTCGTCATCATCTATGTTGGTCCAGGAGAGCAGGTGGTTGGTGCGGATGGTGGTCGTGGGGCGGAGGTCTCAGTGGTTGTGGGGGTGGTTGTGTCATTGAAGCTGTGGTGGATGTCTGTGATCTTGCGGTGGAAGAAGGTGGCCAGTGAGTCGCACAGGTCTTGCGAAGGTGGGATGTCGTTGGTCTTTGAGCTGAGGTTGGAGAGTTCCTTCACGATGTTGAAGAGCTCTTTGCTGTTGTGTGCGTTCTTGTCCAGGTGGTCTTTGAAGGAGGCCCTTTTGGCAGGTCTGATGATATGATGATGTCTGCAGGTGGCGTCTTTGTGGGCTGTGTAGCTGTCCAGTGTTCGTTCACGGTGCCAGTTCTTTTCCAGCTTTCGGCAGGTTTGCTTGGAGGCCTGGAGGGCTTCAGTGAACCAGCTGGCTTTCTTGCAGGTGTGGCTGTTGGAGGGTTTCTTGAGCTGAGTGAGTGTGTTTGCGCAGTCGTTGATCCACTGTCTGAGGTTGCGGGTGGCGGAGTCGGGGTCGTTGGGGTTGGCGGGTAGGTTCTGGGCGAGGGTGGTGGTTAGCTGGTCTACGGTGACTTTGCTCCAGCAGTGGCGAGGCATCTGTTAGGTGCTGTGGTGCGTGGTGGGTTTCCGGAAGTTGAAGTGGATGCAGTGATGGTCAGTCCAGTGGAGTTCGGTGGTGTGGTTGAAGGCGATGTGGGGGCTTGCAGTGAAGATGGGGTCAAGCGTGTGGCCGGCGGAGTGGGTGCGTGTTGTGACGAGTTGTCTGAGTCTGAGGTTGGCGAGGTTGACGATCAGGGTGGTGGAGTTGGTGTTGTTTTTGTTCTCTAGGTGGAAGTTCAGGTCCCAGAGGAGAATGTAGTCCATGGAGGCGAGGGCGTGTGTGCTGATGAAGTCGGCGATGGAGTCGCTGAACTGTGGTTGGGGTCCGGGGGGTCTGTAGACAAGGGTTCCTCTGAGGGTGGGGTTGGGGTTGGTGTGGATCTGGAAGTGCAGGTGTTCTGCGGTGCTGAGGGGGTCATCGGAGTTAGTCGAGACTCTGAGAGTGTTCCCGTGGATGATGGCGATTCCTCCTCCTACTATGTTGGCGCGGTCCTTGCGGGATGGCTATGGCGATGTCGGGTGCCGTGGAGGGGTTCAGCCAGGTCTCCGTCAGGAAGGCAACGTCTGGAGAAGTTGAGTCGAGTAGGTCCCAGAGCTCGAAGGCATGTTTGCGGGCAGAGCGGGTGTTGAGAAGAATGCATCTGAGGTAGTTGGGTTCTTTCCTGGTCGGTGGGTTGGCGGGCCGGATGCTGGTAAAGCTGCAGTTCCGGCAGGAGAAGGGTCCTTGGGTGCACTTCAGGGTGGCCAGGCAGCAGGTGAGTGATCGTTCGGCGTTGAGTGCGAGGAGGGTGCTGGAGTCGTAGTGGTGTTGGGTGTTGCGGCGTTCACGGGGGCCAGGGGTTCTGGTGCTGGGCGCAGTCCAGGCGTGGACGGGCGCAGACGGGCTTGCCTTAGGCGTGCCTTCGGCGTGCCTTCGGCGTGCCTTCGGCGTGCCTTCAGCGTGCCAGCGGCGCTTCCGCTGCGCATGTACGCTGCGCGGCCACGCAGCGACTGCCATATGAGGGTAGGTGGGAGGGAGGAACAGCTGGGAGGCGGGAGCGAGGCGGCGAATGGGGGGCAGGGCCGCAGGGTACGCAGTGGTGGGAAAAAACGAAGGGGGAAGTGGGTGGGGGGTACAGAAGGCAAGACGGGGACAATCACAGGGAAAAACCAAAACTACAACAGCACAACTAAATACAATAAAAGCACAGGAAATACGATCAGCCAAGAAGGCTATGCAAGGACATGAGGGGGGAGGCGGGCGGGGGGTACAGAAGGCAGGAAGGGCACAATTATGGGGAAAGATAATAATACAACTGCACAACTAATAAAGCACAGGAAATACAATTAGCCAAGAAGGCTATGCAAGGGCATGAACCGTAATGAGCAGCAGCAGCGGGCTAAGGGCAGCGTCACACAGGTGGTGCTGTGTGGTGAGGGGAGCGACCCTTGACCCTGTTACCAGGCATTTTGCATGTTGGTTGTGATTTTGTGACATGTGCGTTGCCAGAGTTGTGAGTTGCGAGGTTGTGGAGTTGAGGTGTGTGGGGTATTCATTTGGAACTTGCCAAGGGGATGTGCATTTCCCTTGGTGCCATCCTGGTAGCACTGGTTGATGATGGACTGTCGGAGGATGACGGAATCATGCGCACTGGCTGGGTATTTGGTGACGACGTGGGTGGAGATTCCACAGTGTTCGGATGTTGCCTGCACACTGAGATGTGTGCTTTCTGTTGGGGTGATTGTGTGCTGTGTCACCAGGGGGCACAGGTAGGACATGTGTGTTGTGGATTGCCCCCAACACGTGCGTGCTTCCGGCTATGGCGTATGGTCCTTGCTTGGTCTCCAGCTGTTACTGCGCATTGTGGTGAACATATAGATACTGGGGTATCAGGCTGATGGTGGCATCCAGGACAGGTGTGAGGGACTTGAATGCGGCTGGCTGTGTGACTCCACCAACTCTGGCGGGTGTTGGTTGGGGGGTACCAGAGGCCAACAGGTGCATCACAGCCTGCAGCTTTGTGTGGGGTGGGATGTTGGTTGTTCGCTGTGTTGGTGCCGTCGGTCTGTTGGGCGAGGATGGTCAGGATGCATAGGATGGTTGTCCTTTTGAGCCTGTAGTGGGCAATGGCATCCTCTGGTGTTGAGTCTGTGAGGCTAGTGTGTTTCCTGTGGGTCTGCTGTCTTTGTCTGTGCTGCCTCTGTGGTGGTCCGGGAGGGTTCTGGGGAGGGGGTCATGGTTCTGGGTGTGGTGGCGGTGTGTGTTGTTGCCCTATTGGGGCTCCGGGCTGCATGTTCATTTGCTTGGGGGCATCTGTTGTTCTTCATGTTTGGCTTTGGGTTGTGCTCCCTTGCCTGGTGCCGGTTGTCATCCGACTTTTCACCAGGTCAGAGCAGGTGTTAGTTTCCTGCTGCTAACGTGCCTTATCGCATGTTTTGTGATCTTATCGCCGATGTGGCTGGTCATTGAGAATGTTGTGAAGTGGTGATGTCGCGGCTTTTTGCTCTAGAACGCCTACTCTGCATCTCATCAGCGATAGTTTCCGGGGTCATCTGTGGGGATGTTTTTTGCGGATGCTATCACCAGAAAACTGGTGCTATGGGCTATTAGCACCAGCTTCTGAATGGGGTGATGTATTTATCGTGACTTTTGCTGTGCTAAAGTGCAGTTAACTCAGAGATAGCTCCTTGAGACTATGCCCCTCAGTATAACACCAACAAAGAGTCCCTCTTTGGTTTTTACCGAATGGTCTTTTGGATCATTTGGCAGGTGGGGAATGTGTCCCCTGAACAACCGTATTTTGTTTTTCTCCCCTGGGAATTTTTTTGTTTCCATTGGAGCTATGTTGCCCGTACACCTCCAGCAAATGTGAGGCTGATCCATTCCTTTTCCCATCCGTGAGTGGGAGTTACTCCAGCCTTTGGATGGAGTAACTTTCTGACTATTTCCACATTGGGAAGGGATCGGATTTCAGTTTGTGAATACCAAGAAATATACATGATTCTAGACATCCAGAGACCAACAAAATAAACCACACCTTGTGTGTCCCCCTTCCAATTCCTAATGAAACCATTGATGCCTGTTAGGAACTCTTTTGTGAATTCCTGCTAGGTATAAATTTAGCAAACATATTTGGGGATTGGGCTCAATACATGCACTTTATATTTCATTCAATTTTGTAGGACCTTCTCCCCACCAATCCAGACACTCAAACTAACATCTGCAATACATAGGAGAATTAATGAGTTCCATTAAGTTGGTTAACAATAAACATCTGTTATTCAGCGCCAAAATACCCTTGGGTGAACGTGGGTTTTACAAATACACGTTATGTTATGAAAACATCACTTCCACAGCAAAATGCCAAACAAAGAAATATTCACAAACATCCTTGTCACACATCATCATATTCAGAAATCGACCATGATAATTCATTGACAAAGGTTGTATGCACTTGCCTTTCCTCCCACTCATAAATTCCTTGTGAAGCAGTTTATAGTGTGTGTCTAATGAACAGAAGCACCTTCTTACCACAACACACAATGTTCTTGCCAGGGAATTAATAGATACAATTTATCCCACGCAACTGAAGCATTCTCATTGAACACATCTTGAGATCGAAACTGGAGGGGAGGGAAAGCATGTGACTAAATACCATCCCTAGAACCAGATTTACATATGTGCTAGGGAGAGCATGCTACATCACAAGAACAGTCAGTGGAGTGTAAAATCAACACAAGCCACTAATCCTACAATTTTAATTTGAGGTGAAAGAAGAATCCAAGACAAAATGACATTATGGTACAACAATACAAACATTAGCGTGACTTTAATGCCGTTGGTACATAGAGGATCTCCTGAGGCACACTTACAGCTATATTCACTGGTGGCATGCCTAAAATCTATTAGGCAGGGAACTCTTTGTCAAGATGGACATGTTCAGGCAAAAAAGGTAGCTGCAATGCATGGGCAACAGCGTTATGTAAAATGTGTCAGAAGATCAAACCAAAGGAGTGGATATTATCTATCAGCCATGTGTAATTCAGGTGGCAATGGAGCAGTGTATATTAGCCAACAGCTATCGGTAATTCAAGTGTGATACCTAGACGGAAATGGGGCAATGGATAATAGCCATCAGCCATATGTAATTCAAATGGGATATCTATGTTAATAATTGGCCGTGCTATTATATCAAGTTCATTCCTGAGATTCAAGGGTAAGATACATGGAACATGTGATGTGAAAGTTAAATATACGTCCGCAATGGTGATAGCACACACACGCAGACAAAGAATGGGTGAGAAACGGACATGAAACATACTTCTTATATGTAGTGGACCCAAATTGCCTGAGATGTTATTCTCTGGGGCTGCCACAGAGCAATTCCTTCTTTTTATCGCAAGATTTTGTGTGAGACAAGTAGATGTTGCATGCTTGGTCTCTGCTCTCTGGAGGTGGCCATGACATTATTTTGTTTAAAGTTTAGGTTTGAGCTTTGATTATGAATGGAATGTATTTGTTTTTCATTCAGCCTCATGTCTAAATGATTCATAACTCATAAAGCCACCGGTACAGTTTTGTACTACACCTGTTACCCTATTTGACTTCCAGTACAATACGAGCATCCACACTACATGTGCTCAGGGTTTATCAGTAAGAGATGCCATGTCTGAGGCACAGGCTGCTTTCATTGTCTAGCATGGAGTTTATCAATTGCAACTGTTGATCAGTATTTTTTGGACTGGTAGTTAGAACATGTTCAGTGTATGTAGTTGAAGGAGGTCAATGTGGATTTAAACTATTTCTCATGTTGCAAAACAATACCTTACATTTTGGTGCTGACACAGTGATGGCATTAAATACAAGAGATGGTGGAATATTTGCAGTGGGATCAATTTGCCTGGTCTCATTTCCAAAAAGAATGATTTCAGAGTTTTAGTCCTACAGTTTGCTCAGTCTTTATCTCATCAGGGTTTAAATGTCCTGGGTGCCGGCGAATGGCATTTGAAAATTTTGACATTTACTATTCACTCTCAGTTTTTGAATATACTTGGAAAGTTAATGGAACGGCAGGACTCAAAGCAAATAACGAGACATATATATTTGATTTTCTAGCACAAAACAAATGGGTTAGCGCTACAGGTCAAGCAATTTGGGTGGTAATGATTTTTAAATGTGTGTATCAAGTGTTGTTCAATACATAGGAAACTTAAATAATTTGCCCATAGTCATATTTTTTGATGATTACCAAAGTCATTATTAGAACCAGAAGCTACAGGATCTGAAGATTACACACTGGTGTTGATTAAAAATAATTGGGGATATTTCTTACTACTAGGTACTTAGAAGTCGAACCTGACAGAGGTTGCAGTCTTCCAAATGACATACAGAGAACTCTGAGACAATGGGTGATCGATAGAGCTTAAAAGTCATATTAATATTAAACATGCTTTTAGTTTAGAGATGTGCTTAGATTTAACAGTACCAACACAATGCCTGTTTCATTCATACACAATGTTTGGAAGCCTTTGCAGAAGTAACAGTATTCTGTGTATCCTGTGTTCTGTGCAAAGAGTTGAAATTTGATTGACATGGGTTGTCAACAATTTTTCTCAAAGATTCTTAGATGTTCTATGCAATAGGTTTAATGCTCTGGACTATGATGGCAAGCCACAAATTATTTAGAACTGCGGCTTGTTGATTGTTTTTATTAGTACGTTAGGGTCATGTGATGATGTATTTAAGATAAGAAATATTTTTTCTCTTTTCAGAATGCATGTCATGTTGCTTGCACGATGTAACAAGCTGTTTATGTTATGATATTTCAAGGTAGATTTAATGTTTTATGAGCGACCAATGAAAGGCGTGAGTGGGAGTGGGTATGGCTCTGGGTTTCACATTTGATAGAATATATTTCAAGTTGCTGCAACCTACAAGAGAAAAAGGTGATAATTGTGGAGGGTACATTTTTGCACATGATACTGCACAATTACTGTCACTAATTTAAGACTAGGTTGAGGTTGGATTAAGGACAGGAAACATATAATATTGTATTAACTGATTTTCTACCCAAATGAAACAAAGAAAATATTAGAAAGCATAATTTCCAAGCTATTTCAATAAAGACCATTACTTCTTTAAGATATGCCGTTTATCAAGGGGGTAGGTTTGCCTGTTTAAATATATCAGATATCAGATACTTCTATGTCTCTGAACCATCACATCCTCTTCATTGAGGCCCAGAAAATAATTCACATCGTCATAAAGAACAATACCAATCAAGAAGCAATTATTTCATCTGACAGCTTTCATACTTGTTAACTGCAGATTCTGGTAATTCTCCACAACCTAACATTAAATTTAGAAGCAAAACTGAACCATAGAACTTATAGGACATTGCCCATAACTCACATTTCGCATATATACTCCACAGTTTAAGAATCAAATTAAGTGAAAGAAAAATAACATTATAGGAGGGACAGAAGGAGGAACAAAAATTCACCTCCATGTCCTTAACAGACTTTAGACACTGACTCATGTTAGTGAGGAAGATTCTGTATTGTATTTCAGGACCAGAAGCTCTATTCTTCCATGTTTAAAACACCCACAATCATGAATCAAACAAATTTGCTCATTTAGGATAAAAGGGGCATATCAACAAGGGCTTTATCTCTGCTTTTTTGGCTTTAAAAGCCAAAAAAGGAGAGATAAAACTAGCGCCCTATCAACAACAGGGTGCTAACATGCAAATTTGCATGTTAGCACCCTTTTACTCTACGCTTCCCCTTGCATCTCTAATGAGATGCAAAGGGGGCGTTCCAGAGTAAAATAATAGGAGAAATGTCGCTAAGCGACATTTCTCCTATTATCAAGAATGTCGCTAACCCTGTTAGAGACAAAAAAAGCAGCGCTAACCGCGGTTAACGCTGCTTTTTTACGTCTGGTATTTTTCTGATTTAGCCATGATATCCCATGGAAGGAGGATATCATGGCTAAATTTGCCTGTCCCTATCAACAAGGTAACGTGAGATTATCGCTGGGTTTCCAGCGATAATCTCACGTTAGCCTGTTAGCGTGAGGATTTTTATCGCTATTGAGATAAGCGTTGCTAATAGCACGCTATCTCAGCGATAAAAATTCACGCTAGCCGGCGATAATTATCCTAGCGCTAAGTGCACTTAGAGATAATTATCGCCGGTTGTTGTTGATATGCCCCGTAATTCAGCAACCCTCACTCTGACAAAGCTGGAGAAGCCTTAATCCCCCCTGAAAGTGTTAGCTCCAAAAATGGACACTTCACTGACTGCCTCAGTCATGAATCTCTGAAACTAACAAAGAAGAGTTGGGAATGAGATTGTAGGAAAACCTGTCTTAAATAAGATCACCAGTTGAGAGGTTGTGAAAAGTCTGACTGCACTATTTCCTGTGCTTCCTAGCATTTTAAACATTGTACAACATAAAGGTGATCATTATGTGTAAAACAGAAGTAAATGAAAATAAATTAGACACAGAATAGCAGTTTACTCAGCACAATCAGTTTCAAGGTCGATTTACAATTCCTGGAACACTGCAGTATGAATCTAACATTCCAGCATAAAAGTCCTTTATCCTAAATACTTCAGCTACTGGGTACATTTATACAGATAGACCTGAGAATTTCTCTATAGCCAATGATGACTTGCTGATATGGATGACTGATAAGCATTGATAGCCCATTACGTTTTCCTTCCAATAATAGATGGACCAGGACTGTTACTTAAGATAGATGAACGAGGTCAAAATTTCTCTCCAGACAAAAGCAACTCATATCGGCCAAACATACTTAGATGCAATTAATCATAATTTGACCAAGCCGATGCAGACTGACAGTCATTTCTCCAAAAACCCTGTGATGCTACAAGACTTCCCGAAACCCTCCACACCAACTGTAAGAAAGGTCTCTGCAGAATTAGATTGTCATGGTTGCCTGGTGGATCTATCTATTACTGAGGAGTGTAAGGAATCAACCAAATGAAATTAAATGACAGTTCTAGAAGTTGAGGGAATCAAACTAGGCTGGACAAAAGAGAGTTATTGACACTGACAATGGATGGGATCTTGTCTTTTCCCACATGTGCTTGCGTTCTGAGAATCATGGAGAAGTAGGAAATGCATACTTTATCTCCACAGGCCGTGGATTAAGAACCTATGCTCTGGATAAAGCCTCCAACAAATGTGGAAGGTTCATGTTGGATCTTGATGTAAAAAGATGTATCAGCCTGGGGCCCTTAAAACTGTTTAGAAAAGCAAATACCCCTTTTGCAGAGTGAAATCGTTTCTATCTTGTAACGACCTGGAATTCAGATTGTCTCAGAATTAAGGAGAGGCTGCAAGTAGTCCACCTGGTGTTCAGGCACAACTTCACTCTTACCAAAAGTGTGACATTTGATTGTGAACCTCCCACTCTGCTTACGGAATGTGTGGCTGACCTCACTCTTGGTTCATCACATAATGTAACAGTTAATGCTGCCCCACTCCAGAACATCAAACAAAGAGTAACAAAAGTCCAACTGGAGTATTTCTATTGAACACGTTTCTCCTGTTGTTGCCACAACACATATTGCTCTCGAAACTACCTAGCAAGCATCAAACTGTAATATGACATCTGACATATTGAAATGAGTGCATCTTCTATAAAGGAAAGTCACCATAGAAATTTGTCCTTTGTATCTATGGAATGGGACAGAGATGATGAATAAGAGTGTTTTTCCGGAAATTAATGCATTGATTTGCCTTCACGTCTGAAGAGACCTGTGATGAAGAGGTGTTGGAGCAATTGTTTGAATAGATGCCAAAAGCTTTCCAACAATTCTAGGCAAGCTTCAGATGGGAGATGCTTCCTTCCATACCACTGGCCAAATTGCCATCTTAATAATATTTAGCTTTTAGGCTAAGATATAAACATTTGGTCATCAGAATCTATCATGAAACACAGAAACTGATTCACCAGAGAAAGAATGAAAACCTCAAAATCTGTAATAATTACTTTGCCATTTTTACATACAGAGGTGTGCTGCCATGCTCTGTGACAGAAACAACAGCTCATCCAAATACTCCATCATTTTGATCCCATAACATCAAGAAGTTCACCACCAGCTTCAACATCTTTGTGAAATACCATGACGCTGATGACAGACTGCAAAGAAGTGAGTTAAATTGGAACATTTGTGATCCCATAAAACATGTAGAATTTCCCTGTGGGGGTGACAAATAGAAACCAACAAAAAACATTGTTCATATCTCCCTTCATTACGCCTGAAAAAGAAAATCACAACGACAATGAACTAACTCCCTCTTGAATTGTTTTAGAATATAAATATGTTCAGCCAGTTGATCACTAACTAAAACCCTGCTCCACTCTTCTGACCAATAAAAGTCTGTTGAGAAAGGTTCATCAGGATCTCTTCCCTCAAACACCAACATAAACACCAACCTATAGACCTCTATATTTACTAAGGGTCTGAAACTGGAATTGCCATCAGAGAGGTACTATTAACTTAAGCAGTTGTAAATAAAACTCTATCCTGTACCCCTGATGATTGTGAACCCCAAATGGTCCGAAGTTGTCCTTGCCAACTAATGCAGAAAAAAGATAAGCTAGCTACCTAACTTGTCTTGGGGGTCAAAGGTAGAACTTAGAAAACCTACCATAGTTCAGACAAGATCTTTCTTTACCTTTTTGGGACAGCTGCTCCAAAAGGATTGTTTTGTGGAACAGGGAGATCTGGCATACTCATCCTCTAAAGGGTGATAAATGTGGCCCTCTTGCTGCATATAGCGATTTTATGTTGGTAGTGAACTCAACCTTTCCAGTCCCTGGAGAAGGGCTATACATTATAAAACCTTGAATAGTTTACAGGTCGTTATTGAGAGCTTAGACGTTTGGATATAGACAAGCATATACTTCATAAATTGGTCTTCAAATGTCTATCTGGTTTATATCAATTTGCATCAACAAAGCTCTGAGGAATGCAATTGACAAACAAGTACTGACAAAAACATGCAAGCAAGCATCCATTTGGAATCAGATTAGGAGCATTTGGAGAGTTAATGTAAGGTCTGATCAAGCTGTCTTCTTTGTTAACCTCAGATTTATTTAGTTCAATAACTAGATACAAAGAAATAACTATCCAAAGGACAGAGAATGACCCCATTCAGAAGACTTGGGATTTTGGATTGCGTTAGGATTGAAGATAAATTTTCAAAGCATATTCAGGATAAACTTCCCTGTACCTGAATGAAGTACTCCTGCATCCTTAGTAACTCAAACCAAATATACACATCCTATTTGGTATTGCCAAACTGAACTATGGTATTTGGCCCTAATTCCCTTAATGCAGATACAAAGTTCATCTTTTTACACGTTTAAGATACAGATTGAATGATGTCTATGTGTGCACTTCATTTCCTCTTTGAAAAATAGCTAATTGCTTTATGTTATGCAAAAGTTGGTCGCACACTGCTCGTCACACCAGCAAGTTGCCCCAAAGGACTGTGGTAAATGTAGTGGCGACGGCGGGTACGCCTATGCCACGATGTGTAAAAAGAACAGTATGTGTTGCGTTAGCCATCCCTGGACACGTGTTTCGAGGTAGTTGCCTCTCATCAGCAGGGAGCAGGTCAGTGTAAAGGGGTGCCGTGTGGACTGCCAAAATGTAATTAAAACAGGTCAAGTACCTCTCATGGCGCGCAGGTGCAGATCCAAGGCTCGTCAGCCCGTTGGCTCAAGGGAGCCGTAATAAATTATGCAAAAGCTGGTCGCACACTGCTCGTCACACCAGCAAGTTGCCCCAAAGGACTGTGGTAAATGTAGTGGCGACGGCGGGTACGCCTATGCCACGATGTGTAAAAAGAACAGTATGTGTTGCGTTAGCGATCCCTGGACACGTGTTTCGAGGTAGTTGCCTCTCGTCAGCAGGGAGCAGGTCAGTGTAAAGGGGTGCCGTGTGGACTGCCAAAATGTAATTAAAACAGGTCAAGTACCTCTCATGGCGCGCAGGTGCAGATCCAAGGCTCGTCAGCCCGTTGGCTCAAGGGAGCCGTAATAAATTATGCAAAAGTTGGTCGCACACTGCTCGTCACACCAGCAAGTTGCCCCAAAGGACTGTGGTAAATGTAGTGGCGATGGCGGGTACGCCTATGCCACGATGTGTAAAAAGAACAGTATGTGTTGCGTTAGCCATCCCTGGACACGTGTTTCGAGGTAGTTGCCTCTCGTCAGCAGGGAGCAGGTCAGTGTAAAGGGGTGCCGTGTGGACTGCCAAAATGTAATTAAAACAGGTCAAGTACCTCTCATGGCGCGCAGGTGCAGATCCAAGGCTCGTCAGCCCGTTGGCTCAAGGGAGCCATAATAAATTATGCAAAAGTTGGTCGCACACTGCTCGTCACACCAGCAAGTTGCCCCAAAGGACTGTGGTAAATGTAGTGGCGACGGCGGTTACGCCTATGCCACGATGTGTAAAAAGAACAGTATGTGTTGCGTTAGCCATCCCTGGACACGTGTTTCGAGATAGTTGCCTCTCGTCAGCAGGGAGCAGGTCAGTGTAAAGGGGTGCCGTGTGGACTGCCAAAATTTAATTAAAACAGGTCAAGCACCTCTCATGGCGCGCAGGTGCAGATCCAAGGCTCGTCAGCCCGTTGGCTCGAGGGAGCCGTAATAAATTATGCAAAAGTTGGTCGCACACTGCTCGTCACACCAGCAAGTTGCCCCAAAGGACTGTGGTAAATGTAGTGGCGACGGTGGGTACGCCTATGCCACGATGTGTAAAAAGAACAGTATGTGTTGCGTTAGCCATCCCTGGACACGTGTTTCGAGGTAGTTGCCTCTCGTCAGCAGGGAGCAGGTCAGTGTAAAGGGGTGCCGTGTAGATCCAAGGCTCGTCAGCCCGTTGGCTCAAGGGAGCCGTAATAAATTATGCAAAAGTTGGTCGCACACTGCTCATCACACCAGCAAGTTGCCCCAAAGGACTGTGGTAAATGTAGTGGCGACGGAGGGTACGCCTATGCCACGATGTGTAAAAAGAACAGTATGTGTTGCGTTAGCCATCCCTGGACAGGTGTTTCGAGGTAGTTGCCTCTCGTCAGCAGGGAGCAGGTCAGTGTAAAGGGGTGCCGTGTGGACTGCCAAAATGTAATTAAAACAGGTCAAGTACCTCTCATGGAGCGCAGGTGCAGATCCAAGGCTCCTCAGCCCGTTGGCTCAAGGGAGCCGTAATAAATTATGCAAAAGTTGGTCGCACACTGCTCGTCACACCAGCAAGTTGCCCCAAAGGACTGTGGTAAATGTAGTGGCGACGGCGGGTACGCCTATGCCACAATGTGTAAAAAGAACAGTATGTGTTGCGTTAGCCATCCCTGGACACGTGTTTCGAGGTAGTTGCCTCTCGTCAGCAGGGAGCAGGTCAGTGTAAAGGGGTGCCGTGTGGACTGCCAAAATGTAATTAAAACAGGTCAAGTACCTCTCATGGCGCGCAGGTGCAGATCCAAGGCTCGTCAGCCCGTTGGCTCAAGGGAGCCGTAATAAATTATGCAAAAGTTTGTCGCACACTGCTCGTCACACCAGCAAGTTGCCCCAAAGGACTGTGGTAAATGTAGTGGCGACGGCGGGTACGCCTATGCCACGATGTGTAAAAAGAACAGTATGTGTTGCGTTAGCCATCCCTGGACACGTGTTTCGAGGTAGTTGCCTCTCGTCAGCAGGGAGCAGGTCAGTGTAAAGGGGTGCCGTGTGGACTGCCAAAATGTAATTAAAACAGGTCAAGTACCTCTCATGGCGCGCAGGTGCAGATCCAAGGCTCGTCAGCCCGTTGGCTCAAGGGAGCCGTAATAAATTATGCAAAAGTTGGTCGCACACTGCTCGTCACACCAGCAAGTTGCCCCAAAGGACTGTGGTAAATGTAGTGGCGACGGCGGGTACGCCTATGCCACGATGTGTAAAAAGAACAGTATGTGTTGCGTTAGCCATCCCTAGACACGTGTTTCGAGGTAGTTGCCTCTCGTCAGCAGGGAGCAGGTCAGTGTAAAGGGGTGCCGTGTGGACTGCCAAAATGTAATTAAAACAGGTCAAGTACCTCTCATGGCGCGCAGGTGCAGATCCAAGGCTCGTCAGCCCGTTGGCTCAAGGGAGCCGTAATAAATTATGCAAAAGTTGGTCGCACACTGCTCGTCACACCAGCAAGTTGCCCCAAAGGACTGTGGTAAATGTAGTGGCGACGGCGGGTACGCCTATGCCACGATGTGTAAAAAGAACAGTATGTGTTGCGTTAGCCATCCCTGGACACGTGTTTCGAGGTAGTTGCCTCTCGTCAGCAGGGAGCAGGTCAGTGTAAAGGGGTGCCGTGTGGACTGCCAAAATGTAATTAAAACAGGTCAAGTACCTCTCATGGCGCGCAGGTGCAGATCCAAGGCTCGTCAGCCCGTTGGCTCAAGGGAGCCGTAATAAATTATGCAAAAGTTGGTCGCACACTGCTCGTCACACCAGCAAGTTGCCCCAAAGGACTGTGGTAAATGTAGTGGCGACGGCGGGTACGCCTATGCCACGATGTGTAAAAAGAACAGTATGTGTTGCGTTAGCCATCCCTGGACACGTGTTTCGAGATAGTTGCCTCTCGTCAGCAGGGAGCAGGTCAGTGTAAAGGGGTGCCGTGTGGACTGCCAAAATGTAATTAAAACAGGTCAAGTACCTTTCATGGCGCGCAGGTGCAGATCCAAGGCTCGTCAGCCCGTTGGCTCAAGGGAGCCGTAATAAATTATGCAAAAGTTGGTCGCACACTGCTCGTCACACCAGCAAGTTGCCCCAAAGGACTTTGGTAAATGTAGTGGCGACGGCGGGTACGCCTATGCCACGATGTGTAAAAAGAACAGTATGTGTTGCGTTAGCCATCCCTGGACACGTGTTTTGAGGTAGTTGCCTCTCGTCAGCAGGGAGCAGGTCAGTGTAAAGGGGTGCCGTGTGGACTGCCAAAATGTAATTAAAACAGGTCAAGTACCTCTCATGGTGCGCAGGTGCAGATCCAAGGCTCGTCAGCCCGTTGGCTCAAGGGAGACGTAATAAATTATGCAAAAGTTGGTCGCACACTGCTCGTCACACCAGCAAGTTGCCCCAAAGGACTTTGGTAAATGTAGTGGCGACGGCGGGTACGCCTATGCCACGATGTGTAAAAAGAACAGTATGTGTTGCGTTAGCCATCCCTGGACACGTGTTTTGAGGTAGTTGCCTCTCGTCAGCAGGGAGCAGGTCAGTGTAAAGGGGTGCCGTGTGGACTGCCAAAATGTAATTAAAACAGGTCAAGTACCTCTCATGGCGCGCAGGTGCAGATCCAAGGCTCGTCAGCCCGTTGGCTCAAGGGAGCCGTAATAAATTATGCAAAAGTTGGTCGCACACTGCTCGTCACACCAGCAAGTTGCCCCAAAGGACTGTGGTAAATGTAGTGGCGACGGCGGGTACGCCTATGCCACGATGTGTAAAAAGAACAGTATGTGTTGCGTTAGCCATCCCTGGACACGTGTTTCGAGGTAGTTGCCTCTCGTCAGCAGGGAGCAGGTCAGTGTAAAGAGGTGCCGTGTGGACTGCCAAAATGTAATTAAAACAGGTCAAGTACCTCTCATGGCGCGCAGGTGCAGATCCAAGGCTCGTCAGCCCGTTGGCTCAAGGGAGCCATAATAAATTATGCAAAAGTTGGTCGCACACTGCTCGTCACACCAGCAAGTTGCCCCAAAGGACTGAGGTAAATGTAGTGGCGACGGCGGGTACGCCTATGCCACGATGTGTAAAAAGAACAGTATGTGTTGCGTTAGCCATCCCTGGACACGTGTTTCGAGGTAGTTGCCTCTCGTCAGCAGGGAGCAGGTCAGTGTAAAGGGCTGCCGTGTGGACTGCCAAAATGTAATTAAAACAGGTCAAGTACCTCTCATGGCGCGCAGGTGCAGATCCAAGGCTCGTCAGCCCGTTGGCTCAAGGGAGCCGTAATAAATTATGCAAAAGTTGGTCGCACACTGCTCGTCACACCAGCAAGTTGCCCCAAAGGACTGTGGTAAATGTAGTGGCGACGGCGGGTACGCCTATGCCACGATGTGTAAAAAGAACAGTATGTGTTGCGTTAGCCATCCCTGGACACGTGTTTCGAGGTAGTTGCCTCTCGTCAGCAGGGAGCAGGTCAGTGTAAAGGGGTGCCGTGTGGACTGCCAAAATGTAATTAAAACAGGTCAAGTACCTCTCATGGCGCGCAGGTGCAGATCCAAGGCTCGTCAGCCCGTTGGCTCAAGGGAGCCGTAATAAATTATGCAAAAGTTGGTCGCACACTGCTCGTCACACCAGCAAGTTGCCCCAAAGGACTGTGGTAAATGTAGTGGCGACGGTGGGTACGCCTATGCCACGATGTGTAAAAAGAACAGTATGTGTTGCGTTCGCCATCCCTGGACACGTGTTTCGAGGTAGTTGCCTCTCGTCAGCAGGGAGCAGGTCAGTGTAAAGGGGTGCCGTGTAGATCCAAGGCTCGTCAGCCCGTTGGCTCAAGGGAGCCGTAATAAATTATGCAAAAGTTGGTCGCACACTGCTCGTCACACCAGCAAGTTGCCCCAAAGGACTGTGGTAAATGTAGTGGCGACGGAGGGTACACCTATGCCACGATGTGTAAAAAGAACAGTATGTGTTGCGTTAGCCATCCCTGGACACGTGTTTTGAGGTAGTTGCCTCTCGTCAGCAGGGAGCAGGTCAGTGTAAAGGGGTGCCGTGTGGACTGCCAAAATGTAATTAAAACAGGTCAAGTACCTCTCATGGCGCGCAGGTGCAGATCCAAGGCTCGTCAGCCCGTTGGCTCAAGGGAGCCGTAATAAATTATGCAAAAGTTGGTCGCACACTGCTCGTCACACCAGCAAGTTGCCCCAAAGGACTGTGGTAAATGTAGTGGCAACGGCGGGTACGCCTATGCCACGATGTGTAAAAAGAACAGTATGTGTTGCGTTAGCCATCCCTGGACACGTGTTTCGAGGTAGTTGCCTCTCGTCAGCAGGGAGCAGGTCAGTGTAAAGGGGTGCCGTGTGGACTGCCAAAATGTAATTAAAACAGGTCAAGTACCTCTCATGGCGCGCAGGTGCAGATCCAAGGCTCGTCAGCCCGTTGGCTCAAGGGAGCCGTAATAAATTATGCAAAAGTTGGTCGCACACTGCTCGTCACACCAGCAAGTTGCCCCAAAGGACTGTGGTAAATGTAGTGGCGATGGCGGGTACGCCTATGCCACGATGTGTAAAAAGAACAGTATGTGTTGCGTTAGCCATCCCTGGACACGTGTTTCGAGGTAGTTGCCTCTCGTCAGCAGGGAGCAGGTCAGTGTAAAGGGGTGCTGTGTGGACTGCCAAAATGTAATTAAAACAGGTCAAGTACCTCTCATGGCGCGCAGGTGCAGATCCAAGGCTCGTCAGCCCGTTGGCTCATGGGAGCCATAATAAATTATGCAAAAGTTGGTCGCACACTGCTCGTCACACCAGCAAGTTGCCCCAAAGGACTGTGGTAAATGTAGTGGCGACGGCGGGTACGCCTATGCCACGATGTGTAAAAAGAACAGTATGTGTTGCGTTAGCCATCCCTGGACACGTGTTTTGAGGTAGTTGCCTCTCGTCAGCAGGGAGCAGGTCAGTGTAAAGGGGTGCCGTGTGGACTGCCAAAATGTAATTAAAACAGGTCAAGTACCTCTCATGGCGCGCAGGTGCAGATCCAAGGCTCGTCAGCCCGTTGGCTCAAGGGAGCCGTAATAAATTATGCAAAAGTTGGTCGCACACTGCTCGTCACACCAGCAAGTTGCCCCAAAGGACTGTGGTAAATGTAGTGGCGACGGCGGGTACGCCTATGCCACGATGTGTAAAAAGAACAGTATGTGTTGCGTTAGCCATCCCTGGACACGAGTTTTGAGGTAGTTGCCTCTCGTCAGCAGGGAGCAGGTCAGTGTAAAGGGGTGCCGTGTGGACTGCCAAAATGTAATTAAAACCGGTCAAGTACCTTTCATGGCGCGCAGGTGCAGATCCAAGGCTCGTCAGCCCGTTGGCTCAAGGGAGCCGTAATAAATTATGCAAAAGTTGGTCGCACACTGCTCGTCACACCAGCAAGTTGCCCCAAAGGACTGTGGTAAATGTAGTGGCGACAGCGGGTACGCCTATGCCACGATGTGTAAAAAGAACAGTATGTGTTGCGTTAGCCATCCCTGGACACGTGTTTCGAGGTAGTTGCCTCTCGTCAGCAGGGAGCAGGTCAGTGTAAAGGGGTGCCGTGTGGACTGCCAAAATGTAATTAAAACAGGTCAAGTACCTCTCATGGCGCGCAGGTGCAGATCCAAGGCTCGTCAGCCCGTTGGCTCAAGGGAGCCATAATAAATTATGCAAAAGTTGGTCGCACACTGCTCGTCACACCAGCAAGTTGCCTCAAAGGACTGTGGTAAATGTAGTGGCGACGGCAGGTACGCCTATGCCACGATGTGTAAAAAGAACAGTATGTGTTGCGTTAGCCATCCCTGGACACGTGTTTCGAGGTAGTTGCCTCTCGTCAGCAGGGAGCAGGTCAGTGTAAAGGGGTGCCGTGTGGACTGCCAAAATGTAATTAAAACAGGTCAAGTACCTCTCATGGCGCGCAGGTGCAGATCCACGGCTCGTCAGCCCGTTGGCTCAAGGGAGCCATAATAAATTATGCAAAAGTTGGTCGCACACTGCTCGTCACACCAGCAAGTTGCCCCAAAGGACTGTGGTAAATGTAGTGGCGACGGCGGGTACGCCTATGCCACGATGTGTAAAAAGAACAGTATGTGTTGCGTTAGCCATCCCTGGACACGTGTTTCGAGGTAGTTGCCTCTCGTCAGCAGGGAGCAGGTCAGTGTAAAGGGGTGCCGTGTGGACTGCCAAAATGTAATTAAAACAGGTCAAGTACCTCTCATGGCGCGCAGGTGCAGATCCAAGGCTCGTCAGCCCGTTGGCTCAAGGGAGCCGTAATAAATTATGCAAAAGTTGGTCGCACACTGCTCGTCACACCAGCAAGTTGCCCCAAAGGACTGTGGTAAATGTAGTGGCGACGGCGGGTACGCCTATGCCACGATGTGTAAAAAGAACAGTATGTGTTGCGTTAGCCATCCCTGGACACGTGTTTCGAGGTAGTTGCCTCTCGTCAGCAGGGAGCAGGTCAGTGTAAAGGGGTGCCGTGTGGACTGCCAAAATGTAATTAAAACAGGTCAAGTACCTCTCATGGCGCGCAGGTGCAGATCCAAGGCTCGTCAGCCCGTTGGCTCAAGGGAGCCGTAATAAATTATGCAAAAGTTGGTCGCACACTGCTCGTCACACCAGCAAGTTGCCCCAAAGGACTGTGGTAAATGTAGTGGCGACGGCGGGTACGCCTATGCCACGATGTGTAAAAAGAACAGTATGTGTTGCGTTAGCCATCCCTGGACACGTGTTTCGAGGTAGTTGCCTCTCGTCAGCAGGGAGCAGGTCAGTGTAAAGGGGTGCCGTGTGGACTGCCAAAATGTAATTAAAACAGGTCAAGTACCTTTCATGGCGCGCAGGTGCAGATCCAAGGCTCGTCAGCCCGTTGGCTCAAGGAAGCCGTAATAAATTATGCAAAAGTTGGTCGCACACTGCTCGTCACACCAGCAAGTTGCCCCAAAGGACTTTGGTAAATGTAGTGGCGACGGCGGGTACGCCTATGCCACGATGTGTAAAAAGAACAGTATGTGTTGCGTTAGCCATCCCTGGACACGTGTTTTGAGGTAGTTGCCTCTCGTCAGCAGGGAGCAGGTCAGTGTAAAGGGGTGCCGTGTGGACTGCCAAAATGTAATTAAAACAGGTCAAGTACCTCTCATGGCGCGCAGGTGCAGATCCAAGGCTCGTCAGCCCGTTGGCTCAAGGGAGACGTAATAAATTATGCAAAAGTTGGTCGCACACTGCTCGTCACACCAGCAAGTTGCCCCAAAGGACTTTGGTAAATGTAGTGGCGACGGCGGGTACGCCTATGCCACGATGTGTAAAAAGAACAGTATGTGTTGCGTTAGCCATCCCTGGACACGTGTTTTGAGGTAGTTGCCTCTCGTCAGCAGGGAGCAGGTCAGTGTAAAGGGGTGCCGTGTGGACTGCCAAAATGTAATTAAAACAGGTCAAGTACCTCTCATGGCGCGCAGGTGCAGATCCAAGGCTCGTCAGCCCGTTGGCTCAAGGGAGCCGTAATAAATTATGCAAAAGTTGGTCGCACACTGCTCGTCACACCAGCAAGTTGCCCCAAAGGACTGTGGTAAATGTAGTGGCGACGGCGGGTACGCCTATGCCACGATGTGTAAAAAGAACAGTATGTGTTGCGTTAGCCATCCCTGGACACGTGTTTTGAGGTAGTTGCCTCTCGTCAGCAGGGAGCAGGTCAGTGTAAAGAGGTGCCGTGTGGACTGCCAAAATGTAATGAAAACAGGTCAAGTACCTCTCATGGCGCGCAGGTGCAGATCCAAGGCTCGTCAGCCCGTTGGCTCAAGGGAGCCATAATAAATTATGCAAAAGTTGGTCGCACACTGCTCGTCACACCAGCAAGTTGCCCCAAAGGACTGAGGTAAATGTAGTGGCGACGGCGGGTACGCCTATGCCACGATGTGTAAAAAGAACAGTATGTGTTGCGTTAGCCATCCCTGGACACGTGTTTCGAGGTAGTTGCCTCTCGTCAGCAGGGAGCAGGTCAGTGTAAAGGGGTGCCGTGTGGACTGCCAAAATGTAATTAAAACAGGTCAAGTACCTCTCATGGCGCGCAGGTGCAGATCCAAGGCTCGTCAGCCCGTTGGCTCAAGGGAGCCGTAATAAATTATGCAAAAGTTGGTCGCACACTGCTCGTCACACCAGCAAGTTGCCCCAAAGGACTGTGGTAAATGTAGTGGCGACGGCGGGTACGCCTATGCCACGATGTGTAAAAAGAACAGTATGTGTTGCGTTAGCCATCCCTGGACACGTGTTTCGAGGTAGTTGCCTCTCGTCAGCAGGGAGCAGGTCAGTGTAAAGGGGTGCCGTGTGGACTGCCAAAATGTAATTAAAACAGGTCAAGTACCTCTCATGGCGCGCAGGTGCAGATCCAAGGCTCGTCAGCCCGTTGGCTCAAGGGAGCCGTAATAAATTATGCAAAAGTTGGTCGCACACTGCTCGTCACACCAGCAAGTTGCCCCAAAGGACTGTGGTAAATGTAGTGGCGACGGTGGGTACGCCTATGCCACGATGTGTAAAAAGAACAGTATGTGTTGCGTTCGCCATCCCTGGACACGTGTTTCGAGGTAGTTGCCTCTCGTCAGCAGGGAGCAGGTCAGTGTAAAGGGGTGCCGTGTAGATCCAAGGCTCGTCAGCCCGTTGGCTCAAGGGAGCCGTAATAAATTATGCAAAAGTTGGTCGCACACTGCTCGTCACACCAGCAAGTTGCCCCAAAGGACTGTGGTAAATGTAGTGGCGACGGAGGGTACGCCTATGCCACGATGTGTAAAAAGAACAGTATGTGTTGCGTTAGCCATCCCTGGACACGTGTTTTGAGGTAGTTGCCTCTCGTCAGCAGGGAGCAGGTCAGTGTAAAGGGGTGCCGTGTGGACTGCCAAAATGTAATTAAAACAGGTCAAGTACCTCTCATGGCGCGCAGGTGCAGATCCAAGGCTCGTCAGCCCGTTGGCTCAAGGGAGCCGTAATAAATTATGCAAAAGTTGGTCGCACACTGCTCGTCACACCAGCAAGTTGCCCCAAAGGACTGTGGTAAATGTAGTGGCAACGGCGGGTACGCCTATGCCACGATGTGTAAAAAGAACAGTATGTGTTGCGTTAGCCATCCCTGGACACGTGTTTCGAGGTAGTTGCCTCTCGTCAGCAGGGAGCAGGTCAGTGTAAAGGGGTGCCGTGTGGACTGCCAAAATGTAATTAAAACAGGTCAAGTACCTCTCATGGCGCGCAGGTGCAGATCCAAGGCTCGTCAGCCCGTTGGCTCAAGGGAGCCGTAATAAATTATGCAAAAGTTGGTCGCACACTGCTCGTCACACCAGCAAGTTGCCCCAAAGGACTGTGGTAAATGTAGTGGCGATGGCGGGTACGCCTATGCCACGATGTGTAAAAAGAACAGTATGTGTTGCGTTAGCCATCCCTGGACACGTGTTTCGAGGTAGTTGCCTCTCGTCAGCAGGGAGCAGGTCAGTGTAAAGGGGTGCTGTGTGGACTGCCAAAATGTAATTAAAACAGGTCAAGTACCTCTCATGGCGCGCAGGTGCAGATCCAAGGCTCGTCAGCCCGTTGGCTCATGGGAGCCATAATAAATTATGCAAAAGTTGGTCGCACACTGCTCGTCACACCAGCAAGTTGCCCCAAAGGACTGTGGTAAATGTAGTGGCGACGGCGGGTACGCCTATGCCACGATGTGTAAAAAGAACAGTATGTGTTGCGTTAGCCATCCCTGGACACGTGTTTCGAGGTAGTTGCCTCTCGTCAGCAGGGAGCAGGTCAGTGTAAAGGGGTGCCGTGTGGACTGCCAAAATGTAATTAAAACAGGTCAAGTACCTCTCATGGCGCGCAGGTGCAGATCCAAGGCTCGTCAGCCCGTTGGCTCAAGGGAGCCGTAATAAATTATGCAAAAGTTGGTCGCACACTGCTCGTCACACCAGCAAGTTGCCCCAAAGGACTGTGGTAAATGTAGTGGCGATGGCGGGTACGCCTATGCCACGATGTGTAAAAAGAACAGTATGTGTTGCGTTAGCCATCCCTGGACACGTGTTTCGAGGTAGTTGCCTCTCGTCAGCAGGGAGCAGGTCAGTGTAAAGGGGTGCTGTGTGGACTGCCAAAATGTAATTAAAACAGGTCAAGTACCTCTCATGGCGCGCAGGTGCAGATCCAAGGCTCGTCAGCCCGTTGGCTCATGGGAGCCATAATAAATTATGCAAAAGTTGGTCGCACACTGCTCGTCACACCAGCAAGTTGCCCCAAAGGACTGTGGTAAATGTAGTGGCGACGGCGGGTACGCCTATGCCACGATGTGTAAAAAGAACAGTATGTGTTGCGTTAGCCATCCCTGGACACGTGTTTTGAGGTAGTTGCCTCTCGTCAGCAGGGAGCAGGTCAGTGTAAAGGGGTGCCGTGTGGACTGCCAAAATGTAATTAAAACAGGTCAAGTACCTCTCATGGCGCGCAGGTGCAGATCCAAGGCTCGTCAGCCCGTTGGCTCAAGGGAGCCGTAATAAATTATGCAAAAGTTGGTCGCACACTGCTCGTCACACCAGCAAGTTGCCCCAAAGGACTGTGGTAAATGTAGTGGCGACGGCGGGTACGCCTATGCCACGATGTGTAAAAAGAACAGTATGTGTTGCGTTAGCCATCCCTGGACACGAGTTTTGAGGTAGTTGCCTCTCGTCAGCAGGGAGCAGGTCAGTGTAAAGGGGTGCCGTGTGGACTGCCAAAATGTAATTAAAACCGGTCAAGTACCTTTCATGGCGCGCAGGTGCAGATCCAAGGCTCGTCAGCCCGTTGGCTCAAGGGAGCCGTAATAAATTATGCAAAAGTTGGTCGCACACTGCTCGTCACACCAGCAAGTTGCCCCAAAGGACTGTGGTAAATGTAGTGGCGACAGCGGGTACGCCTATGCCACGATGTGTAAAAAGAACAGTATGTGTTGCGTTAGCCATCCCTGGACACGTGTTTCGAGGTAGTTGCCTCTCGTCAGCAGGGAGCAGGTCAGTGTAAAGGGGTGCCGTGTGGACTGCCAAAATGTAATTAAAACAGGTCAAGTACCTCTCATGGCGCGCAGGTGCAGATCCAAGGCTCGTCAGCCCGTTGGCTCAAGGGAGCCATAATAAATTATGCAAAAGTTGGTCGCACACTGCTCGTCACACCAGCAAGTTGCCTCAAAGGACTGTGGTAAATGTAGTGGCGACGGCAGGTACGCCTATGCCACGATGTGTAAAAAGAACAGTATGTGTTGCGTTAGCCATCCCTGGACACGTGTTTCGAGGTAGTTGCCTCTCGTCAGCAGGGAGCAGGTCAGTGTAAAGGGGTGCCGTGTGGACTGCCAAAATGTAATTAAAACAGGTCAAGTACCTCTCATGGCGCGCAGGTGCAGATCCACGGCTCGTCAGCCCGTTGGCTCAAGGGAGCCATAATAAATTATGCAAAAGTTGGTCGCACACTGCTCGTCACACCAGCAAGTTGCCCCAAAGGACTGTGGTAAATGTAGTGGCGACGGCGGGTACGCCTATGCCACGATGTGTAAAAAGAACAGTATGTGTTGCGTTAGCCATCCCTGGACACGTGTTTCGAGGTAGTTGCCTCTCGTCAGCAGGGAGCAGGTCAGTGTAAAGGGGTGCCGTGTGGACTGCCAAAATGTAATTAAAACAGGTCAAGTACCTCTCATGGCGCGCAGGTGCAGATCCAAGGCTCGTCAGCCCGTTGGCTCAAGGGAGCCGTAATAAATTATGCAAAAGTTGGTCGCACACTGCTCGTCACACCAGCAAGTTGCCCCAAAGGACTGTGGTAAATGTAGTGGCGACGGCGGGTACGCCTATGCCACGATGTGTAAAAAGAACAGTATGTGTTGCGTTAGCCATCCCTGGACACGTGTTTCGAGGTAGTTGCCTCTCGTCAGCAGGGAGCAGGTCAGTGTAAAGGGGTGCCGTGTGGACTGCCAAAATGTAATTAAAACAGGTCAAGTACCTCTCATGGCGCGCAGGTGCAGATCCAAGGCTCGTCAGCCCGTTGGCTCAAGGGAGCCGTAATAAATTATGCAAAAGTTGGTCGCACACTGCTCGTCACACCAGCAAGTTGCCCCAAAGGACTGTGGTAAATGTAGTGGCGACGGCGGGTACGCCTATGCCACGATGTGTAAAAAGAACAGTATGTGTTGCGTTAGCCATCCCTGGACACGTGTTTCGAGGTAGTTGCCTCTCGTCAGCAGGGAGCAGGTCAGTGTAAAGGGGTGCCGTGTGGACTGCCAAAATGTAATTAAAACAGGTCAAGTACCTTTCATGGCGCGCAGGTGCAGATCCAAGGCTCGTCAGCCCGTTGGCTCAAGGAAGCCGTAATAAATTATGCAAAAGTTGGTCGCACACTGCTCGTCACACCAGCAAGTTGCCCCAAAGGACTTTGGTAAATGTAGTGGCGACGGCGGGTACGCCTATGCCACGATGTGTAAAAAGAACAGTATGTGTTGCGTTAGCCATCCCTGGACACGTGTTTTGAGGTAGTTGCCTCTCGTCAGCAGGGAGCAGGTCAGTGTAAAGGGGTGCCGTGTGGACTGCCAAAATGTAATTAAAACAGGTCAAGTACCTCTCATGGCGCGCAGGTGCAGATCCAAGGCTCGTCAGCCCGTTGGCTCAAGGGAGACGTAATAAATTATGCAAAAGTTGGTCGCACACTGCTCGTCACACCAGCAAGTTGCCCCAAAGGACTTTGGTAAATGTAGTGGCGACGGCGGGTACGCCTATGCCACGATGTGTAAAAAGAACAGTATGTGTTGCGTTAGCCATCCCTGGACACGTGTTTTGAGGTAGTTGCCTCTCGTCAGCAGGGAGCAGGTCAGTGTAAAGGGGTGCCGTGTGGACTGCCAAAATGTAATTAAAACAGGTCAAGTACCTCTCATGGCGCGCAGGTGCAGATCCAAGGCTCGTCAGCCCGTTGGCTCAAGGGAGCCGTAATAAATTATGCAAAAGTTGGTCGCACACTGCTCGTCACACCAGCAAGTTGCCCCAAAGGACTGTGGTAAATGTAGTGGCGACGGCGGGTACGCCTATGCCACGATGTGTAAAAAGAACAGTATGTGTTGCGTTAGCCATCCCTGGACACGTGTTTTGAGGTAGTTGCCTCTCGTCAGCAGGGAGCAGGTCAGTGTAAAGAGGTGCCGTGTGGACTGCCAAAATGTAATGAAAACAGGTCAAGTACCTCTCATGGCGCGCAGGTGCAGATCCAAGGCTCGTCAGCCCGTTGGCTCAAGGGAGCCATAATAAATTATGCAAAAGTTGGTCGCACACTGCTCGTCACACCAGCAAGTTGCCCCAAAGGACTGAGGTAAATGTAGTGGCGACGGCGGGTACGCCTATGCCACGATGTGTAAAAAGAACAGTATGTGTTGCGTTAGCCATCCCTGGACACGTGTTTCGAGGTAGTTGCCTCTCGTCAGCAGGGAGCAGGTCAGTGTAAAGGGGTGCCGTGTGGACTGCCAAAATGTAATTAAAACAGGTCAAGTACCTCTCATGGCGCGCAGGTGCAGATCCAAGGCTCGTCAGCCCGTTGGCTCAAGGGAGCCGTAATAAATTATGCAAAAGTTGGTCGCACACTGCTCGTCACACCAGCAAGTTGCCCCAAAGGACTGTGGTAAATGTAGTGGCGACGGCGGGTACGCCTATGCCACGATGTGTAAAAAGAACAGTATGTGTTGCGTTAGCCATCCCTGGACACGTGTTTCGAGGTAGTTGCCTCTCGTCAGCAGGGAGCAGGTCAGTGTAAAGGGGTGCCGTGTGGACTGCCAAAATGTAATTAAAACAGGTCAAGTACCTCTCATGGCGCGCAGGTGCAGATCCAAGGCTCGTCAGCCCGTTGGCTCAAGGGAGCCGTAATAAATTATGCAAAAGTTGGTCGCACACTGCTCGTCACACCAGCAAGTTGCCCCAAAGGACTGTGGTAAATGTAGTGGCGACGGTGGGTACGCCTATGCCACGATGTGTAAAAAGAACAGTATGTGTTGCGTTCGCCATCCCTGGACACGTGTTTCGAGGTAGTTGCCTCTCGTCAGCAGGGAGCAGGTCAGTGTAAAGGGGTGCCGTGTAGATCCAAGGCTCGTCAGCCCGTTGGCTCAAGGGAGCCGTAATAAATTATGCAAAAGTTGGTCGCACACTGCTCGTCACACCAGCAAGTTGCCCCAAAGGACTGTGGTAAATGTAGTGGCGACGGAGGGTACGCCTATGCCACGATGTGTAAAAAGAACAGTATGTGTTGCGTTAGCCATCCCTGGACACGTGTTTTGAGGTAGTTGCCTCTCGTCAGCAGGGAGCAGGTCAGTGTAAAGGGGTGCCGTGTGGACTGCCAAAATGTAATTAAAACAGGTCAAGTACCTCTCATGGCGCGCAGGTGCAGATCCAAGGCTCGTCAGCCCGTTGGCTCAAGGGAGCCGTAATAAATTATGCAAAAGTTGGTCGCACACTGCTCGTCACACCAGCAAGTTGCCCCAAAGGACTGTGGTAAATGTAGTGGCAACGGCGGGTACGCCTATGCCACGATGTGTAAAAAGAACAGTATGTGTTGCGTTAGCCATCCCTGGACACGTGTTTCGAGGTAGTTGCCTCTCGTCAGCAGGGAGCAGGTCAGTGTAAAGGGGTGCCGTGTGGACTGCCAAAATGTAATTAAAACAGGTCAAGTACCTCTCATGGCGCGCAGGTGCAGATCCAAGGCTCGTCAGCCCGTTGGCTCAAGGGAGCCGTAATAAATTATGCAAAAGTTGGTCGCACACTGCTCGTCACACCAGCAAGTTGCCCCAAAGGACTGTGGTAAATGTAGTGGCGATGGCGGGTACGCCTATGCCACGATGTGTAAAAAGAACAGTATGTGTTGCGTTAGCCATCCCTGGACACGTGTTTCGAGGTAGTTGCCTCTCGTCAGCAGGGAGCAGGTCAGTGTAAAGGGGTGCTGTGTGGACTGCCAAAATGTAATTAAAACAGGTCAAGTACCTCTCATGGCGCGCAGGTGCAGATCCAAGGCTCGTCAGCCCGTTGGCTCATGGGAGCCATAATAAATTATGCAAAAGTTGGTCGCACACTGCTCGTCACACCAGCAAGTTGCCCCAAAGGACTGTGGTAAATGTAGTGGCGACGGCGGGTACGCCTATGCCACGATGTGTAAAAAGAACAGTATGTGTTGCGTTAGCCATCCCTGGACACGTGTTTTGAGGTAGTTGCCTCTCGTCAGCAGGGAGCAGGTCAGTGTAAAGGGGTGCCGTGTGGACTGCCAAAATGTAATTAAAACAGGTCAAGTACCTCTCATGGCGCGCAGGTGCAGATCCAAGGCTCGTCAGCCCGTTGGCTCAAGGGAGCCGTAATAAATTATGCAAAAGTTGGTCGCACACTGCTCGTCACACCAGCAAGTTGCCCCAAAGGACTGTGGTAAATGTAGTGGCGACGGCGGGTACGCCTATGCCACGATGTGTAAAAAGAACAGTATGTGTTGCGTTAGCCATCCCTGGACACGAGTTTTGAGGTAGTTGCCTCTCGTCAGCAGGGAGCAGGTCAGTGTAAAGGGGTGCCGTGTGGACTGCCAAAATGTAATTAAAACCGGTCAAGTACCTTTCATGGCGCGCAGGTGCAGATCCAAGGCTCGTCAGCCCGTTGGCTCAAGGGAGCCGTAATAAATTATGCAAAAGTTGGTCGCACACTGCTCGTCACACCAGCAAGTTGCCCCAAAGGACTGTGGTAAATGTAGTGGCGACAGCGGGTACGCCTATGCCACGATGTGTAAAAAGAACAGTATGTGTTGCGTTAGCCATCCCTGGACACGTGTTTCGAGGTAGTTGCCTCTCGTCAGCAGGGAGCAGGTCAGTGTAAAGGGGTGCCGTGTGGACTGCCAAAATGTAATTAAAACAGGTCAAGTACCTCTCATGGCGCGCAGGTGCAGATCCAAGGCTCGTCAGCCCGTTGGCTCAAGGGAGCCGTAATAAATTATGCAAAAGTTGGTCGCACACTGCTCGTCACACCAGCAAGTTGCCCCAAAGGACTGTGGTAAATGTAGTGGCGACGGCGGGTACGCCTATGCCACGATGTGTAAAAAGAACAGTATGTGTTGCGTTAGCCATCCCTGGACACGTGTTTTGAGGTAGTTGCCTCTCGTCAGCAGGGAGCAGGTCAGTGTAAAGGGGTGCCGTGTGGACTGCCAAAATGTAATTAAAACAGGTCAAGTACCTCTCATGGCGCGCAGGTGCAGATCCACGGCTCGTCAGCCCGTTGGCTCAAGGGAGCCATAATAAATTTTGCAAAAGTTGGTCGCACACTGCTCGTCACACCAGCAAGTTGCCCCAAAGGACTGTGGTAAATGTAGTGGCGACGGCGGGTACGCCTATGCCACGATGTGTAAAAAGAACAGTATGTGTTGCGTTAGCCATCCCTGGACACGTGTTTCGAGGTAGTTGCCTCTCGTCAGCAGGGAGCAGGTCAGTGTAAAGGGGTGCCGTGTGGACTGCCAAAATGTAATTAAAACAGGTCAAGTACCTCTCATGGCGCGCAGGTGCAGATCCAAGGCTCGTCAGCCCGTTGGCTCAAGGGAGCCGTAATAAATTATGCAAAAGTTGGTCGCACACTGCTTGTCACACCAGCAAGTTGCCCCAAAGGACTGTGGTAAATGTAGTGGCGACGGCGGGTACGCCTATGCCACGATGTGTAAAAAGAACAGTATGTGTTGCGTTAGCCATCCCTGGACACGTGTTTCGAGGTAGTTGCCTCTCGTCAGCAGGGAGCAGGTCAGTGTAAAGGGGTGCCGTGTGGACTGCCAAAATGTAATTAAAACAGGTCAAGTACCTCTCATGGCGCGCAGGTGCAGATCCAAGGCTCGTCAGCCCGTTGGCTCAAGGGAGACGTAATAAATTATGCAAAAGTTGGTCGCACACTGCTCGTCACACCAGCAAGTTGCCCCAAAGGACTGTGGTAAATGTAGTGGCGACGGCGGGTACGCCTATGCCACGATGTGTAAAAAGAACAGTATGTGTTGCGTTAGCCATCCCTGGACACGTGTTTCGAGGTAGTTGCCTCTCGTCAGCAGGGAGCAGGTCAGTGTAAAGGGGTGCCGTGTGGACTGCCAAAATGTAATTAAAACAGGTCAAGTACCTCTCATGGCGTGCAGGTGCAGATCCAAGGCTCGTCAGCCCGTTGGCTGAAGGGAGCCGTAATAAATTATGCAAAAGTTGGTCGCACACTGCTCGTCACACCAGCAAGTTGCCCCAAAGGACTGTGGTAAATGTAGTGGCGATGGCGGGTACGCCTATGCCACGATGTGTAAAAAGAACAGTATGTGTTGCGTTAGCCTTCCCTGGACACGTGTTTCGAGGTAGTTGCCTCTCATCAGCAGGGAGCAGGTCAGTGTAAAGGGGTGCCATGTGGACTGCCAAAATGTAATTAAAACAGGTCAAGTACCTCTCATGGCGCGCAGGTGCAGATCCAAGGCTCGTCAGCCCGTTGGCTCAAGGGAGCCGTAATAAATTATGCAAAAGTTGGTCGCACACTGCTCGTCACACCAGCAAGTTGCCCCAAAGGACTGTGGTAAATGTAGTGGCGACGGCGGGTACGCCTATGCCACGATGTGTAAAAAGAACAGTATGTGTTGCGTTAGCCATCCCTGGACACGTGTTTCGAGGTAGTTGCCTCTCGTCAGCAGGGAGCAGGTCAGTGTAAAGGGGTGCCGTGTGGACTGCCAAAATGTAATTAAAACAGGTCAAGTACCTCTCATGGCGCGCAGGTGCAGATCCAAGGCTCGTCAGCCCGTTGGCTCAAGGGAGCCGTAATAAATTATGCAAAAGTTGGTCGCACACTGCTCGTCACACCAGCAAGTTGCCCCAAAGGACTGTGGTAAATGTAGTGGCGACGGCGGTTACGCCTATGCCACGATGTGTAAAAAGAACAGTATGTGTTGCGTTAGCCATCCCTGGACACGTGTTTCGAGGTAGTTGCCTCTCGTCAGCAGGGAGCAGGTCAGTGTAAAGGGGTGCCGTGTGGACTGCCAAAATGTAATTAAAACAGGTCAAGTACCTCTCATGGCGCGCAGGTGCAGATCCAAGGCTCGTCAGCCCGTTGGCTCAAGGGAGCCGTAATAAATTACGCAAAAGTTGGTCGCACACTGCTCGTCACACCAGCAAGTTGCCCCAAAGGACTGTGGTAAATGTAGTGGCGACGGCGGGTACGCCTATGCCACGATGTGTAAAAAGAACAGTATGTGTTGCGTTAGCCATCCCTGGACACGTGTTTCGAGGTAGTTGCCTCTCGTCAGCAGGGAGCAGGTCAGTGTAAAGGGGTGCCGTGTGGACTGCCAAAATGTAATTAAAACAGGTCAAGTATCTCTCATGGCGCGCAGGTGCAGATCCAAGGCTCGTCGGCCCGTTGGCTCAAGGGAGCCGTAATAAATTATGCAAAAGTTGGTCGCACACTGCTCGTCACACCAGCAAGTCGCCCCAAAGGACTGTGGTAAATGTAGTGGCGATGGCGGGTACGCCTATGCCACGATGTGTAAAAAGAACAGTATGTGTTGCGTTAGCCATCCCTGGACACGTGTTTCGAGGTAGTTGCCTCTCGTCAGCAGGGAGCAGGTCAGTGTAAAGGGGTGCCGTGTGGACTGCCAAAATGTAATTAAAACAGGTCAAGTACCTCTCATGGCGCGCAGGTGCAGATCCAAGGCTCGTCAGCCCGTTGGCTCAAGGGAGCCGTAATAAATTATGCAAAAGTTGGTCGCACACTGCTCGTCACACCAGCAAGTTGCCCCAAAGGACTGTGGCAAATGTAGTGGCGACGGCGGGTACGCCTATGCCACGATGTGTAAAAAGAACAGTATGTGTTGCGTTAGCCATCCCTGGACACGTGTTTCGAGGTAGTTGCCTCTCGTCAGCAGGGTGCAGGTCAGTGTAAAGGGGTGCCGTGTGGACTGCCAAAATGTAATTAAAACAGGTCAAGTACCTCTCATGGCGCGCAGGTGCAGATCCAAGGCTCGTCAGCCCGTTGGCTCAAGGGAGCCGTAATAAATTATGCAAAAGTTGGTCGCACACTGCTCGTCACACCAGCAAGTTGCCCCAAAGGACTGTGGTAAATGTAGTGGCGACGGCGGGTACACCTATGCCACGATGTGTAAAAAGAACAGTATGTGTTGCGTTAGCCATCCCTAGACACGTGTTTCGAGGTAGTTGCCTCTCGTCAGCAGGGAGCAGGTCAGTGTAAAGGGGTGCCGTGTGGACTGTCAAAATGTAATTAAAACAGGTCAAGTACCTCTCATGGCGCGCAGGTGCAGATCCAAGGCTCGTCAGCCCGTTGGCTCAAGGGAGCCGTAATAAATTATGCAAAAGTTGGTCGCACACTGCTCGTCACACCAGCAAGTTGCCCCAAAGGACTGTGGTAAATGTAGTGGCGACGGCGGGTACGCCTATGCCACGATGTGTAAAAAGAACAGTATGTGTTGCGTTAGCCATCCCTGGACACGTGTTTCGAGGTAGTTGCCTCTCGTCAGCAGGGAGCAGGTCAGTGTAAAGGGGTGCCGTGTGGACTGCCAAAATGTAATTAAAACAGGTCAAGTACCTCTCATGGCGCGCAGGTGCAGATCCAAGGCTCGTCAGCCCGTTGGCTCAAGGGAGCCGTAATAAATAATGCAAAAGTTGGTCGCACACTGCTCGTCACACCAGCAAGTTGCCCCAAAGGACTGTGGTAAATGTAGTGGCGACGGCGGGTACGCCTATGCCACGATGTGTAAAAAGAACAGTATGTGTTGCGTTAGCCATCCCTGGACACGTGTTTCGAGGTAGTTGCCTCTCGTCAGCAGGGAGCAGGTCAATGTAAAGGGGTGCCGTGTGGACTGCCAAAATGTAATTAAAACAGGTCAAGTACCTCTCATGGCGCGCAGGTGCAGATCCAAGGCTCGTCAGCCCGTTGGCTCAAGGGAGCCGTAATAAATTATGCAAAAGTTGCTCGCACACTGCTCGTCACACCAGCAAGTTGCCCCAAAGGACTGTGGTAAATGTAGTGGCGACGGCGGGTACGCCTATGCCACGATGTGTAAAAAGAACAGTATGTGTTGCGTTAGCCATCCCTGGACACGTGTTTCGAGGTAGTTGCCTCTCGTCAGCAGGGAGCAGGTCAGTGTAAAGGGGTGCCGTGTGGACTGCCAAAATGTAATTAAAACAGGTCAAGTACCTCTCATGGCGCGCAGGTGCAGATCCAAGGCTCGTCAGCCCGTTGGCTCAAGGGAGCCGTAATAAATTATGCAAAAGTTGGTCGCACACTGCTCGTCACACCAGCAAGTTGCCCCAAAGGACTGTGGTAAATGTAGTGGCGACGGCGGGTACGCCTATGCCACGATGTGTAAAAAGAACAGTATGTGTTGCGTTAGCCATCCTTGGACACGTGTTTTGAGGTAGTTGCCTCTCGTCAGCAGAGAGCAGGTCAGTGTAAAGGGGTGCCGTGTGGACTGCCAAAATGTAATTAAAACAGGTCAAGTACCTCTCATGGCGCGCAGGTGCAGATCCACGGCTCGTCAGCCCGTTGGCTCAAGGGAGCCGTAATAAATTATGCAAAAGTTGGTCGCACACTGCTCGTCACACCAGCAAGTTGCCCCAAAGGACTGTGGTAAATGTAGTGGCGACGGCGGGTACGCCTATGCCACGATGTGTAAAAAGAACAGTATGTGTTGCGTTAGCCATCCCTGGACACGTGTTTCGAGGTAGTTGCCTCTCGTCAGCAGGGAGCAGGTCAGTGTAAAGGGGTGCCGTGTGGACTGCCAAAATATAATTAAAACAGGTCAAGTACCTCTCATGGCGCGCAGGTGCAGATCCAAGGCTCGTCAGCCCATTGGCTCAAGGGAGCCGTAATAAATTATGCAAAAGTTGGTCGCACACTGCTCGTCACACCAGCAAGTTGCCCCAAAGGACTGTGGTAAATGTAGTGGCGACGGCGGTTACGCCTATGCCACGATGTGTAAAAAGAACAGTATGTGTTGCGTTAGCCATCCCTGGACACGTGTTTCGAGGTAGTTGCCTCTCGTCAGCAGGGAGCAGGTCAGTGTAAAGGGGTGCCGTGTGGACTGCCAAAATGTAATTAAAACAGGTCAAGTACCTCTCATGGCGCGCAGGTGCAGATCCAAGGCTCGTCAGCCCGTTGGCTCAAGGGAGCCGTAATAAATTATGCAAAAGTTGGTCGCACACTGCTCGTCACACCAGCAAGTTGCCCCAAAGGACTGTGGTACATGTAGTGGCGACGGCGGGTACGCCTATGCCACGATGTGTAAAAAGAACAGTATGTGTTGCGTTAGCCATCCCTGGACACGTGTTTCGAGGTAGTTGCCTCTCATCAGCAGGGAGCAGGTCAGTGTAAAGGGGTGCCATGTGGACTGCCAAAATGTAATTAAAACAGGTCAAGTACCTCTCATGGCGCGCAGGTGCAGATCCAAGGCTCGTCAGCCCGTTGGCTCAAGGGAGCCGTAATAAATTATGCAAAAGTTGGTCGCACACTGCTCGTCACACCAGCAAGTTGCCCCAAAGGACTGTGGTAAATGTAGTGGCGACGGCGGGTACGCCTATGCCACGATGTGTAAAAAGAACAGTATGTGTTGCGTTAGCCATCCCTGGACACGTGTTTCGAGGTAGTTGCCTCTCATCAGCAGGGAGCAGGTCAGTGTAAAGGGGTGCCGTGTGGACTGCCAAAATGTAATTAAAACAGGTCAAGTACCTCTCATGGCGCGCAGGTGCAGATCCAAGGCTCGTCAGCCCGTTGGCTCAAGGGAGCCGTAATAAATTATGCAAAAGTTGGTCGCACACTGCTCGTCACACCAGCAAGTTGCCCCAAAGGACTGTGGCAAATGTAGTGGCGACGGCGGGTACGCCTATGCCACGATGTGTAAAAAGAACAGTATGTGTTGCGTTAGCCATCCCTGGACACGTGTTTCGAGGTAGTTGCCTCTCGTCAGCAGGGTGCAGGTCAGTGTAAAGGGGTGCCGTGTGGACTGCCAAAATGTAATTAAAACAGGTCAAGTACCTCTCATGGCGCGCAGGTGCAGATCCAAGGCTCGTCAGCCCGTTGGCTCAAGGGAGCCGTAATAAATTATGCAAAAGTTGGTCGCACACTGCTCGTCACACCAGCAAGTTGCCCCAAAGGACTGTGGTAAATGTAGTGGCGACGGCGGGTACGCCTATGCCACGATGTGTAAAAAGAACAGTATGTGTTGCGTTAGCCATCCCTAGACACGTGTTTCGAGGTAGTTGCCTCTCGTCAGCAGGGAGCAGGTCAGTGTAAAGGGGTGCCGTGTGGACTGTCAAAATGTAATTAAAACAGGTCAAGTACCTCTCATGGCGCGCAGGTGCAGATCCAAGGCTCGTCAGCCCGTTGGCTCAAGGGAGCCGTAATAAATTATGCAAAAGTTGGTCGCACACTGCTCGTCACACCAGCAAGTTGCCCCAAAGGACTGTGGTAAATGTAGTGGCGACGGCGGGTACGCCTATGCCACGATGTGTAAAAAGAACAGTATGTGTTGCGTTAGCCATCCCTGGACACGTGTTTCGAGGTAGTTGCCTCTCATCAGCAGGGAGCAGGTCAGTGTAAAGGGGTGCCGTGTGGACTGCCAAAATGTAATTAAAACAGGTCAAGTACCTCTCATGGCGCGCAGGTGCAGATCCAAGGCTCGTCAGCCCGTTGGCTCAAGGGAGCCGTAATAAATTATGCAAAAGTTGGTCGCACACTGCTCGTCACACCAGCAAGTTGCCCCAAAGGACTGTGGTAAATGTAGTGGCGACGGCGGGTACGCCTATGCCACGATGTGTAAAAGGAACAGTATGTGTTGCGTTAGCCATCCCTGGACACGTGTTTCGAGGTAGTTGCCTCTCGTCAGCAGGGAGCAGGTCAGTGTAAAGGGGTGCCGTGTGGACTGCTAAAATGTAATTAAAACAGGTCAAGTACCTCTCATGGCGCGCAGGTGCAGATCCAAGGCTCGTCAGCCCGTTGGCTCAAGGGAGCCGTAATAAATTATGCAAAAGTTGCTCGCACACTGCTCGTCACACCAGCAAGTTGCCCCAAAGGACTATGGTAAATGTAGTGGCGACGGCGGGTACGCCTATGCCACGATGTGTAAAAAGAACAGTATGTGTTGCGTTAGCCATCCCTGGACACGTGTTTCGAGGTAGTTGCCTCTCGTCAGCAGGGAGCAGGTCAGTGTAAAGGGGTGCCGTGTGGACTGCCAAAATGTAATTAAAACAGGTCAAGTACCTCTCATGGCGCGCAGGTGCAGATCCAAGGCTCGTCAGCCCGTTGGCTCAAGGGAGCCGTAATAAATTATGCAAAAGTTGGTCGCACACTGCTCGTCACACCAGCAAGTTGCCCCAAAGGACTGTGGTAAATGTAGTGGCGACGGCGGGTACGCCTATGCCACGATGTGTAAAAAGAACAGTATGTGTTGCGTTAGCCATCCCTGGACACGTGTTTTGAGGTAGTTGCATCTCGTCAGCAGAGAGCAGGTCAGTGTAAAGGGGTGCCGTGTGGACTGCCAAAATGTAATTAAAACAGGTCAAGTACCTCTCATGGCGCGCAGGTGCAGATCCACGGCTCGTCAGCCCGTTGGCTCAAGGGAGCCGTAATAAATTATGCAAAAGTTGGTCGCACACTGCTCGTCACACCAGCAAGTTGCCCCAAAGGACTGTGGTAAATGTAGTGGCGACGGCGGGTACGCCTATGCCACGATGTGTAAAAAGAACAGTATGTGTTGCGTTAGCCATCCCTGGACACGTGTTTCGAGGTAGTTGCCTCTCGTCAGCAGGGAGCAGGTCAGTGTAAAGGGGTGCCGTGTGGACTGCCAAAATGTAATTAAAACAGGTCAAGTACCTCTCATGGCGCGCAGGTGCAGATCCAAGGCTCGTCAGCCCATTGGCTCAAGGGAGCCGTAATAAATTATGCAAAAGTTGGTCGCACACTGCTCGTCACACCAGCAAGTTGCCCCAAAGGACTGTGGCAAATGTAGTGGCGACGGCGGGTACGCCTATGCCACGATGTGTAAAAAGAACAGTATGTGTTGCGTTAGCCATCCCTGGACACGTGTTTCGAGGTAGTTGCCTCTCGTCAGCAGGGTGCAGGTCAGTGTAAAGGGGTGCCGTGTGGACTGCCAAAATGTAATTAAAACAGGTCAAGTACCTCTCATGGTGCGCAGGTGCAGATCCAAGGCTCGTCAGCCCGTTGGCTCAAGGGAGCCGTAATAAATTATGCAAAAGTTGGTCGCACACTGCTCGTCACACCAGCAAGTTGCCCCAAAGGACTGTGGTAAATGTAGTGGCGACGGCGGGTACGCCTATGCCACGATGTGTAAAAAGAACAGTATGTGTTGCGTTAGCCATCCCTAGACACGTGTTTCGAGGTAGTTGCCTCTCGTCAGCAGGGAGCAGGTCAGTGTAAAGGGGTGCCGTGTGGACTGTCAAAATGTAATTAAAACAGGTCAAGTACCTCTCATGGCGCGCAGGTGCAGATCCAAGGCTCGTCAGCCCGTTGGCTCAAGGGAGCCGTAATAAATTATGCAAAAGTTGGTCGCTCACTGCTCGTCACACCAGCAAGTTGCCCCAAAGGACTGTGGTAAATGTAGTGGCGACGGCAGGTACGCCTATGCCACGATGTTTAAAAAGAACAGTATGTGTTGCGTTAGCCATCCCTGGACACGTGTTTCGAGGTAGTTGCCTCTCGTCAGCAGGGAGCAGGTCAGTGTAAAGGGGTGCCGTGTGGACTGCCAAAATGTAATTAAAACAAGTCAAGTACCTCTCATGGCGCGCAGGTGCAGATCCAAGGCTCGTCAGCCCGTTGGCTCAAGGGAGCCGTAATAAATTATGCAAAAGTTGGTCGCACACTGCTCGTCACACCAGCAAGTTGCCCCAAAGGACTGTGGTAAATGTAGTGGCGACGGCGGGTACGCCTATGCCACGATGTGTAAAAAGAACAGTATGTGTTGCGTTAGCCATCCCTGGACACGTGTTTCGAGGTAGTTGCCTCTCGTCAGCAGGGAGCAGGTCAGTGTAAAGGGGTGCCGTGTGGACTGCCAAAATGTAATTAAAACAGGTCAAGTACCTCTCATGGCGCGCAGGTGCAGATCCAAGGCTCGTCAGCCCGTTGGCTCAAGGGAGCCTTAATAAATTATGCAAAAGTTGGTCGCACACTGCTCGTCACACCAGCAAGTTGCCCCAAAGGACTGTGGTAAATGTAGTGGCGACGGCGGGTACGCCTATGCCACGATGTGTAAAAAGAACAGTATGTGTTGCGTTAGCCATCCCTGGACACGTGTTTCGAGGTAGTTGCCTCTCGTCAGCAGGGAGCAGGTCAGTGTAAAGGGTTGCCGTGTGGACTGCCAAAATGTAATTAAAACAGGTCAAGAACCTCTCATGGCGCGCAGGTGCAGATCCAACGCTCGTCAGCCCGTTGGCTCAAGGGAGCCGTAATAAATTATGCAAAAGTTGGTCGCACACTGCTCGTCACACCAGCAAGTTGCCCCAAAGGACTGTGGTAAATGTAGTGGCGATGGCGGGTACGCCTATGCCACGATGTGTAAAAAGAACAGTATGTGTTGCGTTAGCCATCCCTGGACACGTGTTTCGAGGTAGTTGCCTCTCGTCAGCAGGGAGCAGGTCAGTGTAAAGGGGTGCCGTGCGGACTGCCAAAATGTAATTAAAACAGGTCAAGTACCTCTCTTGGCGCGCAGGTGCAGATCCAAGGCTCGTCAGCCCGTTGGCTCAAGGGAGCCGTAATAAATTATGCAAAAGTTGGTCGCACACTGCTCGTCACACCAGCAAGTTGCCCCAAAGGACTGTGGTAAATGTAGTGGCGACGGCGGGTACGCCTCTGCCACGATGTGTAAAAAGAACAGTATGTGTTGCGTTAGCCATCCCTGGACACGGGTTTCGAGGTAGTTGCCTCTCGTCAGCAGGGAGCAGGTCAGTGTAAAGGGGTGCCGTGTGGACTGTCAAAATGTAATTAAAACAGGTCAAGTACCTCTCATGGCGCGCAGGTGCAGATCCAAGGCTCGTCAGCCCGTTGGCTCAAGGGAGCCGTAATAAATTATGCAAAAGTTGGTCGCTCACTGCTCGTCACACCAGCAAGTTGCCCCAAAGGACTGTGGTAAATGTAGTGGCGACGGCAGGTACGCCTATGCCACGATGTTTAAAAAGAACAGTATGTGTTGCGTTAGCCATCCCTGGACACGTGTTTCGAGGTAGTTGCCTCTCGTCAGCAGGGAGCAGGTCAGTGTAAAGGGGTGCCGTGTGGACTGCCAAAATGTAATTAAAACAAGTCAAGTACCTCTCATGGCGCGCAGGTGCAGATCCAAGGCTCGTCAGCCCGTTGGCTCAAGGGAGCCGTAATAAATTATGCAAAAGTTGGTCGCACACTGCTCGTCACACCAGCAAGTTGCCCCAAAGGACTGTGGTAAATGTAGTGGCGACGGCGGGTACGCCTATGCCACGATGTGTAAAAAGAACAGTATGTGTTGCGTTAGCCATCCCTGGACACGTGTTTCGAGGTAGTTGCCTCTCGTCAGCAGGGAGCAGGTCAGTGTAAAGGGGTGCCGTGTGGACTGCCAAAATGTAATTAAAACAGGTCAAGTACCTCTCATGGCGCGCAGGTGCAGATCCAAGGCTCGTCAGCCCGTTGGCTCAAGGGAGCCTTAATAAATTATGCAAAAGTTGGTCGCACACTGCTCGTCACACCAGCAAGTTGCCCCAAAGGACTGTGGTAAATGTAGTGGCGACGGCGGGTACGCCTATGCCACGATGTGTAAAAAGAACAGTATGTGTTGCGTTAGCCATCCCTGGACACGTGTTTCGAGGTAGTTGCCTCTCGTCAGCAGGGAGCAGGTCAGTGTAAAGGGTTGCCGTGTGGACTGCCAAAATGTAATTAAAACAGGTCAAGAACCTCTCATGGCGCGCAGGTGCAGATCCAACGCTCGTCAGCCCGTTGGCTCAAGGGAGCCGTAATAAATTATGCAAAAGTTGGTCGCACACTGCTCGTCACACCAGCAAGTTGCCCCAAAGGACTGTGGTAAATGTAGTGGCGATGGCGGGTACGCCTATGCCACGATGTGTAAAAAGAACAGTATGTGTTGCGTTAGCCATCCCTGGACACGTGTTTCGAGGTAGTTGCCTCTCGTCAGCAGGGAGCAGGTCAGTGTAAAGGGGTGCCGTGCGGACTGCCAAAATGTAATTAAAACAGGTCAAGTACCTCTCTTGGCGCGCAGGTGCAGATCCAAGGCTCGTCAGCCCGTTGGCTCAAGGGAGCCGTAATAAATTATGCAAAAGTTGGTCGCACACTGCTCGTCACACCAGCAAGTTGCCCCAAAGGACTGTGGTAAATGTAGTGGCGACGGCGGGTACGCCTCTGCCACGATGTGTAAAAAGAACAGTATGTGTTGCGTTAGCCATCCCTGGACACGGGTTTCGAGGTAGTTGCCTCTCGTCAGCAGGGAGCAGGTCAGTGTAAAGGGGTGCCGTGTGGACTGCCAAAATGTAATTAAAACAGGTCAAGTACCTCTCATGGCGCGCAGGTGCAGATCCAAGGCTCGTCAGCCCGTTGGCTCAAGGGAGCCGTAATAAATTATGCAAAAGTTGGTCGCACACTGCTCGTCACACCAGCAAGTTGCCCCAAAGGACTGTGGTAAATGTAGTGGCGACGGCGGGTACGCCTATGCCACGATGTGTAAAAAGAACAGTATTTGTTGCGTTAGCCATCCCTGGACACGTGTTTTGAGGTAGTTGCCTCTCGTCAGCAGGGAGCAGGTCAGTGTAAAGGGGTGCCGTGTGGACTGCCAAAATGTAATTAAAACAGGTCAAGTACCTCTCATGGCGCGCAGGTGCAGATCCACGGCTCGTCAGCCCGTTGGCTCAAGGGAGCCGTAATAAATTATGCAAAAGTTGGTCGCACACTGCTCGTCACACCAGCAAGTTGCCCCAAAGGACTGTGGTAAATGTAGTGGCGACGGCGGGTACGCCTATGCCACGATGTGTAAAAAGAACAGTATGTGTTGCGTTAGCCATCCCTGGACACGTGTTTCGAGGTAGTTGCCTCTCGTCAGCAGGGAGCAGGTCAGTGTAAAGGGGTGCCGTGTGGACTGCCAAAATGTAATTAAAACAGGTCAAGTACCTCTCATGGTGCGCAGGTACAGATCCAAGGCTCGTCAGCCCGTTGGCTGAAGGGAGCCGTAATAAATTATGCAAAAGTTGGTCGCACACTGCTCGTCACACCAGCAAGTTGCCCCAAAGGACTGTGGTAAATGTAGTGGCGACGGCGGGTACGCCTATGCCACGATGTGTAAAAAGAACAGTATGTGTTGCGTTAGCCATCCCTGGACACGTGTTTCGAGGTAGTTGCCTCTCGTCAGCAGGGAGCAGGTCAGTGTAAAGGGGTGCCGTGTGGACTGCCAAAATGTAATTAAAACAGGTCAAGTACCTCTCATGGCGCGCAGGTGCAGATCCAAGGCTCGTCAGCCCGTTGGCTCAAGGGAGCCGTAATAAATTATGCAAAAGTTGGTCGCACACTGCTCGTCACACCAGCAAGTTGCCCCAAAGGACTGTGGTAAATGTAGTGGCGACGGCGGGTACGCCTATGCCACGATGTGTAAAAAGAACAGTATGTGTTGCGTTAGCCATCCCTGGACACGTGTTTCGTGGTAGTTGCCTCTCGTCAGCAGGGAGCAGGTCAGTGTAAAGGGGTGCCGTGTGGACTGCCAAAATGTAATTAAAACAGGTCAAGTACCTCTCATGGCGCGCAGGTGCATGTCCAAGGCTCGTCAGCCCGTTGGCTCAAGGGAGCCGTAATAAATTATGCAAAAGTTGGTCGCACACTGCTCGTCACACCAGCAAGTTGCCCCAAAGGACTGTGGTAAATGTAGTGGCGACGGCGGGTACGCCTATGCCACGATGTGTAAAAAGAACAGTATGTGTTGCGTTAGCCATCCCTGGACACGTGTTTCGAGGTAGTTGCCTCTCGTCAGCAGGGAGCAGGTCAGTGTAAAGGGGTGCCGTGTGGACTGCCAAAATGTAATTAAAACAGGTCAAGTACCTCTCATGGCGCGCAGGTGCACATCCAAGGCTCGTCAGCCCGTTGGCTCAAGGGAGCCGTAAAAATACGTTTTTGGCAGTCTACGCGGCACCCCCTTACACTCACCTACTCCCTGCTGACGAGAGGCAAATACCTCGAAACACGTGTCCAGGGATGGCTAATGCGACACTTACTTTTTTCTAACACTGTGGCACAGGCGTACTCGCCGTCGCCACTACATGGACCATAGTTCCTTGGGGCAACTTGCTGGTAGACGAGCAGAGTGCGGCCAATTGGATTTGTTGTATTTAAGGCTCCCTTGAGCCATTGGGCCGACGGGCCTTGGACCAGCACCTGCGCGCCATGAGTGGTACGTCACCTGTTAATACGTTTTTGGCAGTCTACGCGGCACCCCCTTACACTCACCTACTCCCTGCTGACGAGAGGCAAATACCTCGAAACACGTGTCCAGGGATGGCTAATGCGACACTTACTTTTTCTAACACTGTGGCACAGGCGTACTCGCCGTCGCCACTACATGGACCATAGTTCCTTGGGGCAACTTGCTGGTAGACGAGCAGAGTGCGGCCAATTGGATTAGTTGTATTTAAGGCTCCCTTGAGCCATTGGGTCGACGGGCCTTGGACCAGCAACTGCGCGCCATGAGTGGTACGTCACCTGTTAATACGTTTTTGGCAGTCTACGCGGCACCCCCTTACACTCACCTACTCCCTGCTGACGAGAGGCAAATACCTCGAAACACGTGTCCAGGGATGGCTAATGCAACACTTACTTTTTTCTAACACTGTGGCACAGGCGTACTCGCCGTCGCCACTACATGGACCATAGTTCCTTGGGGCAACTTGCTGGTAGACGAGCAGAGTGCGGCCAATTGGATTTGTTGTATTTAAGGCTCCCTTGAGCCATTGGGCCGACGGTCCTTGGACCAGCACCTGCGCGCCATGAGTGGTACGTCACCTGTTAATACGTTTTTGGCAGTCTACGCAGCACCCCCTTACACTCACCTACTCCCTGCTGACGAGAGGCAAATACCTCGAAACACGTGTCCAGGGATGGCTAATGCGACACTTACTTTTTTCTAACACTGTGGCACAGGCGTACTCGCCGTCGCCACTACATGGACCATAGTTCCTTGGGGCAACTTGCTGGTAGACGAGCAGAGTGCGGCCAATTGGATTTGTTGTATTTAAGGCTCCCTTGAGCCATTGGGCCGACGGGCCTTGGACCAGCACCTGCGCGCCATGAGTGGTACGTCACCTGTTAATACGTTTTTGGCAGTCTACGCGGCACCCCCTTACACTCACCTACTCCCTGCTGACGAGAGGCAAATACCTCGAAACACGTGTCCAGGGATGGCTAATGCGACACGTACTTTTTTCTAACACTTTGGCACAGGCGTACTCGCCGTCGCCACTACATGGACCATAGTTCCTTGGGGCAACTTGCTGGTAGACGAGCAGAGTGCGGCCAATTGGATTTGTTGTATTTAAGGCTCCCTTGAGCCATTGGGCCGACGGGCCTTGGACCAGCACCTGCGCGCCATGAGTGGTACGTCACCTGTTAATACGTTTTTGGCAGTCTACGCGGCACCCCCTTACACTCACCTACTCCCTGCTGACGAGAGGCAAATACCTCGAAACACGTGTCCAGGGATGGCTAATGCGACACTTACTTTTTTCTAACACTGTGGCACAGGCGTACTCGCCGTCGCCACTACATGGACCATAGTTCCTTGGGGCAACTTGCTGGTAGACGAGCAGAGTGCGGCCAATTGGATTTGTTGTGTTTAAGGCTCCCTTGAGCCATTGGGCCGACGGGCCTTGGACCAGCACCTGCGCGCCATGAGTGGTACGTCACCTGTTAATACGTTTTTGGCAGTCTACGCGGCACCCCCTTACACTCACCTACTCCCTGCTGACGAGAGGCAAATACCTCGAAACACGTGTCCAGGGATGGCTAATGCGACACTTACTTTTTTCTAACACTGTGGCACAGGCGTACTCGCCGTCGCCACTACATGGACCATAGTTCCTTGGGGCAACTTGCTGGTAGACGAGCAGAGTGCGGCCAATTGGATTTGTTGTATTTAAGGCTCCCTTGAGCCATTGGGCCGACGGGCCTTGGACCAGCACCTGCGCGCCATGAGTGGTACGTCACCTGTTAATACGTTTTTGGCAGTCTACGCGGCACCCCCTTACACTCACCTACTCCCTGCTGATGAGAGGCAAATACCTCGAAACACGTGTCCAGGGATGGCTAATGCGACACTTACTTTTTCCTAACACTGTGGCACAGGCGTACTCGCCGTCGCCACTACATGGACCATAGTTCCTTGGGGCAACTTGCTGGTAGACGAGCAGAGTGCGGCCAATTGGATTTGTTGTATTTAAGGCTCCCTTGAGCCATTGGGCCGACGGGCCTTGGACAAGCACCTGCGCGCCATGAGTGGTACGTCACCTGTTAATACGTTTTTGGCAGTCTACGCGGTCCCCTTTACACTCACCTACTCCTTGCTGACGAGAGGCAAATACCTCGAAACACGTGTCCAGGGATGGCTAATGCGACACTTACTTTTTTCTAACACTGTGGCACAGGCGTACTCGCCGTCGCCACTACATGGACCATAGTTCCTTGGGGCAACTTGCTGGTAGACGAGCAGAGTGCGGCCAATTGGATTTGTTGTATTTAAGGCTCCCTTGAGCCATTGGGCCGACGGGCCTTGGACCAGCACCTGCGCGCCATGAGTGGTACGTCACCTGTTAATACGTTTTTGGCAGTCTACGCAGCACCCCCTTACACTCACCTACTCCCTGCTGACGAGAGGCAAATACCTCGAAACACGTGTCCAGGGATGGCTAATGCGACACTTACTTTTTTCTAACACTGTGGCACAGGCGTACTCGCCGTCGCCACTACATGGACCATAGTTCCTTGGGGCAACTTGCTGGTAGACGAGCAGAGTGCGGCCAATTGGATTTGTTGTATTTAAGGCTCCCTTGAGCCATTGGGCCGACGGGCCTTGGACCAGCACCTGCGCGCCATGAGTGGTACGTCACCTGTTAATACGTTTTTGGCAGTCTACGCGGCACCCCCTTACACTCACCTACTCCCTGCTGACGAGAGGCAAATACCTCGAAACACGTGTCCAGGGATGGCTAATGCGACACATACTTTTTTCTAACACTGTGGCACAAGCGTACTCGCCGTCGCCACTACATGGACCATAGTTTCTTGGGGCAACTTGCTGGTAGACGAGCAGAGTGCGGCCAATTGGATTTGTTGTATTTAAGGCTCCCTTGAGCCATTGGGCCGACGGTCCTTGGACCAGCACCTGCGCGCCATGAGTGGTACGTCACCTGTTAATACGTTTTTGGCAGTCTACGCGGCACCCCCTTACACTCACCTACTCCCTGCTGACAAGAGGCAAATACCTCGAAACACGTGTCCAGGGATGGCTAATGCGACACTTACTTTTTTCTAACACTGTGGCACAGGCGTACTCGCCGTCGCCACTACATGGACCATAGTTCCTTGGGGCAACTTGCTGGTAGACGAGCAGAGTGCGGCCAATTGGATTTGTTCTAATTGCTTTATGTGCCTGATAGCATAGAAAGAGTACAAATTTCGATTTTCAGTACTAATTCCACCTGTGACTTACAAAATGGGCTCCAGCTCCATGCCAAATTTTTCTTTTAGGCGACAGATCTTTGCCACCGGTTTTGAATGGACGCTAAATTAAATCAGTTCTTAAGATCAGTCAATAATGAGAGTATGGGATTGCTTTCCATGACCTTAATTCTCATAAAGAGATTTGAAAAATTATTTCTTTTTATTCAATTAGTAAGTCAGATAAAATCAGTTTACAGAAATGTATCAAGAGAAAAATGGTTGGAGTCATTCAAAATGCAAAATGTTAAGAATGGTCCATAAAGGATTTAAACCCTAGTCTAAATATTTGAGATTTTAAAGTTAATAGAACCCATAAAAAGTTCAGGAAAATAGTGAGATCAAAAGGGGCATAAAGTTCAAAATCAGATGATTGAGTAGCAGTTTATGAAACTCAACAGAGTCTCATTATTCAAAGAGTATCAGCATACAGTTGCAGTAGCAAGATTTACAAATAATACCTAAACAGGGAACATATGGGGAAACAGGTGTAGCAGTATCTACAACCATCTAGAAAAGGAATAGGAAGGTTGATAGTCTGGGAGCATCGCCTCCAAAAGTGACAGGCAACAGCAGTAGTCAGCATACATGTCAATTAAAATGTCACAAGCTTGATCACATCAGTCCAGTGGAAAAACATTGTTCAAAGGTGAGCAGGTTTTGTTCTTCCTTTCCCATGGAAAACACATGAAGGCAGCAGTCTACTATCCAGTATGTAACAGATATCACAAAATATTTTGTGTTTCTTAAAGCATTAACCTTGGTTCCCAGGGTAATTTAATGCAGAGTATATTCTGCCATTTATTCAATGTTTCACTGCGTAACAATGAGCTACACTAAAGATAGACACATTTACTCAAAGATTTCAGTTACGTAATGGCTTTTGTATTTGATATAAGTGAGAGTCATTGTTAAATTATGTGATTTTCTATTCATCATTATATGAACACAAGATAGATAGAACGTTCAAGCTTGGTGCAAATGAGAACATGAAGCCTAAAAAAGATAATACATTTATAAAATAATTACATTTCTGCAATTATGATGAAGATTCTAGTCAAGTCACATTAGGGTTATGCTATACAATACATTTGTGCATGGTTCAGCAATTTCTAAAGCTCCTTTATATTAAAGGAAAATCTAACAGCAGCCTATCAGTGAATATGGCTGACTGATGCGTTTTGTACATTTTTACTATGTGTGGTTCTACAATATGTTTTTACGTTAATGTCTGAGGCTAATTTATTAGATTTATTAGTAATTGTTTGATTTCAAGTTTAAACTCTGACATACCTATGATCCCTGCTCATAATCTGAACACTGGTGCTACAAAGTGCATATATTTCTCTAATCACTTCATGCCCCTCAAGGAATCTACCTAGAGAACCTCCAGATCCGTCAAAGGAAAAAGAACTTCACTATACCTTTATCAATCTTGTTGTTCTTGTGAGCATGACACCCTTACTTATATTATTCTCTGCCAGGAAAGATAGTATCACACACATCTACATCCAGATCCCATCAACATAGGCAAATCCTCCTCTCCATTCTTATAATTTTCCACTTTTCACCAGATTCAAAAAGTCCACTGAGAAGCGAGCAGTCAAGTGAGAAACTCCAATGAGGTTTATTAGGAATAGTAAATGAAGGCAAGCACTAGTATAATTTAAACAAGGTTGTCCTTGAGACTTGCAACAATATCTTTCCTCTCAATAATATTGTCTTCATCCTTACATGGTTTTCTTTGCAAGCCTTCTCTGAAAAAGATCCCTTAAACAATCCATCAGCAGAAAATCTATGCAGCCAGTTTAACATCTGAATCTCCTATGCAGAAAATAATGCAATAGCACAGGTTGTGTTTCCTGGCTGAAAGAGACTCTTCAGAGGCAAACACTTGACATTTGAGGAACACGCATAAGCTTGTCAACCACACATGAGAGACCCAGCAACCATGAGGGCTCATGTGACAAAATAGATGATTCAACTGGGGCTACATGTTGGGTTTAAGAAGGGTTAGAATGAAAACGTGACTTATTTAAAGGGGCCTGTGAAGGACGATGCACAAAATCGAAGTCTTAACACTGCCTCTAAACTGCTGCACACCACTTTTCCTTCACCAAGCAATGTTCCTTCTGAAAGGCAAACAGAATGCAAGTAAAACCCGCTAAATATATTGACTAAGTCTTAATATTAAATCATATCTAACTTAAAAAAAATAGGTGATGAACAGCAGAGTCTTCAGACCTGGAATTTCACTGCATGTGGAGAAAGCTAAAGTGATGCTGCATGGATAAAGATGTCTAGAGCAAAAAGCTCAATAAGAAGAAGAGATTGTGATGCTGAAGGGAGAAAGGTGTATTTCAGCAGGGGAGGGTGGATCATGGATGGTGCATGCTGTTCTCCTAATACAGGCCCTTCCAAGAGGAACCAGGTTATCCAATCTTTTACTAACCAATACCTTTGCATCCAGAGCTTTGAGTTTAGATTTATATGGGTCCTGTGGGGAAATTATGATTTTTGAACAAGGATTAGAGGGAATTGAGAGATTATAGTTACGGAAGAAGGAAATAGATTTTAAGTGAAATTCGATGCAAGAGGGTGTGGCTATGGGGGTAGTGGAGTAGAACAGAGATGTATGAAGGTAGCATGAAAATGATGGATGAGAAAGGTGGAACCGTTGATATGGGGTGTAGAAGGAGGTAGAAAGAGAAGATGTGTGAGAAAGAGATATGATGAAGTGATATTTGAAAGGTATATAGTAGAGAAAAGTGAATAGTGAAACAAAGAGATGAAATTGGGGAGCTACAGCATTTCCAAAGGAAGGAGGATGGAAAGAAGTTGTGAGGTCAGAGGGTGGTGTTTTGGAGATATGGCTTAAGACGAAGGAGAGAATACATGGAGCTAAGAAAGGTCTTTCATAATATCCTGAATCAAACACTGGGGGTATACAAGGTGTGCCACCTCTGCTCACCACTACAATGTTGGAAGCATGCTTAGTCAGTCTATTATTCTGTTGCACTCTGTCACCTCACTTGGCACTTGCCAGAGATTGCTGCCTACATAGCAACAGGGGCTAACTATTCTAATGAAGGGATTCCAACCATCTCATTTGAACAAGATCTGAAGCATGAGAAGGCAGCAGAGATGCGGAGCTGGGGTAGCATATGCAGCATGTTTGATATGTGCAAAGCCCCTCTCAATTGTGCTATCTGTATGTTTGGTGGACGTAGGGACATTTACAAGTTGCAGAGCATTACTGCAAATGTCCCCACAGCGGATTCAGTGGTGAAGACCAAAGCCTTTCCAAGAGATTGCCTCTTGAAAAAGGGCAAGATGCAGAATTTTGGGATGAACACAGAACTAAAAACTCTGCAACTGAGGCTGAGGCCATTTTGACTGACCGAAAACAAAGTGAATTGAAAGATCTTGAGTAACAAAACAAAAAGATGCATATGATATACCACTTTAAATTAATTATGATGCACAAAAAGTAGACATAAGTGGTGAACGAAGGATGAAAGAATGGAAGCCGATGTTAGAGAGGATGATGGGCAAAGATGTATAGAATGAATGAATTGGGGAGAAGCATGGGAGTTGATGGGAACATGCTTCAGGGAGCATTAAGGGAGGCAGATTATGATAAAGCAGCAGCGCAGTGAAAGAGAAGATGGACAGCTTTGCCACTGTAAGGTTAGATAGAAAAGTGCATCAAGGAAGAGAGCGGGCTAAGGCATTTATAGGGTAAGTAGAAAAGAAGTAGATACTTTCAGGTGAGTAAGGTAAAATAGGGGACAGTAACGGAAAAAGGAGAGACTGGCTATAGGGTGACAAGCCATTTGGTTGGAGAGGGGAAAGAGAAGAAATTAGAGGGTAGAAAAGGTGTGACAGAACAGATGAGATAGAAGAGAGGATAACATTACAGAGTTAGGGTCAATGGAAGACCAGGATTTGTCAACTCTAGCATACTGTATGTAGTCCTGGCATTATTTTGATCATCTCTGGTATAACATTGACTCTGGAATGAGTCTTGACGCCCAAGTGCTGTTCCTGATGTCTTGGGCTGTTTAAAAGTGTACTCCTCCTAACATCCTGAAAAACCTGGGACTTCTTGCTCCAGGATAAACCTGCCAAAACAATCCAACAAAGTAGCATTGATGCGGGTGAAAGATTTAGGTTGTTCCATCTCAGAGTTTTTCCACAGAAGCAAATCTGCATCATTTGCGGAGGCCTGTCCAGCCACAGCTTGCAGCCTTGCCCCGCTAGAGGAGTCTGAGCCCCAAAAGGTGACTAAGTCCACAATTAAAAATCTTCACCAGGTGAAGGCATCAAAAACATCTGGCTGATGAAGGACTTTCCTTGGGAGTGAATCTTCCCACTTAGAGCTTTACCACCAAAAGCCAGTAGCTTCACAAGGACCTCATCTGACAGCTATCCAGCCTTGTGGGGTCTTTCTCAGCCACACGCTGCTGCCGAGCCCTACCGGGGATTTCTGTTTTCCAATTCAAAATACTAAATTAGAAGGTGAAACTGAGCGGGAGGAGGTTGGCTTTTCCGTCACGGTCATGCTTAAATCACAAATAGGTCCTGGTGAAGCTCAATCAGATAACTGCAGTCTCATATCTTCCGATCCACTGATTGCAATTTTGTTTTTTGGTGTCATTGTTTTCATTAAATTATTCTCTCTATTTTTATATATTGGAGTTGGATTTTTACTGTGTTTTTACTGTGTTTCAGTTTTTGACTTGTTATGTTACTTCTAAATGCTTTATACGTTTTCCTAAGTTAAGCTTGTTTTGAGAAAGTTATCCTTTTTGCCCTGATCACCTCTATTGTTTGATTGATTCTGGTGGTTACTGACTCTGATTGTGCCCTGGGTCCTGCTAACCAGGCCCAGAGCTAGTGCTCTGTTAAAAGGTATGTGGTAATGTGGTGTAATTACATATGGTATGACAACCTACCTGTAAGCTCCTCATATATGGTAGGGTATGTAGGTTGAGAGGCCCAGCAGATTTAATGCACTGGATGGTGCACTGCTGTGTTGCCTGCTGTCATTCATTTAAAGGCCAGCCTTGCTTTGCAGTCTACTTTTATAATAAAACTATGTCCAAATTCGACTTTGTAATAAAAGTACTTCCAAAGTCTTAAACTACCTTATGTTCACATACAGGTAACTCCTAAGGTCTACCCTATGTGCCCCAATGGTAGAGTGCTATGTTTAAACAAGCAGGGACAATATAAAACATGATTTATAAGCCTGGTGATAGAGAAACTGCCAATTGTGCTTATCCGTATTTGAGTACATTAGCTCCATAGGCTAACATGGGAAGGTTTTATTAAGCTTTAATAAAGTCTAACTAATGACAGGAGGGAGCTAAAATGATTCTTCAAAGTGTCTGATGTGCCTGAATCCAGCTCTAGAGCAGCCTCCCATGATTAGCCAGCTTTTGACAAGCTGGCCTGATGAGGTGTGAAGTGGCTTGAAAGCAAACAAAGATACATCTGGTGGAAGGAGATCTGCAGTGGCATAGCAAAAGGAAGGAAGGGGAATGGATAGCCAACCTAGTCTTCAATGAGGGAAAGACACTTAAGGCATGACCCAGGTCCATCCCCACTTCCTACACCCCCCAGCCAGATAGGGGCCCCTGTAATTGAATATGCAGAGGGGCTGGAAGGGGAATGTTAGTGAAAGTTAGCCACACCTCTAGGTTGGGTTAGCCAGACCTTAAGCTCTAGGAGAGTTTTATGGAACGGTGCTTTCTGGGACAAGAATTTGCCACACTTCAGGGGAAGTGATCATCGTTGAGGGTGGCACCCTGCACCCCATTGCTCATGACTCCCCCGCTTGCCAGCCCAGAAGCCTTAATAAATAAGGAAGAGCTGCTTAGCAACTCAGATTTCTGCCTGGAAGAAATAAAAAGGAGAATAACTGCACTGCTGTATACCTAGCCTGCACCAAGAGGACTGCACTCTGAATAACTGCACCAGCTGCACACTTCGGGCTTTAGCAAAAGAAGGACTTGGTCTGACTATAAAAGTGTATAAAAGTAGACTCCCTGAAAGCAACAGGTTAAAAGAGCTCCAATTGCATTATCTCCACCAAGAAAAACCGAGCTGGACAGCGTCCAGTGAACTTTAAATTATTTGGCCAGGTGCTTTGTAGGTCTTGTAGTCCCAATTTCTCAAACAGCAACTCAGAGATTTTGAAACCTTCAATTGGTGTTGTGGACACTTCAAGAGTCCAAAAGTATCTCAAAGTTTGAGATCATTCGGAGAATTCGTGTCAAAAAGCTTCATAAGTTGACTGACTAATCATCGAGAGTGAAGGTGGCGATGTTGAACCTCGACTCGGCCTGAGATTCATGTTTGCCACGCTGAAGCTCTAGGAGGTTTTTGTTGTCAACGAGACTTTCAGGAGTTGACCAAGGCTTGGCACTGAGCCAAACCTCAATTGTCTTCACAAAATACAACCTGTTGAGGAGGCCTGCTCAACCTTGAGAGAAAAAGCTCAAAAAAAGTGACTATGTCAGAAGGTAGAAACTTGAGCGGACCCTACCACTCATTGTGTCCGACCCATGCTGCATCGCAATCAGCCTGCAACTTTGACTTAGTCCTGTTGCAGAGCGATCTGATGTCCCAAGTTGGTGCTCTTGCCTTTTAATCAATAGAAAACATCTGATATTTAAAAGTACATATCTCCGGTTCCCTACATTGGATTTTTGTCATTGTGGTGTCATTTTAATCATTAAAATATGTTCTATTTCCATAACTTTGTGTTAGATTTTTTTATTGCGTGTTGTGTCTTACTTATTTAATGTATGGTTGTTTTTAAAATGCTTTAAACACCTGTTTCCTAAATTTAGCTTCCCTGCTCGCAGCCAAGCTACAAATTGTAGAGCAAGGATTAATTTAATGAGAACTTGACTAGATCTTATTTGTGATTGTGGTGCTATTACCAAGTGTAGGTATCTACCTGTTCATACTAATAAACCACCTTACAACACTTTTCTGCTCTGTACCATAGATACTATCAGTGGAGCTCAGGTGTAAATTAGTGAAACCTTCAGCGGATCGAAGAAAATATGGTGACATTATTCCTTGCAGTAATCTACATTCCATCGCTGATAATAATCCAATTTCTCACAAGCACCAACCCCAGCTATATACATTCAGGATGTTTGTGACAGGGCATTACCTGTTTGCATGCGCTGTACCCAACCCCACAAACTCAACACCCACATAGCCAGCCAGCACTCCTCTACCTTGTACGTAACCTGCCTACGTTGCCTAGCGGGAAACGTGCACCCCATTCTAACCCACTGTAGGCCAGCCCCCTACTCAACACATCCTTTGTCCATGCGCTGTGGTTGTTCCATGTGCTGCGCTGGGTTGGTCAAAGACCTGGCATTCGGCCAGGTTGTATCTTCACCCCCCTAGGGAGACCAATCTCTTTTGGCCGAGTGCAGGAGTGGTGGGCCACAGGGCCCACGTCCTGCATCTAAACCCCAGAAGAACGTAGCCAACTGACCCCAGAGGTGGACAACGCTCTCACTGTATACAGCCTTCAGCCATGCCCAGCAATAGGTTTGACTGCGGAGACTAGCCTCCAGCCAGGCCTTGCGCTGAATCCGTCATGGTTGACCAGCACTCTAAGTGAGACCACTCCCCACCTTGTACAGCCTCCCGACTAGGCCTTGCCCTCCCACACAGCATGTGGCCAACACCCCGGGAAGGAAGATAACTCCTGCTGCGCAAAGCACTTTTGAACCTGTGCACCGAGGAATCAAGGCCCCCAGGGTAGCCAAAGTTTTCCTGCGCACAACCTATTTACTTTTTTTTATTTTTTATTTGAAGCACAGTCAAGTTAATCATTTATTACTGAAGAAACTAAAAACTATTGCTATTCCGAAATTGAACAATCTTGCCCCAGTAGGCTAATCGTACCTTGTGTACCTTTGTCTAATACCCCTCATCAGCTTACTGATTCAACTCAGGCTGTCTCCTTTGTGCGAGCTCAAGTATATTACAGATGTACAGATGTGTACAATTAATTATTCTTTCATGTTTCAGCCATGTGTTTTCTATTCTGGAAACTCGGGTCCCAAACAAATTAAGAGTAACATTCAGAAGTGCCTGTTGCAAGAGAGATAACTTAGCGAGGAGTAGCCATGAAAATGCAAACAAATCGACATGCCTAGATAAATACAATTTTCATTTAATGTCGGTATTTGTGAATTACCCTGCGCAGTAAGTGAGGAAAAGAACAGCAGTTATTTAAAATCCCATGAGGTCGTAGAAAATAATTGTGATATTGCAGGTGTACACAGTAATGAATATTGTAGTATTTTTACAATTTCCAATATGGTGCTACTCGTGTAAATGCTGTTAAAATTGGATGACAAAATTTAGTTTCTCTATGGCAACAAGGCTACAGCCTGTAGATAAAATGTGTCAGAAAATGTCAGAAAGCTAATAAATGTTGTTAAAAGCAATCCCACAGTGTCCAGATATTTTCTATCTTGTAAGGCGAAAGGTGATGTTTACTTAGTGAACAGACTCCTCAAGGCTGACTCACATTCTGTCAAGTGCACGGAGGCTGTTCAGATCCACAAACAGAAGGGACACTGATTGCCCCCGAGCCTCACAAAACTATAAGATAGCCAACCTGGTGCTGCAACTTTGGCCAACTACCGGCAAAACACTTTAGGAAACAGGTGGGAAAAGCGAGCTGCATAGTAACAGAAAGTCATTAGGACTGTACGGTAGCCAGGGGGCTGCACCAGAAATTGAAATCGACAAATGTATCCTCAAGTAGTGCGCAGACGGGAGAAAAAGGCAAAAGGATGTTTGATGATGTTAAAACGAATATCAACGAGAATGATACAAGTGATAATGTACGCCAAAATATTTCGAATGTGAAAACGAAATTGCAGACACTTGAGAAATTGTCTAAAAGTGAACTAGCTAAATGGTGCCGCTGCAATGCCATTCGGACATAGGGCTCATACCATAGGCCCTGTATACTCACAGCAACAAGTTATGATGAATAATCCTGTAATGGCTGCCAACAACAATATTACGCATATACACACACACACACACACACACACACATATATACACAAACAGACACACATATGTATATTCAGGGCCTGAATGAGAACCGAAACCCGTCTTGGCAAACTGCTCGGCCGGCCCACCTAGGGGGAGGGTGGGGGTGCGGCCGAGCTGTTTGCCAGGGCCAGTTTCGGCCGAATTTGTTACCGGGGACCAAAATTGCAAGCCCCCGGTAACAAAAACAGAGCTCCAAGGGCCCAAAATCGGCCCCCAACCTGGTCGCCCACCGGGGAAACAACAGTGCCCGCTACAGCCAGTCTGTCCCTGTGTATATTCACTGAAAAAAAACAAAGGTTACGGGGACGTTATAGTTAGGCTCACATTTCACACATACAAAACCATAGAAATTCAGCAGTTATAGTTATCTGAGCTAACTATAGCTTGAGCCCCCGCAATGCACTGCTCATGACCTCACATATTACATCCCTCATGACATGGTCAGTGACATCAATGATGACATCACTAATGACATCGTAATAAGGCCCTAAGAGGGCTGGTCTTCCTGATTTGTGCACTACCCTAATCTATTGCATTTTATGTACCATAACTTTTACCCACTGCGGGGCAGATTTACAAGCCCCTTGCGAGACATTTACGCCGCCATTGCGTCACTTCTGTGACGCAGCGGCGGCGTAAACCATGCGCCATGTTGCGCCCTATTTACAACGTGACGCATCTAGGGAGATGCGTCACGTTGTAAAGCCCTGCGCTACATTAAACCTGCGTCAGGTTTAATGTATGCAGGGTGGGCATTCCGTCGGAAAAAGCCTCGGAAAAGTGACGCAGTGAAGTCTACAAGATTTCACTGATTCACTTTTCCGACTCTGCTGCGTCAAAACCCTGCGCCTGCTTGAAGCAGGCGTAAGGCATGACGCAGCATGTTCGGTATGGGCAGCCCCTGAGCATTGCTGGAGTTGCGTCGTGCTTGCGACATGACTCCAGCAATGCGCCGCGCTTATGCCATCAGATGCGTCACGCATCTGTTTATCCTTGCGCCATGATGGAATGCATTGTAAATGCGGCGCATCTGTGGTGGCGCAAGGGTAATCTTGCGTGACGCATCTTTCCAGGCGCATCCCTGCTGATTTGCAGGGATGCGCCAGGAAACATAAATCTGCCCCTAAAGCGTTAGGTGTGTTGTTCTGTTGCCTCAGCCTCTTTGTTTAGATCACACTTTTAAAAATATTTGTATATCTTGATGGTTGGGTTTGAGGGACTCTCGCGAGAGTCCCTCAAACCTAATTTTGAAAAAAAGAGATTAATGATTGGCCCAAGGACCTATTTTTTCCTCCGGGCAATTCACTCCCCTAGCTGTCAGACTCCAGTGGAGTAAAAGCTTGGCTACCAGCAACACAAGAAAAAAGTTGTTGGCAGCCATTACAAGACTTAAGGACTCAGTACCCTGTCCTAAAGTTAAAAAAATATATAAGGGGCAGGGTAGAGATACCTTACCCCCCTAAGCCCTGTGAGACGTCCATAGGTTAAAAATGTAAAAATTAATTGGCATTTTTTGCCACTATCCCACTGGACTCAAGCTCAATCACTGCAAAAACAAAAAATATTCGCAGATGACATTTTCTTAAAAATATCTGATAGTGGGGTATGAGTAGAAACCCCCTCCTCGAGCCCATTTTGAACCCTGGGAACACCATCCGCCGGGGCCAGATATTTTATTGACAAGGAGTGGGGGCACGCGGCCTCCCCCTCCCAACCCATTTTTAGCTGCGGGCCCACAGTAATAAGGGGAGCGGGGCATGCTGCCTCCCTCCCCGAGCCTAATGAGGGCCTTCAAACCCGATTCCCCAGGGCTGTAATCCAAATAAATGGGGAGGGGGCTGCATGCCCCCCTGCCCACAGCCATAAAACAACCCTGGGGACCCATCCACCAGGGCCAAAAGTTACATTAAAAAAGGAGGATGCTGCCTGGCCCCCCTCCCATAGTCTTTATTGGCCCAGGGGCCCTTATCCCCTGGGGCTGGCTCACTTACTGTATCCCAGGGAACCCTCCCCAAAGACACAGTAGTTTTTCTGCCTGCAATACCGTGGGCAGGGAAACATGTGTATGCTTCCATTTTACGGGAGAATTTTTTAATCCCCTGCAAAACGGGATTAAAGACTAAATCTGCTCCCACCGGGCATGAGATTTTTAAAATGCTCCTGCCAGGTAGGAGCAGACTTGTGTTCTGTTTCCTTGCCTGCACTGATATGGACAGGGAAACAGACCACATATTGCTCCTGCCTGAAGTGAGCATGCGAAAAGGGAGCAATGCTGGCTCTTGCACCATGCAGGGAGCTGGCTGGGGCCACAGGGGGTCTGGGGTTCCCCCGTGGCCCCAAACATGTGGATTGGTGGATGTGTCCCAAGGCCATATTTGGCTTTGGGAGGAATGCCGTTTGGCCCCCTCACCTTTTAAATAAGATTTGGCCCCGGGGATGGGGTCCCCGGGTCGATAAAGGCTCAGGGGGACCCATGGCCCCCTGCCCATTTAAAATAGAAAGGGCCCTGAGAGATGGGGTCCACAGGGTTAATAAGGCTTAAGGAGGGGACCACGTACCCTTTCTTTTTAATCGCATTGCTCCTGGGGTATGGGGTCCTCGTGCCTGAGAACGCTCAGGGAGTGGAGACCCCTCCCCTTTAAAATTACATACAGCCCTGGTGTATGGGGTCCCGAGGGTCTAATGAGGCTTGGAGAGGAGGGATGCATGGCATGCCCCTTTTAAAGAGAATTTGACTGGAGGGAAGGGGGATCTGGGGCCTATTAAGTCTTGGGAACTGGAGATGCATTCCCCAGGGCCCAAGAAGGCACGGGGGGTTGCACACCACCCTATCCTGTTTAATTGTATTTGGCCCTGGGCAATGGGGTCTCTGGGGCCTTTTAAGGCTTGTGGATGGGGGGCCCATGGTCCCCCTCCCCTTTTTAAAAGAACCAACCTCTGAGGATGGGGTATCCGGGGCCAATTAAGTCTCGAGGAGGGGGGGTCTTCACACGCCCCTCCCCTTAATATATAAGCTTTGGTCCCAAAGGATCGGCTCACCAGCCCCCGATGGGCAACCCTATGCTGTGCATGCCAAAGGCTGTGTGTGGCGTGGGGTTGGTATCCTCGGGGCTTGTCCACACTGTCTTGCGGCAGGACAAGCCCTGTGTCCAACGCCACGCATGATGAAAGGCTGTTAGTGGGGTGGGGATGGCTGCCTCTGGGGGAGCTTGGCTGCCTCCGGGTGGTTTTAGCAGCTGGGCCTGGCTGATGTGGAACAGGGGGATGTGGACTGAGTGGACAAGGGCCCGAAGGAAAAGAAGGACCAGGGTTAGGAGAAATAGAAGGCTCTGAACCATGACAACAAGGAGGGCTTGGAGGGCCTAAGTGCATTGACCAGGACACGGGGGTGAGGACAAACAAGGTCAGGATTAGCAGACCTAGGTAGATAGACCAAGGCAGGCGAGTATCAGGAACCAATGGGAAGAAGGATCAGACACAGAGGGGCTAAAACCACAGAGATTAGATCAAGGAGGACCAAGAGGCCAGCAATGAATGGACAAAGAGTGCAAAGACCATGACTGGAATAAACAAGGGCTAGAAGGACCAGGACACCTTTGTTCAGATTGACCAGGATGGATATAAAGTACTGGGAGTTCCAGGCCCAGTGGTACTAGGATCAAAATCTCTATGAGGGTCAAACTCATAGAGATGCTAAATCAGGGTGACAACAACTACATGAACCAGGAAGATGCACAACATGAGAATTAGGAGGACCAGTGACAGAGGTATGAGGAAGACATTTCCCAGGAGGGCCATTACTATGAGGACTGTGATAGAGGGGACCATGGTCAGATGGACAGGAACAAGGTAGAACAGGTAAATAAGGAGACCTAGAGGGCTAGCATAACTAGGATGAGGCAAGGGGACCGGGGAACTAGTAGGTCTAGGAAAACCAAGGCCAATGGAACCATCACCAGAAGACCCAATACACAAGGGCCAGTCAAAGGAATTCACGAAACCTAGACCAAGACTATATGGACCAAGGGATGAAGATCAGAAGTATTAGGAACAGTCAAACAAGGAGGATGAAAAGGTCCAGGACTGGGAAACTGTGTTAAAGGCGACCCAGAAACCAAAGGACATGGGGCTGGAGTCCATGGAAATGAAGACAAGACAGACCAGGACCAGGAAGCACAGGGCAGAAAATTCTTAAACTAGAATGAACCGGAGGTCAAGAAACATTGAAACTAGGAAAGTCTAGGATGATCTGTGACAGAATAAGTTATTTCAGAACCATGCAGGCAAGAAGCATCAGTGTGAGGGCCAGAAGGATCAGGACCAGACTGAAGAAGACTAGGAAGATCAAGACCTGGAGGGCAATGGCCAGTATATTTGGGATACCAGGATAAGCAGGACAGGGACTAGGAAGACCAGGGAGGAAGTGCCAAGGGCGCCCTGAAGACCATTGCAAGAGGTTTAGGTAAACTAAAATGATCATGAGCAGGAGTAAAGGAAAAAGGGCTAAGAGGGTCAGGAAGATCAGAACCTAGGTGACAAGGGAACAGATTACTAAGTGGAGCAGAACAATCATTACAAGTAGCAGAACCATGGTGAGAATGATCAGATGTAAGAAGGCCAACCAGAAACTGAAAGACCAAGTGGACTGGACATTGGTGGCCAGGAAGACCAGAACCACAATGACCATCCTCATTGGGAGCTGAACAAGGAGAACCTGGATCAAGAGTACCTTGATCAATGGCTGCAGTACCAGAGGTACTAAATGAACAAGGAACAGACCCAAACCAGTCAGACAAAGACTCTGAGTGCCAGGACAAAAGTCGCAAGATGGACCAGGACCTACAGTACCAGGGCTAGGAGGCTGATGGTGATGATAACCAGGGCAAGATGACCAGGACTAAGAGGACCAGAAAATAAAAGGACCAAATGGGGCAAGACTGTAGGAACCAATAAGGGCCATGATGGCCTAAAGGCAATGTTTATGTTAACAAGTACAATAGAGTAGTGCCATCAAGTTCATCGTCCCCCTGAAGGCAGCTGGGCCGGATGGCATTCCTGGTGACGTCCTTAAATTAGATCCATCCAGATGGGGGAAGCTCCTCTCTACCCTAATTAATGCCATCAATAACGGTGCCCCGGTGCCCGAATCTTGGAAGGGGGCGAGGTTGTTCCCATTTTTAAAAGGGGCCCTAGAGATGACCCAGCTAACTATCGCCCAATTAGTCTGATTGACTCATCCCAGAAGGTGACCGGGAAAGTGATTTTGGAGAGGATCTTATCCTGGGCGAATGACAACAATATCCTCTCAGACTATCAAGCAGGATTTAGGGTAGGGACAGGCACCATAGAACAGGTCTTTAGACTGTTTCTCATCTATTGGAAGGTTGTCCTTCTTGGAAAGGGCAGCCTCTATCTTGCCTTTATAGACCTTAAAACAGCATTCGACCTCGTTCCCCGTGATACCTTGTGGTGCGTCCTGGCCAACATGAATATTCCTTCTTATTTGCTGGCTCTATTAATAAAACTCCATGAGGGAAATTACGCTCAAGTGCGCTGGGGTCCTCAGGGCCAGAAAACAGAAAGAATCCCAGTGAACAGGGGCGTCCGCCAGGGATGTGTTCTTGCCCCTACCCTTTTTTCACTTTATGTGAACGGCGTAGTGGAACATCTGAAAAAAGTTCCTTCTGACGCACCATCCCTGGCGGGCGAACGCATTCCAACTCTCCTGTTTGCTGACGACACTCTTCTGTTGTCCAAATCACCCATGGGTCTACAAACCCTCCTTGATAGTTTTCAAACTTTCTGTAGTGCTAGAGGCCTTATTATAAACACCACTAAAACAAAATACCTAATTCTGAATCCACCTAGAAAATTAGGGAGGCCCCCAGTCTTAAATGCGGTTACCCTTGAACGGGTAAAAGAATTCGATTATCTGGGCATTCGTATTACAGACACCATGCGCTGGTCATCCCATTTACAAAAGATGCTCCTAACCCACAAGAGGGTTACTGGTGCCCTCCTTAGGGAACATCGTACCTCTACATCTAGGCCAATAGCTCCAGCTCTGGATATATACAAAGCAAAAGGTGTGAGTTCGGCACTCTACGGTGCCGAATTATGGGGCTTAAATAACATTGACGAGCTTGCCAAGTCCGACTCTAGTTTCTATAAGGAATTGATGGCACTTCCACAGAGCACTCCTTTAGTGCCCTTACTAATGGATCTAGGGTGCCATGCAATGAAAGACTTGGCAAAAGTACGCCCCCTACTCCTTTGGGCCCGGCTCTGGCGGACCCCTGAGCTAGCCAAATATGAGGAAGGCCTAACCGAAATACTGTCTATGCCTTCTTGGCATAAAATCAAATGGCTGAAAGACGTGAAGGCCTTGCTTTCCGACCTTGGCCTTAAAGATGCATGGGTAAATAGAACTTCACCCCCGAAAGCAGAGTTAAAGAAATTATACTGGAGTTGGGTGATTGCAAAAAGGAACTCTAGTTCCCATGGTGGCAGTAGAACCATTGAGTTTCTTATCCTCAAAGACGAAGTGTGTTATGAGCCTTATCTTGACATTATTCAAAAATCATATGACCGAGCCCTCTACGTCAAGTTCAGGTTTGGAACCCTTCCGGTCCGTGAGTTGACCGCACGCTGGAAACCACCTTCCCAGACATCACCATTCTGTCCTTTCTGTAGGACCAAAGTTGAGTCAATTGCACATGTTCTATTTGCGTGCCCCAAATACAAAATTCCAAGATCTTACTGGCTCAAACCCCTATGTAGAACATTGGGTACACGTGACCATCATATAGCTTTGTGCATCTTGAAATCAGATGCGCGATCTTTCCACGTCTGTGCTTTATCAACATTTTTGAGATGGTCTTGGCTCCTAAGAACTAAAGCCCTCGCAGCCCTTAATTAAGTAGGCTGATTGTTTTTATTGCTTGTATATATTCTCTTTTTAAATTGTCTTATTTATAGTGTTTACATGTACTTTTAACCTCTTGCTTATTTTGGGAAGCATGACGACATTGTACTCACATGGCTTGTCCTTTGGTCCCACAATTTTTTTTTTCTGTATGTCATATTTGTATGTGCTTTTTAAGATATGTTTTATCGAAATAAAGCTTATTTCATTCATTCAATAGAGTACAGTATAAAGTGGTCACAGTGGAAACCATCTTAACAAAGTACACAACTAGATGATTCAAACATTACATGTTCTATTCACATGAATGTGAGTTTATTTACTTAGTCATCATATTGGTAATCAAAGACAACAAGTTTGTCAGTACATTCAATTAAAATTGGTGCTTGGAGAGGGTAATAGATTGCTCGGGAAGAATTGTGTGATACTGAGGGTAATAGGGAAGGAGAGGCAATGTGCAGCTGATGGCTTTTCCCTATCTCTCAAGCTTAGATGACAGAGATTAATTATCTGAGTCTATATTTGTTATGTTTGCGGGGAATAATTTGCCATCGTTAGGCTGGATAGGTGTCAGTTTTGTCTGATGTAGATATTCCACATTACCTCTCCTTTCCTATTACCCTCACTAGCACACAATTCTTCCCGAGCACTGTATCCCCCCTCTACGAGCACCAATTTTAATTGAATGTACTGACAATATTGTTGTTTATGATTAACAATATGATGACTAAGTAAATAAACTCACATTCATGTGAATAGAACATGCAGGGCCCGATTCACAGAACTAACTTAAGACAAAATCCTAAACTTACTACCATTTTGGTATTCACAGAAGGCACTTACTCATTTTGGTATTCACAGAAGGCACTTACTCATTTCGGTATTCACAGAAGTTAGGAGTCCTAACTTTAGGACTCCTAAATGCCTTCTGTGAATACCGAAAGTCTTAAAATTAGGATTTTTCTCAGTTTAGTAGTAGTATAGTTAGGACTCCTAACTTTAGGACTCCTAAATGCCTTCTGTGAATACCGAAAGTCTTAAAATTAGGATTTTTCTCAATTTAGTAGTCCTAAGTTTAGGACTCCTAACTTTAGGACTCCTAAATGCCTTCTGTGAATACCGAAAGCTTTAAAATTAGGATTTTTCTCAGTTTAGTAGTTGTAAAGTTAGGAGTCCTAACCTTAGGACTCCTAAACTAAGAAAAATCCTAATTTTAAGAGTTTCGGTATTCACAGAAGGCATTTAGGAGTCCTAAAGTTAGGACTCCTAACTTCTGTGAATACCGAAATGAGTAAGTGCCTTCTGTGAATACCAAAATGAGTAAGTGCCTTCTGTGAATACCAAAATGGTAGTAAGTTTAGGATTTTGTCTTAAGTTAGTTCTGTGAATCGGGCCCCTTATGTTTGAATAATCTAATTGTGTACTTTGTTAAGTTGGTTTCCACTGTGACCACTTTATACTGTACTGTATGCTACCCGGGTCCAGTTGTATTTCGGGTTACCTCATTGTTAACTAACTAACAAGTAAAATAGGACTAAAAGGACCAGGACTAATAAGGCCAGCTGGGTCGGTCCTACAAAACTAGGCCCAGGAGAACCCAAACTAAAAGGGACAGAATCAAGCAGATAAGGGACAAATCTTCAGAAGGACAAGGACTATAAAACACAAGACCAGCACAACCATGCCCAATTATACACGGTAGTTGAGACCAAGGACATAGGCAACCAGAGTCAGATGGAAATGTTCTAAGAGGACCAGGAAAAAAAGACCAGTGTGGCCAGGAAGATCAGGGTAAAGAGGATCCAGAACCTTGAGTTACCTGGCCAGGATAAGGAAGGTGAAGAAGACAGGGAGGATCAGCACCAGGGACATTAGAACCAGGATGATTAAGGCCTGGAGGTCCAGGCTACGAGGCTAGGAGAAGGAATGCCAGGAAGATATGCAACAGGATGGCTAGGCCTAAAAGGATCCTATAAAGGAGGACCACAATGAATATGTGTAGAAGCAAAAGGACATGGAGCAAGAAAACCAAGCCCAGGAGGATCAGGACCAGATAATGGAAGACCAGATCCAGGCCAACAGAGGGCCTGGCTAAGAAAGGATGATGATGGAGTCTGTACCACTACCAGGAGGACCAGAGCCAAGAGGCCCAGAACAAAGGGGACTAGAGGGAACAGCACCAAAAGGACCAGGAGCAGGTCTAGGAGTACCATAAAAACAGGGCCAGGAGTACCAAGTGGAACAGAAAAAACAGGACTTGAGGGTAGCAAGGCTAGGGTGAGGAAGAGTTAGAGGACTAAAACATCCAGTGCCAGGTAGACTATGGGGACTGGACCTGGATGTCCAAGAAGAACACAACCAAATTGATAAAGTTCAAAGGACCCACACAAGAAGAACCAGGACCAACAAGGCCCATACCATTAGGTGCAGTGCAAGAAGGACCATGAGGACAAGGCACAGGGCCCGGAGGGCAAGGATGATCCAAAATAGGATGACAAGAGCTAAGAGTGTGTACAAAAAGGGTACTAAGTTCCTCTATGATTCAAGATAAAGCAGAGGAGATACTATAGAGTAGAGTGAGTCACTTATGACTACTTATGTAAATGCAAAGGAGGTGGGGAAATTCCCCTTGTCGGAACTAGGGCTCTGACACACCCAGCAAGCTAGGTGTCATGCTTCATCATATGAGCCTGCCCCTCGTCAGGTCAGCGGTGCAATACCTGTCGGGCACCCAGACCGGGGCTCTTTATCGGGGATCTTTTGTTCCTGCCGGTGGGTGCAGTGGGGGTGAGGGGTATAGTGTGTGTAGATGTGTGGTATTGTGAATCTAAAATAGGTTAGTTAGTCCTAACAATCAGTTTATTAAGAAGGTAAACTGCCTAATTAAAAGGACGAGTAAGGCAAAGGACTAGTGGCAATGTGTCTAGTTGTGTGTGCCCTGCTCTCGGGTGATCAACATGTTTCGTGCCATAAATGTCAAAGAGATCTGGGCACTTCCTCAGGATCAAAGTCACGCTATCTACACTGAAAGGGTAAGTGAATTCTACATACCATGTTCTCTGGTCGATAACCTAAAATGGTAGAAAAAGGGAAAAATATTGAAAATGCATGATCTGTGCAATCATACAGTATCTCGTCAGTTCATTTTCTATAAGTGCCACAGGGGCAAAAGTGCTGGTGGTCAAATAACGAACACACAATGTTATTAGTGAATCATACTGTGCAGGCCAGTGAACTGGTAATGGTTATCACTATTGTGTGCTTAAATATTCTTTAAAAGCTCAAGGGAATCACATACAGTCAGGACAGTGGTGGAACTCACCTATACTGTCGTCAAGTAACTACTTGCAACAGTAGCCGGTGGTTGAAATGGACACCGATTGGGTCCATACTTCTACACCCTGCCAAAAATACATAAAGGCACTACCCCGTTTCGTGGTCATCCTATTGTTTCTGGGATTGGCTCCATACTCAAGCCACTCTCCAAATCCTGTGATCACTTCCTGCAACTGATAGTGAGAGATACATCCTCTTTTGTGAGAGACTCCACTGACATTCTTAAGATTGAAGAAACATCTAATACAGGAGAGATTGACCTCCTCGTCACCCTTGACGTGGAGGCTCTCTACACGAATATTCCCCAGAGAGCCACCTTTTCAGTTGTTGAAACCGCTTTGAATGCTTTGGAGTGGTCATTACCTACTCCAATCTCCTTTATAATGGAGTGTGCTACCCTGGCTTTGACTGAGAACTTCTTTGAATTCAAACAACAGCTCTACCATCAAAGCCAGGGTACATCTATGCAGAGTACATTCGCTCCTAGCCTACCCTGCCTCTATATGGCCACGTTTGAAAAGGACATTGTCCAGAGTAGCACTAATCCATACCACAACAACCTGAGACTATGGAAACGCTTTATTGACGATATCCTGATATTATGGCACGGGACACGTTCCACCTGTGAGGAGTTTGTAAGGTGGATAAATAATCAAAATGACTACCTCCACTTTTCCCACACCATCTCAGACAACACTGTACCATTCCTTGATTTGAATATCACACTTACTGCGGGTTCTCTTAACACTACTCTGTACAAAAACCAACTGATCGCAACTGCTTGCTTCTATACAAAAGCCACCCCCCCAAAGCCCTAAGAAACAACTTGCCTTTTGGCCAATTTTCACAAATTAGACGTAACTGTAAATCGGTCACTGACTACAGAACAGAAGGCAATACTCTGGCATCTAACCTCAAGGCGAGAGGTTACCCAGACAAACAAGTGAGGGACTATTTGAATAGAGCAAGGAACAATCCTAGTGAGACACTACTCGAGGTACACCAGAAACCGATCACTGACACTCTCACATGCGTTACATCCTTTACCCCAGATTCAGCCAGAATCAAGAAAATCATTTTGAAACACTGGCACATATTGGGTACAGGGAATCTACAAATACCTAAACCCAGGTTTGCATACAAGAGAAAACGCAACCTTAAAGATGTCTTGATACACACAAGACCTAGGAAGAACAACACCGATACAAAGAGGACTCTGTGGGGTCTCCCGGCAGTAACTGGACACCACCCCTGTGGGTCCTGCATAGTTTGCCCACTTACCATTACATCTAAAGAAATATCTTTACTGGCCAACTTCAGATGGATTTTGAAAAAACACACAAATTGCAATACCAAACAATACATTTACATGATCACTTGCCCTTGTGGCCTGAAGTATATAGGAATGACCATGCGGCCTGTTAAAACCAGGATAACCGAACATAAGAGCAACATTCGATGCCAAAGGGTCACCACAAAACTATATACACACTTTAAGGAAGCACAACACTCCCCAGAATCACTACGCTGGTTAGTGTTGGAAGACCACCCACAGATCACCAAGACTGCATTGTTTAAAATTGAACAAAGATGGGTACATAGACTCTCTACATATACTGCTCGACTTAATGATGACATACCGTGGGGTGCACTCACTTAGAACACGATTACTTGGGTGTTATTCCACAATGTCAACTATGTGCACATGTCATGAGCCTAACTGACTACTATGCCACATATATTGAAGGTGTGTTTATAAGTAGTACATACACCATCCTGGGACTCATATCCTCACTTCTACTGAAACACACTGTACATGCAACATGTCCCTCTAAACATTTATGGGCAGTGGTATTGCAGACACACGGAGGAGATCCCGGGCCTTTTTTGCCACATTACACCAATTTTTTAGAAGTACTGCTTGAATGCACTGTTTCCTCCATGCATCCCTACATATTTTTAAAACATTTTTTGTAAAGATGTTATCATCAGTAGTACACACACCAATCTGTTACTCAAATCCATACTTCTATTGTGACACACTTTACTGTACATGTATCTAATCTCTCTACACACTTATGTGCAGTCTTACTGCTTTTCACACGTAAGAGACATCCATGGGCTAGTTTGGGCCACAGTATGCTCATTCTTGAGAAGTGCTGCCCTATATACATAAGTTGCCGCCATGCAACACACATCCCACAAGCACCGGCACACCGACATATTCCAATATGGCCGCTGTGTTAACTACCTTTTCCCTGCATGATACACAGCACTCCGGTAATCACGCAAGACATTGAGTACCCACGTGACTACGCCCACATCATCGGGGTTAGTGCTTCATTAACGCTGCTCGCCGGTTACCAGTTACCATCCCGGTACCGGCGGCAGTGTAGATCGTACGCTAGATGCGTTTTTACGCTGGTGAGTAATAATCCATGTTCCTCATTTCCCGTTAAGGAGGTTCACTTGACCGCTATCGGAGGTGAGTGCGTTTTGAACGAAACGGATCCATGATTTCAGATCTACCCACTGTGGCGCCTCATTTCCATGTTTTATTTTGGGTTTTCCGGTCGGTCTCCCTGTTTGTGTGACACATTGGTTTTATTGGTTTTCGACCGATGACCCCTCTGACGCCTATGCAATATCTAGGGGGTAAAAACCAATTTCTTCACAACATTATGTTATTTTCAACAGGAACACATGTGAAAACCACTTTATACATATCGAAAACAATCAAATTATTTATTGACTTAATTTCTCAGGCTGTCAACAATGAAAATGTGACAAGTGAAACAAGTGCTCAGTGACTGTTGTGAAGTGAATGCAATATATACAAGTGCAAATAAAATATATACAAATATTCACAGTGGAGATTTACAATTTGATTACAAAAGAAGGGGTCAGTACAACTGTAATCAATGTCTCAGGTAATGCCCAAAAATTGCATTATATTCAGAACCAGGAGACTCAAAGTTACTGAGCCAACAGATTAACGCCGACGTTTCAACCCTGCAGACAGCTTATTTCATGAGTGTCATGGCGGGTCTTCCTCAAGGCTATAGAATGGATGTGGACAGCCAAAATTTGAAATCTGATTTTCTCAAATACACTCTTCTTCTTGAGATTGAAGAAAATCTGATGCGGATCAGAGACCAGAATAATCCTTGTATGATTTAAGATTAAACACAGGGTTCTAAATTATCCATTTCCTTTATTTCAAGGCGTACAATTTCAAATGGTACGTCCTCCGCGAAGGCAGTCTGCCTTGACACTAGCCTAAGGAATAGGAAGAACATTACTAGGCAAACCAGACTAGGAGAACAAAACCAAAAATCAAGAGGAGATGGCCAGGCAGCTAGAGCCAACAGGTTTAAGAGCTAAGAGTACCAAGGCAAGGAGGATCAGTAGTACCACCATGAGGGAAAAAGGAAACTCAGGCGACAGATGCCCAGGAGTTCTTCAGACCATTTAGCTGTTAAATATTTTATTAAAATGTACTTAATTTTTCTAAATTGTCTTGTGATTTTTCTTATCTTGTGTTTTCGCTGTATTACTTTTTTGTGTCCTGCATACATTCTTTACACATTGCCTCTAAGTTAAGACTGACTGCTTTTTGTGCCAAGATACCATGGTTAAGCACAAGTTAATTTGGTGATGTTTTGTGGCTCATGCTGCCAGGGATTTTGGCTGTTGCTTGACCAGGATTCACACCCCAGTTAAATAAAAACCCAATTCATCACAGTCAATAAAACAAGATTTCAAATTGGTAGCATCAGAGAGTTTCACCACATGAGTTCACAGAAATATCTGTGATTCATCCATGCATGCAAAGAATTGCAGACCATAACTCTCAATCAGTCCAGCTAGTTAACTAATACAAACATAGTTGAGAACAGGGATCAGGTGAGCAATACTGGTGGTTAATGTAATGCTATACACCCAGTTTAAAAAGTGTGCTGTTGCCTACTGTCAGAAATTGTGTTTCTGGTAATCAGAGGTATGCACCCTGTCCAAGCAGGAACCACAATTCTAGTCGGGGTAAGTCACATACACACCATAAAGTAACCTGTGCTCACCCTCTGGTAGCTTTGCACAGAGCAGGCAGGCTTAATGTAAAAGGCAATCTGTGAAACACATGAGTGCAACACATCTAACAGTAACACACTGCAAACACCACAAAAAGACTCCATACCAGTTTAGAAAATAGCTTATATCTTTATGAACGAGTTATGAATGTTTAAAGTGTAAATGTAAATGTAGTGCTTAAACTTAAATGCTTAAAGTGCTAACAGAAGTTATCTGGTCACGCTACACCAGGTAAATACAACGTTCAGGCCAACCGCAATGGAGCGATTGTTGGGTAAAGGGATCATCTTCGCACACTGAAACGTACCTCAGATGTGTCATCAATGGAGCCAATATGTGGGAAGCAAAGATGCGATGCTTCGTCAAACCACTGGATTGAAGGAGATGCGTGGGCACCAAGCCATGCAAAGTCGGAGATGCGTTGGAAACTGGAGATGATACAGGAAGCAAAGAGGTGATGTGATGTTCACAGTCCATGCAGCAACGCTCAGACCACGGCGCTCAGACCAATCACAACGCTGCATTGCAGCATCGTGATTGGCTCAGGGGAGCCTGTGTATCCGGGTGCTTCCTGTTGCCAGCCAGGACAGGAAGATGAAAAGGGCGAGGACAGAGGACGGGGGGGCGAGGAGTCGGCCTACCTTTAAAGGTAAGTCCTTTTTGTTTATTACATTCTTCTCGTTAAATCCCTCCCTCCCACCCCACCAACCCCATCTGGTAGCAGATTCTTCTGCCCTATGTGCTACCTAAGGATCACCTTAGGGGTGACATGTATAATTAAAGGGGAGTTTAAGGCTTGGTAAGCAGTTTCAGATGCCAAGTCGACATGGCACTGTAAACTTCAAACACAGGATCTGCAGTGCCATGCCTGAGACATGTTTAAAGTGCTACTTGTGTGGGTGGTACAACCAGTGCTGCAGGCCCATTAGTAGCATTTAATTTACAGGCCATGGGCACGTATCATATACTCTACTAAGGACTTATAGGTAGATTAAGTAGGACATGTTTCGGGGAGAGAGGTCATGCACTATAACACTGGTTGGCAGTGGTATAGTGCTCAGAGTCCTAGGGCCAACAAAAATAATTCAGCAAAATTGGAAGCAAGAAGGCAAAAAGTTTGGGGGAAGGCCACCCTAAGGCTGACAGATCTAACACTTACATTTGTTTGAAATGTTCATAGATCAGAAAATAAACATACTGCTTGTTTTCACTGTAGCAACAAGTTGCTATCAAAATGAAGAATGAGTGAAAGTCCAGCAGTCAATTCCAAAGCAAACGTATCATTATTGGAAACCCTCTGCCAGACAACCTCAAACAAGGCAGCTCGAAGGTCTAAATGGTGCATGATTAGCTTTTCCCAAAAACACTGAAAGAAGATGTCAAAAACCACTGGATTGGTAAGGGAATCACATTTCATATCCCTATGTCTTCTACTGGTATTATTGTAGGAAGGCCAGAAGTGGAATGGCATTTTAAACCCATAGGCCCCACAGACAAAATGTACCACCACATTCTGTAGAAACAAAACTATTGCAAACCCCAGGTAAAATTTGGTTCAATTTTTAGGACATGACTACTGGGGTTAGTGCTGGGATCACCTGATGCAGGGATTTCAGTTGCCAGCCTTAGAGAACTTCGTATTGACCTGAGTAGACATTAATAATGGTTTCCACATATTCTGCATGGTTATTGGGTAGGATCCCATGCTGAATTTCCTTAAGCATCTCCCATGACATCTCTCTTGAGAGAGGTGTGGCGCAGCGGCCAGGGCTGCTGACTGCGGAGCGTGGGGGTCACAGTTCGATTCCCAGCGCCGGATGCAGATCAGCTTAGCATCATCTGACTCAGGGCAATAGCTCACCTAATTTCCCTAATGGCCCCCAGTGCCTTAAGACCCTTACTTGTGATTAGTTCGCACTTTACAAATACCAGGTTATTTATTCTTAGGCACTATTGATCTTGAATACTTTTTTCTAATTCAGTTGAACTGCCATGTTAAGAAGATGTAGGTATACTTGGAATGACACAAACATATCGAATGCCACTCCATCTGGTCCAGATTCTGCCAGATGATTGAATATAATGGAATGTTGTACAGTTCGAAATATCACTTGCTGTTCTACATTTTGATGGCACTGACAATCTTATCACTTGGTACCTGACAAACTGTAACTTTTAGTGTAGGTAAAAATGACTCTGTCCCCACACCAGGTCTTAGTACCACTTTAAATGTAAAGGAATTTGTTTTGCACAACCAGTATATACTACTGGCGAATGAAAATGCCCTTCAACATTTTTGTAGGTAGGGCAAGGTGGAGTTTGGTTGGCATCTGTTGGGGTATTAACGGCCTTCTTTAGTAAGACATTGATGAATATGGTTTGCATTGTTGCCACTACTGAAGGTATACATTTAATGACTCTATCTATACAGTCCTTTTTCGAGGAACTAGTAGCAAGCTTGTTTTTTTCTAAATCAAATTCTTTCGGTAAGAGTTAGAGCAGTGAAACGAGTGGATGAAAACGTTATACTGTGAGTGGGACTAGAAGGAAGATTGATAGATTTGGATTTTATGTTATAGCTTGCATTTATTTTTCAATGATACTGTTCTTTTTACACAACCCTTGTGACAAAGAAATGACTTCCTTGCAATGTGTAGAGCTTACAGCTCTACACGAAATATCTTTCAAATGTCTTTGTTCATGTAAGTGCAAAGTCAATTCTTGTGACCAAAAATAGATGCCTGTATCCCACAAAGAACTGTACAAATGACTGGGTCTGTGTCATTCTAAATTATGAGTCTGCTGCTTTTCAGTTCTTAACAGAAAGAGTATTGCCCCTTGAGTCTTTGGTTAGCCTGATATAATTTTTGAGGGATACCAAACTTAAGATGAGTGGCTTATCGTTTGTAAAAATTATTAAGATACCCATTCCATCTATTGATGATTTCATTTCAAGATAAGGAGTATTTAGCAAATCAGAAAAGAATACACAAGTCTAGAGTGCTCCAGCAATGATCAAGCACTTCCCCCATTTTTCTTTATGACCTGTAGAGTTATCACAGAAAAGTAGTATATATGGAAATTGACTTTACGGAGAAGGAGCAGAGGATGTGATACCACAAGCAGTGCAAATCAATTTCAAATATACGGTTAAATGTATGAGTAATTCAAAACATCCCTGTCCCACAGCAGCCATGGAATCAATTCAGGTTTTTTCAAGGATAAGCATCAGATCTTGCCTATGTATTAAACATTACAAGAAGGAAAAGAGAGGAGACTTTTGGTCAGTCTTTGTTTGCAGTCTTTGAGTTCATCAGTAAGTCTGGCATTATACTCATGTGAGCACTATCTGACCATAAATAAAATGGTACCACAGGACAAGAGCGCACAATATTTGAGCAAGAATTTGAATGATATATATTAGCGGTGCATACATATTGTTTCACCATTGCTGATTTTAAGGTCTTCGGGTATTGCTGAGCCATTTACCCATGTCTCTATGATGTGTAACCGGTCGAATAGGTTTGCTCTAGCATTAATCAAGGATCAGCTGCTTTTGAAGAGGCAGTAAGATTTAATAGACAGGGAAGTCATGCTGTTTCAATAGACTTTCAAGCACTCGTTACATTGGCATCATACCTTAAAGGACTCCGTGTGCTGATGTATGGGACAGAAATAAGTCCCCGTGTTCTCATCTGTCTCTGATGGGCTTGTCTCTGGTAGACAGTCCTTGTGCCTGCTGATCTCATCCCAGCTACAGAGACGTGCAGCATGCTATGCAGCATGCTTCTTCTTATGGGTTAGAAGGAGGACCCTTTGAATCTATGTGTTGGCATTGAGTACGAACATCCCACTTCAAACTGGTCTAGTCCTACAAACTGGATAAAGATGACACAGAAGGAACATCGGTATGAAGAGCTGGGGTGTGTGAAACAGTTCTTATTGTCTCATTAACCTGTTCATGTTCTAATTATAGTCTTGGCTGAACAGTCAAAGCAGTGCAAGCAATCCCCATCAGAATAGTAAAAGGGAGATACCATCCTAAGTTCTTATTGTGTAATTTACTTAAAAGAAGAATAATGTGCAGATGTGCATCATATTTGCTTTTATGATTCAGGATGATGACGTTTAAAACCCAAGTAAACAGTAGTGATAACGCTTCTATACGTAATGATGGTACAAGATATCTGCTGCGAGGCATGCACAATATGTCAGAACCGGGACGTGAGGCAGGGCATTGGTAAAACACTACTAAAATGTATTATCTAGCAACATTTTTGGAGTTCTAGCACAACTACCCCCTGAGTAGAAATATCCATTCAACCAATACCTACCGGAACAGTGAAAAATGGGACAATAAAGCTACAAACCACAACCCATATTGCAGAAGCAGAGATATCAATAAGTGTCTTTAAAACATTGTTACTTCTATGAAAAAATATCTCAGATTTTGACCCATCTTGGCACACATTGGTTTGTCTCTTCCAGGCATCAATTTATTTATTTAGCACCTATAACAATAAAATGCAAATGTTGTGCAAATGAACAGTAAGGGAGCATAGAAAAATGGGCAACTAAAACAGTAATAAAGCATTTGTGGTATGGATTATCAGCACCATTATATATATTCACTGAAAAATTCATAGGTTTCAGGCATGTTATAGTTAGGAATTAGCATTTAAAAAACCTTAGAAATTCACTGAAAAAACCATAGGTTTCAGGGGCGTTATAGTTAGCTGGACTTTCATCCTTGTGATAGAATGGCAGACCTCCTCTCCCCCTAATATAACCTTTGATACACACATTAAAAAATAGAAACTACATTTTTCAAAACAATGGACATACCAATACCAGTCACAACAACCTATTCAGTAATTCTAAGATCCAGATACACATCCACTCATTCACCAACAGTCCTATACAGTCACTCATACATGTACTCACTCATCATATGTACTCATACACCTATACATCCTGTTACACAACACCACTCATCCATAGAGCTACTCACACACATAGTCACTCATGCTAATAAAGAATCAAACATCCATTTACTTGCATATACAGTTATACACACACCACCACACTTACTTCTACAGAAACTTACACATACTTAGTCTTTTAAACAATCACTTATAGAAACACATACTTATTCATATAGGAACTCTTTCAATCTCTCACTCTCACATATACTCACTTATATACACCAATAGTCACATATACTAGTTTAAAACATATGTAGTTACTCATAAAGACACTATTGAGACAGTCATTCAATCACTAACACACCCATGCACACACTCATCCACCCATATAGTCCTGCGCACATGCTGTCTTCAACACATACAAACAGTGAGTCACTCATTGATGCACCTATGCACTATGTAATACCCCCACCGAACCATACAGACACTCAGAAACTCATACTGATACTCAAAAAACCAACTAATAACCTATATAGACACTCATGTAGCTGCTCATCAACCCATGCAGCCACTTATACACAAAGTGAGAGACTGATACAGATATTTACATATTTAAACATTACTCACTAAGCCATGTATTCACTAAGATACACTTAATCAGTCAGTTATACAATCAATTTTTTTCCAAAACAAATCATCCATTTAGACACTTATATACCCATTTATTCTTCCATAGACCTTGAGATATACATATATACAACATATGTAATTTTCAGAAAAACACACATTCACTGGATGATCTCATCAGTGATGTCATTTGAGATGTCATCAGTGATGTCATGAGTGATGTCACTGACCATGTCATGAGTGATGTATTATGTGACGTCATCAGCAGTGCATTGCGGGCACGCAAGTTATATTTAGCTGAACTAACTATAACGGGGGAATTTCGATAGTTTTGTACGAGTGAAAAGTCCAGCTAACTATAATGCCCCTGAAACCTATGGTTTTTTCAGTGAATTTCTAAGGTTTTTTAAATGCTAATTCCTAATTATAACGTGCCTGAAAACTATGTTTTTTTCAGTGAATTTCAAAAGTTTTTTAAATGCTAATTTCTAACTATGCCTACAGAGATAGGACATGTGAAGAAAGAAGAAAAAACGCACAGAAAGAAAAAAAATGAAATGCAGAAAGAAGCAGCAGAAGTCCTCAAAGACGAAGAAAAGTGCAGGAAGAAAGAACAAACAGAAGAGCAGAAAAAAGCCTTGTTGCAAAGTCTTCCTGTAACCTCAACTTTTTCAGACGGATACTGGTGGTAACTGAGTCTGACTAACCAGTCCTAGAGCCAGTGCTATGTTAAAAGACACTCAGAATACAGTGAAAATACCTACATACACTAGGGAACACTATGCGTTGTGGTCCCCCTGTGATTAGCATGACCTCCTCTGTAAGCCCCTAGTATATAATAGGCAGGGGATTAAAACTACCTCTTAAAACGTGCCACAGGGCGTGTTTGCACACGTCACCTCAGGCTCCGTCCCCTCCCTTCCCCACTGTGTAAACATGCCCTGTGGCCATTTTAAGTTGGGAGATTAAGTACCCTTGAATCCTGAGGGTCCCTAGGGGCAAAATAGCCCACTAGGTACATCCAGTAAGCGCCATTGCAGAGAGGTGTAAAAAGGGGCACGGCCTGCACCACCACTCTGCAACGCAGAGCAGTGGCGCTTACTGGAAGCACCTGATGGGCTAGTTGGCCCCCAGGGTCCCTCAGGATTGAAAGGGAATTATTTCCCCAACTTAAAATGCGCCACAGGGCGTCTTTGCACACGTCACCTCAGACCCAGTCCCCTCCCTTCACCACTGTGTAAATGCGCCCTGTGGCCGTTCTGAGTTGAGAGATTAAGTCCCCTTGAATCCTAAGGGTCCCTAGGGTCAAACTAGCCCACTAGGTACTTCCAGTAAGCGCCACAGAGCTGCGTTGCATAGAGGTGTAAAAAGGGGCGTGGCCTCAGAACACCTGTCTGCAACGCAGCTCCCTGGCGCATACTGGAGATACCTGTTGGGCTAGTTGGCCCTCAGGGACCCTCAGTATTGAAGGGGAATTAATTCCCCAACTTACAACTGGCCAGGGGGCGCATTTGCAGAGTGCTGCAAGGAGGGGGCGTGGCCTCCGGCGCAATGCCGGTCTTTTATTTATTTTATTTTTTTAAGAAGGAGGGCTGTGTGGCCCCCCTTCTTTTTCTAATTTATTGGCCCTGGGGACCCCATCCTACAGGGCCTGCACCCTAATTTTTTTGTTGAAAAAAATAAATTTGGAAGAGGACCGCGTGGCCCCCCTCCCAAGGCCTTAATCGGCCCCGGGGACCCCAACCCCCGGGTCATGGCCTTTTTAAAAAGAATTCTTTAGGAGGGGGGCTGCGTTGCCCTCCTCCTCAGGCCACTTATGGCCCCGGGGACCCCATCCCCCGGGGCCGACCTTTGTTTTTTATTATTTAAAAAAAATATATATTTATAGAAACACCTAGGACATGCTGGGCAAACTGTATGCACCTATCACCATGATGATTTGCGTGATATTCATTAAAAGGCGACTATGCATACAATGAATCCACGTGGAATGTATTTACACCGCTAGTGAAGCTCTGACGTGTCTGACGCCCTACTGTGCCTAATCCCGGCACACCCGCCCGTGGGTACTCTCCAAGTAGACACCCTTGTTGTTTATTTATACAAACATGGGTAGCTATTGACGGGCACATTTAATACACACACACACCAAGCCATTCAAAGGGAATTCAACAAAAATTCGACCAAACTATGCAAAAAAAACCCTCACGGTTAATAAAACACACATCCACCACCGGATGTGTAATACTTTGTATTTTACTCTCTGGAAAGGAGACAAACCTCACTTGAGAGTCGCAGCGTGCTCCTGGGTGAGCCCAATGCTGTGTTACACCCACCTGTGCCCGCCGAGTGCCACACACCTCTATGTTGTATTCCACCAGCTAGTGCGTATGCTATGACACTCTCTAGCCCATGTGCACTGTAACACTACCCCGTGAATATGTCATGCCACACTTGCCTTCCCACGGGTTATATTGCCCCATCTAACGTGCCTTCCTCGATGCCTATGTTATAACGCACAGCGCTATGCCATACATATTACAATCTGGGATCCATATCTTTGTCACAGTGCATATGCAACGTTACACTCCCCGGCACATATTTTATATTACAACTTTAGAGGTTACACAACATTGCCCTGTGCATATTACACTCCAAGGCGCATATCGCATAGCACGCGCTAGTGCCTGTGCTATCTTGCGCTCTCCAATGAATCTGTCATTGCGCACAATGTATTGCATATTATATTTCACGCCCCGGTTCATCTGATATCACACTTTTTGGTGCATAGTTTATACCATATACTATATCTAGTTTTCATTTTCAATCGTGCTCTTAGGACTATGTTCTATATAACACTGCGTCCACCTACCCTTTTCACGGGCATTACATTTTGCGATGGGGGGTGGAAGGTCAGGGGTTGTTTCTGCCAAGTGAGCCCGGAGTCACAGTCACAAACGTCCTCTTCTTTCTGAATAAAAGTGAGATTATGCTGCATACTTGTTCATATTTTAAGTAGTTCGCACAGACACACATTTTAAAAACAATAAAGTTCCTAATACCCACCTTCTCTGAACAGTTAGCTTGCTGCCCCATCCACCTCCTCCCTATCCTCTGTTGCCTAAATCCATGGACTAGCCTCCTCCCTCCTGCCATGCATGGTCTGATGTGCTGCCACTGCCCTCCATTTAGCATGATGTACCAGTCCACTCCTCCTGCCCTCCATTGCCCAAGTCTATGGCCCATCATTGACCTCCTGCTTAGACTCTGTGCTTAGCTTGCTGCCCCTATTCTCCTTCCCCCTGCCCTCCGATGTCTTTGTGCATGCCCCTGCTCCATCCTTTTTGCCCACCATGTTCCATGGACCTGCCACTCCTATCTACTCTGAGTGTTCTGTTGAGCTGCCACTCCCCTCCCACCTGCCTAGCATTGTCAGATGACTGTAACCTGTCCCTGCCACGTCCACCCTGCCTGTCCACATGCCATGCCCCTATCCCCTTCCTCCTGTCCTCCATGGTCCATTTTACTGCCACACCCTTCTGCCCTCTCTAGTCTGTTGTGCTGCAACTGTTCCTCCTGCCTGCCCTGCGCGGTCTGTTGTGAGGCCCCTTCCCCTGAACTCTCTTGTCTGTGCCCAGGTCCTGACCCTCCATTCTATCCTCCATGGTCCTTTGTGCATGGCTCTGCACCCTCCTTCTTGCCCATGATAGCCATTGTGCTGCCAATAACCCTCCCGCTTGCCATGCATGGTCGTCTGTACTGCCATGGCCCCTCCCACCTTCCCTGTGTGGTCAGCTAGCTGCCCCTGACCCCCTCCCACCTTCCCTCCATGGTCTGTGTGTATGCCATCATACTATCACTGTTGCTCTCCATGGTGTGTCTTGTTTCTAGTACCCATCCTGCCTGACCTCCATGGTCATCTTGCTGCTCCTGCCCTGCCCCCTTGCCCCCAGCTCTCTGTTTCCATGTGCAGACCCCTATTCCCTCCCTCCTGGCCTGTCTGTTCCATTGTAATGCCCCTGATCCGTCCCTCCTGCCCTTTATGGTCTGTTATGCTGCAGCTTTCTCTCCTGCCTGTCCATTATGGTCAGCTAGCTACCATTGCCTCTTTCCCCTCTGTTCTCTGTTGTCCATGTGCATGGTCCTGTCCCCTCCCTATTGCTTTCTATGGATTGTTGTGCTGCACTCCCATCCCGCATGCCCTGTGTGGCATATTGCGCTTCTGCAAACCCTGATGCCTGCCCTGTAGAGTCAGTTTGGTGCACCTCTCCATGTCCCTCCTGTCCTCTGTTATCTGAGTCCATGTCCCTACCCCAATTCCTCCTGCCTACCATGATCCAATGTACCATTCTTGCGAACATTTTGAACTTGGTAAGAGGGAGATTTTGAAAAAAAACTGGGGTATTGATTTTCCCCTTTGAGTTACATTGAAAAAGAGGAGATTGTAGACAGGAGACAGATCAAATAAAGCCCATTTGAGCTTAAAAACATTGGACATTTCCAGGCTGAAACGGGTCTGTTGACATGTATGGTTGTACTACCACTGCCTCTTCCTTCTACCAACAATGGTCTATTATATTGCCACAGCCTCTCTTGCCAGTCCTGTATTGTTGGTTTGTTGCCCCTGCCCCCCTTTCCACTGCCCTTCATAGCCTATTGTGCTGCCACTGCCCTTCCTGCCTGCCCAGTGTGGTCAAATTGTTTCCTCTGCACTCTCCTACCAGCCTTCAATTTTCAGAGTCCGTGCCCCTGGCCTCTGCCTCTCAACAGTATCCCAATGAACAACTAGATTGCTAACATTCTATATTTATTACAAAAGTGTGGAACGCCTGGCGTCATCTTGATGTAATCAAAACTGTAATACCTAGAGCATTTCCTTTCGAAATTACATATATGACAGGGTCTTATTTGCATCAAAATTATGGTTAGTGCTCTAAAAAACTAAAATGAGGACATATTTTCTGAGTTTTCAAATAGCCACAAAGAACTTTTAAATTATTTGTAATCTTTATGTTTTTTATCCAGTTGATCACTTGATTAAATGTTGCACTTAGGGCAGAGGATGTGGTGTTACTTCCAGAGCTGCACACTTTGCAACTGTGGAATCAGGTTGGAGTTTCTGCTTCAGCTCAACATTCTGTGATTCTGGTCAAATCACTTAATCAACCCATGTCTACAACCAAAATGAATTTGATCTTGTGTGATGTAACCAATGCTCAGGTAAAGCACTCCAATACCTGACAAGTCTGCACTATATAAAACTGCAAATACACAAAACATAAGTGTTTTGCACACTTCTGTCATTGGGCTACATGTGGGCTACATCTGGGTGATATTTGTGCTGCATTTGGGCTCTTTTGTCTCTGGTGGCCATCTTGGGAGATTTATTTGTTATGAAGTTTCTCTTAATTTCCTCATTTACTTCAGTTTCCTCAGTAGGAAATGCTTTCAGTTTTTTACTTTGATTCCATCAAGAAGGTATTCAGATATGTCACACATTTGCCATAAATTCTGAATGTTACCACTCTAGTTGCTCATTAGATCACTGTAGTAAAGCTACTGCTCACCACGGAAGCCTGCTGCTGGTATTAAAAGTGCATGTTTCAGTCTGCATATCAGAATTTTTTAATGAAATAGAAGAGGATTTGAGAAGTCACTCAAAATGGGCCCTAATTTTTCTTTCTTCAGCACTAATCGTAATTTCCATGGCAAAATGAACCCCCTCATTGTGTTCCTTTTTAAATTAAATGTTTTAAGTGTTACCACTTTATTCCAATCAAGATGGCTTCAGGTGTGCCATACTTTTGTCATAAGTAAGACAGTAAGCGCTCTAGTTGTTCTTAAGAACACTCTGAGACATTCTGTCATTGGGCTATACTTGGGCTACATCTGGGTGATATTTGGGCTACATTTGGGCTCTTTTGTCTCTGGTGGCCATCTTGGGAGATTTATTTGTTATGAAGTTTCCTAATTTCCTCACTTACTGCAGTCTCCTCAGTAGGAAATACTTTCACTTTTTTACTTTGGTTCCATCAAGAAGGCATTCAGATGTGTCACACATTTGCCATAAATTCAGAATGTTAGCACTCTAGTTGCTCATTAGATCACTGTAGTAAAGCTTCTGCTCACCAGGGAAGTCAGCTGCTGGTATTCAAAGTACATGTTTCAGTCTGCATGTCAGAATTTTCTTTATGAAATAGAAGAGGATTTGAGAAGTCAAAATGTGCCCTAATTTTTCTTTCTGCAGCACTAATCATAATTTCTATGGCAAAATGAACCCCCTCATTTTCTTCCTTTGTAAATTAAATGTTTTAAGTGTTACCACTTTATTCCAATCAAGATGGCTTCAGGTTTGCCATACTTTTGCCATAAGTAGGACTGTTAGCGCTCTAGTTGTTCGTTAGAACACTCTGGGACATTCTGTCATTGGGTTATACTTGGGCTACATCGGGTGATATTTGGGCTACATTTGGGCTCTTTTGTCGATGGTGGCCATCTTCGGAGATTTATTTGTTATGAAGTTTCCTAATTTCCTCATTTACTGCAGTCTCCTCAGTAGGAAATACTTTCAGTTTTTTACTTTGGTTCCATCAAGAAGGCATTCAGATGTGTCACACATTTGCCATAAATTCGGAATGTTAGCACTCTATTTGCTCATTAGATCACTGTAGTAAAGCTTCTGCTCACCAGGGAAGTCTGCTGCTGATATTGAAAGTGCATGTTTCAGTCTGCATGTCAGAATTTTTTAATGAAACAGAAGAGGATTTGAGCAGTCACTCAAAATGTGCCCTAATTTTTCTTTCTGCAGCACTAATCATACTTTCTATGGCAAAATGATCCCCCTCATTTTATTCCTTTTTAAATTAGATGTTTTATGAGATACCACTTTATTCCAATCAAGATGGCCTCAGGTGTGCAATACGTTTGTCATAAGTAGGACTGTTAGCGCTCTAGTTGTTCTTTAGAACACTCTGGGAAGCTGCAGTAAAACACAAAGGAATCAACTGACAGTCTCTGCCCTTGTTGGATGTATATGTTTTACTGAGAATTTCAGCCTTCATTCTCACATGACTGAGAAAGATAATGTGAATTTACAGAAAATATGCACTCAGTTTAGCTTATAGATCACCTTGCAAACCTCTGTGAGAAAAGCATGAGAAAATAGTTTTCTCTCAAACATGATTCATGATATCACAGCAGAAGGCTTTTTCACATGGTAAAATCACCTTAGAACCCACCACAATTCTTAAAATGAGTATGGTACCATCAACAAATGATTTATAATGTAACTAAAGTCTTAAAACCTTCTATTAACTGCAATGCTTTTTAATGAGGTGCTATCATGTATATTGGTCCCAAGATGGCTGCCAACACTTCTTGGATGAAGTGCTGACAGCCAATCAGATCTCACGATGAGATGTGTGGTTAGGCTCCGCCCAGATATATCTATCTTTTTAACTCTAATTTTCTCAGGAACTACTGAACGGATTTACACCATTTAAGTAAAAGGCACGAGTCTGAACTGAGGAATACCTCTTTGCCAAATTTGGTGTAATTCCATTCAGCAGTTCAGGCTGTAGCTGCGTCAACAGGTCCTATGGGAAAATGCATGGGGAAAACATGTTTTGGGACCCCACTTTTTTCTCGGCCCCCGCTTGACGAATCACTGTGAAAATTTCAGGATAGGTTCGGAGCGGAGCTGGCCAAAAGTTTGGAAAATTTTGTGAAGAATTGCCAATCGGCGCCAACGTTATTCCAAATAGAATGTTGCGGATTTCCTATGGAAAATAGGTCCTAACTATAACTACCTACTGGCGACTGCCAGTAGGTAATAACTGTTAACAGTCGGGACAGGCAATGACCTCAATATGTTTCTAGATCTAGTAGAAAAAACATGCAATAATATTTATATTTGAAGAGTTGAAAGTCTATGCGAGGCAGTAATCACGTTTCGCTTTCAAGTAGCTCGAAAAGAAGGTTTCAATTTGAATAAATTTCTGAAGTTAAGGGTTTGTCCGTATGGCCAGTCTCAGCAAGTTCCTGTCAAGGGCAACTAGAGGGAAAAAAGGTCTTTAACCTATAATCTGAGCAATGTAATTCGAGGTAAATGTAGAAGGCTTTGGTTAGCAGATCAAAGAATATGGATGGAAGTATAATGGGTTATCCATTTGGAAAGGTAATCAGGGAATGTTCAATAGATAGCTCTATATATTAGAATCCGTTGTTTAAACACGGCCCTGTCTATAAGCAATAGTCAAATAACTTGCAGGCGAAAGGACGAGGTGTGAGTGCACCTAGACTGTATAAAGTTCTGCTGGCAAGTGTAACATATTTGTTTGGGAAAGAGGAGAATGGATACTCGAGAAGCCCACTAGTGGATTCTTGCTGTAATCCATTTACTGAGTACTTTCAAATTAGTCAGTACTTTAGTTGTATAGAAAGGGACAGGTTTTTCATATGTTTAATACTCGGTACCACACAGTAGTTGCTGTGAGATATGCAAAATATTAAATTTTCATTGAGGGATTGAATTCAACACAAACGTTTCTGTTAGAGGTGACACATTCCCAAATGTCAGGACGGAAGCATATTGAGTTAGGTAGAGAGATAGCGGCAGATGAAGAAGGACAGTGTATGTGACCACCATCTTGAATGAGTTCAACTTGAACAACCAGTTAGTGATGAAGAACTGTAAGGCTATCAAATATTTAGGACTGAAGAAGAAGTTAGAAGGTTGGAAATGAGGAATAGATTTGGGTGTCATATACATATTATTGCATCAACACACCAAATAAGGTTGTTATCGAGTGTTAAAGCCTTGTAAGAAATCAGTGGAGGACCCATAGTACGCTCACAATGAAACACTCTCTCCCCTTCACTTCTGACACCCATCAGCTCCCACTGGGCTCAAGAATATCCAAAATCTGTTATGTTGTCCAAGGCGTAGACTTTTATTCACATTAACTCATATAAATCTACACAACCACAACGGGAGTAAAGTACTACTTGGATACATATATCATTATTCACATGAACAGACTTTAGCGACATCCACATGACGAAAGGTAGTAAGGAAATTAGGCATAACATTATAATTGCTTTTCAGCTTCGCCATCCACTTTTTTAAATTTGTTGGCCGACTCGGTCGATTCAGCTACGCACATTGTGCCGGCAGGCCCCAATGCGCTACAGCAAACATTGTATTGATGAAATACAGGGCATCGCATAGCGCACCGGCCCACCGAGGTACCTGAACACAGGCAGCCTCCCAAAGAGTCTACACAGTCTATACGTTGTGGGATAGGGCAGTAGAGACAAGACCACCGGCAGGTTAGTCCCCTCCCCGCGCCTACCCTCAGCAGTAGACTCCAGGACCACCAGCAGGTCAGTCCTTTCCCCGCCTATCCACTGTACTGTTCCATCGTATCCCCTCTTGGGGTCCATCCAGTCGCTGAACCTCCATTGCTGCGCATGCCCGCTTTTGTGTTAACTGGCAGCGCTCCACCACAGGGCGGAAGGTCCCTGGCGAACTCGCCCTACCCCCTCTACCTGGTGCTGGCTATGTTCCACAATAGCCCCCAGTACAGTGTGTATAAAGTTTGCCATCCCTGTGGCACATAGATGCACCCCATCCTCATGGAAACAAACTCTCTCATCCCGGGATGTAGCAATTTGTGTCTAATAGTACCCATGGAGGGCTTTTTATTAAATTGTTAAGCTTCTTTACTGATTCATTCATGGCTTTTACCGTAACTCCATCGGCCCAGGCTGTTCGCGGAATTACTTCTGACCACAAATCACTGCTTTTGGTAGACATTGTCTAAGCTTAGCCATGGCTGCAACAAGGCCTCACGCACCCCACGCCTGCCCAGGGACACCATATTATTTCTGCCAGCGTGGATGACTAAAATGTCGGGGTGGGGAAAAACTCCAGATCGCAGCACTTGTTCAAAGTGAGCAAATATATATCCTGCAATCCTAGACCCCCAGCCTCAAACCAATGGTGCATAAACCCTGCAGCCTTTTGTGCTTCTTTCTGACTGGACCCTCAGAAATTGCTGCTCCGCTCTGCAAATCAAGGAATGCCCCCACCAACAAATGTGGAGGAATGGTATGTTGTCCTGGAACCCAACTCCCATGCTCCTCACCCCATTAAAACGATGATAACACAAACCAAAACCAGAGACCAGTCAGCAACTTGGACACTCTATCGTAGGGGAAATGACAACTGGGGACCTCCACTAGCGCCTCATCCTAGCCATAGTGCCTGGAGCAGATGGCAACAAACAAAGAACATCCACTGAGCATCTCGGGTGCGGCCAGAAAGTCCTGAACCCCCAGCAGGTGAGCCACCTCTATTGCCCGCCTGGAACCTAAGAAGAAAATTACCAGCTGATGACGCCGGGTGCACCATTGATCATATAAATCTACACAACCACTACGGGACTAAGTATTATTTGGATATATATCAATATTCATAGCAACAGATTTTTGTGACATCCACATGCCAAAGGCAGTAAGAAAAATAGGCATAACCTTATAATTGATTTCAGCTTTGCCATACACATGTACTTACATTTGTTGGCCGACTCGGCCGACTCACTCAGCTGCGCACATTGTGCTGGCAGGCCCCAACGCGCTACAGCAACATTGCATTACTTGAAATACAGGGCACCCCATAGCGCACCGGCCCACCAAGGTACTTGAACACAGGCTGCCTCCCAAACAGACCACACAGTCCGTACGTTGCGGGATAGGGCAGTAGAGACAGGACCACCGGCAGGTCAGTCCCCTCCCTGCGCCTACCCTCGGCAGTAGAGTCGAGGACCACCTGCAGGTCAGTCCCCTCACCGCCTAGCCAATGCACAGTTCCATCGTACCCCCTCTTGGGGTCCCTCCAATCGCTGAACCTCCCCATGTGTTGGTGCTTGTCTATATGCAGATAAGACCTAGGGCAAGCTTTCCCCTCATGAAGTGTAATTATATTGCACTGGAGATGAACCTGTGAATACGTTATCTTATCACCACCTATACCAAGCAGTCCAAGGCAAACTTTATCGACATTTGAACTACCGCTTGGCCTTACATTTGTGAACTGTGCACATTATGCCAGCAGGTCCCAATGCGCCACAGCAACAGTTTATGCTTGCAATCCAGAGCGCTTGGCATCACATTTGAATTTGTATTTGGCCAACTCGACCAACCCGCTGCGCACATTGTGCCTACAGGCCCTAACTCGCCAAAGCCACCAGCTCATTATTTGCTATCACGGGTGCGTGGCCTCAAAATTGAATGTGGCCCACTCGACCGACCCACTCAACTGCACACCTGGAGCGGGCAGGCACCAACGCGCTCCAGTGAACCGTTTATTACTTGCAAACCAGGGTGCGTGGCCTATCGCCACGTAAACCAAGCAGCCTCCAGAGATATTGGACATGTTGTCTAATTCGACCGATACCCAACCTCCTGCAAGTGGCTTAGCGTATGTCTTGCTAATTATTTTGTGTGCCTGGAACGGCTATTGAACTGGTGACATTTATCCAGTCCCCTATGCTTATTGTTTCTATGTAACCAAAGTGCCTATCAATTGTTATTTAAAGTGAGTACCTAATAAAAGACAAATTATGCTGCCCATGTTGAAGGCAAATGGTAGCTGCAGAATATATGTATTTATTTAATTATTCCAGCCCACTCAGCTGCGCACATTGTGCCAGCAGGCCCCAACGTGCCACAGCAACAATTTCTTATGCCCTTAGTAATTGTTTGGTCCTGCTACTCCGCTTGTGTACTGCTACTATCGCTAGTAGGGTGGCACAGAAAGTTGTCGGTCCTTTTGAGCCAATTGCCTCAGTAAGGATTGCACACTGGCTCTGTAGCGCTATATACTTTTTAGAAGGACCAAGAGAACCCCATAAACAAGCCCCTTTTGCTAACACATTCCAGTCATGTGTTTAGCTGCAAGCATAGGGATGTAGGCTGGTACCAAACTGACCCAGACAAGTTTAGCCGGGCCTACTCACTTCTGGAGAAAATTAGCCACCATTGGACATGGGTGGGAGTATTGGGATCGAACACACTGAAAACGCCAGTGACAAATAGCTAATGTCATTACAGCCAGGGCGCTCAGCCCTGCAAGTTATATTAAATCTGTAAGCAAAACTTTGCTAGATCTGCCTCACCAGCATTGTCTGATTACATGTTACTTAAAGTGGCAGACCATAGACCCTAGTCCTGTCCCTGCCCATGTGCTATGAACTAAAGTTACATTAGCCAGAATGCTAATGTTTCCGCCTTATTATGGTGCAGGGAGAGGGACTGCATGGCTCTGCACAGGCTAGGCTATATTTACCCCTGAGCCCAATTGCTTATATGTAAAAACAAATTACCACAGGGGCATGAAATCCTTCCCATGCCTACCGGTACCACTATAAACCCTGACAGGTATCCAAGTAAGAATGCTACCCCTACATGCTGCTACGCCCCGATGTGGATACCCTGCAGCACTCCTACTCCACTCAATGGCATGCTTCCCTCCTTCCATGTAGACCGTTCTGGCTTTTACTCCACCACCATGGTCTATCCCATGGCATGACACATACAAACCTTTAAACTGTTACCACACTGGACCCGGACTCCTGCACCCCTGTGTGCTGGTACTGATATGTCGGCCATCCTCAAGTTTCTGCCAGGTGCCGTCCGGAGACCATGTTACTGCCATGTCTGCGCGATGCGCCTGCAACCAGCATATAAAGGAAAAGAAAACAAGCAGTCAATGTTTGGTGGTCTCCACTTTGAATGCACACTTATGTCTGGAGTAAAAACTACATCTATATAAAACCATAAGCTTTTTCCTGGTACAACAGCTGTAGATCCCACGCTCCTAGAAGCTGCACATCCCCAAGCATGAGCTATGGAATCGCCCTCTGCATCACACACACCAGTGCTTAAATCCAACCTTTGAAACATCACCCTGCATATTTGGAGTGCCTGTCCTCTGTTGTGGCACCAAGTCTGTAATCTCCTTTATTATCCATCCTGCATTGCAGCTATTAAAACATTTTTGTTTCAGGAGTTGAAATAGCCCAGCTGAATTCCCAGCAGTCTCTGCACCCCCATACCTCCCATACCAACTGCCCACAGAATGGTTATCCCCCAGGCGTCCACTTTTTTCTTACGAAGTGGACCTATGCCTCCCAAAATGTTGGACGCCTTAATTGTCAACCAAGGCAGCCGCGGTGTTTGCCAAGAAACCCTTGCAAATATAAGCACGAGTGCTCAAAGTGTGGGGGAAAACATGCAGTTATGCAATGTAGGGAAGTGGGTTTCCAAACAGAGGTAGAGGTTTCGCTTTCCAGCCTTGGAGTAAGGGCTTCTACTTCAATCAAAGTGGACAATTTATGTAAATGGCTAAAATTCTATCCTGACACACGAGAGGCGTCAATACTGGAATGGGGTTTCCGGGAAGAGTTCAGATTGGGATATCAAGGCCCCAGATGTCACAGATTTACGGAAAATTTAAAGTCTGCACACAAATTCCCACACATAGTTAGGAAAAAACTGCTGATTGAAGTAAAATAGGGGAGAATGACAGGCACTTTCGATTCATGGCCTTTAGACAATCTCATTGTTTCACCTTTAGGTGTAGTTCCTAAGAAGGCAGAAGGGGAGTTCAGAATGATCCAGCACCTCTCATGGCCACAGGGTTTTTCCGTTAATGATTTCATTGCAAAAGAAGATTCCATGGTCCAATTTGCTTCTGTAGACTCAGCATTGGTAATGATAAAAAATACAGGGAAGAACTCTGAATTAGCCAAATGTGACAGTAAGTCAGCCTTCAGGTTGTTGCCAGTGCACCCTTCTGATTTTTCATTGCTTGGCATTCATTTTGAAGGAAACATTTATGTGGACAAGTCCCTTCCCATGGGCTGTGCGATATCATGCAGACTTTTTGAATCTTTTAGTTCATTCCTGCAGTGGTGTTTTTCTTTTCGAACAGGGCATTACGGGGTGACACACTACCTTGATGACTTTTTATTCATGGGAAGAGGCGGTTCACAACAGTGCAAAAAGGCATTGCAAGATTTCAAAGAGTTTGCACAGGAAATGGGAGTTCCACTAACAGAGGACAAGTCTGAAGGCCCAAGTTGCTGTCTCGCATATCTTGGCATTGAAATAGACACCGTTAGAATGGAAGCTAGACTCCCTGAGAATAAAATCGTTGAAATAACCGGTTTGTTGGAATATGTAATTAAGGTCGACAAATTAACATTGATTGAAGTGCAATGTTTGTTAGGTCACCTTAACTTTGCATATAAGGTCATACGTGCAGGTAGAATGTTTTGCAGGCGTTTGGGCTTTTCCATGGCTGGTATTAAGCTACCACATCATGGGATAAGGATAACGGCCAGCATGCGGGCAGATTTTGAGGTATGGTCATGGTTCTAGAGAGATTTTAATGGCATCACACTCTGGTCATTGGAAGAAGATTTCATTTCGCAAATGCAGTTATAATCGGATGCTCTTGGCGCCAACGGTTTTGGCCTCTTTTGGGAGGGAAAGTGGTGCGCAGAGAAATGGCCAGCCAGTTGGGTTACTGAGAAGAAGAGCATAGCTTTCCTAGAATTTTTTCCATTGATAGTGGCTCTAGCTGTCTGGGGGACGAAACTGGTGAATAGAACAGTACTTTTTAATGTAGATAACAAAACAGTTGTGGATTTAGTAAACGGTGAGAAGGCCAAGGATAAACAGCTGTTGAAGTTATTGCAAACTTTCATGCTAGGATGTTTAAAGTTTAACATTATATTCAAAGTTAAGCATATTGCAGGAGTTGAAAATAACATCGCAGATGCCCTATCTCATTTTCAGTGGGGGAGATTCCGTGGTTTGGCGCCCGGAGCAGATATACGAAAGACTCAGGTACCCAGCGAGATATAGGATTTGGCGACATGAATGCTCCTTGACTCATCGAGAACTCATTAGCAAAAAGTACCAAACTGGCATACAGAAGAGCTTGGCTGGAGGTTTTAGATTCAGGTGCAAGGTATAGAGTTCACAATAGCGAAGGTTTGTGGCAGCGTCGAGAAGACATGGTTAATTTCATTATGCTAAATATAGGAAGGAACAATTCATCTACAACAATAGCTGGGCAACTAGCTGGAATATCATTTTATGGGAAGTTCTTTTGGGGATACGAACCCTCGGAAGGTGAAATGGGTAGAAGGATCTTACAAGGATGGGCAAAAACAAAGAAGAGAGGGTTGTATAAAAGGGAACCCATATCTTTAAGATTATTGTACAGGTTAACACTATGTTTACAGAATATTTGTTTTTCTACGTTTGAATACCATTGGTTCAAGCTGTGCATGATTTGGCTCTTTTTCGGTGCGTTCAGGATATGTGAACTACTGGGCACTTCCATTAATGATGGTTTGAAAGTCCAGAACGTATCTCTGGTTCATGGAGATATAGAATTTTTTTCTGGAACAATCAAAAACTGTGAACAAGAAGGAGAGGGGCTCATTAAAGTCCAAAGGGACAGAGCACCAGAGACTATGTAGTTAAAAAGATTTTTCTCTTTAGACTAATTGAACAAATTTCTCCTCAAATTGTCCACTTACACCATTCAATCTGATTTATCAACTACACACTATCACACTCTGCAGACCACTCCAGATGAGATGTGAGAAAGTTTACACAAAGGAGAATTTCATTAGTTAAACAAACATCACATTGAGTTTATTAACACATTAAAAATCCCATTACAACAATTGGTAATACAAAAAGATGATATCATAAACACAGTTTGCACAAACAAACATATCAATATACATAAAAACACAATGTAATCATTAAGACAATAACAAATTATTCAATATCTCATACAGAAATGGCAATTGGACATTATATAGAAGGAAAGACAACAACTGACACCAAAATTGTGTCTCGGCAGTGTTAATTTGTAGCCTATGTGGACAGAAGAAAACTGGGAATAATTCACCCTAATTTCTAAAGTTTGGTCCCAAAACAAATTAAACCAAAAACTCATGCGTCAACGCGTTTCGGTGGTGTGGAATCATAGAGACCACCTTCTTCAGGACTGGCAATATATTGTTTTATGTATATTGATATGTTTGTTTGTGCAAACTGTGTTGATAATATCATGTTTTTGTATTATCCATTGTTGTAATGGGATTTTTTATGTGTTAATAAACTCAATCAATCAATAAATGCTTTATTCGATTTTTTAAAAAGTAATAAAATCATAAAAGCACAAAATACAATAAGAACAGATCATTTAAAAATTACATTAAAAATATCTTAATAAAATGCAGCTAGTCCAATTATACATAATTTTACAGCATAATAAGAGTTAACAGGTTAAACTTCTTCTTTTCCTCATTATACTCTTCAAAAGCCCCGTCATAGCTCCAATACAGTACACATTATCCAATAATTTTAAAAAGAGAAATGCCGGGCGGCATTGCTGCCAGCCTCCCTGCTTTAAAATAGGCTTAATCCATCTAGCTCTTTCTTTAGCATAACATTTACAAAATAGAACTACGTGCATTGTAGATTGTGAAGCAATGTTGTCACAGGGACAAAGGCCGAGTTTCCTGGACCAGTCATTTACAGCAGGAAAAGAAACCAGGCGGTGGAAAAAGTCAAATCTGAGCCTTGTCAATATATATCTATCAAATTCCTGTAGACAGCATACTAAATAGAGCTGAATGGAATAACTAGACAGACTCAGTTGATGCTGGATCACAGAGTTTTTACTTATCTCTACCGTTAATCTAAGGGCCTCGAAATGATTTAAGCATAAGGATTTAAGGTCCTTTCTCGATAAAGTGCTCATAGTGTCTGGGTTAGAGTAAAAATCAGGTCTACATAAGTCATGCGATAAATTACTTATATAGTTTAACCAAGGGATTTTTCTGTCCTGATCTAATCCCATGGAATCTTTTATGATCTCACGGTTCAGGCCTAAACTAGAAGAGGTCCAAATCCTGTGCCAAAGTGAAATTGGTTGAATTTTAATCAAATCGGAAATATGGGAGATTCCCAGTTCATTATGACAATTAAAAATGGAAGAACTCCTAGGAACAGCTAAAATGAACCTTAAAAAAGCGTTTTCAACCACTTGGATTCATGCAACATCATGGAAACCCCAAATCCCTGCCCCATATGTGGATATGATAATGCATTTAGCTTGGTAAATTTTCAATATTATTCCCGGGGGCCTTTTCCCCATTTTTCTTGAAAAAAGCATCAATGCCACAGTTGAACTTTTAAATAGAAGCGTCCTTCTCTTAACCGCTGGTCCCCAGGAACCCAAATCCTCCAATAAAATTCCAAGATAAGAAAATGTTTTAGTTGATTCAATTCTACCGTCCCCCGTTACTAAAGTTCTGCACTTATTCTTCCCCTTCCCACAGGACATCACAAAAGTCTTTGTAACATTTATTTTTAGGCCCCTGTTATCCATAAAATCAATATAAGTTGACAGGGCCCTCTGTAGGCCAAGATGGGTTTTGGCCATTAGCACTGCATCATCCGCGTAGAGAAGGGAGACAATCTGCTGGTTCTTTATTATCGGTGAATCATTCACCCTGGCCACCAATTCCTCTTCCAATGCGTTGGTATATAATGAGAAGAGGAACGGGGCCAGTACACAACCTTGCCTAACACCCTTCTCCACACGGAATGATTTAGTGCATTCTCCCTTTAATCCATACCTCACTTTGGCTGAAGCCCCCTGATATAATTGTCTCAGGAATTGCACTAAGGAAGGATCAACTTTTAGTTCCTCTAAAATACTCCATAACCTACTAAGATCAACACAATCAAATGCGGCAGTAAGATCAACAAATACCACAAATAAATTCCCTGCCTTGGCTTGGGTATATTTCCCCTGTATCAGGGAAAATTTTAAAACCTGTTCAATAGTACCCATCCCCTCCCTAAACCCATATTGGACCCGGCTTAAGATATTATTGTCCTCGGCCCACTGTTGAAGTCTATTTAAAACAACCCTTCCTGCGATTTTCATGAAAGAATCTAAGAGAGAGATAGGACGATAACATTCTGGGTTTTCCCGGTCCCCCTTTTTAAAAACTGGTATTATCACAGACTCCGACCAGGATTTAATAAACCCCATGGCACAACAGGCTTCTAAAACTTTGGTTAACAGTGGAGACCATAGCTCTGTTGTACTTTTATATAAATCAATCGGGATCCCGTCGGGGCCTGGAGCTTTACCTCTTTTGCTCTCATTTATTGCCATCAACACTTCGTCATGTGAAAATTGAATGTCAATCGGCATAAACTGAATGGAGTTACCAGATATAAAAGGTTCCCGAGATAAACTGATTTCCTCATTACTCTTATTTCCGTACACTTTAGAGAAGAAATTTACCCATGAAAGCTCATTGATTGCTATCTCAACTTGTGCTTCCTCTTTTTTAGAAAAAAATGGTGCTTTAACAGCCTGCCAAATATAAATACTATCTAAGGAAGGAAGCCTCATATAAGTTATTCCAGGCTAGGTTTTTAATTTCTTACTTGCGATTACTCCTAGCCAAGTTGTAGGCCTTCCTACAGGCTCTAATTTCCTCATAATCCCTCTCTGATTTATGAAGAGCAGCCTTTAGCAAGGAATATGTCTTAGAACACTTGTTATCGAACCACCCCTGGACTTTGTTGGGTACAGCCCTTATTGGGCGAATCAGCAAATTCTGTATCACCGCGGTAACTTCAGAAAAAGCATACAGGATGTCCCTATGGGATGTCACTTCCTGCAGGCACTCAGTGATGGGAATTAGAGCCTTTGCTATAATCTTTGTATTCAGTGCTTCTGGGTCCTTCCTGCCCCAACTCAGGGAGAAACCGTTTTGGCGGGCCAGTACGACGTCTTGAGTCCAAGCCAAACTTTCCGTAACCGAAAGTGTACATTTAGTTGGGAGTAGAATGTTTATACTTAATGGCAAGTGGTCACTTAGGCCATTTGGATGAGTACAAAATTGATCGAACCAATTAGAATAATGATTTGGGATAACAATAAAATCTATCAGGGAATTAAATCCCCGACCAATAAACGTGGGACTAAACTCGACTGGAGGTGAGCACAGTGTGTTAGCAAAGCCTAAATCAAAGGTTGCCATAATTTCATTAAAACTTTCTCCTCTATCTGAGTGGGCAAAGTGGGCTGCATCGACATTATAACCTGTATCAATATCCCCAAACCCACATTCAGGATTTCGGCAAATACTAGTATTAAAATCTCCACCCCAAATCATAATCACATCCTTTCCCCTAGGAACAACCAAGTTAGTTAAAAAATCCAAGAGGCTTTTTAGTATACCTACAAAGTTACCCTTGTCAATATTATTATAAAAATTAATAATCACTACCTCAATTTGCATAGAGAGGTAGACATTGACAATTTCATAATAAGGGGTCGACTTTAATGTTTTTATCTTCTGGACCTTCATCATATTCGAAATATAAATGGAAATCCCCCCTTTATGCCTCCCATATATTGAACGCAGAGCAGGAGTATGATATGTTTTAAAACCATCAATATGCAGTGCGTCCAATAACCAGGTCTCCTGTATACAAAGAATATCAAAGTTGTTGATAAAGTCTACCCATAATTGATTATCCACCTCAGATTGTAAACCAGCTATATTTCAAAATACCACTCTAACATTACCTTTAGCAGAATCAGTTAGAGGGACAAATTCCTGATGGCCATTTTCCTGTCTTTGGTTCCTCTCCAACTGTGGGTCAATAACTAAACTATTTACTAAATCTATGAGTCACTGTCCTTAATAGAGTCATTTAATCCAATTTTTAATGGGCCTACTAAAGGCGGAACAGTTAAGTTTTGATGACCCATTATAGTATTAAAACTAATAGGATCATTGGACTTAAAGGTCAGGGGGTTTTCTATACCACCCCCGGCCAACATATCACTTATACCTTTGGTCGATTCCACAGAGATTACTGGGAAGCTTCGCCTAGTTTTAATATTAGATGCCCAGTCCGGTCGTGGGTAATACTTGTTAATAGGAACCATAAGTCAATCCACCTCCTCCAAGGAAGCTAAAGGACCAAGCCTATTAGAAACTTCTATATTATACAAATGATTCCTATTGGATAAGGATGGTCCGAATGGGGTGGAATGATTTTCATACATTCTTGGGTGATAAAATAGCCTAAAGGGAGAACATAAATGCCCTTGGTCATGAAATTATTTGTGGCGATTCTGGTTAAAATTTCATGAACTAAGAAAGGGGATCCCAAAGAAAGAACAATGCAATCCCTTTTAAACTTTTTTCTATTGTCACCCACCCACGGGACTCGTCTCACCATTTTGAATGCGGAGAACTTCTCCTGTGACAGACCTATTTTAGTACCCAAACAATGAATAGCTTTATTCCTCAGGGAGATCCAAGATTCTTGCTCACCCTCTGGTAACAGTGGGACATTTGCCAAAATCACAGTGTAAGGAACCGCGGCTGAAGGGAGATTTAGACTATGAGCGATTGTATAAGGTTCCTGATTAGGACGCATACAAGTGTCTTGAGAGGAGCTAATGTCAGATTGAATCAAATCATCCCTCCTTTCTTTTCTACCAGCTACACTCCCTCCCACACTCACTTTTACTACCCTATGCAAATGACCACTAGGAACTGGTTTCCCGATACTTCTAATACTAGGGGCTCTATTAATATCCCCCATCATTTTGCTTTGATTGCTACAATCAACAGAGCTAACTGGTAAAGCTTTCCTTATGCTTTTATCTTCACCATTACCCTCACTATTCTCTAGTGGTATAATAATCCTTTCGTTTAGGCGCCCTGTGATGGATACCAAACCTATGTCAATTTTGTCCAGTCTCTTTGCTAGAGTATCAATAGATTCCTTAATCAATGTAGTTAAATCACTTAATATACTCATAATTCCTGAGACATTATTGCCTAATTGGCCTTTACTTTTACTTTTACTTTTATTACTAGGACAAATGTTTTGATCTTTAACTTTAATTATAGTAGGGGTATCCAATCCCTGTGTCATCACAGTTTTGGTTATTAAAATATTGGTAGCGGTAGGGGATGCTCCCTTATACCTCAATGGCAAAGTGCTATTTGACATAACGTTTTTCTTTGAAATACAAGCCCTTTTTGACGGTGGCAATGATGTTATATCTGTGTCGATTAACGAGATCTCATCACTACCAGTCTGGACGCATCCATTCTGTAAGTCCAAAGTTAGCGCATGGGGGTTTATCTCCCCCCCGGCGATATATGTTTAGGGGGGGCTGGTAAATCTTTATGCAAAGCCTCTTCTACATTACATATTTGTTTTTCTAGAGCGCCTACAGCCCCCGTCAGATATTTCAATAATGACATCCTGGGCTCTTTTGCCTTAGGAGGTTTTTCAGTCGCAAGTACATTCTGAAGTTTTTGTTTGCCCATGGCGGAAGCAGCAAGACAACCCCAGCAGGGCTGGCCCCACACGCAATGAATCGAATGCAGTATATCGCTACTAGGTTAATCAGCCTCCGCAAAGATACCAAGTTAACACAACATATAGAATGGATGAGATTACCACGATATCGACAGTAGGTTCAATAATCCAATCAAACAAGAGACGTAGCCCAGCCCAGCCTCTTTCGGCCACTGACGGCCAAGGACGGGCCCGCCCTTGGCCCGGGCGAGCCCGCGCACGTCCCGCGCGGACCCACGCCGCGGGATGCCCTCCTGTAATTTATGCGCCGGATGGCCGCGGGATGCCCTCTGGTAATTTATGTGCCGGATGGCGCGCTGAATGTGCGCGGTTCCTCGCGCGTCCACAAAGGCCCCCTGGGAGAGTCCCCTTCAGCGGCAAGATCCGCTCTCTCGTAGGCATTGTGGCTCCCGGCTGCAGGGAGGGCTGGACAGAAGAGCGTTTCTAAAGGTAAGGTAGGCAAGTTGAATGACTCAATGTGATGTTTGTTTAACTAATGAAATTCTCCTTTGTGTAAACTTTCTCACATCTCATCTGGAGTGCTCTGCAGAGTGTGATAGTGTGTAGTTGATGAATCAGATTGAATGGTGTAAGTGGACAATTTGAGGCGAAATTTTTTCAATTAGTCCAAAGAGAAAAATCTTTTTAACTACACAATCAAAAACTTACCAGGCTGGAAAAGGTTCAAGAGTAACTTTGCAAACCATAGGCAGCCCTTTATGCCCTAAACAGGTATGGTTAGAGTTTTTAGCAGTAGGTGGTGCATCTTCGAATTTTATCTTCCAGCACGGGGATGGATCTAAGCTAAAGGCTTCACAGTTGCTGTCAATCTTGAGGAAATCATTAAAGAGAATTGGGAAGAATCCTGTTAATTTTGGTACACATTCATTCCGCATCGGGTGGCTTCAGAAGCTACCAGATGGGGATTTTCCATTAGCGATGTTAAAAAATGGGGGCGTTGGTCATCTGACTGTTGTTTACATTATATTAGAGAGTTAGAATTCGAAGTTTAAGAATAGAGATATTAATTGTTTTCTCTTTTCAGATATGGTGCCAAGCTTATCAGTGCCACAGCGCCAAGTGTGGATAATTGGACACTCATTCATCAAATGGGCAGCAAAACAGGCAGAGAAGAGGCACTTTGGGAAGAATTTAGGTTTTAGTTCTGAAGAAGTGTCAGTGTCTTGGTTGGGTAAAAGCGGAATGAAGTGGGGCCAGTTCCTGCCTTTAATGAGCGAGTTGGGTTTTAAGAATAAACCTGATGTTGTCATGATCCACCTTGGGGAAAATGACTTAGTACAGTTATCGGGGCTTGGGCTACTGATAGAAATGAAAACAGACTTGGAACTTTTTTCAAAGACTTGGTCCTCAACACAGTTTGTCTTAACAGCAGTGATGCCACGCAGAATTTGGAGGAGAGCTGAAAGATTTACCGCTGTGGAAAGAGCAAGAAGAAAAGTAAACAGAGAATTACAGCGTTTCTGTTATGCTAATGGAATATTTTGGTTAGTTCATGATGAAATAACGAAAGAAGATTACCAGTTTTTTAGACATGATGGGCTTCATCTGTCTTTTATTGGCAATTAAATTTATATTCTAAACATAAAAGAGATGGTTTCAAAAATTCTTGAAATATAAGCATGGTGTTGAAGAGGCGCTGTTGAAGCGACAGCATTTACCGTTTATTTTCATTATATACATAGATTAAGTTCAACAATCTGGCCATTTTTCCCCCCACCACCCCTCCCAAAAAATGTTTTTTCCTATTAGATTAAGTGGTAGTTCTTTTCTTACATTAAGACTAAGGATATTACCTGGTTGGGAACAGTGTAGGAATGTGTTTTACAGTCTGGCATTGGTAATAAATGAATAAAGTTTTCACATGTTTGGCGACATGGGTGGTACGTTTTACTTAACTGATGACAAACGTCCAGGGTACAGTGCCAATTTCAATCAAAGGGGGGGAGACAGGAAAAACGCCTGGGTTAGGATTTTTCCTGGTGGCAGAGTTGGAGGAGATCAAGACAGGCAGGAAGGGTTGGGGGCATTAGGAATAGCTTCGGAGAGAGGGAAGCAAGGGAGCGAGGTTGGAGGAAAGAGGTAGGCAGGAGATGTAGGGGTTTGAGGAGGAGGATTAGGCAGAACAAGGTTGGGTAATAGTTTTACGGGATAGATTGCTTAGGGGCGGGAGGTGTTAGGGTGGAATATGTTTTGAAATATGATCTGTATATAAATATGTATCGTATTGCCTACCTGTCCAATAAAGCAGCCTTTTACCCCAAATGTGGGTCTCGGACGTGCTTATTGCCCGATGCTATTGACTGCCATTAGTATTCAATATACCATTGCCGTAACGGCAATGGCAATTATGTTCAGCAATTGAGCCATTCCTCTTTTTAGCAAGAATGCGTTTCCCCAGTTCTTTACCCTGCGGAACCCGTTGTGTTATATCGCATTTTGAATACACTGCCAATTGATATTTATATTGTGCCTCTGAATGGGATCGCCCCCAGAGCAGCGCGCCAACAGCGGATCTGCCCTTACACCGCAGCGACATCCAAGTCCCGGTAACTGCAGATCCCAAAGTAGGCAACCGAGGCCACACCAGGCACGTAACACAGGCCCCCGCATCCCCCGCAGTGCCCCCTCAGCACAGTTCTCAAACCAGATTAGCACCCACTTCAAACTGAATCAGTTTCCATTGGCACATTAATATTGCCGAAGAGCTAATTCTGTACAGTAAAAGCACGGGAAATGGGTGGAGATGACCCAACTAGAAGTAAAAAGAAACCAAATTGAATTATTTTATTTTGAGAAGGCATGTTGATAAACCAATAAACCATTCCACTTAAAATACCTTGAAATTTCGCAGTGCTTCAAAGCACAAAAAAAGCTCACATTAATATTTTCTACTCGCACATATTTTCATACAAAACACACTATTTTTTAAAAAAACAAGCGCATTTTACTATCGCTCTATCTCTTGAGCCCGGGCTATGTAAATTATGAAGCGCTTTAGGAATCTTTAAACAGAACTAAGGATATTTCTTCCCTTTACAGCAAATAAAACACCCTGTGTCCACCCGGAGACCAGTCCCAGGGTGGGCTTTAACATCTCCCTCCTCTGGCAGTAAAACACCCGAAGCTGCACGAGGAGTGATCGTGAAACGAAACCCGAGCATTGTTTGATGCCGCGACACTGCTAAAAAGGCACTCCTTTGCTGGGCTCCCAGTCACAGAAGGGGCCAAGGCTTCACAGTGGATGCCAGTAACGGAGAGCCCAAGGGGGCGGTCCATACCCGCGAGCGCAGGCATTAACAAGGACGGGATCTGGGCATTATTGTCACTGCCGTTGTTACTGCAACAAGGGCCGCGCATCAGCACATTACTGAGCTCCGGATTAAATCTGGAGTGGGGGGGCCTCCATGACCCTTGTAGGGGGCCCTCTCAACTTTCGTTACGCCACTGGACCACGCCCCCCACCAACAGGGCAAGCGGGCCCCAGCAAACCACAGCATCTATCCCTCTGGCCACCGCCTCTCACTGCTTATTGTTGAGAGAGCTGCAGTGATCTGTGCTTAATGGTCCCTCACCCGACACAGAATGCCATTAGTACTCGTTGCAGCAGCTTGCTTTCCCAGAACAGTCAGTCTGTCATGACCTATGACCTGAGCTGCTGCCTACCATTCTGCACTCATCCTCCTGCAACAAATGCACCACCAAAGAGGATCTGTGCCACACCGCGGTGAGATCCAAGGCCCGGTACTGTTTATTGCAATGTAGGTGGCCACACCCCCACCACCAGGCGGACAGGCCCCTGCACACTGCGGCAGCCTCACTACTTTCCAAGGAGGCATCTCCCCACCCACCGAGGCACAAACCCAGGCAAACTTAACCCTTATTACCGCCGCTGCCCCTGCCGTCCCAGCACCCCCCACAGACATAGACTATCCATGCGGTTGCCCTAAATTGAATAAAACCGCTAAATGGACAACAGGAATAGAACCCATAAATTGAAATAAAACTGTTAAATAAATACCAGGAATCGAACCTATGAACTTGCGTCCGGACACTATGAGATTAATAAGCTGAGCTAAACAGCTCGCTGTCTACAACGCTACGCCAGGCCTCCTTGAATCCCACCGTACCATGCCTCCTTGCTTGTTTTCCAATGCTCTTGCGGCTTCCCTGGGTCCAAGGAGACACAGAGGAGGAGGCACGAGGGATGCCGCCTTATAAACCTAAATGCGGTAAGTTTCGGTTTTGATACGTGTACCCACACGTCATCACGAAATATGATCACTGAAACCAGCCCCTCCATCTGGAACTCGGTTTCATGGCGCGACTAGCGGCACCCTCCTCTAGGCGAGGGGGGCTCCTAGTCAGGACTGAGCCTTCAGGCTCAACAAATGGAAGTAAAGAATGTAGGAAAAGCTTATAAAGATGCAATTATATATAGAGAGAACGAATCACAATGGGTTTTCAGAGCACTTTGAAGATTTAAAGAGATCTCAGGTGATGGGAAGGGACTAGATTTGAGGGAACGATTAAATATAAAAGTTAAGCAGAGAAGGAGCTTGAAGGGCAAGTGGTTTGTTAGTTAGATGATGGAATATATCAGTTGTAACGTGTGATGCATAATCATCTTTGCCCAGAGCAGAGTGTGGCTGGTGTAGTGTTTATTTAGGAGAGTGGTGGTAGAGCAATGAGAAATGTAGCAATGAGTTCTCTAATCGTAGTTATTTTAGATGTGAAATAGGAAGCAAAGTCTTTCACTGAGAGTGGAGATTGTATGGAAAGTGTGTGGGGTGGGGATAGTCTTTGCTGCTACATGAAGGGCCTGATTCACAAAGGTAAACGTACACTTCTGTGTATGTTTATTATGTTTTTTTGTATTCACAAACTACGAGTCAATAGTAAGCTTACAACTGCAGAGAATGTGCAGCTGGGCAGAGGATTTTGTGCAAAAAAGAAATAGGACAGGAATATCTTTTTATGTGTGGAGTTCTCCACAATGACTGCGGAGTTAACTCTTAGTTTGAGAATGCAAAAAAATAAATATTGAACTTATACAAAGTGTAATCAATCAATCAATCAATCAAAGACCTTTATTCGAATTACTTGAATTCATAAAAGTACAGACATAAAAACAATTCATCATTACAATATACACAACACAATATCTTTAAAAGTTATAAGGAACTAAAACAACAATCTTTCAGGGATTTTCCATCATATTGCGTACACGGATTATTAGTCTTAAAAAGGTACCAGTGCGAAAAATCAGTTCCTCTGAGCCCAGGGAGAGTAACATTTGACGGGACTCCACAAGGGAGAGGGGTCTGTGTTTTCTAAAATAGGGTGTTAAAAACCAGTTAATATATTTTAAATAAAATTTACAGAAGAATAAAAAATGTAAGTCATTCTGTTTGCTGGTGCCATCACAGGGGCAGGGGTTACGTTCAGTAGTGGAATTATAACCCAAGGGGAAACCCAACATGAATTTTATGGAACCTGCCCTTAATCGAAATAACAAAGACCTCTCCCAACTAGTCATAGGAAGAGTGAGATAAAGTGGGAGAGGTTGCCTGGGCAGGTCATTCTCAATATATCTGGTAACCGTAGGTTTCGGTATTTCCCTTTCCAACCGTTCTGCCTCAAGAAGTGCATATAGTGCTTGTTTGACCTCTACCTTGTCTTGACATCCAATTGTGGAGGGATCTACAAAGAGATCTCCTTTGTTCACGGCACTTAATGATTTTGAAACTCCAGCTAACCATGGGATTAAGAGCCCGTGATCACATTTGAGACAGTCTTTAATTATATCTTGTGTTAGGGAGGCTGCATTATTCCTCCAAATTCTCAACCAGAATAAAGCTGGTCTGCTTCTGATGAAATCACAGATGTAAGGGAGATTTAGCTCTTTGTGACAGATAAATTCAGAGGACGAGATTGGGGCACCCAATACTTTTCTACAAAAACGTGTCTCTTCTCGTTGGATGCCGGGATTTTTAGCAGTAGCCCAAACTTCAGCCCCATAGGTGGCAACAGGAACACACTGTAATTTAAAAAAATTTAAAATAGCACTGGTTGCACCTAATTTCTTAGGGCGTGGGAGACTCAGTATTGAGTTGATGGCCTTCGAGAACTTACTCGTGGCGTGGGCAAAGTGCCCACTCCACGAGTTGTTCGCAGCGAAAGCCACCCCTAAATATATAAAGGAATTTACAGAGTCGATTTTATCAGACCCGATATGGATGGTGTTAAGTTTCCGTTTACCAGGTCCGCATGACATAACAAAAGATTTTTTAAAGTTCACGCGCAGGTCTAGGCCCTCCATATGATGTACGAAATTTTCCACAAGCACACGGAGGGCATTAGGAGTGCGGCCCATAAGGACCGCATCATCTGCGTATAATAGAACTGGCAAGGGGTGCCCCTGAACAATTGGGACATCTCTAGTTACTTGTTTTAAAGCCTTTGCTATGCCATTAATATAAATGATGAACAACAAGGGTGCTAAAACGCACCCCTGTCTGACCCCCCTACCAATTTTTATAGCTCTAGAAACTTCACCTCCCGACCCAATCCTGACTTGTGCCCTGAGGTCAGTATGGAGGTGCGCCAAGAAGTGTACTAAGGGCTCAACCAGTCCATAACTAAGAAGCATGGACCACAATTTTGATCTGTTTACCAAATCAAATGCAGATGAGAGATCCATAAAAGCGAGGTATATAGGGGAAGATCGGGCAACGGTGTACTTATCAATTATTAGTTTTAAGTTCAAGCATTGCTCGACCGTGCCCACCCCACTCCTGAATCCCATCTGACATGGATCCAATAGGTCAGAATCTTCAGCCCACTCTACCACCCTGTTATAGATAACTCGCCCGAGTATTTTTAAAGTGTTGTCCAGAAGCGAGATTGGGCGGTAGTTTGCTGGGTCTGACCTATCGCCCTTTTTGTAGATTGGAACAATAATGCTAAGAGACCACGTCTTGGGGATGGGCGCTCTTGACAAACTATTAAAAACATTATATAAGATTGGTGCCCATAGATCTGAGCTATGTTTTATAATATCTATAGGTAGGCCATCCGGTCCAGGGGCCTTGTTGCCAAGGCTCTCTCTGACGGCTGTCGCCACCTCGGAAAGATCAAACCGTAGGTCTCGCAGCTGTCTCAAATCCGGGGTAATTATTTCCTCAATTGGAGCAGCATAAATGTTGGAGAAGTGGGCTTCCCAGGTAGAACCAGTTATATTGCAGCCAATAGGGGATAAGTTTTTACCCATATCGCGCATTTTCCTGACAGCGGACCAAAATTGCCCACTGCTCTTCAAATTGGCACTATCAACCAGGGACTCCCACTGTTCCATCAAAAGTGCCGCCTTTCTTTCAGCTATTTTTTGTTTATAAAATTTCCTAGCTGTTTTTTTCTCCGCTGTGTTCCTTGGCTTAATGGATAGTGCCCTGCGTAATTCCCTATTTGCCATAGAGCAAGCCGAGTCAAACCATCTTGGGTCCTTCGTCTTTGTGGGTGGTGGGACTAACAAATAATTTTTAATTGCCACACATAGTTTACCGAAGTCGGTAACTATTCTGTGGCAATCCCCATCCAATGATAAACAAGAGTTTATTAATGCTAGATGATCGTTTTTTACGCGATCAAGTAGGGCTTCACAGTCAATTCCCCTCCATTTAAGACGGAGACCGTCACCCGATGGCATGATGTCTCTTGCGCCGTTAAATTTGGCATATACTGGGCTGGGGCCCAAATACAAGGTGACTATAAGGGGATTGTGATCTCCATATAAGGTCTCTACCACATTTGAGTCAGTAACACAGTCTGTTAAGTGGGGGGATGTAAAAATGAAGTCAATCGTCGATTTTGAATCTCTCCCTCTAAACGTGGGGGCGCGGATCAACCTTGAGGATTGGCTTGCTTCCATAACATTACTGAGAATGTGTTCATTTAAAATCTTAACAAGCTCAATACCTCTACGATCTGCTAAATCGGGACAGCTTTTGTCCTCTAATCGATATTTTCCTGGGATTTTTGCGTTAAAATCACCCCCAATAAGGATCCCTGACTTCTCGCCTGGGCCTATATTCATGTTCGTTTCAAGGTGTACCAATAAATTAGAAAGTGCTGCGTAGTTCCTATTTGGTGTCGAATTAAAATCATTGTTATAAAAATTAATTAAATAAATCATGGTCTTTCGTTTATATTCGAGAACCTGAATGTTTGGGTTCCCGGATGATAGGTCCTTAAAAGTACCACCAGCCAATATTCTGATCCCAATAAAAAGTCCTCCCATTGCTCGACCATGAGCGGGCTTAGAAGCAGGCACACTAAAACAATGATAGCCCTCTAGGTACACGTTCCCTATAGCCCAAGTCTCTTGAAACATAATGATATCTTTGCCGTCCAATAGCTGGACCCACTGAGGGTCAGACAGTCTTGATTCAATGCCTGCAACGTTCCAGCTAAGGATAGACAGATCATAGCCGCTTGGGCTGCCTAGATGCTTATCACTGGTAGTCTGCCTGTGGTTAGTTTGTAGCATTGATGTTACTCCCTCACATACAACTGGGGATTTGACAGTGGTAGGCTGTGTGGCCATGGGTTGAGGTGTGATAGTGTTTATAGGGTCTAAAGGTTTCTCAATTACAACACTAGCCTCTACACATTCATTGATCCTAACACTTTCCCCCAGTCAATCAAGTTCCTCTAAGTTCGAAAAAGCATGTTCGAATCGATTGTATGTTGGAACATTAAACAGATACCTCCTCTCAAGCTCATCCGGGTGAATATTTTGGTTGGTCGCTACATAGGGCCTCTCCCTAAGAATGTGCTGAGGTGCGGCTACGAAGGGGGGGTAGGACATTTGATGTACAGATGGTGCAGTCACATTACTCAACAAAAAGCCATTTCTAGTGTCGGGATATTGGCCCTGGTGGTAACATCGATGATTGTTTCTAAAATCGATATTAGTGTCCTGGCGATGTCCTAAAGAATAAGTCCCCAGGCTAGGATTCGGATTTATTAAATGCCTATAAAAATACCCAAGGGGAAGAAGGGTGGTATTATAATCCCAGTGGGAGGGCTGTGGGGCTTTGGCTAATGTGCATTGGGCCCATAGAGGGGACTTAAAATTTATAATTATACAGTCCCCTTCAAACTTTTTCCTTAAGGGGCCCACCCACCCCACTCTTTGGGTATGGATAATCTCTCCAGCACCATCCATTGGAAATTGGCAATGTCTAGATAACCAATGGAGGGTTCTGTTTTTTAGGCTAACAAAATTTTCCTCTTGATCTTTCCTTAGCTTGGGGACATTAGCTAAAACCAGTACATAGGGGCCGCACTCTGGGGGTAGACTGATGCGGGCCGGAATAAGCTTGGCAGTGGTCAATATAGACTGGTCCGGCTTATGTAAGGGATGGGAAGGGTCAGGTCGGCCGTCAGTGTTAGTTTGACCAGGGTGTGTCATGTTACTTATTGGGTCAATTTGAGCTGTCTCTATGGGGGTGGCAACCTTAGGGGATATTGGTTTGGGTGCCCGTTTGGCATGGTGTTCTACAGGTGGTAGGCTTTTGCTTGTACTAGGTTTAGGGGGGAAAAAGGGGGCACTCTTATTAGTTTTGTTAACCGTTTTGGGCCGGTTTGTTTGTACATCATCAATGATGGTACTCACCCCTGAAGGAGGCAAGATTTCTAAAAGGTGCCCTGAGCTTAATTTAGATACATGATCAATCAATACACTCATCCTTTTTTCAATATTTGACACATGTAAATTCAGAGGGCCCAAAAGAGTAGATATCAGTGTCTCCAGTCTCCCCCAAAATCCCTGAGCCCCTGACACTGTATTAATTTCTATGATAGAGGAGTCCATCCTACTAAGTAAGCCGTCCCGTTTGGCTTTGTCTGGTTCTACGGGAACGGCAGACCTCCGTGATTGGCTATTCCCACCCTTCTGTTTGTTTAGTGCGGGCTCAATATTTTTCCGCTTACTCTTAGCTTTTAGCCTCCTTGCTTTCTGACCCCTTGTTTGTATTGGTCCACTAGGGGTTTTGTCTCCACCTGAGTCCAAAGCATCAGAGTCATGACATAGGTCAATCCCTTCTGTGTGAGTCAAATTGGCTGCTGGGGATGGCAAAAAATCTATGCCCCTATTTAGGCTTGGATCGGACATAATAGGAGTTGATGATAACCTAGTGTCCGTGGGCAGATGATCATGGGATGGTGTGTTTCCGTTTGCATGGTTCTCTTTAGTGACTGTGCCCGGGAGCCCGGCATAAGATGTAGCAAGTAATGAATCGAGGGATTTTTCAAAAGAGTTATCATGTTGCATAAATAGGGGCAGGCTGGGTGGGAGCGAAAGGCGTCTTTCAGTGTTCTGTATAGCCGTAGCAACAACCCCTATTGTTTTTTGCAACATTTTATCTATGGCCGTTAAACTTGGCAAAGGGGTAGTAGGTACTGTTTGTTGTTTGGGCTTACCCGGTCTTCTGGGTGCTGCTGAAGTCTTTTTCCCCATGATGTGTGTCGGTGCAGATGGCCAGTAGTTGTTTCACGGCTAGATAGATGCCCCTGGGCCGGCGATGGTAAAGGGGGGGGCCCTGCCCTGCCTCTTCCTGGCGATGCGGGGCACCAGCGACGCTGAAGTAGGGCCAGGCGCTGCCAGATGACGACAGCGGCAAGCGCCCGGCGCGAAGACCTCTGGGAAGTGTGGTTCCCACTACGCTGGCCGTTCCCCTCACGGCGGTGTCGGAAGGGTGGTAGGCTCGTTGGTTTTGCCTCCCTCGTGCAAGCCGTTCCCCTCACGGTGTCCTCCAAGGTGTCTTGCTGGTAAAAACAGACACTGGCTCCCTCTGCAAGTGCGTCCCGCGCTGCGGGGCACCAGCGACGCTGAAGTAGGGCCAGGCGCTGCCAGATGATGACAGCGGCAAGCGCCCGGCGCGAAGACCTCTGGGAAGTGTGGTTCCCACTACGCTGGCCGTTCCTCTCACGGCGGTGTCGGAAGGGTGGTAGGCTCGTTGGTTTTGCCTCCCTCGTGCAAGCCGTTCCCCTCACGGCGTCCTCCAAGGTGTCTTGCTGGTAAAAACAGACACTGGCTCCCTCTGCAAGTGCGTCCCGCGCTGCGGGGCACCAGCGACGCTGAAGTAGGGCCAGGCGCTGCCAGATGACGACAGCGGCAAGCGCCCGGCGCAAAGACCTCTGGGAAGTGTGGTTCCCACTACGCTGGCCGTTCCCCTCACGGCGGTGTCGGAAGGGTGGTAGGCTCGTTGGTTTTGCCTCCCTCGTGCAAGCCGTTCCCCTCACGGCGTCCTCCAAGGTGTCTTGCTGGTAAAAACAGACACTGGCTCCCTCTGCAAGTGCGTCCCCAAAGTGTAAGTTCAGCTTTATGAGACAGGCCAGAAGAATCTAAGGGCCTTATTATGAATTTGACATTGTGGCAGCGGGCCCCCATGATAGCGCCCCACTGCCCCACCTCCAAAGCCATAATAAGACCGCCCACCGGATTCCAACTGGAATCCAGGTTGGGCAGTCCTGTGGGAGCTGGCCAACTGCAGTGCAGGGCTAAGGTTCTGTCTAGTCCATGCCCTGTATGAACAGAGGGGTTCATGTATGAAAGGGGGCACACTATGTGCCCTCTGCCTGCATTCCCTGGTGAAGAGGCAACATGGGGCCCTTTGTTTCCTCACCCCCAGACTTTTCATGGCAGGCTTACCGGCATGAAAACTGCGGCAGAGGAACCTCCTTATATGCTTGGCGGTGCCGCAGTAGCACTGCCAGCAAATTAGGGGCCTCAGACCACTGCAAGACCACCAGGGATTGTGAATCCCTGGTGGCAGCAGTGTCCCATGGAAGCCTGACCACCCAACTTGTAATAGGGCAGTTGTAGTAGTACCGCCACCGTGGATTTGGCGATCCATCGGACCGCCAAACTCAAAATAAGGCCCTGCGTCTGAATGCTCACAAGTCACTTATACTTAAATTTAGCACAGTAAATCTTAGATTAAAATTGTCACATTATTGTACATTTAAAGATCCATTACATCTTTTATGTCACCTACTTCGTCCATTTTTGTTTGATAAAATAGGAAACAGAAAATAAAGGCGTTAGGCAGTAATGTCAGCACAATATCAGTATTTTTACGGGATTATGTATAAAAAAGGAACAACTGTGATATAGCAAGCAGCATGTTAAAATTCATCTGACATCAGGTGCCGCTCTTGCAATACCTGCATTCTTTACATGCATTCACAAACTCTTGCAATGAACTGTACTGTCTAACTGCATCAAATGACCAATGAAGCATGCTTTAAAGGTTGACGTTTGTAGCACTCCAGGAAGTCATTTGATAGCTACTCTAATCTAGCTTGCATGCAGTGCATCTTTAAATTAATTGAATACGTGCCAAATTTTTCCCTTAGAAGTAATGAAATGTGTCCATTACCCGTGTCCATTCCAGGTGGATTAATGATGTATTAGATGTGCAATTAGTTAGCTAACTCATGCATGAACGCAGAGAAAAAAACAAGTACACTGTGGTCCTAGGCACTGTACAATAAAATTAGATGCCTTGCACCCAATACCATGAGGCAGAAAGCTAATTTTTTAGCATAGTGCTCAAAGTTACTTCTACACAATGGAGCCGATTCACACAAGTAGCTATACGTATGGGAATCAGTAGTATAGGAGTACTCTTTTACGTACTATTACATGTCTTTGTGAATCAGTCTTCAAACATCCTTCTACCTAGCAAAAATAAATGAAAGAGGGCACAGTCAATTCGTTTTGTATAATTGTATATGAATAATCCCTGAATATCGCATTTTTAGTTGTTCTGGGACCAGTTCACAAAGGAAACAGATCAGTCTCAGTCGGCATTGCTCGCAGGTGGGGGGGGGGTGCGAGGGTTCGTGGGTGGGGGGATTCACAGGAGGTGTCGCAGGTAAATTAAAATAAAAATTAATTGTTACTTACCGTCCTTTCCTCCGAGTCCCGCGTCTTCTTGGCTCCTGCTCCTTCTGTTCTGCCTTTAACAGGAACAGGAAGCAGCCAGCCAGGCTCCCTCCTGACCCTCTCCTAAGCTAATCACAACGCTACAAGCAACGTTGTGATTGGTCGGGATGCCGCCCAAGCCAGGGGATAATGGGGTGGCCATGTTCTCCATGAGGCTGCTATGAAGCCTGCATGGAGAAAGGGCAAAGTGCTCATGACTGGTTTGGGCGGCCCAAGAGATCTGACCAAACCAGTCATGCACACTCAGGAATGTGCAAAGCACTTCTCCCCTGCCCTTCTCAAAGAGCAGAGCAGCCATGTCCACCCGCCCGCCCGCAATGCACAAAGGAAACATAAAATGGTAATAACTTTTAGTTATTACCATTTTATGTTTTAGTTTTCTCACATTGCGAGAAAGCAGTGGGGCGACACTCCTCCACCCTAGTGGAGGAGCAGCCCCTGTAACTGATAACACAGTTGCATTGGGCTCATAAACAACTATTGTTAAAAAAAGCTCAAACAGTAACACAAAGTACTGAAAGAATGGGTGATCACAATCTCCCATCAAGATGAGTATTTTTTAGCAATAAGTTAACGTTTGTGACTCCAGTGGTTCCAAACAACAACACAGTGCATGTATCACGGAACAACAAATAATTCAAGCTGCAGTATATCTGCCACCTGCTAAGCAAGTGACCAGTGACTCAGAGCTTATCTGTGTATTTCTAGACAAAGAGGGAGGCACAGCTGAAACCACAGCAAGGCAGACTAACTGAGCTTCAACAGGGCCTTCAAGCTTAGCCCCAGCTCGAGGGATTGGGAAACCTGCAAATCAAGACTCTCACACCTCTACAACCATATGTCAGTTGTCTGCCTCCACTATGGAACACTGAATGAAAAAGAAATGGGAAGAAGCGATTACCTGATCTAAATCAAACACACATCTGACAAAACATAACCCAGCAAGCCCATTAATTACAGCCTACACTCCAGGCTCTGCACTCTTACCCTAGGACTGTATGATGTTATGAATGCCGGATCCCTGTTACAGGTTCTCGGATAACCTACCTCCAGTGGTGGTTGGTGGCAAATCTCATTGGAGGAGTGCAAAAAACATACACATAAAAAATATACATATTAATATGCACACAAATATGACTAAACACTAGAGCAGCTGGGTTGGAGAGATTTGAATTGCACATGCCGATTTGGTTGTAGCAAGGTAGCCGGTCAAACCAACATGTGCACTTCAAACTTAAGTGACCAGTCCTCCCTGCTACCAATCATTGGCAGCAGTGACACACTGACCCTGCACTGCCCTCAGACTCCATTTGTTAGCAGAGTGAAAAAAATAAAAAGGTAATAAAATAATTTAAATTTTCATGCTTTCTGCGTAGCAGAGTGGGGGCGATGCTCCTCCGCTCACATGGAGGAACCGCCGCTGCTCACCTCACTGATGAAGGAGAAAAACTTCACTGAGGAGACAGATCTTGAAGTTATCTTGGTTGTAGATTTATATTACAGGGAACTACATGGTCTGCTCCCATGAAAGAAGGTGGCCATGTGGGAGGAGCTGAAAGATAATAGTCAGCCACCTCAAATACTAATCCCATTTTTTCACTCTGTACATAAATTATTTTTGCTCCGAGGGACTGCTGGCTGATCGGGAGGAGAACACAGTGTAGTGTGGACCCCTTCCTCGCTTAACATTTCCAGCTTCTGACCTCATTAAAAAGAAAAGTGGGCACTGTGAAGTTGCTCAATAAGACATGTTTATTTAAGCAGAAGTTTGATGCATTTGACTCCCTTTTGTGAGCAAGGCTACATAGTAACCAAAACATGTCAAACAGGTGCTTGAATAAACACATTTTTATGAACATCTTCGGAGTGCCGGTCTCTCTTGGAATGAGGTAGAAGTTGGAAAAATATCTATAGCTATGTATAGATTATTTTAAATCTTAAAATCCATATTCCCATATAAAGGACTATGGGAATACATACATAGAAATATGGGAATTTCCAATAGTAGAGTTCTTGCTCTGCCAATAACTCTGCAGCCTTTTTGACGAATTTTTCAAAAATATATATTTATATAGCTGTAGGTATAGTTAAGATCACCAGATTTAGGAATTCCTTGGAATTTTGGTCACTAATAACTAATAACTTTGCACCCATTTAACAAATCTTTACAAAACTTCACAGAAGCCAGGTCTTGTGGCTCAGTGGACTAATTCATCCACTGCAGGGTCCTGTGTTCTACCTCATGGTCACAGGCTCAAATCCCAGCAGGTCGATTGAGCCATTCATCCATCTGAGGTTGATAAAATGAGTACCATTGAGTTGGGTATCAAGAAACATCTGTTATTCAGCACCAAGATACCTACGGGTGAATGTGCACTTTACAAATACTTATGTTATGATAATGCAAAGTTTGGCTGTGATTGGTCAATGGGGTGCAAAGTTAAAAAAGGGTGGTCCCAAAACGTGTTTTCCATCACTACTTTTCCAGTAGGCCTTTGTTTCTCATAGAGCGTGAAAATGGCTGAACAGATGTATATAAAATTTAGCAGGATTAGACATGAGTTTTAATTTAGTGTTATCACTGGTATTTTTTAAAACGTTTGTGGTACTTTGCAGGAGGTACCAAGGTACCTAGCGATGACAAGTCATTATGTGATTGTCTAATGAATACATTTACAAAAGTTAAAGGCAGCCTGTTGCTTTTAGGCATACTTTGCCTGTTTTGTGCGTTTCACCCTTAGATGTAGGTAAGTATTATGTCTAATATTTTCCCCCTACCTAGTAGCACTTTTTTGAAGTGGTAATAGGTTGGGACAAAAATGTATACGTTTCTATATATTTGTAAAAAAAAACCTGTATGGAGTACTGTGGAACTGCCTTGCTAGTGCTGTGGTACCAAAAATATACATGAAAAAACTAATAAATATGGTAAATAATATAAAAAATATACTATACTACCCTTTATTTACAAATTTAATGTACTACAGTGTATTTTCCATTGTTAACATATTCCAATCTTCAGTTAAAAGTCTATGGGGTACCCTGGTAATTCATGCAAATTATTGCAATACTTGACAAAATGAAAAGAAAATGTGCAGTTCATCTTAGACTGCTGTAAAAATATATAGAAAAATATAAATACATTTCTCTACCTAGGGAAACTTTAAAATGTTAATATGTAGGGAACGACAATAAAACCTACTATTGACCTCCCCAGAGGTATATCGGACCTCTCCCCAGTGGTAATGCGGATGGGCAACCTCCCTGAATCTTCGCGCCCGATCTAGCGGTTAAATGCCTGGTTTCTGCACGACAAGGAAGTCAGGGCCCAAGTAGGCGATGACCTCCGCCATTACTTTACCACCAATCAGGGTTCGGTTCCCTCTCCTAACACCCTATGGGAGGCTGGTAAGGCCACCATCCTGGGCTTCGCCAAGGGCCAGCTCAAACTTAAACGAGCAACGCAGGACTCCCGACTCACGCTCCTGGAAGCCCAAGCTGTCCTAATTGAAGCTCAACCTCCGTAGGAGAGAACTGATGCCCAAGATAGGAGACTAGCGTTTATAAGGGACAAGACTAAACAGACCTCCCTGGAGGCCGACCAGCTGCTGTGGAGGTCCACCGTAGCGTGAGTGTATGGGTGGGGAGATAAAAATGGGAAGCTCCTTCACCGTCTGGCCACTTACCCTATGGCCAATCATATCATTCCTGAGGTGATCGACTCGGAAGGAGCGATCCAGCGAGCCCCAGTGGCGGTGGCCCAGTGCTTGGCCACATACTACGCCACTCTTTACTCTGCCGAGCCTCCCACTCTCTCACTTCCGGAACTCCTTCAGCGCGAATGGTTCCGTCTTCCACGACTCAGTGAATCTGAGGCGGAGGCGCTAGACCTCCCTATCACCCCAGAGGAGATCAATGATGCCATATCACGCATGGCCTCTGGTAAAACGGACTCCTTCAGGAGTTTTACGCGTCCTACCGAGACACGCTCGTTCCACACCCTATAGAGGTGTATCAGGAGGCAACTGACCACGGTTCATTCCACCCTGAGACGGATACAGCCCCATCTCTCTCATTAATTCGGAGCTCAAAGTATTTGTTTCTGTCTTAGCCAACCGCATATGACCGTACCTGGCCAAACTGGTCCATCCTGACCAGTGTGGATTTATGCCCTCCTGGGGAATCAGACACTGCCTTAGACGTCTCCACCTTGCTCTAGCGAACCGACAACAGCTGACCCCCTACTTGTCCCTTCTTCTCATTGACTTCGAGATGGCATTTGATTCAGTGGACTGTCATTACCTAGAGGCGGTGTTGACGGAAATGTGTTTTGGAGACCCCCTTCTGTAACCTAGTCAAGACGCTATATTGTAGGCCACGAGCCCAGGTACTAGTTAATGGAGCTCTGTTGCACTCCTTTGCCATCAGGGGGGGCACGAGGCAAGGATGCCCCCTCTCGACCCTCCTCTTCACGTTGGCGATGGAGCCCTTTGCCTGTCTTATCCGGTCTGACAGGTTCATCACAGGATGGAGGTTGCCAGGCGTGGAAGAGGATAAGATCGCCCTTTACGCAGACGACGTTCTGCTATTTTTAGCAGACCCAGCACAATCGGGAACCCGGTGTCTCGGGGCCCTGAGTCTTTTTGAACAAACCTCTGGCCTTTGATTGAACTTGGCTAAGTCCGTCCTGGTCCCCCTTCACCTCTCTCTCGAGAGTGCTTTGATTGGCAGTCATCAATACCTCTTTTGCGGCAGTTTTTCAAACACCAAGGGCTCTGGGTTGCCCTCCTCCCCGACCTTGCTTGGTCACTCAATGTAACCTCACTAGTGAAAGAGGCCCGTGCTGACCTTCTCAAATGGCAGGCGCTGCCGTTGAACCCTATGGGCAGAATAGCTCTATTTAAAATAATGATCCTGCTCAGATTCCTTTACATGCTTCAGAATATGCCCCTCTCCTTCTCACGGTCGTGGTTCCGGGAGCTGGACAGCTTGGCCATCAAGTTCTTGTGGGGAGGTCGGAGGCCAGGGCTGGCCCTTGCTTAGTGCCGGATCCTACCCTTCGATGGCATCCTGGGGATGACAAATCTTTATTATTTAGCTACTCGGCTCCTCACATTGCACGACTGGTTTAATGGTGGCTGGTCAGACCCGGCATACCACTTGGAACTGCACACCCTGGGTCTGTATAACATTCAGGGGATGCTGTATGGGAACACCATTTCCCAAACTCTGCCCGAGGTCACGTTTAGGATGCTTTTGGCCTGGCGGGCTTCTCTGCGCCACACCCACTGGTCAGACAAATTGACCCAATATACCCCACTGTGGCGGGGTACTTGGCTCCAGGAGGTCACCAACCTCTCTGGTTTTAGAGCATGGGATTTCATTGGGATTTCACAACTGGGGGACGTCTGGGGTGGGAACCACGTACGCACCTTTCAAGACTTGCAGGAACGGGACTCCCTCCACACTTCCCAGTTTTATCATTACATGCAGTTACGCCACGCCCTCCACTCTCATATCTCAGAGGGCACCTCCTTACCCGAGTATAGCCCACCCGAAGCCCAGATCATGACCGGTAACTTGGGAAAGGGAGGGATCTCCTGTATCTATCGCTCCCTTACAAACAACACCCCCAACACACAATCCCAACTCAGGGACAGATGGGAGGGATGGCTTGGGTTCCTGAAAGACGCTGATTGGAGGGACGCATTGATGGCTCCCAAAACAGTTACAGCCTTGGCAAGGCTCCGCCTAGCTTAAGTATACTACCTACAGGCTGCCTATCTCACACCGCTGCGCCTCCACCGTGCTGGGCTCTGACCCGATGCATCCTGTTCCCGCTGCAATCACCCACAAGCTGACTTTTACCACATGGTATGGCTTTGCTTCGCAATCACGAGCTACTGGGAATCAGTGATAGGGGAGCTTACTGAGGTCCTGGGCTGGGAGGTCCCCTTAACCCAATGAATGTGCTTCTGGGAATCACTGAGGGAATGGATGGTTCCAGATCTGAAAAACTCTTTTTAAATACGACAATGATGGTGGCCAAGAGAGACATTGAGCCAAACTGGCTGAACTCGACTGCTCCCACCATAACACATTAGCGCAGGGGTGTGGATTGGTGCACCGCACAGGAACGGTCCCTGTATAAGACCAGAGAATGCCTGAAGAAGTTTCTCTGAATGTGGGGCAAATGGGTCGGGTGATAGACGGCTGACACTTTCGCTGAGCAACCGAGGACTGGGATGGGTGCTGCGCTGTCTTTTCCTTGCATATCAGGTCATGTGCACTGGTGTAAAACAATCTCATTTCTGCCTTGCATCAATATTTGTACAATCTGCTGGTATTGTTCTCTTTTGTTGGTCTCTCACAAAATCAATACAATTGGTTATCAAAAAAAAAAAACTACTATTGACCTAAATCTATGACCCTAACCTACAAAGCAGGCAAATGCAGAAGACAGACGGAATGTGAGGAAAATAACATGGGTGCCTTTTGCCTTCGGTAACACATGGTCATTCTACGTCTGTTTCTTTTACCATACCTCACTGTACAACACTACACTCTATGGGCCCGATTCACAGAACTAACTTAAGACAAAATCCTAAACTTACTACCATTTTGGTATTCACAGAAGGCACTTACTCATTTTGGTATTCACAGAAGGCACTTACTCATTTCGGTATTCACAGAAGTTAGGAGTCCTAACTTTAGGGCTCCTAAATGCCTTCTGTGAATACCGAAAGTCTTAAAATTAGGAATTTTCACAGTTTAGTAGTAGTATAGTTAGGACTCCTAACTTTAGGACTCCTAAATGCCTTCTGTGAATACCGAAATTCTTAAAAATAGGATTTTTCTCAATTTAGTAGTCCTAAGTTTAGGACTCCTAACTTTAGGACTCCTAAATGCCTTCTGTGACTACCGAAAGCCTTAAAATTAGGATTTTTCTCAGTTTAGTAGTAGTATAGTTAGGACTCCTAACTTTAGGACTCCTAAATGCCTTCTGTGAATACCGAAATTCTTAAAATTAGGATTTTTCTCAATTTAGTAGTCCTAAGTCTAAATTTAGGACTACTAAATTGAGAAAAATCCTAATTTTAAGACTTTCGGTATTCACAGAAGGCATTTAGGAGTCCTAAAGTTAGGAGTCCTAACTATACTACTAATAAACTGCGAAAAATCCTCATTTTAAGACTTTCGGTATTCACAGAAGGCATTTAGGAGTCCTAAAGTTAGGACTCCTAACTTCTGTGAATACCGAAATGAGTAAGTGCCTTCTGTGAATACCAAAATGAGTAAGTGCCTTCTGTGAATACCAAAATGGTAGTAAGTTTAGGATTTTGTCTTAAGTTAGTTCTGTGAATCGGGCCCCTATGCCACTCCACTCTATGCCACTTCCTATTATGTTATTACACTCCATCTACTCCACTCTACGTCACTCCACTATACACCACTACACTCTACACTAATCCACTGTATGCCACTCCACTCTACCCCACTCCACTCTACAACACTTATGCTATTACACTCTACACCGCTTCATTTTATGACAATCCAGTATGCCAATACACTGGACGCCCTTCCAGTCTATGCTACTCCACAGAATGCTATTCACTGTATGCAACTCCACTCTGCAACACTGCACTCTATCTATTCCACTCAATGCCACTACACTGTACGCCACTTAAGTATACACCACTGTATGCTATTCCATTGTATGTCATTGGACTTTATGTCACTCCACTGTACTCCACTCCACTATATGCCACTGTCTGCGATAATCTGCTGTATGCTTTACACTTTACATCACTCCATTCTACAGCACTACATTCAATGTCATTCTACACTATGTCAATCCACTCTACTGTATTACACACTGCACTATTTTACTGCATGACACTCCACTCTACATCACTCCACTTTACATCAGTAACACTCAATGTTATTCCACTCTACACAACTCTATTTTCAGCTACTCCACTGTATGCTACTCCACTCTATGCCACACCACTATATGCCACTGCACTCTTTGTTATTCTAATGTACACCACTCCATTCTTTGGCACACCACAGTATGCTATTACAGTTTACACAAATACACTCTACCCCACTACACTGTACCTGACTACACACCTCAAAAATACACTCAATGGTATTTTAACCTACAACACCCCACTCTATGCCACTAGACTGTATGCCACTCCACTCTACACCACTCCAATCTACACCATTGCACTATATGCCACTACACTGTAAGCCGCACCATTCTACACTATTAAACTCTCCACCTCTCCACTCTAGTCTACTGCACTTCACTCTATGCCACTCCACTCTTGCCCCTCCACTGTACGTCACTGCCCTCTAAGCCACTCCTATCTACACCACTCCACTGTATACCGCTCCACTATACGCCACTCCACTGTGCAGCTGTACCAAACTCCATTCTATGCCACTCCACTGTAAGCCACTCCACTTTATACCGAACCCTACTACACTGTATCCTAAACCATCATACAAAATTCCATTCTACCCCACTCTGCTGTACACTGTTCCACTATATGCCACTCCATATTATGTTACTACACTGTATGCCAGTATCAGCCCACATTATTCCACTCTACACCACTACACTGTACCCTGCCCATTCTACAGCACTCACCTCTATGATATTCCACTCTACAGCACTCCACTATAAGCCACTACACTGTACCTCACTCCACTCTATGCCACTCTACTCTATGATACTCCACTATACACAAGTCGACTCAATGTTGTTCCACCCTATGCTACACTATTCTTCACCACTCCTCTCTACCCTACTCCAGTGTACACTATTCCAATGTATGTCAGTCCAGTGCGCACCTCTCCACTCTATGCAATTCTACTCTACGCTATTCCACTGTAAACCCCTACAATGTACTGCACTCCACTATACGCCACTCCAATATAAAACACTCCACTGTGTGAGACTCCACTCTAAGTTAATCCACTCTACACCCCTCTGCTCTTCACTATTCCACTGTACCCCACTCCACTCTACCACAATCTAGTGTATCACTCAACCCGACTTCAGTGTACACTATTTGACTGAATGCTACTCCAGGATACCTCACTACACTCTTTGCTATTTTACTGTTCTTTACTGCACTGTATCTCACTCTACACCAGTGAACTCTAGAAAACTCCACTGTATGCCACTCCTCTATGCCACTTGACTGTGTGCCACTCCACCGTATGATATTTGAAAATATGCCAATCCACTCCAAAAAATACAACCTCTCACCACTGCACTGTACACCACTATGTTGTACGCCAATCCACTCTATTCAATTTACACTTGTACGCAACTCCACTGTACGGCACTCCACTCCATGCTATTTCACAACATGCCACTCCACTGTATGCCATTCCACTATACACCACTCAAATATATGGTATTCCACTGTACTCCACTCTACTGTGCACTACTACACTCTACGCCACTCTAATCTACTCAGCTCCACTCTTTGCCACTCCACTCTATGCCACCCCACTTTATTCCACTCCACTTATGCCTCTCCATTTGAAACCACTGCACTCTACACTATTCCCCTCCACAATACTACACTCTATGCTATTCCACCGTATGTAACTCCAGTCTCACCACTACACTCTAAGCTATTCCACTCTTGGCCACTCCACAGTACACCACTCTACTATACACTATTCCACTCTACGCCACTACACTCTGCAACACTCCACTGTATGCTATTATACTGTATGAAACTACACTGTACCTTACTCCAATGTACACTGCTCCAATCTACGCCTCTGTACTCTACCCCACTCCGCTCTGTGCCACTCCATTCTTAATACTCCACTCTATGCTATTTCACTCTACGACACTCCACAATACCCCACTACACTGTACTGCACTGCACAACACTAAACTCTACACCACTCCAGTGTACACTATTCCAATCTACAACACTCCCTGTGACACATTCCACTCTACTCCACTCAACCACTGTATTCTCTATGACTTTACATTTTAAAACCTTCTCCTCTACTGTACTGTCCCACACTCAACTAAATATTGCTCCACTCAACGATGGTAAACTGTGTGATTTAAAAAACAGTTTTTTATTAAAAATAAAAAAACATTGAAATTCCATGAAAAAAGTCAAAGGTTATACCTTTATTATTGTTAGGAAAACGTTATTAATTATTTCTAAACAAACCAAAGTTAAACATTAGAAATTCTTCAGTTATAGCTATACATTCAATTTATAATTTACACACTACCTTTGCATTTATATAAGGTTATTCATTCTTAAGCTACAAGCAACACTAGTACACTAGCATTTTTATTTCTAAACGTATGCTTATACTTTTAGTTTCAAACTGTCACCTTTAAATTATTATAACTCACAAACCTCCACACTCAGTGTATTCAGTTGGGTATCCACACTATATTAACTAAAACTTGCCCCTCTACCATTCACTGTGTTCTCAAAAAGGTTGGACTTGTGATGTCATAGCATGGTATAAGTGAGATAATTTAGAAGGGTATAAGCAGTGCATGGTGAGGTGATAGCCACTTAGTAGTTACAGTTAGGGTTGCCAGAGAAGGGCATTCTTCTGATTTTTGACCATTAGTAACTTTGCTCCCATTTGATGATTGTCCACAAACATTGCAGGCCTATTTTCGTTTCTAAATTGGCTAATGATACAAAGTTTTGCTGTGATTGGTCAAGGGGGTACTAAAATAAAAAAGGGGGTCTCAAAACACATTTTGACATGGACGCATTTTCCATACACTTTTTATTCATACGTAGCAGCAAAACGCCCAGTCCGATTTCTATGACATTTGGCAGGATTGTAGATTATGGTATGCAGATGATTCTTTTTGATATTAGAGGTAAGTAGGGTAAGTATTTTTTCATGTTGTATGGCATTTAAACTTAGAGATATCAGTTGTCGCCATAATTTCACATATTTTCAGGCAACTACTGCTGCACATGGAGATGACCAGTCATTGTGTGATTGGCTAATGACTGCCTTTAAAAAAGTTAAAGGAAGCCATTTTATTTCTTATCACATTTTGGCTGTGTTAGGGTTAGGAGCTTAGTTGTAGTTAAGTAGCAGGTTTAGTATTTTTTCTTACCTATTCCCACTTTAGTAAAGTTGCAATAGGTGTGAGAAAACAATTCTGAGTTTCTATATATTTTTGAACATTTTTATGAAGTACTGTGGTACTACCTAGGAAGTGCCATGTTCCTTAAAAAAAAATGAAAAACATAAATGAAAAAATACTGTAATACATCATATTTCACAAATATAGTATACTAAAGTATATTTACAATGTTTTACATATCTAATTCTTTACAAGAAGTCCACACAGTACCACAGAAATACCTTCAAATTAATACACTACGCAACTTTTTAAAAGTATCTCTTTAAAGACAACACAGCATTTGCTAGGTGCTACAGTGGTACACTGTAAAAAGTTAGACACAAATAAATACATCTGTATCACCTATTACCTCTTCAATAAGTAGTAATAGGTAGGGAACATCAATGAAACCTATTTAACTATATGTGATGCCCTATCATAGAACACAGCTAAAGTGTACTAAAAAGAATATGGCTGCCTTTTAATTTTGTAAAGGCAGACATTACCCAATCATTTACTACCTTGTCATAGGCATGTACCTCGTTAAACAGTTAAGTTACAGCATATACTGTGGCACAATATATCACTGAAGGATATATTTATCATTGTATTGCATTGCCCTTGCATCTTGCATGGTGTCTCACTACTGAAGTCAGATATACCAACCAACACAAAGACACCATGAGTCACCCTGCGTTGCTTGGTAAATCTGGAAAAAATGCAAGTCAGTGCAAGTCACTGCCTTGCATTACACTGCACACCATATTCTGCATTCCTGCTAAATTTAATGTGCATCTATTAAACCATTTTCACACCATATCTCTTTAAACTAGTCTGTACAAGATGACTTGCCACTCCCCTGTATGACATGATACTCCACTATATGACACACCACTCCACTTCACTGTATGATATCATACTCCACTCAATGACAAGTCACTCCATTCTAGGACTTGCAACTCCACTCTATGACAGTCTACTCTACTCTATGACACTAAACACCATTCCACTCTATGACACACCACTCCACTCTACTCTGTACTGTGTGTGATTCCACTCTATGCCACTCCCTTCTACACTACTGCAATCTATGCTTCACTCTACTCTATGGAATTCTACTGTAACCATTCTATTCTACTCTATGCCTCTCCACTCTACAGTATTCCACTCTGCGTTACTGCACTGTACACCAGTCCACTCTACGTTATTCCACTCTATGCATTTCCACTCTACGTCACTCCACTATACACCACTATACTGTACACTATTCCACTGTTTGCCCGTCCACTCTACACCACTGAACTCCACAGTATTAAACTCTATGGCACTCCACTGTATGCCACTCCACTATATGCTCCTCCACTCTAAGTTATTGCGCTCTAAAACACTCCACTCTATGCTATTCCACTCTCTGCCACTCATCATTACACCACTCCACTGTACATTACTCTACTGTATACCACATTGTTCTACGGTACTTCACTCTACAATACTCCAGTGTATGCCACTCAACTCAACTCTACGCTATTGTATTGTACACCAGTCCACTCTTTGCCACTCCTCTCAACGCTATTTCCCAAATATTTTTTTTAATTTCACGCGATATTCAAGATTACACTGCGACCACCAGCATGGCCCGCCCCATGGACCATCACAAGGATATCGCGACTTCCAGTGTCGCCGCGAAAACGGAAAGTTATTTTTGTGAACTACTCTTTTTAACATTTGCGTAGAGAAAATAAACTCTAACCAATATGTTGCTAAACAAGTACAGTTAAACATTATGTAAATATCTCTATATATGTGTTTCACATTTTACAAAAACACACAATATTCGCGGCTACCGACATCATCGCAACTTCCGGTGTCACCGCAAACAAAGAAAATGCATTTCAGATGTAGTTTTTTTGACAAATATATACAAAGGGGAAAGTTAAATCAACATCTCACTAAATAGCTAGACTCAAACTTTAAATAAAACATGTCTTTATATGTGTTTGACACTCTGTAAACAACATGCGGTGTTTTTGCGACTACAGATGTGATTGTGACTTGCGCTGTTGCCGTGAACAAGGAAAATCTATTGCGGGTATCTTTTTTCCAACAAATGAATACAAAGGGCAAATTAAAATCAATATCATGCTAAACAGTTAGACTCAAAACTTTATGTAAAATATGTCTATATTTGTGTTTTACACTTTGCCAAATACCTGCAGTATTCACTGTGTCCTTGCCAATCGCGACGTTGTTGCAAAAAACAAAAATATCTTGCAATAAGATGATTAATGTACTTTTTAACCCCTTCGCTGCTAGGCCTTACCCCCTCCCCCCCCGTGCTAAGCCTTTTTTTTTTAGCTATTTGGGATAGTTTGCGCTTAGGCCTCTGTAACTTTTTGACCACATAAGGTATCCACACCAAATCTGCGTCCTTTTCTTCCAACATCATGGGGATTTTAAAGCTACCCAGGGTATGTGGATTCCCCTCGGGCGGACCCAGAAATTGGCCAATATACAGCTACATTGTGGTCTTTTTTGGAAAAAAGTGCTGCAAATGAAAGCGTCTGGTGTTTTCCCTGCAAATGGTATCAACAAAGGGTTTGTGGGGCAGAAATCAACATTTCCCAGTGTTTAGGGACTGACAGACACTTTTCAGAAACCAATTTTTTTTTTAACACAGTGTTGGCATTTTACTGAGACATAGCCTAGTTTTTGCTATTTGTTGCGCTTTCAACCTTCTACTAGTTATTTGGTAGAAATGGGTATGAAAGCAATAATGGGTCCTGGAAAGCTATACATTTTAGAAAAGTAGACAAGATTATAAATTTAGCAAGGGGTCATTTGTGTCGACCCTTCAAGGTTTCTTTATAGAAACTAACAGTTGAATATAGGAAAAATTGAAAATTAGTTGAAAAAAACAGCTATTTGTGCCAACGTTTTCAACTGTAACTTCTTCTAATTATGACAGCTGTTTGAAAGCAATATAACATTACATCCGCTGGACGTTTCTCGTTGTGGGGAAATATAGGACTTGTAGGTTCACCAAGAACCCAACGAACCCAGTGCCATATCTGAGCAGCGTAATGCAATGTTTTTTTATTATATACCTGGTATATAGCAATTAATATAGGAAAATATATACATGGAACAATTGGTATGAAACACACCTATTTATTTCTGAAATTGGAACAAAATATAGAGTTTAGAAACAGTAGATATTCGCACATTTCTGAAATTCTGAGTACCCATACTGGAATGAGAATTATAGGAAATTTTTCAAAGTGATTTCTTTTTTACACATTGTCTTTCATTTGGAAGGCAGACATGCACCGAAAGTCAATAGGTAATAACAGTTGCTCTACAATTCTGTGTTGCCCTAAGTCTCCTGATGAAAATGGTACCTCACTTGTGTGGGTAGGCCTCGTGCCCGCAACAAGAAACGGATCAAAACACAATGTGGACAGACTTTATTTTTACAGTGAAAGCTGACCATTTTTTTGAAAAGAGGCCAGCTGTTGATTTTGAACCCTAGCTCTGCTGGCACCTAGGGCAACCTAGCAAACCTATACAGTTTTGAAAACTAGACACCCAGGGAAATCCAGGATGGGGTGACTTGTCTGGCTCTCACCAGATTCTGCTACCCAGAATCCCTTGCAAACCTCACAATTTGTCCAAAAAAACACATTTTCCTCACATTTCTGTGGTGGAGAGTTGTGGCATCTGTGTGGATCCACAAAATTCCACACACCTCTCATTCCCCAAAGTCTTCCAAGAAAAATGGTACCTCACTTGTGTGGGTAGGCCTAGTCCCCGCGACAGGAAGCGGCGCAAAACGCAACATGGATATACCACATTTTCACAGTGAAAAGGACTATTTTTTTAAAAAATGCCTAGCTGTAGATTTTGAACCCTAGCTGTGCCGGCCCCTTGGGTAACCTAGCAACCTATATATTTTTGAAAACAAGACACCCAGGGGAATCCAGGGTGGGATGAATTGTATGGCTCTCACCAGGTTCTTTTACCCAGAATCCCTTGCAAACCTCAAAATTTGTCCACAAAAACACATTTTCCTGACATTTCTGTGGTGGAAATTTCTGGAATCAGCGTGGATCCACAAAATTCCACCCACCCCCCCCATTTCCCAAAGTCTTCCGAGAAAAATGGTACCTCACTTGTGTGGGTAGACCTAGAGCCCATGACAGGACACGGCCCAAAACGCATCGTGGACACACCACATTTTCAATGTGAAAACGGACCATTTTTTTGCAAAGTCCCTAGCTGTAGATTTTGAACCCTAGCTCTGCCGGCACCTTGGTAAACATAGCAAACCTTTACAAAATATACACCCAGGGGAATGTAGGATAGGGTGACTTGTCTGGCTCGTACCAAGTTCTGTTACCCAGAATCCCTTGCAAACTTCAAAATTTGTCAAAACAATTACATTTTCCTTACATTTCTGTGGTGGAAAGTTCTGTAATCTGCGTGGATCCACAAAATTTCACCCACCCCTAATTCCTCAAAGTCTTCCAAGAAAAACGGTACCTCACTTGTGTGGGTAGGCTTACAGTCAGTGACAGGAAACGGCTTAAAATGCAACATGGACACACCACATTTTCACAGTGAAAACTGCCCCTTTTTTTGCAAAGTGCCTAGCTGTAGATTTTGAACCCTAGCTCTGCCGGCACCTAGGGAAACCTAGCAAACCTATACATTTTTTAAAACAAAACACACAGGGGAATGCAGGATGGGGTGACTTGTCCGGCTCTCACCAGGTTCTGTTACCCAGAATCCCTTGCAAAACTCAAACTTTTTTAAAAAAAACACATTTTCCTCACATTTCTGTGATGCAAAGTTCTGGAATCTGCGTGGATCCGCAAAATTCCACCCACCCCGTATTCCCCAATATATATATATATATATATATATGGATGTGATCAAGGGCACTTGATGCCTGAAACACGTCATGGAGATGAGGAATAAAGAACAATAAAAGAATATTGCCACTGACTTGTCCTGGTGGTCCGTTTCTGTCAGTTCGCCGGAAGGAAGTGCTGGGAGTTGTTTTGTATTCATATATACATATATATATATTTATATATATAAATTCCTTTTTTTGCCAGGGAATGACGCTTTCAGACGCGAAGGGGACTACTACAGAAGGATGCGATTCCACGCTCATTATTACACCCGCTGTAAAAAATTGTAGTGGACTCTGGAGTACTTCTCCAAAATACTGTATGAGAAAACCGCCAAGAACTGAAAGATGCATTTTGACACACACATTTTTCGGTTGATGGGGGGTTTCTAATAAAGTATTTGGAGAAGAACTACTGAGTGAGCTATGACACCTTACGGAGATTGTAACAAAATAAAATATATATATATATAAAATAAATTACCTACTGGCAGTCGCCAGTAGGTAGTTATAGTTAGGACCTTGTTTCTATTCAAAAAGCATTTTTTCTTTTCCCAATAACTTTGGTGCCGGTTGCCGAATCTTCGTGAAATTTTTAAAACGTTTCTCACGCTCGGTTCACACACATTTTCTCCATGTTATTTCCCATAGGAAACTTTAGACACGACTACAGCCCGAACTGCTAAACGGAATTACACCAAATTTGGCAAAAAGGTAGTCCTTGGTTCAGAAAGAGACCTTTTTTTTTAAATGGTGTGAATCCGTTCAGTAGTTGCTGAGAAATCCAAAAATAAGAATAAAAAAATCCATTTCCCATAGGAAACATTATGCAAGGATACAGCCAAAACTACTGAACGGATTTACCCCAAATTTGCAAAAAAGGTACTGCTTGGCTCAGAAAGCGACCGTTTTACAAATGGTGTAAATCCGTTCATTAGTTGCTGAGAAAATCAAAAATAAAAGTTTTGAAATTTAGAGGCGCTGAGGATCTGACCATCCCCCCGATCACGAGCTGCAATCTAATTGTCTGTCAACACTCCAAACCATGAAGTGTTGGCAGCCATCTTGTGCCTCGGTAACAGAGGCACAAGAAAACAGATAAAGAAATGCAAAAAAAAGAAAAGGGGGCAGGGTAGAAACACCCTGACCCACTAGGCCTACTCAGGGGGTCTGAAAAAAGCTTTTCTTTAAAAAACTAAATTGGCGAGATTCGCGCACTCAGCGCGAATTTCGGCCCAAATATTTTTTGAAATGAAGCGTTGGCTCCCGCGCTTCGTTATTCTTTAGCCCCCGGGTGGGCCAAGCCCTGGGGATATTCACAAATATAATTGTGGGGGTCCAGGGAGGCCCCTGCAGCCCCGAGGACCGCCACCCCCGGGGCTTCCTATGTTTAATGTGTGGGGGGCTGATAAGGCCCCCCAAGACCTGAGGACTGCCACCCCCTGGGGATTTTATTAATTATAATTGCAGAGGGCACATGGCCCCCCCGCTGCCCCAGGGACCGCCACACCATCCGGGGCTTCTATTAAAAAAATTAAGACCTGTGTGGGGGGCTTGAGGCCCCCACACGCCCCAGGGACCGCCACCTCCCCGGTGCACTAATATTCAAAATAGGGGGTCTGTAACGGACCCCCGAGCCCCAGGGACCATCAACCCCTGGGGCTGTGCAATAGGTGGGAGGGGGGCTGCACGGCCCCCCTCCTGGAGCCCTTGAAGGCCCTGGGGACCGCCACCCCCCAAGGCCGGCTCCTACAATGTCCCAGGGTACCCACCCCCGGGACACTGCTGTTTTCAATGACAGGGCGGAAGCCTCGCGGCTCCCGCCCTGTCATTGCGAACTGCTTTGCTTCATTGAAGCAAAGCAGATTGCATTTCCACATGGGGAACTGCATGTTAGCAGCACCCCATGTGGAAAAGCAATGCTGGCTCCCGCAGAATACGGGGAGCCGGTGGGACTGTGGGGGCATTGGAGCTCCCCCCACTGTCCCCAACGGAGAGGGCCAGCCCCGGGGGATGGGTTCCCCGGGGCTAGAAGTGACCCGGGAGGGGGGCCATGTGGCCTCCCTCCCCCACATTTTTTAAAAGAAATGAATAAATAAAGGCCAGGCCCAGGGGATGGGGTCCCCGGGGCCAATAGAGGCCTCAGGAGGGGGGCCACACAGCCCCTCTCCATAATTAAAAATGAATATCAATGTGGCCATGCCCTGAGGGATGGGGTCCCCGGGGCTGGAATTGGCCATGGGAGGGGGGGACCACACGGCCCCCTTCCCATTCAATTTTTAAAAAAAATTTAAATAGGGGTAATGCCCTGGGGGATGGGGTTCCCAGGGCCCAAAAAAAGTAAAATGAAGGGGGGCCATGCAGCCCCCCTTCTAAATAAATGTTAAAAAAACACGGAGACCGTGCCGAGGCCCCGCCCCCTCCTAGCAACACACTGCAAACACGCCCTGTGGTGCGTTTTACAATGGGGAATTAATTCCCCTTCAATACTGGAGGTCCCTGGGGACCAACTAGCCCACCAGGTACCTCCAGGAAGCACCACAGGGCTGCGTTGCAGAGAGGTTGTCCAGGCCACACCCCTTTTTACACCTCTCTGCAAAGCAGGTCTGTGGCGCTTACTGGAGGTACCAGGTGGGCTAGTTGGCCCCCAGGGACCCTCTGGATTCAAGGAGACTTAATCCCCCAACTCAAAATGCGCCACGGGGCATGTTTGCACAGTGGTGAAGGGAGGGCGCTGTGCCTGAGTTGACATGTGTGCAAACACATCCTGTGGCGCGTTTTAAGTTGGGGAATTATTTCCCTTTCAATCCTGGGGGCCAACTAGCCCACCAGGTGCTTCCAGTAAGCGCACTGCACTAGGTTGCAGAGAGGTCATATCCCTTTTTACACCTCTCTGCAACGCAGATCTGTGGCGCTTACTGGCGGTACCTGGTGGGCTAGTTGGATCCCAGGGACCCTCAGGATTCAAGGGGACTTAATCCGCCAACTTAAAATGCGCCACGGGGAGCCTTTGCACAGAGGTGAAGGGTGGGGGTGGGGCCTGAGGCTACGTGTGCAAACACACCCTGTGGTGCGTTTTAAGTTGGGGAATTATTTCCTCTTCAATCCAGAGGGTCCCTGGGTGCCAACAACCCCACCAGGTGCCTCCAGTAAGCGCCACTGCTCTGCGTTGGAGAGAGGTGGGCCAGGCCATGCCCCTTTTCTACACCTCTCTGCAACGCAGCTCTGTGGCGCTTACTGGAGGTACCTGGTTGGTTAGTTGGACCCCAGGGACCATCAGGATTCAAGCTTAAATCGGCCACAGGGCATGTTTGCACACATGCCACCTCAGGCCCCTCCCTCCCTTCACCACTGTGCAAACGTGCCCTGTAGCGCGTTTTGACAGGTAGTTTTAATCCCCCTGCCTTAATATGTACTAGGGACTTACAGAGGAGGTCATGCTAATCACAGGGGTACCCCAACGCATACTGTTCCCTAGTGTATGTAAGTGTTTTCACTGTATTCTAAGTGTCTTTTAGCATGGCACTGGCTCTAGGCCTGGTTAGTCAGAGTCAGTTAGCACCAGTACCCGTCTGAAAAAGTTGTGGGCACAGAATGATTTTGCAACAAGGCCTCTTTCTGCTCCTCTGTTGGCTCTTTCTGCACATGTCTTGCTTCTTCCTGCGCTTTTCTTTGTCTGTGTGGACTTCTGTTGCTTCTTTCTGCATTTCTTTTGCTTCTTTCTGTGCGTTTTTCTTCTTTCTTCACGTGTCCTATCTCTGTAGGCATAGTTAGAAATTAGCATTTAAAAAACCTTTGAAATTCACTTTAAGAAACCATAGGTTTCGGGCACGTTATAGTTAGAAATTAGCATTTAAAAACCCTTTGAAATTCACTGAAAAAACCATAGGTTTCAGGCACGTTATAGTCAGAAATGAGCATTTAAAAAACCTTAGAAATTCACTAAAAAAAACATTGGTTTTAGGGAAAGTTATAGTTAGTTGGACATTTCACTCATACAAAACCATAGAAATTCCCCTGTTAAAGTTAGTTCAGCTAACTATAACTTGCGCCCCCGCAATGCACTGCTGATGACGTCAATCAATCAATCAATCAAATAATTTGTAAAGCGCACTACATACCCGCTAGGGTTTCAAGGTGCTGAGGGAGGGGAGTGGGGGGGGGGGGTGCTGTTGCTACTGGTCGAACAGCCAGGTCCTGAGTCGTCTCCTGAAGGATAGAAGGTCTTCGGTTTGTCGTAGGTTGAGGGGGAGGGTGTTCCAGGTCTTGGCGGTGCGGTGGGAGAAGGATCTGCCTCCGCTGTGGTTCTACGGATGCGTGGGACAGTAGCCAGGGAAAGGTCTGTGGAGCGGAGTTTCCTGTTGGGTACGTAGAAGGAGAGTCGACTGTTGAGATAGGCTGGGCCGGTCTTGTGGAGTGCCTTGTGTGCGTGGATCAGGAGTTTGAAGGAGATTCTTTTGTTGACAGGGAGCCAGTGCAGGTTCCTCAGGTGGGGGGTGAACTGGTTGCGGCGCGGGACGTCAAGAATCAAGCGTGCAGAGGCATTCTGGATTCTTTGCAGTCTGTTGATGAGCTTGGTCGGGGCTCCGGCATAGAGAGTGTTTCCGTAGTCGAGTCTGCTGCTGACTAGGGCCTGGGTGACTGTTTTCCTTGTGTCTGTCGGGATCCATCTGTAGATCTTGCGGAGCATACGGAGGGTGTTGAAGCAGGTGGAGGAGACAGCGTTGACTTGTTTGGTCATGGTGAGTTTCGAGTCGAGGATGACTCCCAGGTTGCGTGTGTGGTTGGTAGGTGCGGGGGGTGTTCCCAGAGATGCGGGACACCAGGAGTCATCCCATGCTGAGGGGTTGGGCCAGAGGATGAGGATCTCCGTCTTGTCTGTGTTCAGCTTAAGGCGGCTGTCCTCCATCCAGTCAGCGACAGCCTTCATTCCCTGGTGGAGGTTGGATTTGGCGGTGAGGGGGTCCTTGGTGAGGGAGAGGATCAGTTGCGTGTCGTCGGCATAGGAGATTATGTTGAGGTTGTGATGTCGGGCGATGTGTGCGAGAGGCGCCATGTAGACGTTGAACAGGGTCGGGCTGAGGGAGGATCCCTGGGGGATGCCGCAGATGTTCTCGGAGGCTTCGGATCGGAACGGGGGAGGCGGACTCTCTAGGTTCTGCCGGAGAGGAAGGAGGAGTTCCAGTCCAGGGCCTTGTCTCAGATCCCTGTGTCATGGATTTGTGTGTGTAGTGTCATCTGTGGCGGTGATGAGGGCGGTCTCAGTGCTGTGGTTGCTGAGGAATCATGACTGGGAGGGGTCCAGGATGCTGTTGTCTTCGAGTTAGCGGGTGAGCTGGATGTTGACTATCTTCCGATGACCTTAGCTGGGAACGGAAGCAGGGAGATGGGCCGGAAGTTTTTGAGTTCACTCGGGTCCGCCTTGGGTTTCTGCAGTAGGGCGTTGATCTCAGCGTGTTTCCAGCTCTCAGGGAAGGTTGCGGTCTTGAAGGAGAAGTTGATGATGTTGCGCAGGTGGGGTGCCATGGAGGTGCCGGCTTTGTTGAATTGTGGTGTGGAAAAGGGTCAGACGGCGAGCCGGACTGGATTGTGCCCATGGTCTTGATTGTGTCTTCGATGCTCACGTTGGCCCAGGTTGTCAGGGGGTCGTAATCGGTGGGGTGTGGTGGGTCCAGCATGTTGGGGCCTGTTAGGGTCGTCGGGGGGTTGAAGCTGTCGTGGATGTCGGCGATCTTGTGGTGGAAGAAGGTTGTGAGGGAGTCACACAGCGCTTGCGATGGCGGAATGTCGTAGGCGTTGGAGCTGGGTTTGGAGAGTTCCTTCACGAGGTTGAAGAGCTCCGTGCTGTTGTGTGCATTGTTGTCGAGGCAGTCTTTGAAGGAGGTCCTCTTGGTGGTCCTGATGAGGTGGTGGTGGTTGCGGATGGCATCTTTGTGGGCTGCGCGGCTGCCTGGCGACTTCTTGCTGTGCCATATGTTCTCCAACTTCCAGCAGGTGCGCTTTGATGCTAGAAATTCCGGGGTGAACCAGTTGGCTCTCTTGCTGGTGTCTCTGGGGGTTTGTTTTTTCAGTGGGGCTAAGGTCTTGGTGCAGTCGTCCATCCATCGTATCGAGGGGTTGGTCGGTGGGTTGAGTGCAAGGTTTGTAGTTGTATTTCGGTGATTTTGCCCCAGCAGCGAAGGGGGATCTGTAGGGTGCAGTGATGTGCGACGGGTTTCCGGAAGGTGAAGTGGATGCAGTGGTGGTCAGTCCAGGTGGGTTCAGAGACGTGGCTGTAGGAGAAGTGGGGGCTTGAGGAGAAGATGGCGTTGAGCGTGTGTCTGTCGATGTGGGTCGGCATCGTGACGAGCTGTTCCAGTCCGAGGTTGGCGAGGTTGTCTGTCAGGGTGGAGGAGTTGCTGTCGTTGTTGTTCTCCAGATGGAAGTTCAGGTCTCCGAGGAGGATGTAGTCGGTGGAGGTCAGTGCGTGCGTGCTGATGAAGTCGGCGATGGCGTCGCAGAATTGTGGTCAGGTTCCGGGTTGTCTGTAGATGAGGGTGCCTCTTAGGGTGGTCTTGGGGTCCGTGTGGATCTGGAAGTGCATGTGTTCGGCAGTGCTGAGAGTGTCGTCGGTGTTTGTTGAGACCCTGATGGACTTCTTGTGGATGATGGCGATTCCTTCTCCAACTCCGTTGGTGCGATCTCTGCGGGCGATCTTGTATCCGTTGGGGATGGCTATGGCGATGTCTGGAGAGGAGGCTTCGTTCATCCAGGTCTCGGTCAGGAAGGCGACGTCTGGAGATGCGGTGTCGAGTAGGTCCCAGAGCTCGACAGCGTGTTTGCGTGCGGAGCGGGTGTTGATCAGGATGCATCGGAGCTGGTTGTGTTCTGTCGTGGTGGGTGTCTCGGCATCTTCGATGCAGGAGAAGCTGCAGTTCCGGCAGGCGAAGGAACCGTGGGTGCGCTTCGGGCAGCCCTGCAGCAGGTGAGGGTCCGTCCTGAGTTGAGAGCATTGAGGGTGCTGGCGTCACATATTACATCACTCATGACATGGTCAGTAACATCACTGAGGACATCACTGATGATATCTCAGAATCACTTGTTAGGTGTTTTTCCGGAAATCTAATTCGTGGGATAGGCGGACCTTACCCTTTTTCTAAACTAAGAAAATACTGGTCGAATTGCAGCCACGTTTGGTATCTAATCTTTAAAAACAGTTTCTATCAATTTCGGAAAATATTTTTCCTTGAAAGCCTTGAGAAAGTCACTGGATGTGACGAAACACGTGTCGGCTGTTGTGCTGTAGGATCAAGACTATAGAGCTTCCAAACATCCTGTACAATTAGTCTTGTAATTGTTATGTTTGTGTGAAAGAATAGGGGGTTTCTATGGTCACTTTTAATTCATTACTTTGTCTAAATTACAAAAACAAATTTATCTTATGAATCCATTTCTGCTTGTGATCAGTGATATATTGAGAAAATGAAAATAACTCTTGCTTATAAAGGTTGGACACTAAGGAAAATTTGATATTACTCTTTTGAGTGCCGGGGTACTTTGTATTACATATTGTATTATAAGGCAACTGTTCACAGTTGCTGTATGTTTATGCACCCAAGGTAGTAGGGTGCATTTGTAACCCTGAGTGGCACCACAACGAATTGTTTATTTGTCATCTATGGTAAGGAAAATCTAGAACATTATCTTAACTGCTTAATCTGATTATATACTTCTCTCTGAGGTAAGATCTGTTTAGACACTACTACCGTTCTTTTGTACTCATGAATTGTTATTTAGTGGTTCCATTTCAATAATTATAAATGTCATTCATTATCAAATTCAAATTCATTAAATATTTCATTCTCTTCTATAAAATTACTAGTGTAAAATGTCTATACCATTATTGTTCAATTATATGAAATACACACCTATTGATTAATTGGACATTTTCTTTCTTTAATCTATGTCTTCTAAATGTTTCATAATTTAATAAAATTGGAAACCAGCCTTTGCTAGATCTCTCTTAATAACAATAGTCCTTCTACAATATGTATGCAATTTATCTCTACGGGTGGCATATTGTAAATTCATGTTAAAAAATGTTTTTCCTGGTACCTCATAACTTATAAAATCAAAGGAGAGGATGTGTCTTTGCAGCTAGAGGGGTCGACCTTGAAGCTGGAGGACCGGGTTCGAGTCCCTGCAACAACTTTCAACATCTTGTCATTCTGGGCAGATCACTTAATCTCCCTGTGCCTAACAAAAATGAATGTGTCCTTCTGTATGAAACTGGTGCTCATGTAATGCAATATGATACCCGATGTCTCGGGTCTAGTTTGCGCTATATAAAACAAAACAAAAGAAAATGGGAGTTTCTAAATTCTATAGGTGCATGTGGAGGTCTTCTTTACAATTCAAGCCCCATGGTGCCTTAGTATTCAATTCAATGATATATCTAGACTCCAATTTTCTAAGGCTGTTCTCCCTATATCCTTCTTGGATATCTAAGGTATAGCATCAATATTCAAGCCCTTAGTGTTACATTCATGTGTTTCTCCAAAGTGACGTGCAACTGGATTATCTTTATGGTTAATAGCCCTAATGTGTTGCAGAATTCCTTTTTATGTTCTGGAAGTACTGTACTTTCAACATATAATAACTTACATGGGCACCATAAACATGAATGGCGTGATCTATTTTGTAGTTAAAAATACCATTTATTTTCTGCATATGTCTTGTTAGGTGGCAGTTCGTACTGCTTTACATTGTTCCCAAACTTGCAAGCTTTACATCTACTGCACTTTTATAACCCTTTCGAATTTCCAAGCCTTGTATTATTTTGTCTGCTGCATTCTGGGCTTCTCTTTGTCAAGGAATCCCTCATGGACTTTGCCTTTCTGAACATTAGGCCCAGCCTTTGCATGACTCTTCACCAATTATTGGGTCATTTTTTATAAGGTGCCAATATTTTTATAAGATCTTTCTTATCACACTCTCTTGTTTAATAAAAGTAGTATTAAATGTCCCAATTTCTTGGATTATGTTTAATTTTTTCTTCTCTAGAAAGCTAACTGTTCTCTGGATTTTACCTTACCTTTTCTCTTTTCTTCCTCAATATTACTCAAGGCATATCCTCTTTCTTGAAACCTACAAGTCATTTCGCTCAATGCTCTTTCCTTCTCCTGCTCATTACTACAATTCCTTCTTACTCTTAAAGTTTAACCGTGGTTATACTGTTTAAAAGATCACATGAGTGAAAGCTAGTAGCATGTAAGAGGATATTACACACCTTTTGTTTCCTAAATAGTTTAGTCGGCAGCTTGCCATTTTCAACAAACACTGTTAATTCAAGGAAATCTACATTCACATCACTCACTGTGCTAGTAAAGTACAAATTCAACTTATTGACATTAATCGTTTCCACAAATTGCTTGACACTTTCAGTTGATCCCTTCCAAATCGTAAAAATGTAATCTATATCATGACACCATAAAATCATAGATTGAGACCATTTCTGCAGACATTCAACTTGGATCACCTGCTCCTCCCACCAGCCCATATGCAAATTTGCATAACTGGGGGAAAAGCAGGTGCCCATGGCAGTCCCTCTAACTTTGTGAAACAACTCTCTGTTAAGTAAATAGTAGTTGTTTTCAATACAATCTCTCAATCATGGTGATGATCATTTTAGTGTGTTTCCATAATTTTTAAGGCAAGTATCCCATAAAATGCTCCACTGCCTTTAGACCTTCCCGATGTTGAATGCTCATAAATAACGTTGCCATGTCTATGGTTAGAAGCATATAGCCTTCTTCAATTTGGATGTCAAAAACATTTTTCAGAAAATCTACTGTGTCTTTTAGGTATGAAGGTACATTTATCACAAAATCTCTCAGGAAATGGTATACATAATTGGAGATATTTTCAAACGCACTCCCTAATAATGAAATTATGGGAAGCCCAGGAGGATTAGTTCTATCTTTATGTACTTTGGGTATTAAATAAAGCACATTAATTTTGGGTGTGTCTATATACAGAAACTGGTACTCCTCATGGCTCAATAAACCATGATCCCTCCAATTCATCAATTCCCCATTATATCATGTTTTAACCAATTTCAAAGTATCATGTATGAAGCTTTAATAAAACAAAGCATTGTTCAATTGGTTATATGCTTCATTCATATATTTATTCATGGACCAGAGAACCAGATTCCCTCCTTTATCAGAGTTCCTGATAAGACAATGCATTTCATTGCCTAGTTTTTTGATTAATGCATAATATTCTTTCACATGATCATTTTTGTGCTTCATCTTTTTTCTGTGTTGCTGTGTCGATTTTTTACTTCTTGAGTCACCAATTCATTGAATATATCAATGGAATCCTTTGTTGTTATTGGTGTAAATTAAGTCATGGCATCACTATTAGGGGTGGGCGGAATTTGCGTAATCGCGTTACGCAAATCTTCTCGAAATGGTAAAAAATCTCCGCAAACACGCAGAAATTCCGCGAACGCGTGGAATTGCTTGTTCGCGATGTTTTTTCTTTTTTGCAATCTCTGTTTGCGTGCTCGGGGGGAAATATCTCGCGAACACGCACATTGAGAACGCGAACAAGCAAACAATTTTGCGAAGTCGCGGAACGCAGATTTTTGGCCAATTTTGCGTTCTCCGCGGAACGCAAAATTACCCAAATTCCGCAAATTCCGCGAGCGGAACGGAATTTACCGCCCAGGCCTAATCACTATATACGTCCAGTCCATGATGTATTATAATATCTAGTTCTGTTACTGGATCCTGAATGCCGATGTTCTCAATTTCTAGTTCTTGTAATTCTCTCTAAGTTGTACGTCAGCCACTTGTGGCACTTCATGGTATTCTATGCCTTTGTTCTTTTCCTTTCCTTGTTTAGGCTGCATTAGAAAAAACCTTTTAAGTTTGATAGATCTTATGAATTTGAACAAATCTATTCTTGTTTGTGCATAGTTCATCATTTGTTCCACACAGAAAGACAATTCTAGGGAGAGAATACTCTCATCATCCTCAGTTAGCTGTATTAGCTTTAAAATGTATAATGTTGTTGGATTTCCTCTGTACTTGCCCCTCCCCTTTCTTTGCTTCTCTGTTGATTCATTTTCTCTTTCCAATACCATATCACCTTTTTCTCTTCTTCCTCATGATGGTTTTTGATAGGGTTGTCGATCCCTTGGGCACAGTTTGAACTGCCTGTCTTGGCTCATCAATTACAGCTGGAACATCTACCAATGATTCTCCTACTGCTCCTTCTTCAGCATCCATATCAGCCACTGAGCTCACTTCACTAAGGGGCTCTGATTGTATTGTCTTCATGCTCCTGTTAATTTTTGTCACTGTATATTCTCATATTTCTTTGGAAAAGTGTATATTTGGCCCCATTCATAATCAATTCCGTCCCTTCTAAATTTATGGGCCTTTCTTGTTCTAACAGTTTCCTCCAGTTTTTTTAGTCTGTCCTTCATCTCCGTCATGAACTTTACCACTTTCATTAGTTCAGGATCTCTTTTAATTTCTTCGAATAATTTATCAGTCTCCTATATTAATTTCTGTTTGTCCTTATCAGCATATTTAATTAATATTGTCAGCATAATGCTGACAATACACCTTTGTTGAGCTAACACGCAAAAGTCAAGTACATTGAGTCACAGAGTTTAGTGACTCCGTTAACAAAGCAACAAATTGTGGTTGACTGGTGGATATATATATATATATATATTTTCACTGAAAAAACCATAGGTTTCAGGGGTGTTATAGTTAGCTGGACTTTTCACTTGTACAAAACCCTTGAAATTTCCCCGTTATAGTTAGTTCAGCTAACTATAACTCGCGCGCCCGCAATGCACTGCTGATGACGTCACATATTACATCACTCATGACATGGTCAGTGACATCACTCATGACATCACTGATGACATCTCAAATGACATCACTGATGACATCACTGATGACATCATCCAGTGAATGTGTGTTTTTCTGAAAATTAAATATGTTTTGAATATGTATATCTCAAGGTCGAAGGACGAATAAATGGGTATATAAGTGTCTAAATGGATGATTTGTTTTTGAAAAATTGATTGTGTAAGTGACTGATTAAGTGTATGATAGTGAATACATGGCTTTAGTGAGTAATGTTTAAATATGTAAATATCTGTATCAGTCTCTCACTTTGCATGGCTGCATGGGTTGGTGAGTAGCTACATGGGTGTCTATATAGGTTATTAGTTGGTTTTTTGAGTATCAGTCTGAGTGTCTGCATGGTTCGGTGGGGGGTATTACGTAGTGCATAGGTGCATGAATGAGAGACTCACTGTTTGTATGTGTTGAACACAGCATGTTTGCAGGACTGTATGGGTGGATGAGTGTGTGTATGGGTGTGTTAGTGAGTGAATGACTGTCTCAATAGTGTCTTTATGAGTAACTACATATGTTTTAAACTAGTATATGTGACTATTGGTGTATATATGTTAGTATATGTGAGAGTGAGAGATTGAAAGAGTTCCTGTATGAATAAGTATGTGTTTCTATAAGTGATTGTTTAAAAGACTAAGTATGTGTAAGTTTCCGTAGAAGTAGGTGTTGTGGTGTGTGTATAACTGTATATGCAAGTAAATGTATGTTTGATTCTTTATTAGCATGAGTGACTATGTGTGTGAGTAACTCTATGGATGAGTGGCATTGTGTAACAGGATGTATAGGTGTATGAGTACATATGATGAGTGAGTACATGTATGAGTGACTGTATAGGACTGTTGGTGAATGAGTGGATGTGTATGTGGATCTTAGAATTACTGAAGAGGTTGTTGTAACTGGTATTGGTATGTCCATTGTTTTGAAAATTTTAGTCTCTATTTTTGAATGTGTGTATCAAAGGTTATATTAGGGTGAGAGGAGGTCTGCCACTCTATCACAAGGATGATGTCATCAGTGATGTCATCAGTGATGTCATTTGAGATGTCATCAGTGATGTCATGAGTGATGTCACTGACCATTTCATGAGTGATGTAATATGTGACGTCATAAGCAGTGCATTGCGGGCGCGCGAGTTATAGTTAGCTGAACTAACTATAACGGGGGAATTTCAATGGTTTTGTACAAGTGAAAAGTCCAGCTAACTATAACACCCCTGAAACCTATGGTTTTTTCAGTGAATTTCTGAGGTTTTTTAAATGCCAATTCCTAACTATAACATGCCTAAAACCTATGGTTTTTTTCTGTGAATTTCAAAGGTTTTTTAAATGCTAATTTCTAACTATGCCTACAGAGATAGGACATGTGAAGAAAGAAGAAAAAATGCACAGAAAGAAACAAAAGAAGTGCAGAAAGAAGCAACAAGAAGTCCTCAAAGACGGAGAAAAGTGCAGGAAGAAGGATAACGTGCAGAAAGAACAAAAAGAAGAGCAGAAAGAAGCCTTGTTGCAAAATCATCCTGTACCCTCAACTTTTTCAGACGGATACTGGTGGTAACTGAGTCTGACTAACCAGTCCTAGAGCCAGTGCTATGTTAAAAGACACTTAGAATACAGTGAAAACACCTACATACACTAGGGAACATTATGCGTTGGGGTCCCCCTGTGATTAGCATGACCTCCTCTGTAAGCCCCTAGTATATAATAGGGCATGGGGATTAAATCTACCTCTTAAAACAGGCCACAGGGCGTTTTTGCACACGTTAACTCAGGCCCCGTCCCCTTCCTTCACCACTGTGTAAACACGCTCTGTGTCCGTTTTTAGTTGGGAGATTAAGTTAATTTGAATCCTGAGGGTCCCTAGGGTCCAACTAGCCCACTAGGTACCTCCAGTAAGTGCCACAGAGCTGCGTTGCAGAGAGGTGTAAAAAGTGGCACGGCCTGGACCACCTCTCTGCAATGCAGCTCAGTGGCGCTTACTGGAAGCACTTGGTGGGCTAGTTAGCCCCCAGGGGCCCTCAGTATTGAAGGGAAATTATATCCCGATTTTAAAACTTGCCATAGTGCGTGTTTGCACACGTCACCTCAGGCCCCGTCCCCTCCCTTCACCACTGTGTAAACGCGCCCTGTGGCTGTTCTAAGTTGAGAGATTAAGTCCCCTTGAATCCTAAGGGTCCCTAGGGTCAAACTAGACCACTAGGTACCTCCAGTAAGCGCCACAGAGCTGCGTTGCAGAGAGGTGTAAAAAGGGGCTTGGCCTCAGAACACCTGTCTGCAGCGCAGCTCCCTGGCGCATACTGGAGATGCCTGTTGGGGGCGCATTTGCAGAGTGCTGCACAGAGGGGGCATGGCCTCCGGCACGATGCCAGTCTTTTATTTATTTTAATTTTTTAAGAAGGGGGGCTGTGTGGTTCCCCTTCTTATTCTAATTTATTGGCCCTGATGACCCCATCCCCCAGGGCATGTCTCCTAATTATATTTTTTTGACCCCAATCCCCAGGGCCGGCCACTGTTTTTTATTATTTTTAAAAAATATATATTTATAGACACACCTAGGACATACTGGACAAACCGTACGTACGTATCACCATGACGATTTGCGTGATATTCATTAAAAGGCGACTATGCATGCAATGAATCCACGTGGAATGTATTTACACCACTAGTGAAGCTCTGACATGTCTGATGCCCTACCGTGCCTAATCCCGGTAGACACCCTTGTCGTTTATTTATACAAACATGGGTAGCTATTGACGGGCACATTTAATACACATGCACACCAAGCCATTCAAAGGAGATTCGACAACAATTCTACCAAAACTATGCAAGAAACCCCACTCATGGGTAATAAAACACACATCCACTGTCGGATGTGTAATACTTTTTATTTTACTCTCTGGAAAGGGGACGAACATCACTTGAGAGTCACAGCGTGCTCCTGACAGAGCCCAATGCTGTGTTACACCCACCATTGCCTGCCGAGTGCCACACACCTCTGTGTTGTATTCCACTAGCTAGTGCATATGCTATGACACTCTCTAGCCCATGTGCACTGTAACACCACCCCGTGAATATGTCATGCCACACTTGTCTTCGCACGGGTTATATTGCCCCATCTAACGTGCCTTCCTCGATGCCTATGTTATAACGCACAGTGCTATGCCATACATATTACAATCTGGGATCCATATCTTTGTCACAGTGCATATGCAACGTTACACTCCCCAGCACATATTTTATATTACAACTTTAGAGACTAGTTAGGTTACACAACACTGCCCTGTGCATATTACACTCCAAGGCGCATATCGCATAGCACGCGCTAGTGCCTGTGCTATCTCGCGCTCTCCAATGAATCTGTCATTGCGCACAATGTATTGCATATTATATTTCACGCCCGGTTCATCTTATATCACACTTTTTGGTGCATAGTTTATACCATACACTATATCTATATTTTCAATCGTGCTCTCAGGACTATGTTCTATATAACACTGTGTTCACCTACCCTTTTCACGGGCATTACATTTTGCGATAGGGGGTGGAGGGTCAGGGGGTGTTTCTGCCAAGTGAGCCCGGAGTCACAGTCACAAACGTCCTCTTCTTCCTGAATAAAAGTGAGATTATGCTGCATACTTGTTCATATTTTAAGTAGTTCGCACAGACACAATGTTTTAAAAACAATAAAGTTCCTAATACCCGCCTTCTCTGAACAGTTAGCTTGCTGCCCCATCCCCCTCCTCCCTATCCTCTGTTGTGTGAATCCATGGACTAGCCTCCTCCCTCCTGCCATGCATGGTCTGATGTGCTGCCACTGCCCTCAATTTAGTATGATGTACCAGTCCAGTCCTCCTGCCCTACATTGCCCAATTCTATGCCCCATCATTGACCTCCTGCTTAAACTCTGTGCTTAGCTTGCTGCCCCTATTCTCCTTCCCCCTGCCCTCCGATGTCTTTGTGCATGCCCCTGCTCCATCCTTTTTGCCCACCATGTTCCATGGACCTGCCACTCCTATCTACTCTGAGTGTTCTGTTGAGCTGCCACTCCCCTCCCACCTGCCTAGCATTGTCAGATGACTGTAACCTGTCCCTGCCACCTCCAGCCTGCCTGTCCACATGCCATGCCCCTATCCTCTTCCTCCTGTCCTACATGGTCCATTGTACTGCCACACCCTTCTGCCCTCCCTGGTCTGTTGTGCTGCAACTGCTCCTCCTGCCTGCCCCGTGTGGTCTGTTGTGAGGCCCCATCCCCTGAACTTTCTTGTCTGTGCACAGGTCCTGACCCTCCCTTCTATCCTCCATCGTCCTTTGTGCATGCCCCTGCACCCTCCTTCTTGCCCATCATAGCCATTGTGCTGCCACTAACCCTCCCACTTGCCATGCATGGTCTTCTGTGCTGCCATGGCCCCTCCCACCTTCCCTGTGTGGTCAGTTAGCTGCCCCTGACCCCCTCCCACCTTCCCTCCATGGTCTGTGTGTATGCCATCACAGTCTCACTGTTGCTCTTCATGGTGTGTCTTGCTTCTAGTGCCCATCCTGCCTGACCTCCATGGCTATCTTGCTGTTCCTGTCCTGCCCCCTTGCCCCCAGCCCTCAGTTTACATGTGCAGACCCTACTCCCTCCCTCCTGGCTTGTCTGTTCCATTGTAATGCCCCTGATCCGTCCCTCCTGCCCTTTATGGTCTGTTATGCTGCAGTTTTCTCTCCTGTCTGTCCATTATGGTCAGCTAGCTACCATTGCCTCTTGCCCCTCTGTTCTCTGTTGTCCATGTGCATGGGCCTGTCCCCTCCCTCTTGCTTTCTATGGATTGTTGTGCTGCACTCCCGTCCTGCATGCCCTGTGTGGTGTATTGTGCTGCTGCAAACCCTGATGCCTGCCCTGCAGGGTCAGTTTGGTGCACCTCTCCATGTCCCTCCTGTCCTCTGTTATCCAAGTCCATGCCCCTACCCCATTTCCTTCCCTGATCCAATGTACCATACTTGCGAACATTTTGAACTTGGTAAGAGGGAGATTTTGAAAAACAAACTGGGGTATTGATTTTCCCCTTTGAGTTACATTGAAAAAGAGGAGATTGTAGACAGGAGACAGATCAAATAAAGCCCATTTGAGCTTAAAAACATTGGACGTTTCCTGGCTGAATCGTGTCTGTTGGCATGTATGGTTGTACTACCATTGCCTCTTCCTTCTGCCCACAATGGTCTATTACATTGCCACAGCCTCTCTTGCAAGTCCTGTATTGTTGGTTTGTTGCCCCTGCCCCCCTTTCCACTGACCTCCATAGTCTGTTGTGCTTCCACGGCCCTTCCTGCCTGCTCAGTGTGGTTAAATTGTTGACTTTGCACCCTTCTACCTGCCTTCAATTTTCAGAGTCCGTGCCCCTGGCCTCTGCCTCTCAACAGTATCCTAATGAACAACTAGATTGCTAACATTCTATATTTATTACAAACGTGTGGAACGCCTGACATCATCTTGATGTAATCAAAACTGTAATACCTAGAGCATTTCCTTTAGAAATTACATATATGAGAGGGTCTTATTGGTATCAAAATTATGGCTAGTGCTCTAAAAGACTAAAATAAGGACATATTTTCTGAGTTTTCAAATAGCGACAAAGCACTTTTAAATTATTTGTTATCTTTATGTTTTTTTATCCAGTTGACCACTTGATTAAATGTTGCACTTAGGGGAGAGGATGTGGTGTAACTTCCAGAACTGCAGACATTTGCAACTGGGGAACCAGGTTGAAGTTTCTGCTTCAGCTCGACATTCTGTGATTCTGGTCAAATCACTTAGTCTCCCCATGTCTACAACCAAAATGAATTTGTTCTTGTGTGATGTAACCAATGCTCATGTAAAGCACTCCAATACCTGACAAGTCTGCACTATATAACACTGCAAAAACACAAAATAATAAGTGCTTTGCACACTTCTGTCATTGGGCTATATTTGGGCTACATCTGGGTGATTTTGGGCTACATTTGGGCTCTTTTGTCTCCGGTGGCCATCTTGGGAGATTTATTTGTTATGAAGTTTCCTAATTTCCTCATGTACTGCAGTCTCCTCAGTAGGAAATGCTTTCAGTTTTTTACTTTGATTCCATCATGAAGGTATTCAGATGTGTCACACATTTGCCATAAATTCAGAATGTTAGCACTCTTTTTGCTCATTAGATCACTGTAGTAAAGCTACTTCTCACCAGGGAACAATGCTGCTGGTATTGAAAGTGCATGTTTCAGTCTGCATGTCATAATTTTTTAATGAAATAGAAGAGGATTTGAGAAGTCACTCAAAATGTGCCCTCATTTTCTTTCTTCAGCATTAATCATAATTTCTATGGCAAAATGAACCCCCTCATAGTGTTCCTTTTTAATTTAAATGTTTTAAGTGTTACCAGTTTATTCCAATCAAGATGGCTTCAGGTGTGCCATACATTTGTCATAATGAAGACAGTAAGCGCTCTAGTTGTTTTTAAGAACATTCTGGGACATTCTGTCATTGGGCTATACTTGGGCTACATCTGGGTGATATTTGGGCTACATTTGGGCTCTTTTGTCTCTGGTGGCCATATTGGGAGACTTATTTGTTATGAAGTTTCCTAATTTCCTCATTTACTGCAGTCTCCTCAGTAGGAAATACTTTCAGTTTTTTACTTTGATTCCATCAAGAAGGCATTCAGATGTGTCACACATTTGCCATAAATTCAGAATGTTAGCACTCTTTTTGCTCATTAGATCACTGTAGTAAAGCTACTGCTCACCAGGGAAAACTGCTGCTGGTATTGAAAGTGCATGTTTCAGTCTGCATGTCAGAATGTTTTAATGAAATAGAAGAGGATTTGAGAAGTCACTCAAAATGTGCCCTAATTTTTCTTTCTGCAGCACTAATCAAACTTTTTATGGAAAAATGAACCCCCTCATTTTGTTCCTTTTTAAATTAGATGTTTTATGAGATACCACTTTATTCCAATCAAGATGGCCTCAGGTGTGCAATACGTTTGTCATAAGTAGGACTGTTAGCGCTCTAGTTGTTCTTTAGAACACTCTGGGAAGCTGCAGTAAAACACAAAGGAATCAACTGACAGTCTCTGCCCTTGTTGGATGTATATGTTTTACTGAGAATGTCAGACTTCATTCTCACATGACTGAGAAAGATAATGTGAATTTACAGAAAATAAGCTCTCAGTTTAGCTTATAGATCACCTTCCAAACCTCTGTGGTAAAAGCATGAGAAAATATTTTTCTCTTAATCATGATATCCCAGCAAAAGGCTTTTTCACATGGTGAAATCACCTTAGAACATACCACAACTCCTAAAATGAGTATGGTACCATCAACAAATGATTTATAATGTAACTAAAGTCTTAAAACCTTCTATTAACTGCAATGCTTTTTAATGAGGTGCTATCATGTATATTGGTCCCAAGATGGCTGCCAACACTTCTTGGATGAAGTGCTGACAGCCAATCAGATCTCAGGATGAGATGTGTGGTTAGGCTCCGCCCACATATATATATGCTTTTAAATGTTATTTTCTCAGGAAATACTGAACAGATTTACACCAGACCTGCAAAGGCACTCCGTGACCTTATGGCTACCTCTCTGCCAAATTTCATGTAATTCTGTTCAGCCGTTCGGGCTGTAGCTGTGTCTAAAGGTCCTATGGAAAAATGCATGGGGAAAACGTGTTTTGGGACCCCCCTTTTTTCTCGGCCCCTGCTTGACGAATCACCACGAGACTTTCAGGGTAGGAGCTGAATGGAGCGCCCCATTAGTTTTAAAAATTTCGCGAGGATTCGTCAACCGGCGCCAAAGTTATTCAAAATAGAATTTTGAGATTTCCTATGGAAACTAGGTTGTAACTATAACTATCTACTGGCGACCGCCAGTAGATAATATATATATATATATATATATATATATATATATATATATATATATATATATATATATATATTCACTTAAAAAAACATAGGTTTCACACATGTTATAGTTAGCTGGACATTTCACTCGTAAAAAACCATTGAAATTCCCCCGTTATAGTTAGTTCAGATAACTATAACTTGCGCGACCGCAATCCACTGCTGATGACGTCACATATTACATCACTCATGACATGGTCAGTGGCATCACTCATGACATCACTGATGACATCATCCTTGTGATAGAGTGGCGGTCGCGAGAGTTATAGTTATCTGAACTAACTATAACGGGGGAATTTCAATGGTTTTTTACGAGTGAAATGTCCAGCTAACTATAACATGTGTGAAACCTATGTTTTTTTAAGTGAATTTGCAAGGTTTTTTAAATGCTAATTCCTAACTATAACGTGTGTGAAACCTATGGTTTTTTAAGTGAATTTGTAAGGTTTTTTAAATGCTAAGTTATGTAAGTTTTATTATAGTTTTTTATATATTTATTTTACAATAAGCCACCTATGTATATAGTTATAGATTGACTGTAACCTGTAATATGGAATGGCTCGTTTAAAATGTTTTTTTAAGCATTTTCACCGTGCGCGCACGGTGCGCGGACCCCGCGATTTTTTGAAAATAAAATAAAATGTTTTTTTCACCCTTCGGGGTCCTTCAGGGACCCCCTGACAAAGGCTAGGGGGTCAGGAACTCTCTACCCTGCCCCCTTTTCACGTTCTCCACCTTTCTTTTTCACTGTCACACACAAAACACACAGAATTGCGGCCGACACTTCCTGATTTCGACTGATTCGAATGTTGACTGACATGTAACCACCAATCAGAATTACGCTCGCGCCCGTTATGGTGCGTGCACCGTGCGCGCACGGTGCGCACACGGTGCGCGCTTATAGATATCTATGTGCTTTTAAATGCAATTTTCTCAGGAACTACTGAACAGATTGACACCATATATGCAAAAGGCACATCCCTGACCTGAGGACTACCTCTTTGCCAAATTTCAAGTAATTCTGTTTAGCCGTTCGGGCTGTACCTTCGACTAAAGGTCCTATAGGAAAATGCATGGGGAAAACGTGTTTTGGGACCCACCTTTTTTCTCCGCCTCCGCTTGACGAATCACCCCGAGACTTTCAGGGTAGGAGCTGAGCGGAGCGCCCCATTAGTTTTGAAAATTTCGCGAGGATTCGTCAACCGGCGCCAAAGTTATTCAAAATAGAATTTTCAGATTTCCTATGGAAACACGGTCCTAACTATAACTATCTACTGGCGACCGCCAGTAGATAATATATATATATATATATATATATATACATATATATATATATATATATCACAAGAGGAGTTCCCAGACTCCAGTAGATAGCTGGAACAGGTACAGACCACAGCACGCTGAATATTGTCGTAGAAAAGGTTTATTCCATAGAGTCAGTAGGCATGACGCGTTATATATATATATATATATGTATATATAAACAGTCACAATCGGGTCCTTCTGGGATCAATCCCTCGTCAGGTGGTGCGTTGGTGGCCGGCGAACCCAAAGCCGGATAATCCAATGTCAAATTGTCAAGAAAAACGCACTCTCGGAGGTCAATTGTTATTTAATAAACACTCGCTACGCGTTTCGACACGAAAAGTGTCTTGCTCACACGATTGATGCATTATATCCAAACGTGCATTTATACAAATATATAAACATAAAAGAAGTACTTTCGTATTTCCTGATTCACACTGTCAATATAGCAGCCATTTTGGAACGGGTTACAGACTCATGCTAATGAATCAATAGATACAAGATACCTTGATAATCAATGTAAAACAAAGTGTAAAACAAGATAATGATATATAAGTACTTATTTTGGTAATGTTGAAAACAAACAATGCGAGTTTCTCTCACTCGATATGACACCCGGTATCTCGCCTGCAATAGCCTTTGAATTGGCGAAACTTTATAGATTGCAGTCAAGCAAACAAAGTTTTTGTAACATTTCAATACCTCCTACTTAGCTATACACAATGCAAGCGGACTAGTGCCGCATGCGGGCGTATTTGCAGTGCAGCTATGAGAGGGTGATTACCAGGTATACACGCAAGTTCAACATTATATTAAACATGTAAACATGACCCACCGCAGAGCCTTGCTCAAGTCCAAGTGGCTAAAAGGACTATGAACCAAAGGTAAGATTTATACTAGGACTAGTGCCCCTATATCTCCTCACCGACATGTATATGATCAGGAAATAACTCTGCATGATTATCTCTAAATGCCAAATTGGCAAAGTAAGACTAATAGCAGTTAGTACTTCACAATTTAAACCACATTGTGCTACCCTAAAGAAAGAATTGGCAATACAGTGAGTCTATATTTAAATAAAATAAAATAAAAGGAGTGATCAAAAGATGTGCAGTTCTTATCTTATTGAGCGTGCAGTGGCATTCTGTTGAAGAAAAGGGTAGGGAACCTGTGCCGTGTCTTGAAAAGTGAAGGGTCCCTTCCTTTCCTCCTGGATAATAAGAAAAAGAACAAGTTAAAATTAAAAACCACAGCTCAACATGATCATCCTTGCAGCAATATAAGATTATCTTAATTACCATAAAACAGCATGAAGAACAAACAGGAATGACAACCGACAAGGGACAAACGTTCAGTCATTGTGTAGATGAGTTGCCAATTCCTCATCAAGATTGTGCCCCCCTGGAAACCTGGTTTCCAATTCCATTATCCATTTAGATTCCCTCTCTGTTGCCTCCTCTTTTGGCTGTATTAACCTGTTCTATGGCAAAGTATTTGAGCAGAGAGTTGTTGGAATGATGTTTATCCTGGAAGTGTCGTGCGATGGGATAGTTCTGGTCTGTGTTTGTGATAGCTCTAAGATGTTCCTGTATCCGTTTTTTTACCATGCAAGTTGTACTCCCAACATACCAGAGTCTGCAAGGACATTCTAGAATATACACAACATAATTTGTACTGCAATTCAGGAACTGTGTTATGATTTTGTTTTGTCCTGATCCCGCAATGTCAAATTCTTTCACCATGTGGCTAAATTTGCACGCTTTGCAATGGCCGCATGGATAGAAACCCTTAAGATTAAATAGGTTCCTATTGGGGGTTTCTGTAATGTCCCCTTTGACCAGCATGTCCTTCAAATTCTTCCCTTTCCTGTATGTTATAGTAACAACTGTAAGGTGGTGACTTTATCTGAAAACACTAAACCCTTCCGGACAACCAAGCATGTTTCCTGTAACACTGACCATGCGGTCTATGCACTGAAATGCCCGTGCAACAAATACTATATTGGCAGCACAATTCATCCCGCCAAAAAGAGGGTGCTTGAACACCTGAGAGCCATAACTAAGAACGACAGACAATACCCTATGGCCAGACATTTTAAAGCTGAACATCATCAAAACACCAGTCTGCTCTCCTTCTGTGTCCTAGATACAGTCCCTCAGAGGGAAAGGGGGGAACAGAGTCCTGGAGTTGAGACGACTGGAGTCGAGGATGATAATTCAATACCAGACAGTAAAACCTCGGGGCCACAATATTGACGAAGAACTAGCAGTCCACTTGGGCTAAGTTGAATAAATCATAGTCAGAGTTCTTGGACCCACCCCCTCACGCTCCCTCTACTTCTCACCTCTCTTTTCTCTTAATTGTTTTGTATGCCTAGACTGTTATGTTTTGTATGTTTGTTTTAATCAAAATATTTAACTAAGTTGTGACATTGTTTCTATTATGTGTATTTTTGCAGACTGCCACCAGCTTGTGAAACAAAGATTGAGTGTTGAAATGAACACAAGAAGAATAAGGATCAATAGTGATGTTCACCTGTACAAAGAGAATAATGGAGACTTCTTGATTCAAGTACACAGTGTTTCGGCTAATGAGACCCTGGGAGACATTCTGCCCACTGGGGCTATAAGTATTGTGGTCATTTACTGTTATTTTTATTTTTACTGTTAGCGGGATAGGAAGACTTGTTGACAGTCTGCCCACTTGGGCTAGAACTTCTTTTGCACATTATTTTAAGACAAAGTTTAATAAACTCTGAGGCAATTCAGGATAACAATATGGAATACCAAGTGAGATTAATATAGGAGGCGAAACATGAACGCACTTTGTAGCCCCCGTATGCCTGAAACAGAGTGTGCCTAATTGGGCTGTCGATAAAGTTTTCCGTGCTGAATGTTAAAAGTAAAATTGAGAAATCGGACCCGTTTACACTTAAAGTTCAGATGACTCAAGGGTGCTTTTTACACACGAAAAATGTACGTTTTGTTTATCAATTACAACAAAAGAACACTGTTCCTATGGTCGGGTGCAAATAGTCACCCAGGCCTATCAAATAAAAGAAAAAGAAGAAGAAAGACCCAGAAAAAGGTAAGACCCCAGGTATAGTGCGTGAACCTACTAGAGAAGTGGGAAGAACATGTCCTTTTACTTGTTGCCCTCACACACCCCGAAGGATGTCATGCTTCATCATCGGGCAGGTGCTTCTCGTTGGGCCGGCGCTGCAATTCCCAACGGGTCCCCCGAAGGGTCGCTTTGTCGGAGATCTTTTAAGGACTGCCGGATGGTGCATGTGGGTGTGCGAGGAAAGTGGGTGCTCTATATAAGGTGCATAGTAACGTGCAAGATAATTAAAAGCTGGCCAGGGAGTGTCATACAGCATGTGTAGAAATGATGAAACCCTAGGCAGCATAAAAAGGAATATTGTCCTAAAGGGCATAGTATGTCCTCATGTAAAGGGTCTACTAGGTCGACATGTTTCACGCCTATATTGCCATACAGGTCACTCTGTTTGACTCTTTTGCAGAGATACTGGCCCAGCTACACCAGCATCTCTTGTGGGTAGCGGGTATTATTGCACAGTAATTTTTGTGTCCCGACACCTGCCTGGTGAAAGCCAATGTCATTATACATGCATTTTTCAACTAGAACGCCGATACCCTGTCACCGGATGTAGTCTCCCTGGTTGACGCATGCACATCCTTGATAGCATCTCACGCATGCGCATGACTTGGGAGCTCACCCGGACACCCCGGAAGGGGATTTCAATCGGGTTCCGACTTCCCTGAGTATATCTAGCCCACTTTCCCGCCAGGAGTAATGCACCATTGGTGGATGGATGGACGGGTCTTAAAGATGGGAGCCGGTCCCCGACCAGTATCGTGAGTACAGAGTAGACACCCGATATGTGTCAGTACACCCTACAGTAGCTGAGTCACCTCCTTGGATGTTTTATAGGAGTATATTCTGCCCTTTTGCTTTATGTGTCTTTGTGAGTGTGGTTGTGTGCACACGACCGTGGCACACCATGATACATCAAGCCAGTCTGATGATCATAATTTGTCTTCTTTCCTGTGTTTCTTCCCCTAGGTTTACATCAGGAGCGTTCACAACCAATGGGTTGTAGCCATCACACAGTCCTACTTGTCAGCCCTGAAACTTTGAGAGGGTACCTATATTTTAAATTTGGATACCACGTGCACTTCACTCTAATTGTTGTTCTGGTCCTGAAGAAACGCCATTGACCTGTATGGCAATATAGGCGTGAAACATGTCGACCTAGGAGACCCTTTACATGAGGACATACTATGCCCTTTAGGACAATATTCCTTTTTATGCTGCCTAGGGTTTCATCATTTCTACACATGCTGTATGACACTCCCTGGCCAGCTTTTAATTATCTTGCACGTTACTATGCACCTTATATAGAGCACCCACTTTCCTCGCACACCCACATGCACCATCCGGCAGTCCTTAAAAGATCTCCGACAAAGCGACCCTTCGGGGGACCCGTTGGGAATTGCAGCGCCGGCCCAACGAGGAGCACCTGCCCGATGATGAAGCATGACATCCTTCGGGGTGTGTGAGGGCAACAAGTAAAAGGACATGTTCTTCCCACTTCTCTAGTAGGTTCACGCACTATACCTGGGGTCTTACCTTTTTCTGGGTCTTTCTTCTTCTTTTTCTTTTATTTGATAGGCCTGGGTGACTATTTGCACCCGACCATAGGAACAGTGTTCTTTTGTTGTAATTGCTAGGCATGAGGAGCGTGAACACTGGACCATAATCAGCTCCTGGGTCCCCATCTTTTGTTTGGACACGTTTTGTTTATCAAACATAATTACAATAGAGAACAGGCAATCTGTTGTTATTTAAACAAGAATCTTCTAGTGTATTCGTTATTTGGTGGTAAAGTTTGTTTTCACTCTTTCTCATTTGGAAACCAAAGGTCACATGACTAGTGTTACTTATTTGTTTTTTTCATTATTCCTGTATACTCGTGAACAAGGGACCAAGTTTCCCTAAACGCGTAGAATTGGTGTTGCCAAATAAAACTCTGCCTTAAAAACACAGGGTGCCGTGAAGCGTTGTTTTTCCTTTGGATTGGAGTTATTTCAATGTAGATCTGGAATATTTGGGTCTCGCTAACCCGTCACGGCCCGCCATCGCTAAGCGGCTCGAGTTGAAGCGAATTCGTTTGTTGTATATATATATATATATATATATATATATATATATATATATATATATATATATATATATATATATTTTCTACTGGCGGTCGCCAGTAGATAGTTATAGTTAGGACCCTGTTTCCATAGGAAATCCGCAACATTCTATTTGGAATAACTTTGGCGCCGGTCGACGAATCCTCGCGAAATTTTCAAAACTAATGGGGCGCTACGCTCCGTTCCTACCCTGAAAGTCTCGGGGGGATTCGTTAAGCGGGGGCTGAGAAAAAAGGGGGGTCCCAAAACGCGTTTTCCCCATGCATTTTTCCATATGACCTTTAGACACAGCTACAGCCCGAACGGTTGAACAGAATTACTTGTAATTTGGCAGAGAGGTAGTCCGCAGGTCAAGGAAGTGCCTTTTGTAGGTCTGGTGTAAATCTGTTCAGTAGTTCCTGAGAAAATAGCATTTAAATCAATATATATATCTGTGGCAGCGCTCCATGCGCTTACCGTGCGCAAAAATTAAAAATAAATACATAACTTAGCATTTAAAAAACCGTACAAATTCACTGAAAAAACCATAGGTTTCACACACGTTATAGTTAGGAATTAGCATTTAAAAAACCTTGCAAATTCACTGAAAAAACCATAGGTTTCACACATGTTATAGTTAGCTGTACATTTCACTCGTAAAAAAACAATGAAATTCCACGTTATAGTTAGTGCAGGCAACTATAACTCACGCGACCGCAATCCTCTGTTGATGCTAATACTGTATCTTTAGCTATACATATATTACAAATATTTATTTTTCATAAAGACACATATGTCATCAGTGATGTAATATCTGACATCATCAGCAGAGGATTGCGGTCGCGTGACCCCATCCCCCATGGCTCAGCCTTTTTATATTTTTACACAAAAATAAGAGGAGATGGGGTACACATACCCCCCTCCTGTACTGATTCTGGCCCTGGGGCTCTGCCTCTATTGTGGTTGCCCTGGTTCCACCCATGGCAGCCACTCACCACCAATAGGGACCGAGGCAAGCCTGAAGTCCAACACAATCCCTGCCGGCTCCCGGCCAACTGGGACGGCCGGCATTGCTTTTACACATAGGGAGTTGCTAAACAATCAGCTCCCTATGTCTAAAAGCAATTTTTGTCCACTTCTAGCAAGCTTCTTTGCAATGGTCTCACTTGCTAGAAGTGGGCTTTTGCTATGGCTTGGCGGGAGAGGTAAAGCTCCCCCCAAGCGATAGCAAAGAGCTATGTCCCATGGGAGGGCACCTATGGCTCCAGGAATGGGGTCGCGCAGAGTGGTTGTGGTCCCCCAGGCTGGGGATGGTCCACGTGTGTCCCTCACATTCAATTTGAGAATAGCCCTGGGATGGTGGTGGTTCCCAGGGCTGCCAGGAGCCCTTGTGGCCCCCCTTTAATAATTGAAAGTAAAGACCCAGTGAGGTGGCTGCCCCAGGGCTGCAGGGGTTCCACACACCCCCCAACATATTTTTCTAGGTAAAGTCCGGGGAGGTGGCAGTCCCCGGGGCTGGGGGGTCAGGGAGGCTCCCCATTTAAAAACTAGATAAGCCCCAGGGATGTGTTTCACAAAAGTACAAAGACTACAGATATCAGTTAGTTAAAATGCCTTATTACTTAAAAAATACTAAACCTACTTACCTGTATTACACACCATAATGTCTAATACTGCCAAATTTCATTCAAATTCATTAAAACGTTTTCATGCTACATCTGAGTACAAAGTTAATGGAAAATGCATTGGTGCCCAAACGCATTTTTGGGAACCCCTTTTTTTCATTAAACCCCCTTGATGAATCTCCATGAAACTGTGCATACTTTGCCAATGTAGATAAATAGGTCTGCAAAGTTTCATAGAGATACGTCAAATGGGCATAGAGTTATTAATGGTGAAAATCAGAGGAATTCCTATGTTGGTTAACCCTACAAAAACAAAGGTTACAGGGACATCATAATTAGGAAATAGCATTAAAAAACCTTATAAATTCACTGAAAAACCACAGGAACATTATAGTCTAGTTTAGACTTTCTACACACAAAACCACAGAAATTCAGCAGTTAGAGTTATCTCAAGTAACTATAACTTGTGCCCTAAGATAACTATAAGTCGCGCCCCCGCCATGCAGTTTTCTCATCAATAGTTTCACTGCAAATGTTGCAGTGATATTATCAATGATGTCATAGAAGATGTCATGAGTAATGTAATACCAGGGGTCATTAGCAGTGCATGGTGAATGTGGGAGTAATATTTACCTTAGCTCATGAGTTATAGTTACTTGAAATAACTATAACTGTTGAATTTCTGTGATTTTTTTGTGTGTAAAATCTGAACCTAGCTATAAAGTCTTTGTAACCTTTGAGTTTTTAGTGAATTTCTAAGGTTTTTTTCAATTCGATTTCCGAACTACAATATCCCTGTAACCTTTGTGTTTTTTCAGTGAATTTCTAAGTTTTTTAATGCTAATTCCAAGATATAACGTCCCTGAAACCTTTTTTTTCTGTGAATTTCTTTGTTTTTTAATGCTATTTCCTAACTCTAGTGTCCCTGAAATCTGGGTGTGTAAATGGTTGTGTGAGTGTGTAATTGAGTGTGTGAGTATGTGGTGGGTGAGTTGGTGGATATGTGACTGGCTGTGTGGGTGTGTAAGAGGGTATGTCAGTGACTGTATAGGCGTGTGAGTGGTGTTCTGGGTCTATGAGTGGGTGTGTGAGTGGCTGCATGGACGAGAGAGTGGGTGTGTGACTGATTGTGTGGGTGAGTGTGTGAGTAGGTCAGTGAGTGGGTGTAATTTTTTTAACATTAGGATCTGGGTCTGTGGATTTGTCATGGATTTACACAGGGGCCTCATTCAGTGCTGCAGTGAATTTACAGATCCTTGCGGTCCCCAAAATCAATTTTGGACAATTTCTTGCCCATTTGAGGTCCTTCACAGACTCCTCTCTCATTCCCATGAGGTCAGAATCCCTCTATCCTAATCCTGTATATCCTATTTACACTTGATTCCCCACCGGGAACCTTGTCCGAGTTGACAAAATAGCGGCCACAACTTTTCTCGCCAGCCAATCATGGCATTGCTGTTGGTGCGTGAATCTGCAGATGCACTATGGTGGATCAACAGCTGATCCACGTGTTTGATATATATAAATCTTTTTCTTTAATAACTCCAAAACTGCTGTACAGATTTACACCAAATTATAAAAAGCACTCGATCTGGACCAAGAGCTAGCCTTCTGCTAAATTACGTGTAATTCCATTTGGCGGATCGTTGTCTAAAATTTTTCTCGACCCCCACTTGAGGAATCATCCCAAAAGTTTCCAGAGAAAGGCTGAAGCGAATGGCACTCTAGTTTTGAACATTTTGGCAAGATTCACCAAACAGCACTATATATACTGACAGGCAACCGGCAGTAGTGAATATATGTACATACATAGATGTCCTCAAAAACTAAACATTTCAAAGAAAAAAGTTGGATAAACATTAATAAATTCTACTTGACAAATGTTTATATTAAGTAAATTAAGAAAAAAGAAAAAACTTTTGAAATATTGTTCGAAAGATGAACTAATGATGGAAGCTTAAAATAATAAACATTTCCAGAACAAAACAAATGTATGTTTTTGCTGTGTTCAATGGCACCCAAGTGCAAACAAAGTTGATGGTGCAATGGTCTCCAGTCTCTACAACTGGAGGGACTGTATCATGGCATGCCAAGAGAGACTCAAAGTGACATTAAATGAGTTAAAACGGTTGAATGTAAACAGGTATGCATTAAGGAGAATCAGTTATTTGCGCATGAAATGCAACATGAGACATGCTACAGTGATTTGGCACACCTCTGAGGAGTACTGGAGATCCGCCCCTCTGTGATCAAGACATTGCAAAATGAAGCTGTCAAAAGTGCACAGAACGATTGCTTGAGCATATGTGTGTACCCTTTTAAATCTCAATTGTGGCTGTGGTGTGGCTGGTTTATTCAAGGGGTAATGAAATAGGGGCAAAGGTCATATCTGACATCTACCGGAATAACTGCATGTAATATTTCTTATGATGTTGTTACCATGAGAATGTAGCAGATATTATTCTTATGGATGTATATTGTGAAAGGGTAAGGTATGAGTGATTATGCTTATGATGCCATTTCCTAGATATGCATTATTTACCAATGTGAGATAGCCTAGTTTTTACATGTTGTTAAAATCTCTACCAGTCAACTGGCATGCAATAGCGCATTTTCAGAACATGTAGCCTGTTGAGTTTGCACTCAGAAAATGGTGCATACACATCAGTAAAGCAAACCTGCCATTGCACACAGCCTGGCGCGTTGGTGGAGTGCCATCAGTGTCTGTTGTGAAATGGTGTTCCTTGTAGCAGGGTAGTTGAAGTGTTGCAAGCACCATTATTGGCTTGCTATTCAAATGCCCATTGTGTCTCCACTGGCCCTCATGTAAGATCCAACATCTATACCGTGGCATGCAGCCATTATTTCTAGATGGGTAGAGGTGGCATAGGAGTGGGCCGTAGGTGGAGTGAGTTCCTGTCTCCAGTTTGCAACCATGTCTAGCATCCCAACATTTTTTGTTAAGCTGCTTGTAGATCATCACTCCACTCCTCAAAATAAATGGCAAGTTGACAAAGACATTCTCCAACATTGTGAAAAAATGGTTTTGGTGATGGCTTGCCTTCTTATATGAACAGTCAGGGCCTTATTACAATTTCAGTCAAATCATAACCCACAGGCAGTCGGTTGAAAATTCAGAACTAAAACATATTAAATAATATTTTTAACAAAGAAAAAAATATATTTTTTCAATTTTTCCTATGTGCAGTTTTATACCCGGCCTCAATTACTTTCTATGAGGCTACCTTGCAGTACCAGTGATTGTCCATGTGCGTTGTGTGACCTACTATGAAGCTTAACTGGAGTAGACATGTGTCTGTTCGGTCAGCAGTACCAGTAGATCTGGGAGAGGTTGTATTAATAACAACTGCCTCACTCTTTCATGGTTGTGTTTTGTTATTTGTGAGTGACTTCCTGTGCATTTCTTTGATCTTACCTTAATTCCACCCATTTAGTAGCAGAAATTACCCTTGTTCCTGTCATTCACACACCAACTACAAAAAGTATGCTTCCTCTTGCTAGCTCTCCATACATCAGGTGAAGAACTCCATACATAAGAGATAGTGCAGGCATAGGTGAACATCACACGGGCTCAGTGAATAGAATTTGCGAGTATAGTAGGTAGTACTACTGGAGTACTACACTGTATATTCAAAATGCTGTGGTGACTCGGCCTCAGTTTATTTACTGGGTAAGTAAAATGAAGCAACGCATGTATATCACACGGGGCTCAGTGAATAGAATTTGCGAGTATAGTAGGTAGTACTACTGGAGTACTACACTGTATATTCAAAATGCTGTGGTGACTCGGCCTCAGTTTATTTACTGGGTAAGTAAAATGAAGCAACGCATGTATATTGGGAGTTTAAGTGAATGGGTTTCTCCTCTGGAAAATGTATTTGCCCAACAGAGAAAGGAATTTCATTGTGCTAATGCACATTCTCATTTCCCTTATGCACCTACAAATTTTTCTGTGGTGAAAATTGACCACTTGTAAAGATTTTAAACATCTCTAAAATGATGGTTTTTTGCAGCTTTGTTGATGCCAGAATATTCAGGAAAAAGTTAGAAATATGCCCCAAACAATGGACTAACTTGAGGGGACGGATTTACCAGTTTTCCACATATTTGTGAATCAGGTCCTAAATATTGAAATATGGAATAGGATGCCATCTTGCAATATGTAGTCTTGGAAATACTTCTATACAGGCTAGAGCAACACTATCACTTAAATTCCCTTGTCTGTAAGTTCTTAACACAAAATATTACCCTGGTAGCACCATGACAAACATAAGGCCTGATATTTCATGAAAGACCATTGCAGCAAAAATACTTACCTTTCGCTCTATATTCATATCAGATGGCTCGCACTATATATTGTAATTTATCTAATGTTAATTTATATATAATGTGCAATTAGTCAGTCATCTTTAGATTTATTCTCAGTTTATTTATGATAGTCAATATGTGTATATAATCTAGCACATTCTCTTTTTGACCGCATAATGCAGATGTTGATGTACAAAGGTGTGAAACAACTGCTAGGGCCCTATTCACAAAAGGACTGAAATGTAGTAAAGTTAAGAGTGCAGAGTCTCTGCACTTATGGCAGAGTCTCCGCACTTGTGGCAGAATCTTGACACTCAGGGTGGAATCTCTGCATGTCACATGGCAGAGAGTGCGCCGTGTGGAGAATCAACGAGTGCGGAGACTCTGCACTCGTAACTTTACTACATGTAAGTCCCTTTGTGAATTAGTCCCACAGTCTCTTTCAGATATAGATGCTGCTGGGGTATACATATTGTTGCTCTAATAGGTGAATGCACTTCATACAAGACAGTTCCACTGAAGACATTTAATTTCCGTAACCTTCTTATTCATAATGGACTGTTATGTAATCCCATTCATTTTATTTCTGTTATGTGGAATTATGCAGATTTAGGGTGCATCACCTATTTGCCTTACTTCATGGTAACTCCCGCCATGTATTTCCTTGCAGCATCAAATCCTGTACAGTGGCCTCTCGCAGAAGGGATCTCTGGCCTCATGGAGCTGTAGTCCACCACAGACTGCAGCTTCGTTCCCCTGGAGATTTTTGACTTCCAAAAAAGAGACATAGAGGCCCATTAGGATGTGGGGCGGATCGCCTCTGCCCGCATGGTGGAGGTGATCCGCTCTACATCCTTCCCCGCCCGCCACCCATTTACCCCCTGCCATATTAGTATGGCGGGGGGTACCTCGGCAGATGGGAAGACCGACTGCCACTTTTCTGCTCGGTCGACAAGTCGACCGGTCGGAAAAGGGTTTAATATGGTGGCGGTGTCTGCTAGACACCGCCATCCGTATTAGCATGGGTGTGGAAACATGCCTTTCCGTGGTGGCATTGCCGCCACAGAAAGGCATGCGGAATTCTCTTCCGGGGGCCCGTTGTGGGCCCCCAGGGTATTGGGGGGTGCACAGGGGGGGTACCATACCTGCATTGTCATGGACATGGCGGCAAGCACCTTGCGGTGTCTGTCACCTTGTGCATGACAAGGCACGCAGTGCATTCTCAGCATTGTGGCGGGCGGTGCTCACAGCACCGCCCATCACAATGCTGGGAATGGAGGATGCCACCACCACGGTGGCGGTGGCATCCTAATCACCAGTGCGGGACCGCCGCACCACTGTCGGCCAGTCCCAGCACCGCTAGGGTGGCGGATGGACGGAAGTCCGCCCGCCATCCTAATGGGCCTCTAAGTCTGACCATAGAAATGTTCACTGTGACATTGTTCAGTGGTTCCCTAATGATGACGCCTCCTACTCGGACATCATCGGCTGTCTTGCACCCTGAGATCTATCCTGCCAGACTTTTTTCTTCAAAAATCTTTCAAGTCTGAAGTTAATCAGACTCTGGGCCCATTTCACATTGTTCATCCGAACCACGCTCCATTGCAGTTGGCCATAACTTTAGATTTTGCCCCAGTCTCATGCAACTAGATATCCGTGGTAGGCACTTTGATCTTTTAGGCACTAGTTTTTACTAAAAACTTAAAAATTCATAATACCAGTTCTAATGATCGGATATTTCTTATTTTGGTGTCAAATAATGTATCATATTATAATTAGAGTGGAATTTTTCTTTTGTCGTGTTCCTATTTTATTACTGTTTAAGTGCTGCATAAATACTTTACACATTGCCTCTACATTAAGGCTGACTAAGATTTTGTGCCAAGCTACCCAAGAGCTAGGGCACAGGTTAATTCAGTGGCTTTTTGTACTTCACCCTGAAAAGGATTATGGTTGTTGCTTAAGAAGGGCTCACGTCCTCATCAACCAAAAACTGAATTTTAAACAGTAGCACATGCCAGAATAAATAGCTAACCTAAAACTAGATAGCATGTAGTAATTGCCCAGTGCATTGGATTGGATTGAGCAGGTACCCACTTCAAATGGGTGGTTCTCTATTTTATAGGTAACAGTAATCATGAACAAAGAGAAACATCTTCCATCTTGACTTCTGGGAGAAATTAGATGTGTGAAGTAAGTAGTCCTCTATCATAAGTCTTTAGATTTAGCCATATTACACTTTGTAAAAAGCAGGATTAAGGCATTTTAACTAAAGTGTGAGATTGGTACATGGAAGGCATACAAACTTCTCTAAAATAAGCAGATCCTTTATCTGTATTGTACAGGATTGGGCATACTGTCTTTATAGATGTTTGGATCTAAAACATTTTCCAAAATACCTAGACCAGCATTATAAAGGATCCATTTTTCTCTCATGTTAGGGAATGTTTACGGATTGAAATTTAATTTCAGGGATGGAGAATCCAACTTCTCAACTCACACAAATCAGTAAGGTCCTCTTCCTAAGCTAATTGTGTTCCTCTGGCCAAATATCCAAACCCAATTGGACTCTGTACCTCATGAGTTACCCTACATTTGGCCTAGGACCCGCTGAACAAAGTCCTTTTATGTACACTTGTCTATTCTCTGTTTTTTTATTTGAGTTTCCACTAGGAAGCTTGCATTGGTTTTGCATTGGTTTCTTCTCTAATATTCACTCCCTTTGAATTATATTGACATGGATAAACCCTTTTTTCTAAATACCTTGTCTCTTTTTTTTGCAGTAGGTTGCAAACACATTTTTAGATTTTATGAATATGATTTAAAGCTTTTTTTTGCTATTTTGAGCTTCTGATTGCCACAGCTTTCACAAAAGAATGCCTTAATTTAGTTCACAATACTATATTGAGAAGCAGGAATACCTGAATACCTTAATGGAATCCTTGGATTATCTTTACATATGTGTATATATACACACACACAATTACATTTCTTGAATTAATCTTTTTGATGCTTTAATTGTTCGACCTGATCTTGGCATTGAAAACTGGTAACTGTCAGCATCAATGTCCAGGATCTGCTTTGAATGTGGAGAGGCAATAGCGGTCGCTGGTGTTTCAGAACCAGTCTCTCGTTCAACACATAGATCTGATGATCGATGAGTTAAATGCAGGAGGAAACTCTGCCTGACATTGTAATCAGCCCTTTAGACTACGACACACATGACATGCATAAGCAGTGTGCATGGACCACTACCAATCTTCAAGTTATTTATCCCCTATCTCGTCATAAATTGTAGCATACTCCCTTGCATGGATACCAGCCAATGCCTATGTCACACACAGAGCATAGTATTACATGTCTGTATTCATCTGTGTGTAACAGCAAACTCAGCATTCTAAATCAGCCTTCATTACATTCCACTTTGCCCCTTACTTTACAGTGCTATGGAGTCCATTAGGAGCCAAAAGGGTTCCATCAGTGCTAACTCACAAGAGACTAGAGTTTCTAAGAAGGGAGTGGATTTTTTCTAACATAGCAAGACAGTCTGTTTGTGTACATTCATCCCTGAATAATTTCCATTGTATTGATAACAGATATATATTGTTCACCAATACAGTAGTGCTAATTGTATCAACCGGCAAATGATAAAAGGTTGGAAGGACAGACTATGATTCAAAGCTATATGCCATACTATTAAGCAAAGGCTGTTGTAGTGAGTACAATACTACACTAAGCTGCTAATAAAGTTTTAGCCATTTACAGAGGAGTGGCATGAAATACAGTGTCATAGAGTAGAGTGCAGTGGGGTAGAGGGTAGTGGTGTAGAGTAATGTGCACTGGTGTGGAATGCAGTGGTGATGTGTACAGGATAGTAGGGTGGGAGGGTAAAAAAGAAACAAGGAAGGGGGATGGGTGGGAGGGAATAGAAGCCTCGGGGTGGAGATATGGGAGACGACTGAAACACAAGTGCTTATTTGGAGTGCTTGAAATCAAAGAAAAAGGTTGCCTGAAAACTGGGAGCAGTGGAAGGACATGACTACTTGGTCCATGTTCCCGGGGAGGGCAGAACACAAGGGGCAGGAATCATATAGGTAATCTTACACTAGTGTGTAAGTTTATGATTGTTTGCTATTCCCAAAGGTATTTTACTAGTAGTATCTTTATGACCGAAGAGGCTCTGCAGATAAAAACATAGGGTAGTTCAGGACACACATCTGGGCATACCTGGTGCATGTAGGGTGAGAAAGCAAAAGACACACAGATGATGGACGGAATGAAGATCTCAAATCAAGCATTCACCCTCAGTCAATAGATCTGGATTGAATCCATTGTTCTTTTGCTCACCATGCCTCCCTAGTTTAGACCTGGACAATGCCTTTGTTGCATGGATAAAATCGAAACATCTCCTCCATTGCGGGATCAACACCTACACATTGCTCAGATGCACCTTGCATCTCCTGTTTGTGACCAGGATTAAGATACTTTGCCTCAGCAGGCCCTGTCGGGGGCCCATGTCCCGCCCACACTCCAGAGCAGTCAGTCTGAATTCTTGACTTTCCATCGGTCCAGTGCAACAAATTAACTCGTTAGGCAATAACTGCTTCTTAGTGCTATTTTTGCATTTACTCAATAAAAATTCATATCTTGACTTCTACCTATTGGAAATGTGTTGTTTCATTTATAATATATTCTATTTGTCTAATTTGGTGTGGAGTCTTTTGTGGTGTTTTTACTGTGTTACTGTTTGATATGTTTCGCAAATACTTACACGTTGTCTCCCAAGTTGAGCCTGCCTAGAGGGTGAACACAGGTTAGTTTATGGTGTATATCGGACTTATCCTGACTAGGATTATTGTTCATGCTTGGACAGGGTGCATACCTCTGCCAACCAGAAACCCAATTTCTAACTCGGTGTATAACGTTTTATATCTTGACATTCATTCTCAATAGAGAATGTGGCAGAGTGGAAATTCTCAAAATATACCTGGTTTGAAATAGGTGGATATTCAACTCAGAATATAAACTGTTAATTGAACTATATTTGCCAAACATCTCTAGCCACTGAAACTTATCTGAAAGACTCCATCAATTAAAAAGATTTTGTCATTTTATTCATGAGACAAACTATTATATGCTGGCAGGTCTGTAGGAATGGGATGCGATGGAAACGTAGCATAATTTATGGTGTGTATTGGATTTATCCTGACTAGGATTGTTGGTCATGCTTGGACAGGGTGCATACCTCTGTCAACCAGAAACCCAATTTCTAACTTGGCGTATAAAGTTTTATATCTTGGCATTCATTCTCAATAGAGAATGTGGCAGAGTGAAAATTCTCAAAATATACCCGGTTTGAAATAGGTGGAACATTCAACTCAGAATTTAAACTGTTAATTAAACTATATTTGCCAAACATCTCTAGTCACTGATCTGAAAGACTCCATCAATTAAAAAGATTTTTTCATTTTACTAATGAGACTTAAACTATTATATGCTGGCAGGTCTGTAGGAATGGGATGCGATGGAAACGATGCATGCAATGAACGTATGTTTTGTTTTCAAATTTCAAATTTTATTAACCCCTTGGCACCCAACTCTGTTGTAGCTATCACATATTGTGCAGTGAAGCTGCAAATTCCATAACATAGGGAACTACAAATTTATGACAGCATAGTTTAAAGTCACAACTTGTGTTGCATGAGGACACATTCATTTTTGTTAGGCACAGGAGGGCCGATTCACAGAACTAATCTGAGATAAAATCCTAAACTTACTACTTTTGATATTCTAGTACTACTAAATGCCTTTTGTGAATACCGAAAGTCGTAAAGTTAGGATTTTGTCTCAGTTTAGTAGTAGTAAAGTTAGGAGTCCTAACTTTACTACTACTAAATGCCTTCTGTGAATACCAGAGGCCCCAGGGAGATTAAGTGATTTGCCCAGAATCACAGGATGTTGCGCGTCTCTCCCCAATTGAATAGCTTATAAAATATAGTACAAAAGATTAAACTACTCACATATTTGTTAGCACATGAAAGATCGTGGAGTAGGTTTTCCCCTTCAATTGTGTGAATTCCTTTCATTCATTTTTTATTTCTAAAGGATATTTTGATGATAAACTTTTCTGCCATGGTTCCTCGTAATAGTTTAATACACCACACTTTGGGGGTGATTAAGAAAGACATGTAAAAGTGCGTACAAAAAGTGCTACTGTTCTACTTCTTATTGCTTTTCTGAATTGGCCCCAACATTTCTAAAATGTTCATTGTGTTAATTCAAACTTACCTTGATTAAATAAAATACCTAATTTACTCACCAAAGCTCTTTATAATATAAATATACATAGAAATTGTCTCTTGGCTGCAAAATAATCACCGCCAACAGAGAGAACAAATGCCAGTGTGGAATTAAACATGTAGTTCTCCCCAGTTTTACCATTACGAAAAGGTCAGGTTGGAAGAGTAAAGGGATGAAGGAAGAGAACCACACTCTGGGAGGCAGCTCATCAACTTAAATGACATGGCATGAAATATTCAAATACATGCCTTTCAGAAAAAGCGACTGCACTGAAAAACAAATCGGTAAAGTCTACCATGGCATGGCAGCATCTTTTAAATGTCCTCGAAGAGCGTCATTCACGAAGCTTTACTTATAATGAATATTTCATCGTGCGCATACCAACTTTGAAATCCAGATAATTATGCTAAGCAAATGTCAGCCTCTTACATTTTCTATCGTCATTTAGAAGAGGATTTAGTACAATTTCTTTTGCGTACAAAGGCTGAACTCCCTGTAACCACATAAGAGATGAAGTGGCAAAAATATGAGACTTCGTTACGGCAATCAATTTAAAAGACAATGTAAAACACCCATGACTCTTCAGCCGGCAGTAGGTACTCCTTCTTTGGCCAGTGTAGCATGCCGTTACTATATATAAAAAATACTCCCCATGCAGTTGCATAAATGTGTTTTCCGAAATAGTAGCAACACATATTCTGTAGCAAAACAGGACACAGCACAAAAGCAATGGATGCAAATACATGAATTAAATGCAACCATTGGTACTTGTTCTGGGTACGTTTAATCCATTACTATTAGCTCAACATTGTCTTTGCGAATCGGGACCAAACACATTTATATTATTCTTGCGCCATCCCTTCAGGGACTGTTCAGAAATATACATTTCGGTTTTCTTGGGCCTCAGCATCCAGGTTCAGCTTTCGTCTTTATGGAACAATGATCTTCTGCCAGTGCCTGCTCCTACCACTTTGAGTAGCACACGTAGATAGCATAAAAGAATGTAACTGATTGGAGCAATATGAATCAGTGACATTTACCCTAAGCACATTCCATGACACCATTTTTGCTTGCCAATGCTATCCCATAAAGTCAGCATCTCTAAGTAAATTAGTATTAGCCAATAGAGTCCATCTCCAAATGCTAGGCTACATCCACTCGGGTGGGAACTCCAGTAATACCAGGTGCAATCAAAACATATGAACCTCATCAAGAAGGTGCAGCTTAGTACCACAACCGAGGCAAGTTCTACCGTAAGTCCCACACATTTATATTGGAGAGCATGGAGACCGCCCTACTTGCGGCCACAGATGACATTCGCACCCTCCTCGACCAAGGCCACATTCAGCCGTGATTCTACTCGACCTCTCAGCAGCCTTCGACACCATCTCCCACTGCACACTCACCGCCAAACTACACAACACCGGAATACAAGGAACAGCTCTCGACGGGATCCGATCGTTCCTTTACCGGAAGAAGCCAAAGGATCAGACTCCCTCCCTTCCTCTCTGAACCCACGGAAATCAATGGCGGAGTCCCCCAAGCATCATCGTTCAGCCCTACCCTCTTCAACTTCTACATGGCCCCCCTCGCTGCCATCGTCAGACAGCACGGCCTCAGCATAGTATCCTACCCTAACAACACCCAGCTCATCCTCTCCCTCACTAAGAACCCCACCACCACCAGACTCAACTTCTAGGAAGGAATGCAGGACGTTGCGGCCTGGATGAGCAACAGCTGCCTAAAGCTAACTTGGAAAAGACAGAAGTCTTCATCCTCAGAACCACCCTAGCAGCATGGAACAACACCTGGTGGCCCACCGCCCTCAGCACCCCCGACCCCCGACCCTCACGGATGACGCCAGACACCTCAGCATCATACTCAACTCCTCCCTCTCCATGAAGCGACATGTCAACTCTGTCGCCTCAAGCTGTTTTAACACCCTCCGCATCCTCCATGATACTTTCAAATGGATCCCCCAAAGTCAAGGCAGACAGTCACCCACGCACTAATCACCAGCAAACTGGACTACGGAAACGCCTTCTACGCCGGCATAAACAAGTCTCTACCCCGCAAGCTCCAGACAATACAAAACACCGCCACCAGACTCCTCCTCGGTATCCCTTGACATGAGCACATCAGCCAACACCTTCGGAAGCTCCACTGACTCCCCATCAAGAAGAGAGTCACCTTCAAGATACTCATCCACACCTACAAAAGCCTACACAACACCGGACCCCAATACCTCAATGATAGATTCATCCTCCACGTACCCATACAAGACCTCAGATCCGCCAACCTCTTCATCGCCAAGACCCCACGAATCCGCAGAGCTAAAGCAGGGGGAAGAGCTTTCTCCTACATCGCAGCAAAGACCTGGAACAAGCACCCGATCAACCTCAGATGTGCCCCCTCCCTAAATACCTTCAGAAAGGCTCTCAAGACCTCGCTCTTCGAATGATCAGAACCCCTGACCCCCATAGAACCTTGAGACCCTGCTCAGGAGAGTAGCGCACTTACAATTTCCCTGATTGATTGATTGATTGATTGATTGATTGATTGATTGATTGATTGATTGATTGATTGATTGAGAGTGGGTAACATCATCAGATCAGATAGAAGTCTTCTCAGTTAGAAATTGTCCCAGCAACATTTTACGAGATGTCCCAAAAAATGGAATAGACAATGGGCTCGATCATCTGAGCGACACCATAGCGGGATGGAATCCACCTGACTATTAGTCGGCGGTTCCACCTGCAGTATTAGAATGTGACCACCTTATGGGTGGTCGGAAACATCCATTTTCGATTGCAGCTTTTGCAGCGGCCGAAAAAAGGCCATGTCGCAGGTACCATGCAGTGCCTGCCACGTGGTGCAGGGATGTTTAAGTGAACAGGGGAAAGGAAGTTACTTTTTGCCTGCCTTGTCATGGAGGGCGGACCGCCATTAAAGGGCAGGTGGAAAGCGACATTGTAATCCTGATGTCAGAGCCGAGGCTGGCTCTGCTACCATTTTAGGATTACTATTCCAACCACCGCCCCAACAGGCACTGTGAGTCCATTGGAAGTGGAGCGGAATTCCCCCCACAGGTTTCCCTCAGACCGCCAATATCATAATATGGTGGTCGGACGGAACCCTATGATGCCGGGCAGAAAGCCTCCGACGAGCTGTTGGATGGCCTTCCACCCGACATCATAATGAGGGCCTACATATTTTGAGATGTTTGCCATGCCAGAATCAGGATATGGGAAACATAAGCCTTCTTCACAAACATATTGACCCACAGCTACCCGCACTCCTCACTGCCACCTATGAAATGTGATCCCTCCTCGACCGGGGTGAGACCACAGCCATCATCCTACTGGACCTCTTGGCCACCTTCGACACTGTCTCCCAACGCACCATAATCACGAGACTCCATGACACCAATATCCGCGACAAGAGTCTGGACTGGGTCCACTCCTTCCTCACCGTCCAGACCCAGCGGGTCAGACTACAATCGTTCCTCTCAGAACTCATAGAGATCAGGTGTGGAGTGCCTCATGGTTCATCCCTGAGCCTCACCCTCTTCAACGTTTACATGGCCCCCTTGCAGCCATCGTTAGAAGCCACAGACACAACATCGTCTCATACACCAATGACAGCCAGCTGATCCTCGTCCTCACCAACCAACCCACAACCACCAGAACCAACCTCCACAGCGGAATTAAGGCCGCTGCTACCTGGATGAAAGAATGCTGCCTCAAGTTCAACTCGGACAAGACGGAAGTACTTATCCTGGGACCCACCCCTTCAGCTTGGGATGACTCTTTGTGGCCAACCACTCTGGGAAATCCCCCCAACCCAACAGACCACGCACGCAACCCCGGCATCATAATGGATTCATCGCTCAACATGAACCGCCAAATCAATGTCATTTCCTCAGTTTGCTTCTACAAGCTTTGCCTGCTTCGAAAGACATTCAGGTGGATCCCCACAAAATCCAGAAAGACGGTCACCCATGCACTCATCACCAGAAGACCCAACTGTGGCAATGCACTCTACGGCGGCGTCACCCAGAAACAACTCAAGAAACTACAGAACATCCAAAACGCTGCTGCAAGACTAGTACTTGACATCCCCTGCTGCAGACAGCTCCCGCAACACCTCCGACAACTTCACTGGCTTCCAGTCAACAAGAGAATCCATTTCAAGCTCCTCACTCATGCCTACAAAGCTCTACAAAGTTCTACCTGAACCACCACCTCACATTCCACGTGCCTGCCAGACAACTCCGATCCTCCGAACTTGCCCTTGCCTCCATCTCGAGGATCCACAACACCAGAACCGGAGGAAGATCGTTCTCCTACCTTGCTGCCAAGACCTTGAACACCCTGCCCCTCCACCTCAGGCAATCCGCGTCGCTGACCCAATTCAGGAGGGACCTCAAGACCTGGCTCTTCGAATGATCCTTCGCCCACTCCAACCAGCAGCCTCCTCACCCCCAGGGCCTTGAGAGCCTCACGGGTGAGTAGCCGAGATATACAAAACCCTGATTGATTGATTGATCATACTGGTACACAAGTTAGCAATGCCTCTGACTGAGCAGATGGTTTTATATTTGTAAAATTGTAAAATACTCAAGCAATAGTAGTTGCTAAGGATTCCATTATTATGTTAACATTAGTAGACACAGACCGATTAACTGTAATCCCTTCATCTCCAAACAAACATTATTAAAATCTTGCACTTTCCTATAAATCTACAGAACATGATATGATAAGCTAACCAACCAAAATATCACACTGATTATAGCTATCTGTCATCAAAACAGTGTGGCTACTCAGTTTGAAGGGTCAGGCCCTCTGCGAAGTCACCATCCCTTCATTGGAATTAGAAAGGATAAATTATACATTAGGTTCTGTGAGGGGAATAGAGTCGTAGAACAGAAAAAGTGGTGGAGTTGGAAGCTCATAGCAGGTTATAGAGATTGGCTCTCAGCAACAACTGCAGCAACTGCTTTTAGATGAGGCCGAGATGGCTTGGTAAGCGATGCAGAATCAGACATATCAGTGAGGTGACAAGTCTAGTAAGATGCTACATTGTTTATGTCAGGTCGCACCGACAACTGCACCAGTTGCCCACGTTGCTAAGTTTAGGTTATGTCTTAGCCCTCGGAGGTGGCACAGGCCTTTGCTGATTATTATCATACCCTCTACACTCTGCAGGAAGTCAAGTCAAGTCAAGTCAATGTAGTCTTTATTTCGATTGTCATAATCATTACAGACACAATACAAAAAGTGACTGAGGAAATTCATATTGTATAAAAGTACATCATATTAAAAACATAGTTACAAATTGATAAGAAAGGTGTAGGTAAAATGCATAGGCAATAATATACAACATACAAATATTTACACAACTATTGTCAGATACTAAATACCCCCTCTTTGATGCAAAAAACAAGACATTCACCTAGTTTGGGTATCAATGACAGCCACCCATACTGGGAGTGAACTTACAATACCAATCCACTGAGGTTAGAGTCGTAAGTTGGGACTGACAAGAATTAGTGTACCCTCGTCGTAGTGGCTCGGATACCCCACATCCAACTAAAAAATTTGGCAACAGCAATTACTATAGGCTCGTGTGTGTTGGTCTTCAAGATCCGTAGCGCCTTGATGCTGAACTTTGTGCCCAGATTCAAGCATATTGGTTTCAACCATTTATTTCTTGGTAACTTGTAAGCTGGACTTACAAATAAAATATGTGCTAACATTTCAATATGAGCTGGACAAGTATTACATTTATCATCCGTCAGGGAATGCCATCTACTTGTAAATAATTTTATTGGGAGGGAACCCACCCTAAATTGGTGGAACAACTTCCTGTCACTTGGTTTGGTAATAAAATCCCAATAAAATTCAATCTCAGTATCTTGTTTAAACTCCAAGAATGCCCCGGACAAAGTATGCCCCAAAGTAGATGGAAAACTGATTGGTCTTAACCATGTTCCAATACGCTGCCTTAAAATCCTTTTTCGAAGGGAATGTGCCACTTGCTGGATCTTCCCACAAATTGCTCAACCCCATATTGGTCAATGAACTTTTTATCTTACATAACCAGGCGATCTTACATGAATGGTCTGCCCCCCGAATATCAGATAACGCCTCGGCATATGCAGACAACTCAGGGGTTGACCAAATCCTTCTCCAGAATGCTAACGGTCTATAGCGTGCTGTATCATGTATAGTATGACAGCACATATCTAAGTAAAGGGGCTTAAGCGGTGTTGACTGTGGGAGGCCTGTGATAGCTCTCAAAAATATGTTTTGCGCTGTAGTCAAGGGTGATAAATCATCGAAACCCCAAAGTTCAGCACCATAGAGTATAGAGGTACTGATCTTGGATCTATAGATCTTTAGGGCGGGGCTTATTGGCTTAGTCTGTGAAAACATTAGTTAATTTATGAGTACACCGGCTAACTGGGCATGTTTTAGAGCCAGTATATCAATCTGTGGCTTCCACTGTAATTTCCTACCCAGAGTTATCCCCAAATATGTAAAAACATCAGTCTGTTCTAAAAGTATGTTATTCATGAAGACTCTCCCTTCAATAGCTTTTTGTTTATGGAGGAATATAAACTTGGTCTTCTCCACGTTGACCACAAGCTCATGATCACAGCAGAACTCCTCAAATCTAGTCAGGGCAGACTGCAACCCCTTTTGTGTCTTTGAAATTATCAAGGTATCGTCTGCAAACATGAGCAGGGGTATCTTCATGCCGGCTAATGTGGGGGCATATGTTGGGTGGGTATTGAACAACCCTATTGATAAATAGAGAAAATAGGGTAGGTGCCAAAATGCACCCTTGACGTACACCCTTAGAAACAGGGAACCTGTCCGTGACATTCCCCTGCGAGCCCCAACGAACCTGTGCATGGTTAGAATCATGGAGTTTAACTAAGATTGCCAGTGGTTCCAATGGCATCGCCATATCCGCAAAAGCACTCCACATTATGTTGTGAGGGACCAAATCAAAAGCGTTTTGAGAACAATAAAAGTCGCGAAGATTGTACCCCCTCCAATGATGACAACCCACCAATAAATTAAAATAAACCTAAAACCTGGTCTATGGTGCCAGTGTGTGGGTGGAACCCTGCCTGGAGCATTGTCAAGATATAATTCTCTACTATCCAGGACTGGACTCTGCACAACGCTAGCCTGGCAACAATCTTTTGGATAGAGTCTATGAGGCTTATCGGCCTATAGTTGCCTGGTAGGGAACGGTCCCCCTTTTTATAAATCGGGAGGATTTCCGCACCTCTCCATGTATCAGGGATGGGGGCACCACTGACTATTGCATTGGCAAGTATCTGAATATAAGTTACCCAGTTTCCTTTGTCATGCAAAAACAGATCAGCCGGTATGCAGTCAAAACCTGGGGCCCTACCTCTCGCGATCGATTTAAGTACAGATTCAACCTCTGAACTATCAAAATGCAGTGTTGTTTCTGGGATTGGGTGCTGAAACTGTTCTTTACTATTAAAAGTGGCAGCAAACTGGGCCTCATAATAGGAGGCCACAGCTCAGGGGCTACATAATTGACTGGTGCTTGGATGGAATCACCACTTCCCCATTTAACGAGCTGCCAACATTTTTCCATATTTTTCCCTTTGCTGGCTAGAAGTAAATCTTGCCAGCGTTTTTTATCCCAGTCCTTTTTTGCCTGTTGTTGAATTTATTTGTACCTTACCCTTGCTACTTTGATTTCACCTATTGCTTTTCATCTAATGGCTCCAAATAAAGACTTATGAGATTTATTAAACCACAATGCTGCCATTGGATGAGATTTCTTGTTCGTCTTTTGGAGTTTAATAAAAATGTTTTTAAAATCAGAGAACATATTATTGTGGACTTGCAAAATAATATAATTAATATCCTCCTGTGAATCACAGTTTTGAAGGGTCGCTAGGGTGCAAACGACCGCAGCCTTCATCTGTTCCATGGCCCTATCATTATCAATAATCGTGGCCCATCTAACTCTCATCATGTCATTCGTGAGCATGACGTCTGCTGGTACCTTCTCAACTATCTTGTTTTTGTGGCTGAATAGTCCCAATGCCTGCAATGATAATATAAGTGGGTCGTGGTCACTTTCAGTCCGCTCCTGTACTACCATATCTAGAAGGGAGGACCAAAATTCGAAATTAAAGAATATATAGTCTATACGACTACTTCTCAACCCATTACTAAATGTATGAGAACCTGATCTATCCGAGTGGGATCTCCCATTAACTGCTCTAACTCCCCGTTCCAAACACAGACCTTTTCATTGTAGGGTGGCCTCGGTCCATTTTTTAATTGGACGTAAATCTAGGGATGAGATATTCCACTGTGCATCCTCTTCAACACTAAGATCACCATCGTCTTGATCTAAGGGCTCAAAGGAACAGTTAAAATCCCCAGGAATTATCAGACTACAGTATCCCCTGTTATTTTCTAAAAAACTATCGAGAAGGGTGATTGTGTTAGATCCTTTACCACCCGGCCATCCTCTTGCATATACATTGATAATCATTATATCAGGTACATTTGCCAGACAAAGCTGTATAACCATAATATCCAGACTATCAATGAATACTTCCTCCACCTTGTAGCCTGCTTGTTGTCTAACCCAGAGGGTAATTCCACCTAAAGGTCGACCTCGCTGTCCCCCCAATGCTGCTTTTGAAAAGTTTAGAAACCCAGGATGGTAAATTTGATCCAATGACCATGTTTCCCGAAAAGCCCAATTATCATGGTCTTCAATAAATGCTGACCATTCTATTGATGCAATTTTTGAGGATAATCCCGCTATATTCCAGGAAACAATTGACAAATGTGACTTCTGGTGCCCTTGAATCATAGTACTAGAGATTACCAGGGTATAAAGTATGTATGATTTGGCCAACACTTCCGAGCCTGGGGTACAAATAGGCATGGGCAGATTAGCTGAAAGAGTTTTAATGGGGCCTTTCTCCCTTATCTCAGTACCCAGTCCTGTCCCACTTAGACCATCAGCCCCTGGGGCCCTGTTACTACAACCAACTTTGTCCCCTTCCTTAGAAGCATCCCTAAACTGGGAGGGTAAATAAAGGTTCCTTAACCTTCAATCAACCTTCTCTAAAGAGGACCCTTCATTACCACATACATCTAAGTTGTAAGAACAATTGCTAGTGTGGACACCCCCGCGCCGCACGGCCACCAGCTGCTGCGTGTGCCCCTCTGCCCTGCCGCTTCTCCTCGCTGCCGCTGACCACGCCCCCCCGGCGTGGTCCGTGATCGACTGCCGGCTTCCTGATTCTGCTGCTTAGCTGTTGTTTTTGCCCTGTTTTTGCCCCCCATTTGTTCCTGTATTTTTATTAAGTCCGTTGTGCCAGTGTTTATGTTTCCTTCCTGTTTGTCCGCCTACCTCGCCGCCCTCCGCTCTCCCTTCCCCCCACCGCCACTTTCCCCGCCCCTTTTTCTCTTCTGTACCCTCCCCGCTCCCGCCTCCCAGCTGCTCCGCCCACCCGCGCACTTGGCCTTAAATGGCGACCGTGCGACGCAGGTGAGTGTGACCCACTTGTGGGACACCCCCGCGCCGCACGGCCACCAGCTGCTGCGTGTGCCCCTTTGCCCTGCCGCTTCTCCTCGCTGCCGCTGACCACGCCCCCCCGGCGTGGTCCGTGATCGACTGCCGGCTTCCTGATTCTGCTGCTTAGCTGTTGTTTTTGCCCTGTTTTTGCCCCCCATTTGTGCCTGTATTTTTATTAAGTCCGTTGTGCCAGTGTTTACGTTTCCTTCCTGTTTGTCCGCCTACCTCGCCGCCCTCCGCTCTCCCTTCCCGCCACCGCCGCTTTCCCTGCCCCTTTTTCTCTTCTGTACCCTCCCCGCTCCCGCCTCCCAGCTGCTCCGCCCACCCGCGCACTTGGCCTTAAATGGCGACCGTGCGACGCAGGTGAGTGTGACCCACTTGTGGGACACCCCCGCGCCGCACGGCCACCAGCTGCTGCGTGTGCCCCTCTGCCCTGCCGCTTCTCCTCGCTGCCGCTGACCACGCCCCCCCGGCGTGGTCCGTGATCGACTGCCGGCTTCCTGATTCTGCTGCTTAGCTGTTGTTTTTGCCCTGTTTTTGCCCCCCATTTGTGCCTGTATTTTTATTAAGTCCGTTGTGCCAGTGTTTACGTTTCCTTCCTGTTTGTCCGCCTACCTCGCCGCCCTCCGCTCTCCCTTCCCGCCACCGCCGCTTTCCCCGCCCCTTTTTCTCTTCTGTACCCTCCCCGCTCCCGCCTCCCAGCTGCTCCGCCCACCCGCGCACTTCGCCTTAAATGGCGACCGTGCGAACGCGCAGCGGTCACGCGCAGCGGTCACGCGCAGCGGGCGTGCCGATTGTGCGCCGAAGGCGCGCCAAAGGTAAGCCCGTCTGCGCCCGTCCGCGACCGGATCGCGACCAGCGCCAGGACCCCTGGCCCACGAAGACCCCGAGCGACCCGCCTGTCGTTATCCTCCGCCACCCTCATCGCACTCAACACCGGCCGACTCCCAGAATGCCACCAAGCCACTCCACGACGCACCCACGGACCTTTCAGCTGCCACGCCTGCAAATTCACCTGCATCCGGACCTGCCTCGCACCAGCACCCGCCAAGCCGAACACCAGCAGCACCCACCTCAAGTGCATCCTGCTCAACACCCGCTCCGTCCACAGACACGCCATCGAACTCTGGAACCTTCTAGACGCCACAGCCCCTGACGTTGCCTTCCTCACGGAGACCTGGATGAACGCCTCTTCAGCTCCCGACATCGCCATCGCTATCCCAGAGGGCTACAAGATCGTCCGGAGGGACCGCAACGCCAACCAGATGGGAGGAGGCATCGCCATCATCCACAGGAACACCATCCGTCTCACGACCAGCACCGACAACACCCTGACCAGCGCCGAACACCTGCATTTCCAGATCCACACCAACCCGAACAACACCCTCAGAGGCACCCTGATCTACCGACCTCCGGGACCACGCACACAATTCAGCGAGGACATCGCCGACTTCGTCAGCCCGTATGCCCTCCCCTCCGCTGACTACATCCTCCTGGGGGACCTCAACTTCCATCTGGAGAACAACAACGACCGCAACACCAGCACCCTGCTCGACAACCTCGCCAATCTTGGACTCAAGCAACTGGTGTCCACCCCCACCCACCTCGCCAGACACACACTCGACGCAGTCTTCTCTTCCAGCTCAGACATCGACTTCAGCCACGCCACAGAGCTTCAATGGACGGACCACAGCTGCGTCCACTTCACCTTCAAGAGAACGACGACCCACCACCGCCAGCAACAAGCCGCCCGCAGAAGCTGGAACAAGATCACAGCAGACCAGCTCGCCACCTCCCTGAGCCAGCACCCTCCTGCCAGCTCAGCGAACCCCAGCCAGGCCGCCGACAACCTCACGAAGTGGATCAGCATCTGCGCGGACGAGCTCGCCCCGCTGAGGACCCCGCCCAGCAGACCCGGCAGCAAGAAAGCCCCGTGGTTCACCGACGAACTTAAGAGCTCCAAGAAGAACTGCCGAGCCCTCGAGAAAGTCTGGAGAAGGGAACCTACACCGGACAACAGGACCTCCTTCAAGCTTGCCACCCGAAAGCACCACCAGCTGATCCGCGCCGCCAAGAAAACAGCATTCAAGGACAGGTTGGACAACAACGCACACAACTGCAAGGAACTCTTCAACATCGTGAAAGAGCTCTCCAACCCCAGCGCAGGAAACAACGACATCACCCCATCGCAAGACCTCTGCAACTCCCTCGCTTCATACTTCCACAACAAGATCGCGGACATACACAACAGCTTCAACAACCAACCAACGCACACCATGACCGAACAACCACCCCCCACCACCACCCTCCACGCCTGGACCCCGATCAGCACCGAAGACACCATCCGCACGATGAACTCCATCCACTCCGGATCACCGACCGACCCCTGCCCTCACCACGTCTTCAACAAGGCCGACGCGGTCATCGCACCCCACCTGCGAGACATCATCAACACATCCTTCGACACCGCCACCTTCCCTGAGAGCTGGAAGCACGCCGAACTCAGCGCTCTACTCAAGAAACCAACAGCGGACCCCACCGAACTCAAGAACTACCGCCCCATCTCGCTCCTCCCGTTTCCAGCCAAAGTCATCGAGAAGACCGTCAACAAGCAGATGGCCGCCTTCCTCGAGACGAATGGATCCCTCGACCCCTCACAGTCCGGCTTCCGAGCCAATCACAGCACCGAGACCGCCCTCATCGCCGCCACCGATGACATCCGAGCCCTGATGGACAATGGAGAAACAGCGGCCCTCATCCTCCTAGACCTCTCCGCGGCATTCGACACTGTCTGCCACCGCACCCTAGTACAGCGCCTCAGCAACATCGGAATCCAGGACAAGGCGCTGGAATGGATCATCTCCTTCCTCGATGGAAGAACACAGAGAGTCCGCCTACCACCGTACAAGTCAGAGGCCTCCGAAGTCATCTGCGGCGTCCCTCAAGGATCATCTCTGAGCCCCACCCTCTTCAACGTCTACATGAGCCCCCTCGCGGCCATCGCACGCAAACACAACCTCAGCATAATCTCCTACGCCGACGACACCCAGCTGATCCTCTCCCTGACCAACGACCCCGCCTCCGCCAGAGCCAACCTGCACGAAGGGATGAAAGAGGTAGCCGAGTGGATGACGACCAGCCGCCTGAAACTGAACTCTGACAAGACGGAGGTCCTCATCCTCGGCTCTTCACCCTCCGCCTGGGACGACTCCTGGTGGCCTCCCGCCCTGGGCCCCGCACCCAAACCGACAGACCATGCACGCAACCTGGGCTTCATCCTGGACTCCTCCCTCTCCATGACCAGGCAAGTCAACAACGTCTCCTCGGCGTGCTTCAACATCCTACGCATGCTACGGAAGATCTTCTGGTGGATCCCCACCGAGACCAGGAAGACCGTCACCCAGGCCCTCGTCACCAGCCGACTGGACTACGGCAACGCCCTCTACGCCGGTACCACCGCCAAGCTCCAGAAGAGACTCCAGCGGATCCAGAACGCCTCAGCCAGACTCATCCTCGACATCCCACGAACCAGCCACATCTCCGGACATCTGAGAGACCTTCACTGGCTCCCCGTCAACAAAAGAATCACCTTCCGCCTCCTCACCCACGCACACAAAGCCCTACACGACCAAGGCCCGAGCTACCTCAACAGCCGGATCAACTTCTACGCTCCCAAACGCCACCTCCGATCAGCCAACCACGCCCTCGCCGCCGTCCCCCGCATCCGAAGAGCGACCACAGGAGGAAGGTCCTTCTCCTACCTGGCCGCCAAGACCTGGAACTCCCTCCCGACCGACCTGCGCCTGACCCAAGACCACCTCTCCTTCAGGAAGAAGCTGAAGACCTGGCTGTTCGAGCAGTAGCGGCACCCCCCCCCCCAGCGCCTTGAGACCCTACGGGTATGTAGCGCGCTCTACAAGTGTCATTGATCGATTGATTGACTGTAGGGGGGTTGTTTTTAATCCTAATATTTTAAGTACTCATGTGGGAGGTTCTTAGATCAAATGCCACTAAGTTTTGTGCTAGATCTACAGACCTGAGTAGTACGCTAACACAGTCAGTGTTATGTTCCAGAGACTTAATCCTTTTAGCATATATGATGTCTTTTCTAATTAATGAACGACAGTTCCTAACGTGTCGGAGCCAATGTATGCTTTTGTTAATCAAAGCCAGCTCATCTTCATTAAATGAGCTAAGTGGTACTTTCCGGATGTTAGTCAAGAAGACATGACGTTTTGAAAACCCATTAATAGGCTCTGCTCGTCTTCGGACAGTCCCCTGCGGCAATAGACTAGAGCTCCTAATGCCAGAGGAATAAGACCTTGCACAATCCACAGAGCCCCTATACTGATCTTGGCAATCACTATGGAAGTTAATAAACAAATAGAATCCACCCATATGAGATAGGCGAAAAAATAGAAAAAAGGCCTGGAAATGGATGTGTTTCCTACATTGGTGGGAAGCACGTAGTGTTCTTTAAATACCCCTCACACACCAAAAGGGCCCTTGGTGTAATGCTTCATCATAGGGGTCTTCGCGTCCCTCCATGGAACGCGGCGTGCTACTATCCAGTGGGTACGCAGGAGCACTGATGTAGTCACTATGTGTGGTGTGTAAGGGTGGTGAGTGGTAGGGTCAGGAGTGAATGGTAAGTGAGTGTTTAAAAAATACCTGGAAAGTGAGGGCTACAAAGAATTTTAATGTACCTCCGTGCTGGTATTGTTTAAAATAGTGTAATGGAGGTTTGTGTATTAAATGTACATAACCTCCTGTGTGCGTCGACATGTTTCGAAGCCTAAAGCTTCTTCTTCAGGATGGGTGCACAGATCCCTACCCTACTCACATGGGACAGTGTAATACCGTCACTATATAAATAGTATTATGTGTAGAACAATGCCAAATGTGCCTACTATGGTAATTGGCCTGGAACAAGGTGAATACCTTCAATGTTAATCTGAAAAATAACACAAAGGTACAAAACGGGGTATTAGGTGGAGATACTCCTGATGTGGAGATCGTGACCTGCAAAGGTGAATTTACACAGTGTTTCTAGACTTAATTGTCATCCTATCGGTGTCAGTGAAGTGCCCTGAAAAAAAAGAAGGAAGACAAATACCAGACAAACCAACACTTAACATAAAACACACACTCTATATTAATCCAATTGGTCACTCTAGTGCTTCCCTAGGGATGGTACAAACAAGTATAGTGGGGTAAAAGTAGATTTAATGCATACTTGCTAAAATGAAGCCAGTGGCATCATGAGCCTGCGAAAAATGGAGGAGACCCTGTGCTAAATAGCACTCTGAAAGAATAAAAGTGAAAATCAGCCTTGTAGGAGGTACTCGCTAGGATAGGCTGACGGTGGTCCTGTTGGAAAACGGCTATGCCGTACTTACTTGAGTAGTGGTACTACCTGCTACAAACGTCCCTTCCACGGCTCCTTGGTGTATGAGGAGTCGGGAGGGTGCAGTATTTGTACTGTCTTTAATTGCCAAATAGTTCCCGCCACTACGTATGCATTCAATCTACTTTGACCCCACTATCCTTGTTAATTTAAAATCAAATTTGAAATTATATCAAGAATTGAGGAATTGCACACCTAACTTGTGTGTGGGCTGGTATCTTTGTCTAGCCCTACCTGGGAGTTGCGTCCGCTCTCGTGTCTAGAGCGGACGGTATCTTTGTGTCACATTCAAGCATGCTCACTGCCCTGTTTGTGGGGCAAAGGGCACAAGGTCAACCCTGCCTTTCAAGTCAATATACTGAGTATCATTAAAGAGGACATTAGGATTACAGTTGACTCATTTAATGATTAGGCTCTGATTATGAGTTAAGCAGTTCACCGGCATTTGTTATGCTGATGACACGCAAATAGTGGTGTCCCTAACTTCACAGTCGGAGGATGTGGCAACTAAATGTAACAAATGTATGGTTCACATTATTAGGTGGATGCAAGATAACTGCTTAAAGCTAAATACTGACAAAACAGAAGTGGTTTTGTTCAGTAGGGATATCTCTTTCTGCAACTCCTCATGGTGGCCAGAAGCAGCCAGGCCATGCCCGCTGCCAGTAAAAAAGGTCAAAAACCTCATTGTCATGATAGATGACCATCTATCACTCTCTGACCAGGTAAATAGCATCATCTCATCGTGCTTCTTTGTTCTGAAGACTCTACGAAAAATGTTACCTTTCATTCCTACGGATCTTAGGAAAACTGTTATCGTTGCTTTGGTGCTATCAAAAATCGATATTGTAACACTCTCTATTTAGGGGCAAACAAGAGAACCATACGCAAGTTACAAGCCTCGCAAAACACAGCTGCACGACTGCTGCTTAAGATTCCTAAATTCAGTCCTATAACCCAAAGCATTCGAGACCTGCACTGACTCCCAGTCCAGGCAAGGATCCAGTTTAAATCAATGTGCATTGTGCATAAGACATTGAACGGGGCTGGGCCCACCTTTCTTAGTAAGCATATTAGACGCCACACCCCAGAACGAAACCTCAGGTCATCATCGGCCTCTCTACTCGTGGTTCCCAGGGTAAGGACAGAAAAATGGGGTGGCAGAAGCATTTTCCGCGTGGTCCCCAATTTATGGAACACACTGCCCATCAGCCTTCGAAATCAAACCAACAGACAATCTTTCAGGAAATTGTTAAAAACATGGCTTTTCACATCAAAACCATAATCATTTATCATTCTCCTCTTGTATAGATCAATGACAGCTAGCACTAAGACGCCTCAACAAACACGCGCTTTATAAAACCTTTCATTTAATTTCATTTCAAAAGTGTGGAATTCCACTTCACTCAATCATGAGTGGACCATTGTTACCTCACCTGGATTTAGCAGATGGAGGAACAACAGCTGCAATTTTACAAGTTGGAAAATTCTCCCCTGCTACCCAGAACCATTCCCCGGCTCCTGATGACTGCCGGACAAAGCATGGGGGAGCACATAATACATGGGTGAAGCTGTGTAATACTCCACCTGCCAGTCAGATTTTGCATATTTTTTGGGACCACTTCAATCAAATTGCTGCAATTTAAGAATCCACTTCCACTGTCAATGACATAGACAGTGAGTAAGATATGTGTGTTGTCAAAGAATATTTCCATGTCTTAATAACATGACTTGCTTGAGAGTTCCATGCAATTACATATGATTTATGACACGCATGTTTGTGTGATCATTATAATCATTATAATCGTTGACAGTAAAGAAGATTTTTTTATGAACCACTACAATTCCATTTTTGTTGAAGTATTGTGTAGATAAAAAAATACGTTATGGTCACAAGTTTGTATCCTGTATGGTCAGGTCAGCCTTTCATCTCTCCGAGGTCCATAAAAGAATATCATGAAGTTATGTAACATTACACATCTGCTATTTAGTGTTAACAAGCCCCAATGGGCGACTTGGGCTTTACAAATGCATGTGTTATGTTATGTAGTTAGACCTGACATCCTCAGTGTGGTATTCCCCTAAACGTTTTGCCTTCACCCCTCCTGTTTTCTGAATTAGTCATTGTCGCCATTAGGACCACTGAAAACCAGTACTAAAGTGCATGTGCCCTCTCTCTAAAACATAGTAAAATTAGCCTACACTTGATTGGCACATTTAATTAACTTGTAAGCCCCTAGTATATGGTACTGCATGTGCCCAGAGCTTGTAAATTAAATGCTACTATTGGGCCTGCAACACTCATTGTGCCACCCACTAAAGTAGCAATGTAAAACTCATCCCACACCTGCTGCTGCAGTTCTAAACTGCCATTTTGCACTGGCAAAAAAAAACCTATTCAAGCACACAAAGGGTGATGGAACGATTCTTGCAAAACATCTAACCACTGGCAATCGCTTGTGGTAGATGTCCAGCCCATCCTTCCATACCTAGGGCAAAACCAGTCATGGGTTGTTTGTGTTCCAGTTTAGAAAGGACCTGACTTTGAAGCTCCAGCTGGACTGTTCCCTATGGGGCAGGGTGAAGACTGATTTGCATTGGCTGGGTCCAAACTGAGGTGACATGGTGTGCAAAATTATTATGGACTAGGATGGGGACTGAGTAATTACCAGTGGCTGAGATTATTTCAAGCATTCCATCAATCATTTTTCCGTATACTTTATTGTTTTGCCCAAAATAAATCTTTGCCATACCTAAACCTTCCTTTTAATAACATATAAGTTACCCCCAAGGAAGGACCAAAAGGCCCACAGGACAGGGTTCATTTTATCTAAAAATTAGGACGTATGGGTTTACGTTTTACATGTACTAGTAGTAAAAAAACTCCTAAAGTTATTTTTCACAACTGTATTGCTTATCTCCCCCACTGGCTAACACTGGGCTACCTTATTACACTTATTACAATTACACCAAGTGTTAAAGCATGGCATATCTCAGGGCTCCTCCCTTAACCCAACTTTGTTCAATGTAAACATGTCTCTGTTGTTTTCTCTTATAAAAACGTTTGGAATCACTACAACATCATACAAAGATGATGTCCAATTGAGTCTATCTTTGGATAAGAATCCGTTTGTGTCTGAATTCAATTTTAAGAACTATTTCACTTAATTCTTCAGCTGAATGAACTGCAATAATCTTAAGTGCAATACGAACAAAACACACATTATTTTAGTTGGAAAAAAATGTATTCTCCGTGAAGGACTAGTTGCAGGCGGACTTGCTGGCTAGGTGGAATTGCTAACCCACCCCCTCCAACGTCTGTCAGGAATCTGTTTTTTCCCTCAGTAAATATCTCAACAAACGTTTGGTAGTTTCGTTCTCTTGTGTATAGGAAGACAGTAGTGCATGACTTAATTACCTCTAGTATTGCTACAGTCTTCATTTAGGCATTTCTAAAAATATAATTATAAAATTGAAAGTTTTGCAAAATGCCGCCAACCCCATGATGCTTAAACTCCGTCGTTGGAGTTCTACATCCAAGTGGCTTAGGCCACTTCATTGATTACCAGCTCGGAAACAGATCCTGTTTAAATCTTTGACAATCACTTTCAGAGCTACCCACCAAACTGGTTCATGCATTATAAGACCCAAGGAATCCTGAGATCCACCTATACCAAACTACTCCTAAATTAAGACTGAGCACCAGAAGTGAAAGATCTTTCTCAATATTGGAAGCTAAAGTTTGGAAGCAGCTCCCTCTTTCTCCAAGACAAATGAAAAATGAGGTAACTTTCCGAAAACAGCCTAGGACCTAGGTATTCTGTTTACTGTAGGTGTTCTCTTCTGCATTGTTTATGTGATGGTGCTTACTCTTTTTGGACAAGCACCACTAAATTAACCTGTGATTAACCTTTACATAGCTTGGCACAAATGTGGTCAGACTTAACTTAGAAGCAATGTGTAAAGTATTTATGCTGCACTTAAAGAGTAATTAAGTGAGTACACAACACAATAAAAATCCCTCACCAATTTATAAAATTAGAGTAAAATTTAATAAATTGTTTGACACCAAAATAACAAAATAACAATCATTAGAACTGGAGACATGCAATTCTAACGATTTTTGGTATGGATGGACCCTAAAAGTTCCACTCACAGTTATCTGGGCATGGGAGACCAGGTTAGTAATGCTGAAAAGATACCTTCTGAAGTCCAGTGTTAGGAGTCCAGTTCACTGTGGAGGAGTCTGAGAGGAGCAAGGAGACCATGGTAGTTGCTGTAACACAAACAGCTGACCAGGCATCATGAATTGACTGTTGTTGCTGAAGGTACGTGTTGACAGTCACCACTGACTGTTGATATGTGAAGTGCAAATCTCACGTTGATGATTGTCACTGGTACAACTGTAGCGTGAAGAGTCAGGTTCACCTGAACTTTGTGTTGGTGGTCAGTGTGAGTTACAAGATCTTGGATCAAACTTGCCTGTTCACCATTGCGAAGAGCCCAAAACTTCAGGATTTCACCTTTGCTTCTAGGAAGAGCCCAACTGATGCCTCACCAAGGGTCCAAAACCATGGAGGCACCTCTTGGGGATCAGGTTCCACTCCGGCAGAGGCTAGTAGGGCTCAGTCCGGTTTAATTGCAAGTCTAGGCAGGTCCAGTGCAGCAGGTCAGCCGGGCAGTTGCAGAGAGGCCTCTGGACTTTGTAGTGTCGCTGTAGCTAAGAAGGAGGTCAGTCAGCTGACCCTTGGTATCACTTCAGCCACAGATGAAGTGCACAGGTCCAGTCTTTCTTCATAGGAGGGCATGCAGGCCTCAAGCAATAGGCTGGTCCTCAGGCAGAAGGGCAGTCCTTCTTCTGTGGTATCCACATGTCCTGTAGTGTCCTCAGGTGTGGGTCTGAGGATCCCCTTTTTAAACCTCTAGATTACTTCCCCTAGAGAAGTACCTGGCATTTTCTGCCTCCCTGCCCTGGACTCAGTCTATCTGCAGGAACAATAAGCTAGTGTGAAATCCTTTGTGGGTGAGCTGAGGGAGTGTCTTTGAAGTGCAGGTGTGACAGGTGACAGCTCTGCCCATCTCATCAAGTTAGTATGGCCTATCCTGGCAGCACTCAGGCCCTCTGTTGTGTAGCTGTCTAGGAGGAATACACAAAGGAAACAGACTGCACCCACCAAATGGTTAGGACAAGGAATGCCAGCTGTCTAAAAGAAAGTATTTTGACTTAAAGTCTGACTTTCCCATTAAGGATGATTTTAAATTACAATTACTCAGACACCACACATGATATTCCAATATACTCCCAAACAAAAGTTATCATGTATTAAATGTAATATAGTAACCCAATGTTATCCTATGGGAGAGGTAGGTCTTGCAATAGTAAAGAAAAAAAATGAGAGTTTCCCACTACCAGAATATGCAAAACTTAAAAGTACATGCCCAGATTTTTAAATACAATACACTGTGCTCTATGGGCTGTTTAAGGCCTATCATAGGGGTGACTTATAAAAATGGAAAAGGAAGGTTTAGGCCTGGTGAAAGGTTTATCTTGCCATGTTGCAATGGCAGTTTAGAACTGAAGACACAGCCAGCAATAGCAGTCATGAGACAGAATTTGAAGGGTTACATAAGTGGGTGGCTGCAGTCCCACTAGCATTTAAGTTACCAGCCTTGGGCACATATAGCACGTTTAGCTAGGGACTTACAAGTGAATTAAATATGCCAATTGGGTGTAAGTCAATTTCCCCATGTTTATAGGAGAGAGCACAAGCACTAGTTAGCAGTGGTAAAGTGCACAGAGTCTTAAGGCCAACAAAAATTAATTCAGCAAAATGAGGAGTGAAGGCAAAATGTTTGGGGGTGACCCCGCATAAAGGGCCAAGTCCAACAGTTATGTTAGGTTTTTTTATGTTATGTTATGATACGGTTCGGTATGGTATGGTCTGGTAGGTATGGTATGGTATGGTATGGTATGCTATGTATGGTATGGTATGCTATGCTATGCTATGCTATGCTATGCTATGCTATGCTATGGTATGCTATGGTATGCTAGCTCACTCTAGTTGCATATTTGCTGAAATATATCCATTGGATGGGGATTCAACAAATTAATCAAAACATTTATTATGTTTGGAAAAACATGACATTTTTCAATGTTACTTTAAGTTGCACTATATTACCAGATGCATACGTTTGCATTGAGATTTATTGTCATCCGGCCAATGAAGCCACTAGAGGACCTGACTGTATAGCCCATTCTTTCCATAGTATGGCATTAAAGCATATGAATAGATTTTGCCACCTTTTGTCCTTCTTCTTGAGGATAAGTTTCAATATAGTCATTTAGTATACTACCTCCAAAGATTGCAATTATGTTTTGGTGAGGTTAAATCATACAGCAAAGCCAAATGGAAGACCGTTAAGAGATTTTTGATGGGAGTCCAGCAACCAGAACAATTATTATTCCTGGAGATCACAGTCTTTTCTGTTGTTCTATCACAGGACTTTAGTTATTTGAACATAGTGTTCCAAGAATTGCTTGGAAATAAGGAATGTTGACCACATGAATAAAACATTTGATGATGATACACACAAATCATTCCTTGGTCTGATGGGTTGGGGACTGAAGAATAATTTGGAACCATCAACTAAACAAACAATCACAGTTCCACCTCAATTTGGTACGGCCTTTCCTAAACAAAGAAAAAAAAAGATACCAATAAAGTTACCTGGGGCTGCACAGTCCATTGAAGTTTTTCCATGAGTTTCATAGTTGACTAATAGAAACCATAACACTGAAGTAGGGATCAGGGTATCCATCCTGTATTGGAGAAGAGAGATGGTTCTGAATTGATTTAAGCACCAGTATTAACTATATAATGAACAGCTTTTTGGTTTCCCTATCTCAATCCTTTACAGCGACACTTATGTGCTGTATGAACCCGCACTTTTTCCTTGTGGTAAAAACATGGATTGTTTATTATACTTTTTCTCACTTTGTGGATATGAGCTACCTTCTCGCCCTATCTACTTGCATGGGTTCTACACCCGGAAGCAAATACTACCCATATTCCATTTCTGGTATGTACCTTTACTTGTTCTGATGAGAACAAATGTCAGAAGAGCATGGGACGAGGCATGCAGCACATGATACAGGTTCACTGCAGATATGTCAATCTTCATATTTCTTGAATTCCTTGCCCTCTGTCTTTCAGAAAGAGGGCTGTGAACATCTCCACAATGGTAACAACCTGCATATATTAACGCACCCCCTCGACCGCCTGATGACCTCCCGGCAGAAATGGCATTACTTCTCCTCTCCGGATGCATCTGTGTCAGGAAAGCAGGTGCCATATCTTAGGCGTATTGTGCCAGCGAGACCCTACCAGCCATTAGAACTGTCATAATGAAACAAAAGTCTATGCAGACTGGCAGAAGGTCATTGGACTTACCAGAAGGGTCCTGAAATGTCTGACTGGGGAAGCACCCAGATCTGGAAGAGTAGGTCAGAATGATCATTCATGGCTTGAGTTTGTCAGGGTTTGTCATGGCTTCCATGAGGATGATGTTTCTGCAAGAGGAGGTCTGCATTCCTATGGGAGATCCCTATGAGTTCAGGATGCCACTGATGAACATGGAACATGGGCATCACTCGCTATGTGTAAATATGCCATGATTTGCTGCTGAAGCAATACCTTGGACAATATGCATAAGCTGTAGACCCAGCCACTGCTTACCCTGTCGCCTTGTCTGTGCAGTATTACAGAAACAGTCCTCCCACCAATAGACATGAGCTGTAGATTTGATCCCTGATGTGTGCATGTTCTGCATAACATCCTGGCATTCGTGATTCTTGAAACTGAGCATCGGAATCGCTCTGCGACCAAGGACGTGCCCGTGCTCTTTTTGTTCTCCGGACTGTAGGCTCTTCTTGGTCAGTGTCTTAAACGTGAACGAGGACCAACCAACATGACAGACCTAATGGAGTGTCAGCAAACGTGTGTTTATGTGCATAAGAACTAGCCCCTGTTGTGTGCGGATTTAATCATTTGACCTGTTGATATGCTTCAAGTAATTGTACATGCTGCAGAGTCAGTCCCACGAGTACATACAATTCAGAATAAACATTCGGATCGGTGCATGTGCAGATAATCCAGTGCCTGACCTACAGGCATGAACCATACTATCACCAGTGCATGTGTGCACTACAGGTGCTGCAGAACCGAACTCTCTCAACCAATGCGCCTGAGATGAAGAGAAAAACAGCTTTTTTGTGCACATACTAAAGACATATCCCCCCAGAATATTTGCACATGGCTTAACCATCCTTACGGATAATATAGATGTTCATATTTTTCCATGTGATTAACCCCTTCCATGCCCATGACGGAACGGTTCCGTCATGAGCATCGGTTGCGCTGTGCTCATGACGGAACCGTTCCGTCATGGCCCCGCCCGCGCTCGAACCCTTCAGCACCGCGGGGGAATTCCCGCCGCGCTGAAGGGGTTAAATGTCTTCTTTTTCCCTCGCTATATTTTGGTAATGTGTACTTTAGAGAATGTTTCCATAATTTTAAGGTAAATATTTGTGAATATAGCATGTTAGAACGCATGCAAATACATCGCATGCTATTACAACGTGGTTGTTACAATGATCGCGATGTTAGTACGCAATACCTTTACATCGCAAGTCATTACAAATTACTTACAGACTAATTGTGCAGTCTCTCTAAATTAGAATGAATTGACTCTTTCCAAAAAGTCACGAATAATTTGTGACATATTCTGATGTAGGACAAATTCACTCCCAGAAGAACTAGCAGTAGCCAGAATCTTTAATGTTTAATAATTCTGACTTGCTTAAACAAAAACCATGGCAAATAGTGTGTTGGGAGGGTGGAGCCGTTGCTTTTGAAAACACACAGGGGCAGATTTACAAGCCCCTTGCGCTGCCAGTACATCACTGGCAGCACATTTCTCTGCCCCAAATTTACAAGGACAGGAAAAGCCACCCTGCGTGCCTTTTCCTGTCCTTGCAAATACGGACTCTATACACGCAGCACTTTGCGTGAAAGGGGGTTTCCATGTGAGTTGCTGTGGGTGTTCCCACGCAACACCCATGGAACCAGACATCATGCGTCAAAATGGGTGGCGTAGCAAGGTGCAACGGGGAGAAATGCTTTCATTTCTCCTCGTTTTTTTCCTCTTTCAATGCGTGCTGCATTCTACAGCATGCATTGAAACAGCAAAATGCCTGTAGTGATTGTTTTCGTTCAGGAAGGTTCCACTTCCTGCACAAAAACAATCTCCCCTTGACGCAGGAATCCTTGAACCATGATGAAAGGGGGCCTGCGCCGGCGCATGGCAGCTGTTTTTGCGCCATCGAAAGGGAATGCACAGGAATGCGACATATCACTGTAAATATGTTGCATTCCTGTGCTCTGAAAGTGCCACAGCGTGGCGCAGCCAAAGGGCTTGCGGTGCCACCCTGCGGCACTTTCTTGTAAATCTGCCCCACAGTACTTATCTTTCAATTTTGAGTTACACGATATCTTTCTGAAAGCCTGGGCCATTTTATCAGAACATTGTTCCCAAAATATAAATGCTGTATTGTATTTTTTAACATTTTTATTTCTTCTGCATAACATAGTGCAAAATATTAAATTATTTATGGCCGGTATATTTTGTGGGTAAATTGTGTCAAATCAAGTGCCAATTTTTTAATTTCCTGTGCCTTGTGTCAAACAATTTCAAGGTTGACTGACACCCCTCTCTTTTTAAGTCTTTTCTCTATGTTCCGCAGTTTTCCGTGCACTTCTCCCAACCCTTGTCCTTCATTGTGAATCTTGTTGACTTTTAAATGATTGAGGTCCACAATCCAATTTATCTGCTGTGTTGTAATGCAAATAACAATCTGTTTCAGAGAAAAAATGAAATTGGGGCCTTGAAGTGAAGCACAACCTGAAAGGAAATGCATTACTTACTACTTAAGATGTGCATTGAACTATATTTGGGAAACAATTTAAATATGTTAAATCATAGCGTCTCCTAGTGAATGCAAAATGCACCAATCAGTTTCATCAGTCACTTAGTTACTTGATGTATGTGTTTTAAATTAGGTACAACACTGTGTACATTTGCCCTGGTATGAGTTTTCCTTCTAGAGCTATAGAAAATATGCTGTTAAAGAAGGGAATCGAGGGCTCGTCTACATTATCAACTCTGCCAGCACACACTGGTCACCGATGCATGTTTTCATTCGGAGTGGTACCATAGTGTGACACACGATCGGCTCCCACCACACGGTCACTGGTGAGAAGAAGCATATATCACACTGTGGCAGGGAAAACAAACGGAAAGCCACTGTAAATAGTGGTTTTCCATCATGTTTTCTAGAGGCTTTGAACTGCCGAGGTCCATTAAGGGATGTAAAAACAACCCAGGACATCGGCACCAACCTCAGCAAGCTTTTTTTGTGTGGGGTGGGAGGGGGATTGGGAGTGAGGTTCAAAAGTAACTCCTAGGTACTTTTTGGCATGAGGACCGCCCCCTTTAAAGCCCTGCCCTCTCCTCTCCTCACACTGAGAAATTATTCTTCAGGTTGGCAGGTATGGAAGAAGTGTCAACCTATGAGAAAGTATGCTAGAATATTAGCTTTATAATACTGTAGCCATGTTTTTGAACTCCGTAGAAGGTCTTAAGGGTTCTAAAAGTGTGCCGAAAACTGTCACCCAGGAATTTCCAAAATAACTGCAAAAAAAAAAACCAAAAACACATCAAGCAATGGCAAATCCAACGGGTCTAAACATTAGCAAACTGGAATGATAGTTAAATTATTTTTACATTTTAATTGCAAGCATATGACAGAAATATTAAAACTGAAATTAAAGAAAAACTTTCACTGTCTATGCATGGCAGCTACATGCTGGCATTAAATATCTCACATTTAAAAGGTGTAAAAATCCTTTTTAGATTTAATGCACAACACTGGAAAATGTGATTTGTATTGGTGCAAAGAAAAGGTACTTACAAGGAATTACTTTATCTGGATGACATAGCTTTAACACACAAATATATCTAAAAAATGAAAAAAAGGATAAAGAATGGAAATATAAAAGCATTGAAAATGTTAGGTACTAACCAAGCAGTCCTGGCACTACACTGCACTTGTTTGCTGGTGAAGGTTCATATGGGATCAGGCAAAATGCCATCACTCGCAGCTCAAGAGAACCAATGGCTGAAGTGGACTAATTCATCGTAGCACACTGTATATGGTACGATGAGCAGGAGGAAAATGTGAATGGCAGTTAAGTAGAAGGAAATAGATAAAGAGGGCTGATCCACTTGGCTCATCATAATTTTATAAACAAATGGATCATCTATTTGTTTTACGTGAATTTTCAATATATACATTGAATCACTATGATACAATTCATAATCATTACTGTAGATCCCACTATGCATCCAATAACTGAGCAATTAAAAATAAGATTATGATACATCTACAGTTTAGTGAATTAGTGGGAGCAATGATTCATATTTAATGCATTACCAAAGATGTACGACTAACTCCTCCCCCGAGTGCAAACCATCAGGACATAATGTTCCAGGATTCATTTTTTAACATGATTCACATTTAATCAAATCTCTCATTCTATCCCCTCCTCTTCTATGGAGTAATATCCTATTTATCCCACAGACAGATAGTAATTTTGGCTTGGAATCACATTTTATTTCAAAATGTCAAGCCACCGCATACGTTACATCCAATTTGTTATGGCTTGCATGTGTTCTAGTATTCGTTTTGTGTATGAGAAGAGAGTGCTTCCAACATATCTCAGACCACAAGGACTGTGGAGCACATAAATACAATAGTCTGATGTGCTTGTAATGGATTTACTGATCTATTTAGATTGGGTCAAGATGTTGAAGTACTCTTTGGTGTTACTACTAATTATGCAGGTTCTTGCGATTACCACACTTTACAAAACCTTTGCCTTATTCATCCACCCTCCACATGCCCTCGTTTTTAGATCACTATGTAGTAGATGGTCTAGTAAAGATCTAGATCTAGGTTTATCATATGTCATTGATCCATGATTGTGTAATGTCTGCCCTACTATGTTGTCACTCCTAAGTGTGTTCCAATGCCTGTTGATAGTTCTATATATTTGTGTGGATGCTGAGTTGAATGTGGGCATGAATCTTTCCTACTGTATGGTTATCTTTTTGTTCTTTGGTGGTCTAAAGAGTAAAATGTATCTCTTAGGTTTCTCTACTTTCTTACCAACCTATAGTGAGATCTTCTGTGGGTAATCAATTTCTTGAAATCTGCTAGTGATGAAGTGTTTCTCAACCTCAAAGTTTTGCTTCATACAGCACTTTATTTTAGCTTTACTTAGTTCACCATATGGAATACTCCATTTTAATGGTCCTGGTTTTGGTTGGTTGCCAATACAGTGTTTTCAGCAGTTTCTTTATGAAACAGCAGAATTGACAGCTTCTTCAATCCCCCCCCTACCTGAAAAACAATATGATGTGGATGGATACTGCTAGTGAAGACAAGATTAAAAGTGTTGTTATTCAGATGTGTTGTCTAGCTCTCTGCCTCTTCCTGCTTTCCGTCACAGATCATTGAGGGGTGATCTATGTACTTTGTCGATAACACTACATGTCTAGGATAATGTTCATTGCCAAGAGCCCAGGCCACCTGCTCCTCAAACCAGCCCATGAACAAATTGACGTTGGGGGCTAAGCAGGTGCCCATCACTGTCTGTGTTTTCCGCAAAAAGTGGTCATTTTCAAACATGAAGATCCTCCTGTGATGGCTAATTTTAATCATCTCCAATAACATCATGTTGCAATTGCAAAGTGCTAATGATCTACGTCTGAAAAAATAACTACATGCTGAAAGCCTATCAGTATGTTTGATGCATGTACTGTCACATTATAGGTTATCAAAGAGTAAGATGGTTCCCACTGTATTTTGTTTATCTTCCTGATAAAGGCTGTACTGCCCTGACAGTAAGATTGGAGATTAATTACAAATGACAGCATAAAGTGTTTGATTTGAGTAGAGATATTTCATGTTCAAGAAGGCTAAGGAAGGGTGCTACTATGGGTCTTCAGGGTGGCAGTAACAGGTCTTTATGAACCTTTGATGAAAAACGGTGTGACCCATTTATAACTTTAGAAATTGGTATAAACATTCTGCAAATGTGCATATGCAGCCCTTTTGATAGTCCAACTTATCTCTGAGAAATTCACTTTTCCTTCTATGTTTTACCTCATTGTTACATTTGGACAATCTATAAGTAATGTCCTTTATGGCATGCTCCACCATTTCTTTATTCGTGGTGGGAAACAAATTTTTCTCTTACCCTCAATATTTCAGAGCACATTTGATCAAGGTATATTTTGCCATATATAATCAGTAATTCCATCACACTCCTGCTTGCGTCTGCTGTGGTTCCTGACCAATCCTTCAGCAACATTGGTTTGGGGGTCTTGGTAGATAGGCACAATAAAAATTCTAAGTCCCCTATGGACTCTATTAACCTGTGCATAGTTCTTCAAAGATGACTCTTCCGACCATTTTCTTATTTCTTTTTTCATAAATTTCTCAATGGTGGCAAATTTCTGTTTAATGCTCATATTATCACGTGTACTGTAGTGCCACAGGCCCATTTGCTATCGTTCTTGACATTTCCTGGTACTACTCCTCAGAGGCATTTATTTATTTGATTTAAAAGATTTATAAAGCACACAGCTACCCAACAGGGTTTCCCAGCGCTAAGCAGGACAAGCGACGTTGCAGCTAGTTGGAGCAGAGGAATTAAATCTGACTATAAAGAAAGGTCTTAAGCTTTTTTTGGATGGCTAAAAATGACTGACAAATCCTAAGTTCCAAAGGAAGGGAATTCCACAGTTTAGGTCCAAGGTATGAGAACAAGCGGCCTCTCATGCAGGTAAGCTGCACTCTGGGAACTGAGAAAAGAGAAAGGCTGGCCGATCTCAATTGGCAGGTGGGTAGATAAGGCATGACAAGCCTTTGTATGTACGAGGGTGCTAAGCCATGCTTAGCTTGAAACATATAACATAGGGCCTTGAACTCAATATGTTTGTTTACCTTGAGCCAATGTAGTCGATGGAGCAGAGGGGAGACAGAGGTGCATCGAGGCAACTGAAAAAGGAGGCGAGCAGCTGCAATTTGAATGAGATGATGATGGCGGATGGAGGCCTTGTCCATGCCCAAGTACAGCACATTGCCCTAATCAAGTCTGAAGATTACCAAAGCCTGCAATACGGTTCTTTGGGCTACAGATGGAATTAACCAAAGTATTGTTTTAAACCACTTGAGAACCGCAAAGCAACCTGCATTGACTCCAGGCACTTGGGCTCTGAGAGAAAGATTACTATCAATGGTAAAACCTAAGTTCTTAACCTTCAGGACTGGAGCAGGCTATGGTCCCAAAGATGCAGGCCAATGGCTAGCTCCCCAGAGTTCAGGATTATTCCCCAGGATGAGGACCTCAGTTTTAGAGCCGTTAAGATTTAAAGCATTCATCTGGTCCTCTGAATAATCGTGCTGTGAGGGGTCGGATATATGGGATTCAACCCATTTATCCAATGAGGACCAGGAATTGGGTAACTGACCTACAAACTCGCGATTAGATTCATGTATATAACTCTCAATAATATGCTATACAAATACATGATCACTTCTGCTAGATAAAATCTCCTGAAGAAATTCAGTCAGACTAAGACCATACAAACCAATAATTTGGTAATAGCTTAAATAGTAATATCAGGAGCTATTGACTAGAGACCTCTCTATAAGAATTCCCATCCCTCATTTTGTTTTTGCAGAGTTTTATATAGCGCAAACTAGACCCGAAGATATCGGGTATCAGACCGCTTTACATCAGCACCAGTTTTATTACACAAGGACACAATCATTTTTGTTAGGCAAGGGGAGATTAAGTGATTTGCCCAGAATCACAGGATGTCGAGCGTCTTTGCTGAGACTCGAAGCCGGTTCCCCAGCTTCGAGGTCAACCGCTCTAGCCGTAAGGCTACATCCTCTACCATTAGGATTATATTGGCATTGCACAATCAATCATGGGAGACAAACCATAGAGAGACAGAAACAGGATTTGAGGGTGGTTGGATTATTTTATCAGTAAGTTAAGAAGAGTAAATATATCAATATCAGGCATTTGAATATAGTAAAATCAAATGAATCTCTTTCGGGCTTTCAATTACCAAAGTTCAAGGTTACATGAACCTTATTAGCTCAACAGTTCTCTCCCATGGGGAGAAGAATCTGGGCGTATCGCACACAGCATATGTATCATACCAAGGAAAGCCAGTAGAATCTGCAAGAAACTAGCAATGTCTCTCTGTCAGCCAGGAAGCAATCTTCAATGGAAAATGTTGCAAAATGTCTAGAGGGATGGCATGGAATGTAATGGCACCCTCATTATCAATCCAACAGGTAATATAACTTCCCACGTTCTGGGGCGACACCTCCTGGGTCAACTCCACTGGTCCGACCACTCAGTCCCTTGGTCAGTTTGTATAGGAAAATTGTCATACCGCGTGAAGAAGACACATTTTATGAAAAAAAAGATGGTGATCATTATGTGAGCTATCAAACCATTCAAAAACTAAGAGTGTGAACAATCCTCTTTTAGTGAGGGCACATGAGAGAGTTGAAAATTACAGTTTCCAACGCAGGTGTTCCCAAAGCAACAATGTAGTGGCGAATAATCCTGGTGTGTACATGAGAACTCTTTTTTATGAAACATAGTTTCATACAAAATTGCAATTGTATGAGCTTCTCATGAGAACAGAAATGAGTAAAAGGAAGAAAATGCAGGCCCAAATTTACTCTTTTTCATGATACTCGCATTTCATTCTAAAGTTTCTAAACCCTTACATTCTTTTTTCAATATATGTTACTTGTAAAGCATTTTAAATTCATTGCAATTAACACCTGTAACTATAGCATTACTACATTTCAAAAGTACCAACATATAAAATCATTACAAAAAGTGAAGTAACTAAATAGTTTCTAGTAATTCTCATTACTTCATGTATAAAGATACAGTGAAATTTCAATTAGCATACTCGTGCAGCACCATTTCTTTTTTTCGGGTGGTGCAAAAAAATTAACATGAGCAAAGACAGTGTTAGAACCAATTCTTTCAATGGTCATAAGGTTATCTAATTTACGCTTAGTTCCATTAATTCTTCACATATATAAATGTTCAAAAGAAAAACGGTTAATAGAACTTCTATAACACTTGAGTCATCACTTTCACAATTCTATTCCACGTTTAAAGAATACCATGGAAACTTAGTAAATACGAACCAATGTTACTCAAACGAGTAATTTAGTCTAATCTACTCTCCTCTGCATGCTTTTATGATATAGTAAGTAAGTTTCTTTATGACCTATTTCTCAAGTCCCCTCAAGGTGTAGTGAGCACCAATTGTGCACATTTGTTGTTTTCCTTTAAAAGATATCGGGCCCGATTCACAGAACTAACTTAAGACAAAATCCTAAACATACTACTTTTGGTATTCACAGAAGTTAGGATTATGTCTTAAGTTTGTCTTAAGACAAACTTAAGACAGACTTAAGACAGACTTAAGACAGACTTAAGACAAACTTAAGACAGACTTAAGACAGACTTAAGACAGACTTAAGTTAGAATTTTGTATTAAGTTTGTCTTAAGTCTGTCTTAAAAACACCAGTCCTCAATCTAGAACTCAACACTACTTCCTTGGAGCTACCACCTCCAGTGGCTGATAAGATATTTAAGTACCCTACAACCTTATTTTTTTCCTTCCATAACAACGAATTAAACTTGATTTAAAATCTGGCCAGCAACAAAGAACTTCTAAAAGTACTACCAAAAGTGCAACCACAGACTAGAGAGACACGAGAATGCTCACCTTTAATTCTCCTCTAGTTTATCTAGCAGTGATTCAAATCTGTAAACGCGGAGTTTTAGGTGTCGACTGTCGACTTAAAGAAGCATTAAATGGTAAATTACTAATAATGACCGGTTCACCATCTACATCCGTATGGTCATTGTATTTTGAGTTACCTCAATGGATAAAATCCTGCTCTTAGACTCCAGTGTCTCCCATTTTGTCTGTAAAATTATCGGCACATATCACGATCTAAAGTGGACATCCTGTCAGCATGTCTGCTGGACTTACTGCCTTGAAATGCCATCGTAGTAAAGATGATGCAATTTCATTTAACAGTGAGTATAGCCTCCTTAACATTCTTGGATGATGCCTAAAGCATGTTAGAGTATGGAGAGCTGTAGAGGTAAATTTCATGTGCCTACATTTGTTGGTGTTATTGAGTCATGCTGTGAGGGCAAGGGCAACATTTGTGAAAGAGGTTTCACCGACAACACAGCTACTTTGGTAGATTTTCCTTCCCAATGTGGACGCCTGAGAGACATAAAGTGGCAACACCTTGCTTCATCTTCACATGCATTATTTGAACATGCACATACTTCTGTAACAACTATTCAAAAGATAATTAGTCAACAGTAAGCACCTGAACACATTCACTACAGCATAGGACCTAAATTATGTGTCCAGAGTAGAGGTATCATGAAATGTCCCATATTTTAACTTCACACTAGTATACGCACAGGCTTCAATGCACACAAACTAACATACAGGCATCCAAGCACAGAGAACAATAGACATAGAGGCACCAATGCACATAGAATAACACACAGGCATCCAGGCACAGAGAACAATAGACATACAGACACCGATGCACACAGGCATCCAAGCACAGAGAACAATAGACATACAGACACCGATGCACACAGGCATCCAAGCACAGAGAACAATAGAAATACAGACACGGATGCACACAGACGAACGCACAGGCATCCAAGCACAGAGAGCAATAGACACACAGGCGTTAAATTCGCAGTAGCAAAATGAAAGTGATAAAACAAACTGGCAAAACAAAGAGGCCCCGGAGGCCGCACCGGGCGTGCTTTCCACGTTTCAGGCTCAGCTCGTAGATAAACGTGCATTTGTCTCATTTAAAGTGCCTTCTCAGTATGGGAAATGTATAAATAAACACAGGCTTTTGGACTAGAGTTAAGTACACTCTCCAGCTGCACCTCTCGGGATTAGGTAAGGGAGAGATAAGAGGACACGGACGCCGGCCTGGCTCTAATAGGCTCACCAGTGGCATGTGAGCTGTAGGCCTGATGAGGCACACTACTCTTCGATCTCTTATGATAAGTGGTTGTTGTGGTGATTAGGATGGCTGGTCCATGCAGGCCTGGTGGGACATGCCATTCTTTGATCTCTTATGATAAGCGGTTGTGGCAATTGGGATGACTGGCCTAGGTAGGCCTGGTGGAGCATGCTACTCTTCGATCACAGCCCTTGGTACCCCTAAAGGTGTGGTGAGGGGACAGTTCTGGAAAAAAGAAAATTGCATTACATACACTCTGGTATTACTAAAATCAACATTTTGGAAGCACCATTTTATTGTAAAACTATTTGCATGTTTTGCAACACTATCTTACACTGTGTGTAATGCAAGTATAAAGTGATGACTTACATATTTTACAGTGCTTTCTGTCCTAGGCTGTGACCTCATAGCACTAAAAATACATGTCACTATTCTCCACTACACCAATCAAGATTTAATTCTGCGGCTCTCCGGTTACACATAGACCTCTGCAGTGCATTAACTAATAGCGGTTTCATAATGTACTACAGTGAATTTCCCACTGAGTAACAATTTTTATAATTATTTTTTCATTTAAGCTGCCCATTATTTTAGATGTAGATACCTGATAATGAAAGATCTAAAAAAACGTACTGAACATTCTGGGGCTTATTTATGAGAGGCTTTCATCGTCAGAGCATCATTTTTTTGACGCTCCTGCGGCTCAAGCATCTCAACCATCCTATGAGGCTGTGCAAAGTCACCCTGCAAGGCATTGCATGGCCTCAGAGATATGGAGTAAGACATAGCAAAGCAAGTCACTTTGTTGCCTTACTCTGGGTCAAGGAGGTGTTCCATGGGCTATGCGTGGGGTTCCCATGCAATACCCATGGATTTTGATACTGCCATGTAGTTACAAAATCACCTAAGCCTGAGGCAGCTCCAAAAACAGGCGCCTCCCCAGCGGAGGCGTAACAAGGAGAAATGCTTTAACTTCTCCTCGTTTTTTCCCCTTTCCATGTATGTTGCATTCTGCTGCTCACATTGAAAGAGGAAAACGGCTCTCTGGCTTGTTTTTTTGAAGGAAGGTGCTCCTTCCTGTACAAAAACAATCCTGTCTATGTTGGTGCTAGGAAGCAATTTATGCGCCAACGCAAAGGAAAAGGACAAGAAGGCACCGTATTTCATAAATACTGTGCATTCCTGCCCTGTCACATTGGCATAGGGCTGAGCAGCAAGAAGACTTGCGGTGCTGGCCTACGCCAGTTCCTCATAAATGAGACCCTTTGTTTTTATCTACACCTTTGACTACACCCCCACGCTCACTGACCTTTGGTTTGCTAAACACTTTAATATTATTTCGCCACCGTAAAAGTTATTTGCTGTGGGAGTTTATGGTTGTCGATAGTTGTCAATGATGAGGAGTAACAGGTTCTAGAAAATTTCGTCTGTAAAGAGACTCTGTCTGTGAAAATATGCACATAGAACTGCTGGCTTACACCATTAGAGCAGGTTTGACCTATTGAAATGTATTAAACATGCATTGGCAAAGCCAATACATTTGTAGGTTTCTGCTACCCAGTTGACTTTGTTGATTCTTTTGTTTGTCTTGGTTTTCGTAAAACTTTATATTCATGGAGCTGCCTGGCCTACAGACAATATAAAAAAAAAAACTTGGTCAGAAGCAAAAATACTTCTTTGGTCAGAAATACCACACATTGCCATTGTAGTCTCGGGTCCTGAAGTGGACTACTTTAGGTGTCACCTTACTCCTTGTTAAAGAACAGAATCCTCCACTGGCAGTGAAATTAGCTAATGAATGAAGTTTCTGACCCATTTGCCCATGCTGTGTGCTATGGTGGGAGGAAGAAACATGTGTGTGACCCAAGAATTGGCCAAACAATGAACTTGCTGGCTGAAAGCTCCTATAAGTAAGTACTTTTTATATAACATTTTAGTAAATTCAAAAAAGCCTTGGCTAACGCCAGAACTAAAAGTTAAATATACTCCATCTGGCACATTGCAAGCTAATTGAAAATGAAGGATGGCGATAAGATGCAGCACGTGTACTAAACAGTACAGCAGTTGGCTGCAACATGCATGAACTCAGATTGTAAATGTTCATGAAAAGGAACTTTTGCTCTGCACTTGTGCTTGCAATAAAAGTCTCAACCTTAGCATCACTGTGTCCTTGCAAGGTATGCATGTTGTAGGGCTTCTCAGAAGTGGCTCACTTACTGTGTGACAGTTCCGTTGACTTTAGCGACTAAAAGTTTCATAGGATGAATGTTTTCAAGTCAGGCTTGATATACTATTTTATGTGATTAGCAAAAACATTGCACCTACAAATATATATATTGGTGTAAAACAAACGCATAGTTTCTTAAAAGCAGTACCCACACAAGTCAATACTTCATTTTATTCTTTAGAGAAAGGAAAAGAGAAAGCTAAAAACAATTAGTATTAATAATAACTTAAGTGGTGCCCCCCCCCCCCAAACAAATACTACATATAATGCCAGTGTCAAAGAAGATTTAACCATATTTAAGGTCCACCTTGTTTACCTCTTTTGCCCTTTGATGGATATATTACACACTCTATCCCAAAGAATGAGCACATCAGCTGCATAGCTTGGTGGTTTTGCATCCGTTCAACATTTAGCAATGGCCAGAAGCGCCACTGTTACTTCCATCAATCTTAACCTATGTACAAAAAAAAAGCATTCCTTTAGGAATAATGTGTACTCTAATGAATAGTTTGCTGGTTAAAAGATCCAAGTGTGAACAACAAGTATTAAACAACAGTCGTACTGTTTTCACAAAATTATTGCTTGTAATAAGATATTCAGTACAGTACATAGTAAAAAGGTGAAATAACAAGACAACGCTGATGCTCCCCAAATGAGCACATCACATTAGTTGAGTAAATCCAGTTCAAGGATCACTGGGAAGCCTGAAATCCACTTAACCATATAGCTTTATGAATCCACAGTCCCATGAAGTTGTTCCTTTGTTTCAACAGTGTAATAGACTGAAGAGTCATATGGTATAGAGAATGATGTTAAATAAGAAGAAGCACCAACATTTTGGTTTCTGATGGCCAAACGGTCCTCAAGACCATCATCAGGGATCAGTGTTGTGAATGCTCAATTCAGGACATAGCCTAAATGTACTAACAAAACACAAAGCACTAATGAATATGTATGACAATATGCTGAAAACATCATATGCACCACTTGTCCACAATGTAAAATCACAAAGTGACCAACTAAGTAATATGCTAATCTGCCTATAAGAATAAAGCCATTAATAATGATATCCCTAATGACCACTGCCCTGAGTGCCTTCACTCAAGCTTCCGCAAGACCAATATTACAACCAGGTACATATTGTCTAAATAATGAGTACAAGGCCTTAACCTTACATAGACAGGAATTATCTAAAGTTTCCAATAGCACAATCGTATCTGTATGGATTGCGAAAGATACCTACGAATTTGGTATTTAAGTAAAATCTTTCAAGAAAGTTGATATACAGTGGTAAAATCTTCATAATAACAGAGTGTGTTACTTTCAGATAGCATATTTATGTGGTTGATTACTGACCATACCCATAGTTTAACATTAAAGTCATACAATATTTCTTGTAGTATGGTTCTCACCCCCAGCATAAGATGCCAGTGTGTCCTAGATATATCCACGAATTTACACCACTGACCCCAAAGCCTTTAGTATCCCAAACCCCCTTAAACCTGAGGCTTTTGTAGTACAAACATGATCTTTAAAAAGTATTGCCAAGAGTGCAGCAGTAGCAGAAGTGTTGTGCTTTTGCTGAAAAGAGAGCTTGCATTGCACAGATTATTGTTAGGCTTGGCTATCTCTGCAGGGTCATCCCAAAATCTTTTGCCTTCAACCATGCTATTTTCAGAATTTTGTTTTTATTGACCACTTTGCCACTGCTACTAGCACTTAAAGTGCTTGTGCTCACGCATTGAAACATGGTCAAATTGGCTTACACCTAATTGACACATTTAATTTACTTATGGGGGCCTAAGTGGTATAACATGTACCCAAGGCCTGTAAATTAAATGCTATTAGTGGGCCAACAGCACTCATTGTGCCACCTAGGTACAAAGCCTTTCAAGATATTTCTCAGGACTGCCATTACATCGTGTGCAGATTTAAACTGCCAATTTAACTTGGCAAAATAACCACTTTGTCAGGCCAAAAGCCTGACTTTGCAGTAGTTCCCTCTAAATTCTTCTCTTCAGCAGCAAATCCTGTTCAGCTGCTCCTCTTTGGAAAGGTTTCAGGCCTCCTGAAGCTCTCATCAGGTGCAGCCTGCAGCCTTGTCCCACTAGAGATTTTAGGCCTAACATAGAAATCTTCACATGACTGCTTCCAGTGGCTCCCCAATGTTGAAGCCTCCTCCTCGGACAACATTCACTGTCTTTCCCTGCTGAACTTACCTTCTCAGACATTATACCTCCAAATTTCTTCTAAGTCCAGAGGATAGTAAAAAGAAGGCCCAATTCACCTAGTGTATTCGAACAGCGTTACATCGTGTTTACCCATAACTTGCGACTTTGACCTGGTCTTGTTTCACTAGATGCCAGTGGTTGGCCCGTTGATATTATAGGCACTATATTTCACTAAAAACCTTAAAAATTCACAGTATCAGTTCTACTGATTGGATTTTTATCACTTTGGTGTCAAAGTATTTATTGAACGTTACTCTATATTTCTAAATTGGTGTGGGATTTTTCATGTGTTGTGTTTTCACTTTATTACTGTTTGAGTGCTGCATAAATACTTAACGCATTGCCTCCAAGTTAAGCCTGACTGCTTTTATGCCAAGTTACCAGAAGGTTAAGCTTAGGCTAATTTAGTGACCTTTTGTGGTTCACCTTGACAGGGATTGAGGCTTTTGCTTGAAAAGGTTCTTCACCCCTCTCAATCAAAAACCCAATAGGCTTCTATTGTTAGATTGTTCTTACACTGTCTTAAAGCCTGTAGACAAGTATATTCTAATATTGATTCCCCCTATACAGTCTTAACGAGCTGTAAGAAGAAATACTGATAAAGTGTGTGGCTCTGACAACACCACAATGTTGATCTTTTCTACATGTATTTGATTGAAAAATAGTTGAATTAGTCTGCCTAAGAAGTAGTTCCCTCGCTCATAACTAATATGATCTTTGCTAACACAGACCCAAGGTGAAATACAATCAGTAGGTGCTTTGGCCTGTCTGTCTCCCCAGACCAATACAACAGGATGGGAATTTACATTGTGAACTCTCTGACAAACATTATATGAAGGGATTTTATTTGGAACTGCTTTGTGTAAAGCATTTGAAGAGGGTTTGTGTAGTGAAGCCTCTGACAAATACAGTAGAAAATGATTTTGTATTGTATATCTGTCCCAAATGATATAGGTAGAGGCTTTACATTTTAACCCTCTGACGAATGCAAAAGAAAGGGGTTTTACATTGTGAACTGTGACAAATGTAGTGAGGGGTTTTCTATTATGAACTTTCTGACAATTGCCATAGGAACACTTTTTACATTGTGAATTCCATCACAAAATCCACAGGAATGCACCCACCCTCAAAGGAGTAAGCCCATTGCTATTCACAAACAGTACTTCTATAGCTACTACAGCCGAAAAGGACCCAAAGTAGTAGTAAATCACTCCAGCTCATAACTGGAGCTAGTCAAGCACCACACATGGGCAGCAACCAACTAAGTGTGGGAAAGGGTGATTGAAGGTGAGAGAGTGATAATACATGAGTGTGAGGGAGTGTTAGAGAGTTTGAGAATAAATGTGGATAAAAATGAGTGAGTGGAACAGTGAGTGAGTGCAGCTGTGAGTGCAAATGGGCGAGTCAGAGTGAGCAAGAAAAAAGAATAAGATTGAGAGTGAGTGCAAGTGGATGTGAGTGAGAAAGTATGACAATGTCCATAACAATTGATGTGAGTGTGAGGGGGTGATAAGTGAGTGATAATTAGTTAAAAGTTAGTAAGAATGAGGACGTGAGTGTAGTGAGTTCGGAAAGGTGAGTGACAATAAATAAGTGCATGTAAGAGAGTGAGAAAGTGAAAGTGAGTCAGAATAAGAATTGGTGAGTGATTGAGAATAAGTGAGTGATGGCAAAGGAGTGAAAATAACAGTGAATGCAATGGCAATAAATGAGAGAGTACAATTGAATGACAATTAATACGTGAGAGTGAGTTTGAGTGAGTAAATGTAAAGGAGCATGAGTGAGTATGTGGTATAGTGCTTGCAAGCTTGCCATTGGTCCTAGTATAATGAATGTAATCCTTATCTTACAAAGGCAACTGTGGCAAGATACTGCATACTGGAGGCAATTCTTAGCATGACAGGCACCTGGGACACAATAATGACACTGGAATAATGGAAGTAATTCTTAATATATTATGCAGTCATTTGCAAAGTATGGGTACTGACATATTAAAGGTACTTCTTGGCATATGAGTCACTGGTTTACAAATGTTGGTACGCCTGTGGAAATTTTTGGAATGGGGCAACTGTTGCAAACTGCTGGCACCTGCACATTGGAGGTACATCTTGACATGAGTAAGGACAACCATGGCATATGGAAGGAGAGCAACCACGACAAAATGATGGCCCTGACATTCTGAGATAGTTTTTTCATAAGGGTCCCCCATGGTATATGGATGGCATTAATGGTAAATACCTGGCATTAGTATATTAAAGGTAATTTGTTGCCTAAAAAGGCACCAGGGGCAGGGGAGCGGTCTGTGTGGTGTTCTTGGTGGTTTATCGGCCACCTTGGGCGTCGTCTGACTTCCCCACTCTCTTTGTAAGACTGGTCCAGGACCTGTGTACAAGATATGATAAAATGGTGATCGTTGGGGACTTCAACTATCATTGGGAAAAATCCCCTAAAGAAGGACAAGCACTACAGATCGAGGAGGCGGTCTCCTCCTTAGGTCTTACCCAACAGGTCAAGGGACCGACACATGAGAAAGGTCATGTGCTCGACTTAGTCTGGACCACCATGCCAGCCCAGGGTATCACGGAAATTCTTCCCTGTGCTTGGTCTGACCATTTTCTAATAAAGGGTAGACTTATATTGAGGGGCCCCCTGTCCAAACCTGGGGAGGGCTGGAAAACGGCCCGTAAATGGAGAAACCTTGATGGGGAAAAACTGGTCCACCTCTTAGAACACCACCCTTCAGTCAAAGAGCAGGATGCCAACGTTGATGCTCTATGTGGACACCTCCAGCATAAACTGGGAAGTGCCATTGATGTGGTGGCACCTCTTTGCAGGATGAAGAAGGTGGCGAAAGGAGCCGGGGCGCCTTGGTATAATGATTCCCTTAGGGAGATGAAACGCGGGGTGAGGAAGAAAGAACGGGCATGGCGTAAAAAATACGACGCCATCTCCAAACAAGAATATGTTTCATCCTTAGCCCAGTACAAACTAGCCATACAATCAAGGAAGGCTGCTTTCTTTGAGGAAAGAATAACTACTGCAAGAAATCCGCAAAAAGAAATTTTTCGGGTCCTGGCGGAGCTCAGGGTGAACAAGGAGCAAAGTCCCGAGTTCACCCAGGAGGACTGTCAGAGGTTCCAGGATTTCTTCGTAAAGAAGATATCTGATATCTTGGACGAAATTGCGGAAACCGCACCCCGCGAATGTCCGCGCATACCGGACCTTATTGCCCCGCTAAACATTCCACCATTAGCTGAGTTATCCCCTATTTCCAAACAGGAATTACTTAAAATCATAGGCCGAGTTAAATCAGGTTCCTTGGTGGACCCTTGCCCTCCTGACATATTCAAGATGGCAATGCCAGGAATAGAGGAAGAGGTTCTGCACCTATTGAACACCTCTCTTCATACAGGACAGATCCCTTTAGCTTTTAAAGAGGCTCGCCTGATCCCCTTACTGAAGAAACCTGGAGCAGACACAAAATGTCTGAAAAATTTCCGGCCCATCTCCCAGCTGCCTTTCCTTGCTAAGGTAATTGAGCAGCACGTGTTAGCTCTATTATCGGGCCATCTAGAGAGTAACATCCTGCTGGAGACCAATCAGGCAGGGTTCCGTGCTAATCACAGCACGGAACTAGTTATGTTATCCATTCTAGATGAGCTAAGGATGCGAGCTGATGTAAAAACACCGAGCGCCCTGGTACTACTGGATCTCTCCGCGGCGTTTGACACCGTGTGTCATAAACAGCTTCTGTCGCGGTTGAGATCCTTTGGCGTCGTGGGTACAGCACATGCATGGCTCACATCATTTTTGCAGGGTAGGACACAACGAGTGCAGCTGGGGGATCTACTTTCCACCCCTGCTCCGATCACCTGCGGGGTCCCACAGGGCTCTGCCTTGTCCCCCCTACTTTTCAACATCTACCTGCAGCCACTAATTGCTCTCCTGAACAGGATGGACTGCCTAGTGTACAACTATGCCGATGACACCCAGATAATCATCCGGCTGGATGATGGTCCAGGAGCATCCACTAGGTTACAGGACATATTGAAAACTACAGTCAATTGGATGTCCGAGAACTCCTTGAAAGTTAATCCGGATAAGACGGAAGTATTGCCCATTTCCATCTCGGGTAACCCTTGGAGTGAGAAATTTTGGCCTAGGGAGCTGGGCGCACCACCAAAACCGGCAGCTGCAGTCAAAAGCTTAGGCCTATATGTGGATAATAAATTATCCATGGAAAAACAAGTTGCCACTGTAGTAGGCACTAGTATAGGCCTCTTAGGACAACTAAGGAGGATCTCTGCCCTACTCTCATTCCCTACTTTGAGACACGTGGTCTCAGCCACAATTCTGGCTAGGCTGGACTACGGGAACTCCCTTTATTTAGGTTTGCCACAGCGGCTGCTGGACAAACTACAGGGAGTTATGAACGATGCAGCTAGGCTGATATTTAGAAAACCCAGGACTGCCCATGCCTCTCCCCTGATGCAGGAGCTGCACTGGCTGCCAATTTGTCAGAGAATTGTCTTCAAAGGACTGTGTATCGCTCACAAGGCTCAGTATGGCAAAGCACCAAAATACCTGAAATCCCGACTATCCCCCTGCACACCGGGTAGGACTTTGCGTTCGTCGGACGCCACTCTTCTGTCTCAGTCCCGCTTTAAATTGACCACGGTGGGGGGCCGTGCTTTTTCCAACATGCTCCCAGCTTTATGGAACAAATTGGATCCAGAGCTCAGGAAGGAAAGTAACTTACTTTCCTTCAGAAAAAAACTAAAAACGGTACTGTTCAAACAAGCATGGAGCAGATCTTAGGTGCACAGCTGGTTTCAAGTGAATGTAACATCTTTCACGTAAATCTGGTCAGACAGCGCTTAGAGACCCCTGTGGTTATAACGCGCCATAAAATTAAATAAATAAATAAAATAAATAAATATGGGGGACACCATGCCAAAATGCTGACCCAGGCACATTGGAGGTCCCTTTCAACATAAGAAGCACCAATAGCAGTTAAAATAAATAATGTCAACTCCGGGTAGCATCACGTTCCACCGCTTAGCACATCATGAGAGGACTTGAATACCTAATGAGTGCTCTTTCAGAACCTATGGCATTTTAGTACATTTATGTGAAAATTGTGCTTTAAAATGCACTACTTGAAGCTGTTTATGAGGGGGAGAACCCCCCCGCCCCATCCATATCCCACTAAGGGAGGTCTAGCTAAAATTCAGGGCTAGTATTATGTGGCATCACTCTCAAGGATCATGCTAGCACCATAATATAGGTGGTATGGAAAATATACGTGTCTGTGCTGTGTTGGTATTTTAATCATGCAGTTATTATGGATCATTCAGCAAGTAAACATATTGTAATGTAATCAGTGTTACATACTTGTGGCATAACTTTATGTGAACATTTTCGGTCGAGGGTCAGTTGATGTCACATTCTGTGACGTCATTAAGTTGAAAGGGCATGTGGTGTCACTTATATCCCTGGCATTGTGTGTAAATTGACATTCATGAAGAAAAGAAAAAACATTTTAATGCAAAACTAATTCAAATTGGCGAGACGGGCATTTTTTTTTCTTCTAAAGTTGCACAGTGTAATTATCTTTCATGCGAAGACAACAGTGCTATATTTTTTATATAATAAAAGAATCAGTTTTGTTGCAACATCAAAGACTGCATTTTTCCGCCTACCGTATATGCTATTGTTCAAATCTGCTTATGGAAGTTGAAACATTTCTAATCAAAATGAATCATGCTTTTACATCTTTTGCTGATACAGCATGTACTTTTATGATTCGGCCTGCAAGAAAATGTCAGCTCAACTTTAAAGCTGCTTCCCATAATTTAGAGTAAAATATGATGTAGGTCATTTGCGAAAATCCTGTTTGTTTTATTTGCAGACTCAAAATATATTGAGTTCTACAGCACAGCAAGGGAAAATTGCTTGTGTCTGGGATATTGCACACGTTTCAGCAAACAATGCCTGGGCGCAATTTATTTTTCAAGGTTGTATTTCATATAATTTCAGGAATTTCACATTACGCTTGTTATGTTAAATTCTCCAACTCTGTCATGTTGCATAATTATAAGCCATTTGCACTACAAATTACCAACAGTGTGCCATTCATGTTCAAAATTTACCCCAAATGCACACGAATAATGGAACTTGAGTGACTGTTGTTTGCAGTGCTATTTGTAATTTCTTTTTTTTTTTACCAAAAAATGCGCTACTGTGCCAAAAATGAATGCAAGGAAGCTTTTTGTGCTTAAATATACCACTAAATGAGGGGTTTGCATTTGGCAGAATTACACATAATTTTGCTTACATTTCGTGTAATTACGCAATAGCAAATTACACGGATTTCGGATAACAATCTGAGTAGACTGCATTTCCAGCAAGAGTAACGACTAGGCAGAACTAGGAAGCGCTCTATTTTAATGTATGTGATTTTCTAATTGCAATTATGTTTGCTGCACTGGTACGCTATCACCCACATATTAATATGCCTGTCACTAAAATAATTCCAAATGAAAGTGGTTGGAGGGATAATCTTAGAATTCATCAAGCGCACTGTGGCTGTTACCTTAAGAACCATAACTCAGGTGGTCAGAGGTCACACAGCATGAGCCATATATTTCATTGATACATTCAGTTATAAGGGCATTATTTTGGGATAGGTGGATGAGAGACTTCTGCTTAAAAGTGACAGATGCCCTGTCCACCACAGGGTCCATGGATGTCAATGTCACATTACGTTTGCCAGATGAGCCTTCCTCCACTATTCGGTGGATGTCCAACCTGCTTGGACTTTCCTTCAACAAAAGCAAGGGAGAGGCCAAGACAGCCATCTGTGTACCAGATGCTCAAATAGATGGGGCACAGGAGGATGTTGCCCATTCAGATGAAAGGCTGCTAATGTTCCGGCGATGAATTTAGGCCCATATCTCTGTACCGGGGTGAATGTATGACATTGTTCTGCATTCTGTCCATCAACTGTTGTTTTTGGCGAGGGGGACGAGTATGCCCAGACGTGGGTCCCGTGCTCTCCATGCCACTGGAGTCAAGCTATCCTGGCTGAAGAGGGGTGAAACCCCGAAACCTGTCCTAGGATGCTTGTTTCCAGTCCAGGGAGGACCTGGCTTGGCAGTTCGGGCTGGACTGTTCCCATGAGGCACAGGGTCAAGACTGATTTGCATATGGCTGGGCTCAAACTGCAAGGGCATGGTGAGCCAAAAAAACGATGGATTTAGGCCCATATCTCTGTACTGGGGTGGATGTATGACATTGTTCTACATTCTGTCCATCAACTGTTGTTTTTTCTCATGTTCCGGTAGCACTTACTATTTTAGCAGAGTGTGTGGGTGATATGTGCTCACAACCATGTTATGCATGGCTCTCTTAGAGAACCATTAATGTGAATGACTGGATTCTAAATCCAGTAATTCACTGTTATGACATAGTGCCATTGGGTAGCAAAACCAAATAACCACTGTAACTACATCATAGGAATTCCAGTTTTATAGAATATTCCAAAATATACTAATTCCTGATTTAGTGGATGCTATCCTGCAGGCTCAGTCTGGATATTCTGTCCCAGAATCATGGGCTGGGGCAGATATGGTGGTGATTTTAAAAAAGGGCAAGCCTTCTCTGGAACCAGGCTCATATAGGCCTATCACCCTTATGAATGCAGACGCCAAAATATTCTCAAAGGTGATGGCTATTAGACTCTCCAAGATAATAGCACAGTTGGTCAGTCCTACACAGCATGGGTTTATACCAGGGAGGGGGACGGCGCACCATGTTCGAAAAATAATTACCTTACTGGACGCAACGGAAGTCTCAGGAGACCCTATGTCGGTTATCCTTCTAGATGCAGAGAAGGCATTCGATCGGGTCTCCTGGGACTACCTCTGGGCTGCATTAGCTTGGTGGGGTATTGGGGTAGGCTTCATTAAATCAATACAGGCACTTTATCGGTCACCTATAGTTCAGCTTAGAATTAATGGAGAACATACACTGCCTCTCCAGATTAACAGAGGCACCCGACAGGGGTGTCCATGCTCGCCTTTGCTATTTGCAGTTTATATTGATCCGCTGATCCGCAGGCTTGAATTAAATGAACAAATTGCTCCGATTGATATTCAAAGTCAGCTCTGTAAAACTCTGGTCTATGCAGACGACGTGGCGATAGTCTCTCCCTCCCCAATTAGAACAATGTTGGAAGTAGAAATGGAGGCTGAGGTCTTTGGACGGATTTCTGGATACGCTTTAAACAGCTCTAAGACACAGATAATAAAGAATAGTCAGACGACCTCTAATGATGGGAGAGTAGTGGATTCAGCGATCTATTTAGGTATTAACATTTCGGCAGATGTAGGAAAGATCGTGAAGCAAAATATTGAGCCAATAATGGTAAAATGTAAGAAAGATCTTGACAGGATCCACAATCTTCATCTTTCCTTGGTGGGCCGATCAAATGTGATTAAAATGCTTATTCTGCCCAAATTTCTTTATTTATTTAGGACAATTCCTTTGTTATTCGAAGGTAAATGGTTTCTTGCAATCGAACACTTGATTAATAAATTTATTTGGGCACATGGGAAAACCAGGAGGGCATTACGGTTTCTATCTCTATCCAGGGATAGGGTGGGCTGGGCAGTACCGGACTTTAAGTTATTTTACTGGGCATCAGCCATACAATATATGAGGGGGCTGATGGGAGGAGACAATTCAGATATTCAGATTAAATCAGACTCAACTGATATTTATGCATTGCTTATAGGGGAAGATGCTGGCAACTGTTTTTTGAAATATACAGACCCGGGGTATTATAAACGAACAACATTTAAGACACTATTAGCAGGATATAAAATTTGGGCAGCATTGAGTAAAAAACTTGGGATGGGTAGATTCAATGCTTACACTAGGATCGAGGGGAATAATTCTCTAGAGATATTTGCGGACAGGATTATGAGTGATTGGGGACGGAGGGGGATCTGTAAATTTGGGGATTTTACAGGAGATCAAGGTTTCTTGGAGTTCTCGGAACTTCAAGGGAAGTATGGTTTTCCTAGGAATAATTTCTTTAAGTTTCTACAAGTTCGGAGTTATCTGCAGAATAAGAAGGGTGGGTTAGCTGGGTTTAGTAAAAATAGGATTTTCGACATGATTGAGTCTGGAGCAGACTGTTCCATAAAGAAAATGTATGCTGAGTTATCATTATTAAAAAGTGATGATTTGGAAAAATTTGGAAAGAAATGGGGTGATAAACTTCAGATTGATCAGGACTGCTTCGAGGACTCTCTTGAATTAGGGCGGACTATACTCTGTTCGGCAGCCCTACAGTCTCAGCATTACAAGACGATTTATTCATTATACCATACTCCCGATAGGATTTTTAAATGGGGGGTTCACGACGGGAATTACTTGCCCCCGATGCAATAGTAGTGAGGCTGATATTGTTCATATTTTTGCAGTATGTCCCCATCTCAATCTTCTGATTAAGGCTATTGAATCTTTTTTAGATATAAGTTTAGGAATTAATGTTGTCCTTACACCAGTATGGATCCTTCTGGGAGTAGGAGGGGCAGAGGAGGAATCTGCCTCCTCTCTTTTTCTGTTTGTGGCTATGTCCGTTTATAGAATATGTATTGCATCAGCCTGGTTGGATAAGACAGCTCCAACATTCCATCAATGGCTGGCCAGATTATTAGCAGCGTATAATTTGGAAAAAGGGATATATGATAGAAAGGGGAAAAAGGGTAGAGCCTTAGGTAAGCGTATATGGGAACCTGTGAGGAGATGGAAGGAGACTCCCTGAACATTGGGAGATTGTTTTAGGGTGTAAATCCTTGGGTCTTTGGTTCTTTTTTCTATCAATGTTCCTCCCTTGTATTGTTTAATGATATGTGCAAATTATTTTGTTGTAATAAAAAAAAAAAAAAAAAAAAAAAAAAAAAAGGAATTCCAGTCTCCTCAAGCTGAGCAGTTGGAAAGAAGTGAACATAGCATCTGGACAAGGGATGGTCCAGAGAGTGGTGGGGGTGGGTGGCAGGAAGTCATGTATTTTCTTTTAAATTTGGGACAGGGACAAGAGGCCATGTGTACCCCTCTGCCTTTACATAGCAGTTGAAATCAGAGGCAGGTGAATTTGGGGGCCCTACATAACATAAAATTATAGATGGGAAAAAAATGAATTTCAGGATAGTTTTTCACCTTGGGGTTCTGAGAGATATTACATATGACACAAGTTTCTCTCTTGTTGTCTTTTTGATGTCACTCAGAACGCCTTGGTGAAAAACATGCCCGTAATTCACTTTTACCCAACTATAATTCTATGTATTGTCTTCATCTAAAGGGTAGTAACAGCTGTTAATTAACTAGCTCTTGTTATGCTCCATTGCATGCAGCCCGAGCCCATAACTGTAGGGAGGGTAATTTACAGATGTAATTCCCTACATGTGTGGACCTTAATGCTTAATTAAAAAGTCAGTGAAGTGGCTCTGCAGTTGTGGTTGATATGCTTAGTTCTTAGGAATTTAAATGATAATATGTTTGCCCATGATTGACGACGCAGTGTGGAAACTGGCAGCAAAGTAGCCCTTCTACCAAAGCTGGAACCTTTAAAAGGTGTTGGCCTGCTGTTAATCTGTATAGCATCCCTTCTTGAAATTGAAAGTATGCATTCCTTATCCTGACCTTTAGCAGATAATACTGAATTTATTGCATAGGACTAAGGGCATGCGATTGAAGAACAGTCTCACTGAGCAAACAGCTTTTTTTGGTAAGTGATGAATGATATCAAGGTATATGCGATACAAAGCACGTGCAGACTTTGCCAAAGTTTGATAACATTTAACAGAGTTAAACAATACTGTAGAGATCTCTTTTCTGTCATTTTGATTGAGAAAAATGTAGTGCACTCAAGGCCTTTGTGGGCAGAATGAGGAATTGTTTGATGCGGGAGAGGGTAAGAAGTATATTTTATGACTCTATTGCGGTTGTTGTTTGCTGCCACATCAAGCTGTCCCTTGAAGAATTCTACATTGTAAATCTGTCAGGAAGCTAATTGGGTTGATAGACAGGCAGACAGACAGACAGACAGATATATAGATAGATAAATAGCCAATTTTATTTATAGCGCAATTATTTACAAAAAAAGCCATATAAATATCATTTTGAGTAAAAAGACAGTGATGCGCTATAGATACATTTCTCGTCAATAAGAAGTTAATATTAAAATCTAGGTCAAGGGTTAGAATATAGTGCTGGCATCCACATTTGTTGAGCCTATACATCATACGAGTGTTTAAATTTCATCAAGGTTGTTGCTGCTGCCATAAATTTCATAAAACGAGCAGCCAATTGCACAGTCACCTCTCATGCATCTAAAATGCGCCAGATTGGAAGGAGTCAGGAACATCATCCATCTGCTACTGATTGAATTATCTGCCAAATGTACATATTTGACTGTTAGACCAGTCAGCCTTAGGGTGGTCTTCCTCCCAAACATTTGCCCTCACCTCTTCCCATTTTGTTGAAGTTATTTTTGTTTGTTTTCACTATAATGAGGACTACCCCTCCTATAGGATAACATTGCAGATTCGTAATTCAATTTAGTAAGCTGTATTTTCCAATTGGGAGCAGGTGGCCATGTCAATTTTGGTGTATTGATAAACCCGCTTTAATGGCAAAGTCAGATTTTTCATTACAATTTTGTAAATTTCACTTTTAGGAAGTTGGCATTTTCCCTTCCCCTAGCCCTTTTGTGCCTGTAGCCTGTCTTGTGTCACATGACTGGGTGTAGCTGACAGTTAGACTTTATGGATTTCTCCCAGACAGTCACACAATAGAGGGATTACATGTGTCTGGATGGGCCATCTGGTGGCAGGATGGGGGCAGAGGTGAGCACAGCCCTAATTACATCTGAATAGCCTGTGCTCTGCCTTCAGACAAAGGGCCTAACATCCCCACATCAGGGTAGGGGAGACAGGGAATTCTATGCACTTCTAAGCCCCTGTCTAGAAACTTCTCCTTCCTTCCCGAACCAGGGCACCAGGGTATGAAAAGAAGACAAGATTAATCAAAAATGGACAGACCCATTGGTGTTGGTACGATCACTGGCAAGCAGTGCTTGGGAACCCACTAGGTGAGTAAAAGGCCCCTCACACACCAACCTAGTTGGTGTCATGCTTCATCATAGGGGCCCCAACCGGGTGGCCGAGCGCCTCCCGGTTGTGCTGCAACGCCTGACTATAGCGGAGCTGGTGTGGTGGGATAGTGTGATGTTGTGAAAAGTTAAAAATACCTCTGAGAATCCTTGCCGGGGGAACTTTAATGATGGCGGCTCAGGATATATTAAAATTAAAAATTATGTGAAGTAACTAAGAAAGAAATTTGATTTCGTAGTTAACTATGTGTGTGGTCTACATGTTTCAGCCCGCCTTAAAATGTATGGGGCTTACTTCAGGACCAGGAAGTGCAGTGAGTGGCAAAACAGTGCCACGTGAATAGTGAAAAAGAGAAAAAGAGGGTAATTTACCTACACACTCGCTAAGGTGTGTGGAAGCGATATCAGCTCATTGGCAGACACCGCAGCGAAAAACCTGTGGGAAAGAAAACAATACACAGACATAGATGGCAAAAGATGCTATAATACGTACTAAACAATTATAAAATGCAATCTTTGACTGACTGTGAAAAAGGATCTTTAAAGGCAGGTGGTCGTACAGGTGGCAACACACACGTGGTGACATGCGGCTATCGGCTGGTGCTTCATATTATCAGATGTTATGGTGGGCGGAATGCGCCCTTGGTGAGCTAACAGTGAGGCCAGCAAGGAGCGTGTGAGTTGCTCTCGTGGGGTGCCTGGACGGAGTGGCAGGCAACTATAAGCCGGTGACGGCGTGTAGCCACTGGCTAAAATAGTCGGGCTCGGTCGCAACGAGTGAGCGGGGGTGAGACTAGTATATTCAGGTAGGTTGTGCGTGTACCAAATTATCTCTAGGGTACACTGTGTAGAAAAGGGGCGATAACCCTTAGGTGGCGCTCTACAAATGAGTGCTAGAAGTAAAGGGTAAAAGCAAAAGGGAGAATATATTACACTATGGCTGAGTATTGATCGCCGATCAGGAAGGGGAGGAGTGCGCTCCTCCTGACACAGAATCTGTGAAGGAACGGTACAGGGTCAAGACAGGGTAGATATAGTAGTTAGAAGCCCGGCAATGCCAGAATTAGTCAGCGCGCGTCACCTTACTTGGTCTGAGAGCACCACCCGCTTGGCACCTACTAAGGTCTCCCGGCTTCTGGATGGTGTGGAGTCGAAGACTGTTGGGGATTTTAAGGAGGCGGGAGCCATAGCGTACGTGCTGCCTGTCCGGTGATCGCGCGAGAGGCAAGGCAGACTGCGCATGCGTGCGTGCGAGTCACTAACTGGCTGTGGGTGTGGGAAGAGAGTGCGTGTGTCTGGGATGCTGCTTCCGCGCGCATGCGCACGGACTAGCAAACGAAGTGTCGGTGCTAAACAGCGGACTTGTATTAGCTCTGGCAGAGATATCAATGAATTAGACTTCCATGATGAGTGGGGCGTCAGTGCCCCTGCTGGGAATGTTTATATACGTGCCACGTATTTTCTGGTCATGACTAGGACACAGAGTGTGAATTGGAGAAGTCGATGTTACACAGCGGACTTGTATTAGCGTAGTGGCTAAAATATTTATGGGTGATGCAGCCACGGTTGATGCGGCGTCTGTGCCCCTGCTGGGAATGTTAATGTACAAGCCAAAAAAGTAACAGGCACACGGTTAGGGTCTCCTCAGGCTGTTCCAGGGGATATTGTCGTTCAGCCCATTAAGGTGGCTGGAAAGGCGATAAATCCATCTTTGCTCTTGTTCAAACAGGCGGTTCTGTATATTGGGTAGATTGTGATCCAGGGCTTCCAAAACGACCCATCTCATATCGTTGGTGGTGTGGCCCTTCTCCAGGAAATGATTCGTCATTTTGGTGATGTTCTTTTTGCAGCGTATCGTGCTTCAATGCTCGCAAATCCTGGTTTTCACCTTCCGAGTGGTCATGCCAATGTAGACAAGATTGCATGGGCACGTTATGCGGTACACCACATTTTCTGTAGTGCAATTCGTATGTTTGCGAAGCTCCCATATTTTGCCTGGTTCTAGGTGTAGGCTTTTGGTTGTTTCTGTGATGTGGCAGACGCTACAGTTGCCGCAGGGGAAATGTCCTTTGATGTTGGGCAGACCCCAGGCGTTCAAGACCGTGTTGGTAGGCCTGGGAAGGAGAAGTGATCTTGTGGACACAACAGTGTCTTTGATGGTGCGTGCTCTCTTGTTCGATAGGAGTGGAGGTTCCCAGTTGAGTTTGCCTGTATTGAGTATTTTCCAATTTCTTTTGATAATCTGGGCAACTTTGTGTGTCACTGTGTTGTAGGTGGTGACGCATGTCAATGGGGGATTGGTGGGTTCCTTAATGAGGTTGTCCAAAAGGCCATCACGATTTTGATTCCTGGCCCTTTTGTTGGCTGTCTTGGTTATTTTTTGCGGGTAGCCACGTTGGTGCAGTTTCTCGCAGAGGTCGGTGGCCTGTGTTCTGTAGTCTTTGATCTCACTGCAATTCCTACGAAGGCGGAGGAACTGGCCGTATGGGAGATTCTCACGGAGAACTCGGGGATGGAAACTGGTGAAGTGCAGTAGGGAGTTCCGGGCTGTTGGTTTAAAGTGTGTCTTGCTCGTGAGGCCTCCCGAGGTTGCCTGTATATCCAAATCAAGAAAGGTGGTCTTGTGCCTGTCTGCGTTATGTGTGAATCTGAGATTAGGGTCACATGTGTTAATCCATTCGCAGAATGAGGCCAGGGACTCTTGTGATCCCTCCCAAATTAGGAGGATGTCATCAATGTATCGCCTATAAAACTTGATTTGGGGAATGCGTGGTGTGCTGTTGTTGAGAAGGTGTTTAGTCTCAAAATTGAATACATACAGGCCTGCTATGCTGGGGGCGAAAACGCTCCCCATAGAAGTGCCGTACTTCTGTAAGTAGAGTTTGCCCTGGTACTCAAAGTAGTTTTCTTTGAGTGCCAAGGTGGCGCATGTCAGTACAAAAGAGCGTGGGGTTCTGTGTTGCCAATTGGAGTCTCTTAGAGCCTCTTCTAGTACTCTCAATGTGTCATCTTGGGGAAGGCTAGTATAAAGGCTTTCCACGTCAAGTGATACGAGAAAGGAGGTGTTGGGGTCGTAGTTCACGTCTGCTAGTAGTCCTAGTAGGTCCTTAGTGTCTTTAAGATACGTACTGGTGGATTGGACCAGTGGTTGCAGGAAGTGGTCACAGAAGCGTGACAGGGGTTCAAGCAGTGACCCAATGCCTGAAACAATGGGGCGTCCAGGGGGGGGGGGTTTGTTTTTATGGATTTTTGGGACTGTGTAGAAATATGGAATTTTGTCTTGTGTGGTGGTGAGGAATTTTGCCTCATTCTGAGATATGTGACCAGAGCTTTCCGCATCATCCACTATGGTTTTGATGCGGGTTTTCAAGGTGGGCGTTGGGTCACGAGTAACTCGTAGTTTTTGGTGTCATTTAGTAGGCGCTCACATTCCTGATGGTAATCCTCTTTGTTGAGTATGACCGTACCTCCCCCTTTGTCTGCCGGTTTGATTATGATATCTGTATTGGTTTTCAAAGACATGAGAGCCATACGTTCTGCTTTGCTGGTGTTTTGGAACGTGTGGGGTTCTTTGAGTGCTTCTATTTCTTTGTACACTGTCTGTTCGTATACCATGATCTCAGGTGGTATGGAGCAAGGTGGAGGCATGAATGTGGATTTGACCCTGAGGGTGGTGTCCCCCTGGTCTTCCAGATCAGTGGTGATCGGTGTGTTTTCGAAGAAGGCCTTGAGTTTGATTTTGCGGAAAAATTCCGCAAGTTCACAATGTAATTTAAATTTGTCCAATTTGGTTGTGGGAGCAAAGCCGAGGCCTTTTTCTAGGATGGTTATTTCTGTGGGTGTAAGAGCATAGTTGGAGAGGTTGGTGACTAGGCTCAGCGCGTGCTCTGGCCTGGTTGTTGGTCTCTGGTTTGACTCCTCGTTTGGGCACCTTGCTGTGGGTTGTCCTGCCAGTGTACGGTGTTCCCTCTGCGTCTCCTTCCGCGTCCTCGTCGGCCTCTTCCTAAAAAAGCCTGTGGATGAGTTTGGTTCAGGTATGGCGGTGGGGGTCCAAACGGCGGATTCCAGCCGTATCCGAACTGAGGGGGCATTGGTTGGTACATAGGGGGATAAGCCAAGTTGGGTCCCTGGGGGCCGTGGGGCCATGGTGGTTGCCATCCGGGTTGTCCGTTTCTGCCTTGTTGGCGTCTGCGGTAGCTGTTGTTGCTAGAACCGCTACTTGCGGATGAGTCATCATCTGATGAGGTGCCTGTTGTGTCTGCCCGGTGGGGTGGTTGGTAATCAGCTTCTGCATAGGGGTATGTCTTGGCGTAGGAGAATCTTTTGAGGTCCTTCTGAAATTTGTTAATCTTATTTTGTGTAAGGCCTTCTTTGTACTCGTTGATTTCTTTATTTGTTTCATCCAATTTTTTCTTAAATGAAGACAGTGTGGCTTTGAAATGAGATTCTGTAGCTTGTATTTCGATGAGAAAAGCATCAGAGAGGCGTTTGGATGTTTGGATGATAAGTATCATCCAGTCACGGGTACACCTCCATGCTATTTGGGCCCAATCTTTCCGAAAGGTCGGGTCTTCAAGGAAGATCCGTGGGGCATTGGTGACAATTAGGCCCCTGGGTGCCGTGTTGTTTCGTAGGTATTCTGTCAAAATGACTCCGTGGAGCATAGTGCGTATTCTGTTGCGTTTTTTCTCATTGAGATTATCCCAATCTGCTGTTTGGGCAATGGATGATGCCAGATTGAAGTCTGCCAGTAGGGGAGGATTGTCAAGTATACTGTTAACATCGTCCAGCGTGAACCCTAGACCCGGGTTTTCAGCCATAGTGAAAAGAAGGGGGGGGGGGGAAGAAAGGGAGAGAGAAAAGAGAGAAGAACAGGCGAGCGTCGTCAGTAGATGAGGCTCTCGCAGCTGTGCGCTGCAAATCAATGAGGAGAACAATGGGAGAGCTAGGGAGGCAAGGGTGCGTCCGTATCCCCTGTAATATATATAAGATTAATCAAAAATGGACAGACCCATTGGTGTTGGTACGATCACTGGCAAGCAGTGCTTGGGAACCCACTAGGTGAGTAAAAGGCCCCTCACACACCAACCTAGTTGGTGTCATGCTTCATCATAGGGGCCCCAACCGGGTGGCCGAGCGCCTCCCGGTTGTGCTGCAACGCCTGACTACAGCGGAGCTGGTGTGGTGGGATAGTGTGATGTTGTGAAAAGTTAAAAATACCTCTGAGAATCCTTGCCGGGGGAACTTTAATGATGGCGGCTCAGGATATATTAAAATTAAAAATTATGTGAAGTAACTAAGAAAGGAATTTGATTTCGTAGTTAACTATGTGTGTGGTCTACATGTTTCAGCCCGCCTTAAAATGTATGGGGCTTTCTTCAGGACCAGGAAGTGCAGTGAGTGGCAAAACAGTGCCACGTGAATAGTGAAAAAGAGAAAAAGAGGGTAATTTACCTACACACTCGCTAAGGTGTGTGGAAGCGATATCAGCTCATTGGCAGACACCGCAGCGAAAAACCTGTGGGAAAGAAAACAATACACAGACATAGATGGCAAAAGATGCTATAATACGTACTAAACAATTATAAAATGCAATCTTTGACTGACTGTGAAAAAGGATCTTTAAAGGCAGGTGGTCGTACAGGTGGCAACACACACGTGGTGACATGCGGCTATCGGCTGGTGCTTCATATTATCAGATGTTATGGTGGGCGGAATGCGCCCTTGGTGAGCTAACAGTGAGGCCAGCAAGGAGCGTGTGAGTCGCTCTCGTGGGGTGCCTGGACGGAGTGGCAGGCAACTATAAGCCGGTGACGGCGTGTAGCCACTGGCTAAAATAGTCGGGCTCGGTCGCAACGAGTGAGCGGGGGTGAGACTAGTATATTCAGGTAGGTTGTGCGTGTACCAAATTATCTCTAGGGTACACTGTATAGAAAAGGGGCGATAACCCTTAGGTGGCGCTCTACAAATGAGTGCTAGAAGTAAAGGGTAAAAGCAAAAGGGAGAATATATTACACTATGGCTGAGTATTGATCGCCGATCAGGAAGTGGAGGAGTGCGCTCCTCCTGACACAGAATCTGTGAAGGAACGGTACAGGGTCAAGACAGGGTAGATATAGTAGTTAGAAGCCCGGCAATGCCAGAATTAGTCAGCGCCCGTCACCTAACTTGGTCTGAGAGCAGCACCTGCTTGGCACCTACTGAGGTCTCCCGGCTCCTGGATGGTGTGGAGTCGAAGACTGTTGGGGATTTTAAGGAGGCGGGAGCCATAGCGTACGTGCTGCCTGTCCGGTGATCGCGCGAGAGGCAAGGCAGACTGTGCATGCGTGCGTGCGAGTCACTAACTGGCTGTGGGTGTGGGAAGAGAGTGCGTGTGTCTGGGATGCTGCTTCCGCGCGCATGCGCACGGACTAGCAAACGAAGTGTCGGTGCTAAACAGCGGACTTGTATTAGCTCTGGCAGAGATATCAATGAATTAGACTTCCATGATGAGTGGGGCGTCAGTGCCCCTGCTGGGAATGTTTATATACGTGCCACGTATTTTCTGGCCATGACTAGGGCACAGAGTGTGAATTGGAGAAGTCGATGTTACACAGCGGACTTGTATTAGCGTAGTGGCTAAAATATTTATGGGTGATGCAGCCACGGTTGATGCGGCGTCTGTGCCCCTGCTGGGAATGTTAATGTACAAGCCAAAAAAGTAACAGGCACACGGTTAGGGTCTCCTCAGGCTGTTCCAGGGGATATTGTCGTTCAGCCCATTAAGGTGGCTGGAAAGGCGATAAATCCATCTTTGCTCTTGTTCAAACAGGCGGTTCTGGATATTGGGTAGATTGTGATCCAGGGCTTCCAAAACGACCCATCTCATATCGTTGGTGGTGTGGCCCTTCTCCAGGAAATGATTCGTCATTTTGGTGATGTTCTTTTTGCAGCGTATCGTGCTTCGATGCTCGCAAATCCTGGTTTTCACCTTCCGAGTGGTCATGCCAATGTAGACAAGATTGCATGGGCACGTTATGCGGTACACCACATTTTCTGTATTGCAATTCGTATGTTTGCGAAGCTCGCCTGTTCTTCTCTCTTTTCTCTCTCCCTTTCTTCCCCCCCCCCCTTCTTTTCACTATGGCTGAAAACCCGGGTCTAGGGTTCACGCTGGACGATGTTAACAGTATACTTGACAATCCTCCCCTACTGGCAGACTTCAATCTGGCATCATCCATTGCCCAAACAGCATCGAAATACAAGCTACAGAATCTCATTTCAAAGCCACACTGTCTTCATTTAAGAAAAAATTGGATGAAACAAATAAAGAAATCAACGAGTACAAAGAAGGCCTTACACAAAATAAGATTAACAAATTTCAGAAGGACCTCAAAAGATTCTCCTACGCCAAGACATACCCCTATGCAGAAGCTGATTACCAACCACCCCACCGGGCAGACACAACAGGCACCTCATCAGATGATGACTCATCCGCAAGTAGCGGTTCTAGCAACAACAGCTACCGCAGACGCCAACAAGGCAGAAACGGACAACCCGGATGGCAACCACCATGGCCCCACGGCCCCCAGGGACCCAACTTGGCTTATCCCCCTATGTACCAACCAATGCCCCCTCAGTTCGGATACGGCTGGAATCCGCCGTTTGGACCCCCACCGCCATACCTGAACCAAACTCATCCACAGGCTTTTTTAGGAAGAGGCCGACGAGGACGCGGAAGGAGACGCAGAGGGAACACCGTACACTGGCAGGACAACCCACAGCAAGGTGCCCAAACGAGGAGTCAAACCAGAGACCAACAACCAGGCCCGAGCACGCGCTGAGCCTAGTCACCAACCTCTCCAACTATGCTCTTACACCCACAGAAATAACCATCCTAGAAAAAGGCCTCGGCTTTGCTCCCACAACCAAATTGGACAAATTTAAATTACATTGTGAACTTGCGGAATTTTTCCGCAAAATCAAACTCAAGGCCTTCTTCGAAAACACACCGATCACCACTGATCTGGAAGACCAGGGGGACACCACCCTCAGGGTCAAATCCACATTCATGCCTCCACCTTGCTCCATACCACCTGAGATCATGGTATACGAACAGACAGTGTACAAAGAAATAGAAGCACTCAAAGAACCCCACACGTTCCAAAACACCAGCAAAGCAGAACGTATGGCTCTCATGTCTTTGAAAACCAATACAGATATCATAATCAAACCGGCAGACAAAGGGGGAGGTACGGTCATACTCAACAAAGAGGATTACCATCAGGAATGTGAGCGCCTACTAAATGACACCAAAAACTACGAGTTACTCACTCGTGACCCAACGCCCACCTTGAAAACCCGCATCAAAACCATAGTGGATGATGCGGAAAGCTCTGGTCACATATCTCAGAATGAGGCAAAATTCCTCACCACCACACAAGACAAAATTCCATATTTCTACACAGTCCCAAAAATCCATAAAAACAAACCCCCCCCCCTGGACGCCCCAATGTTTCAGGCATTGGGTCACTGCTTGAACCCCTGTCACGCTTCTGTGACCACTTCCTGCAACCACTGGTCCAATCCACCAGTACGTATCTTAAAGACACTAAGGACCTACTAGGACTACTAGCAGACGTGAACTACGACCCCAACACCTCCTTTCTCGTATCACTTGACGTGGAAAGCCTTTATACTAGCCTTCCCCAAGATGACACATTGAGAGTACTAGAAGAGGCTCTAAGAGACTCCAATTGGCAACACAGAACCCCACGCTCTTTTGTACTGACATGCGCCACCTTGGCACTCAAAGAAAACTACTTTGAGTACCAGGGCAAACTCTACTTACAGAAGTACGGCACTTCTATGGGGAGCGTTTTCGCCCCCAGCATAGCAGGCCTGTATGTATTCAATTTTGAGACTAAACACCTTCTCAACAACAGCACACCACGCATTCCCCAAATCAAGTTTTATAGGCGATACATTGATGACATCCTCCTAATTTGGGAGGGATCACAAGAGTCCCTGGCCTCATTCTGCGAATGGATTAACACATGTGACCCTAATCTCAGATTCACACATAACGCAGACAGGCACAAGACCACCTTTCTTGATTTGGATATACAGGCAACCTCGGGAGGCCTCACGAGCAAGACACACTTTAAACCAACAGCCCGGAACTCCCTACTGCACTTCACCAGTTTCCATCCCCGAGTTCTCCGTGAGAATCTCCCATACGGCCAGTTCCTCCGCCTTCGTAGGAATTGCAGTGAGATCAAAGACTACAAAACACAGGCCACCGACCTCTGCGAGAAACTGCACCAACGTGGCTACCCGCAAAAAATAACCAAGACAGCCAACAAAAGGGCCAGGAATCAAAATCGTGATGGCCTTTTGGACAACCTCATTAAGGAACCCACCAATCCCCCATTGACATGCGTCACCACCTACAACACAGTGACACACAAAGTTGCCCAGATTATCAAAAGAAATTGGAAAATACTCAATACAGGCAAACTCAACTGGGAACCTCCACTCCTATCGAACAAGAGAGCATGCACCATCAAAGACACTGTTGTGTCCACAAGACCACTTCTCCTTCCCAGGCCTACCAACACGGTCTTGAACGCCTGGGGTCTGCCCAACATCAAAGGACATTTCCCCTGCGGCAACTGTAGCGTCTGCCACATCACAGAAACAACCAAAAGCCTACACCTAGAACCAGGCAAAATATGGGAGCTTCGCAAACATACGAATTGCAATACAGAAAATGTGGTGTACCGCATAACGTGCCCATGCAATCTTGTCTACATTGGCATGACCACTCGGAAGGTGAAAACCAGGATTTGCGAGCATCGAAGCACGATACGCTGCAAAAAGAACATCACCAAAATGACGAATCATTTCCTGGAGAAGGGCCACACCACCAACGATATGAGATGGGTCGTTTTGGAAGCCCTGGATCACAATCTACCCAATATCCAGAACCGCCTGTTTGAACAAGAGCAAAGATGGATTTATCGCCTTTCCAGCCACCTTAATGGGCTGAACGACAATATCCCCTGGAACAGCCTGAGGAGACCCTAACCGTGTGCCTGTTACTTTTTTGGCTTGTACATTAACATTCCCAGCAGGGGCACAGACGCCGCATCAACCGTGGCTGCATCACCCATAAATATTTTAGCCACTACGCTAATACAAGTCCGCTGTGTAACATCGACTTCTCCAATTCACACTCTGTGTCCTAGTCATGGCCAGAAAATACGTGGCACGTATATAAACATTCCCAGCAGGGGCACTGACGCCCCACTCATCATGGAAGTCTAATTCATTGATATCTCTGCCAGAGCTAATACAAGTCCGCTGTTTAGCACCGACACTTCGTTTGCTAGTCCGTGCGCATGCGCGCGGAAGCAGCATCCCAGACACACGCACTCTCTTCCCACACCCACAGCCAGTTAGTGACTCGCACGCACGCATGCGCAGTCTGCCTTGCCTCTCGCGCGATCACCGGACAGGCAGCACGTACGCTATGGATCCCGCCTCCTTAAAATCCCCAACAGTCTTCGACTCCACACCATCCAGGAGCCGGGAGACCTCAGTAGGTGCCAAGCAGGTGCTGCTCTCAGACCAAGTTAGGTGACGGGCGCTGACTAATTCTGGCAGTGCCGGGCTTCTAACTACTATATCTACCCTGTCTTGACCCTGTACCGTTCCTTCACAGATTCTGTGTCAGGAGGAGCGCACTCCTCCCCTTCCTGATCGGCGATCAATACTCAGCCATAGTGTAATATATTCTCCCTTTTGCTTTTACCCTTTACTTCTAGCACTCATTTGTAGAGCGCCACCTAAGGGTTATCGCCCCTTTTCTATACAGTGTACCCTAGAGATAATTTGGTACACGCACAACCTACCTGAATATACTAGTCTCACCCCCGCTCACTCGTTGCAAACGAGCCCGACTATTTTAGCCAGTGGCTACACGCCGTCACCGGCTTATAGTTGCCTGCCACTCCGTCCAGGCACCCCACGAGAGCGACTCACACGCTCCTTGCTGGCCTCACTGTTAGCTCACCAAGGGCGCATTCCGCCCACCATAACATCTGATAATATGAAGCACCAGCCGATAGCCGCATGTCACCACGTGTGTGTTGCCACCTGTACGACCACCTGCCTTTAAAGATCCTTTTTCACAGTCAGTCAAAGATTGCATTTTATAATTGTTTAGTACGTATTATAGCATCTTTTGCCATCTATGTCTGTGTATTGTTTTCTTTCCCACAGGTTTTTCGCTGCGGTGTCTGCCAATGAGCTGATATCGCTTCCACACACCTTAGCGAGTGTGTAGGTAAATTACCCTCTTTTTCTCTTTTTCACTATTCACGTGGCACTGTTTTGCCACTCACTGCACTTCCTGGTCCTGAAGAAAGCCCCATACATTTTAAGGCGGGCTGAAACATGTAGACCACACACATAGTTAACTACGAAATCAAATTCCTTTCTTAGTTACTTCACATAATTTTTAATTTTAATATATCCTGAGCCGCCATCATTAAAGTTCCCCCGGCAAGGATTCTCAGAGGTATTTTTAACTTTTCACAACATCACACTATCCCACCACACCAGCTCCGCTGTAGTCAGGCGTTGCAGCACAACCGGGAGGCGCTCGGCCACCCGGTTGGGGCCCCTATGATGAAGCATGACACCAACTAGGTTGGTGTGTGAGGGGCCTTTTACTCACCTAGTGGGTTCCCAAGCACTGCTTGCCAGTGATCGTACCAACACCAATGGGTCTGTCCATTTTTGATTAATCTTATATATATTACAGGGGATACGGACGCACCCTTGCCTCCCTAGCTCTCCCATTGTTCTCCTCTATGAAAAGAAGACCTCAGACAGCAACTCTTCAGTACACTTCTGGACTTGTTGATACTCCGCCAGGATGAAAGACTGTTGTGCTGCTGAAAGGAATGCCACTCAGCTGGACTGCTACTCTGAAGGAACAGCTTTCCTGCTGTGCTGACCTGCTGCCTTTTTGCCTGGGAAGAAGGAACTAGACTTGCAACTTCATCTTGAACCGAGACACCAGAGTAACTCAAAGTGCTAGTCTACTGGCCTACAGATCTGTGCCTCAGGGACATTAAATTTTCCACAACATACCGCACCAGTCCCTGAACTGAGCTGCAGTGAGTTCTTGACCTCCAAGTGGTGCTCCTCAGGTCCTAGACCCATGGTGTGGCTCACATTGCTGAATTCAAGCTTTTGGGCCCTTCATGACCGCAAACAGTAGCATTCCTACCGATACCTCACCGTTCGCACCATGATTCATCGTGAAGCTCCGTCAGCCTGCCTCTTCATGCTCCAGCATCAAAAGCTGCATTGACTCCAAACACAAAGCTATAGCAATTCACACCATGATGCCTTTGTGCTACTCCAGCAGCCACCTGCATCGCTCTCCCTGCTCTTCGCAGCCCCATCTAACCCGAACAGGACTTTTGGCATTGACTTTGAGAAGGTAAACTTCAGCGGGCCTAAGCTAGTGACTGTAGCCAACCTGCGCACTAGCACGGTCAGCCTGAAAGTGTGATGGATGTAGTCCAGCATGATCAGATACCCACAGCTGGCGCTTTATTCTTTTTAGCGCTATTTTTCACTTTAATCCTAAAAAAATCATAACTTTGGTTCTACTGATTGAAATGTTGCCGTTTCGGTATTGTTTTATTTATTAAAGTTTGCTATATTGTTCTAACTTGGTGTGGGAAGTAGTTTATGTTGTGTTTTTCAGTTTATTACTGTTGCACAAATACTTCACACATTCCCTAGAAATTAAGCCTGACTGCTCTGTGCCAAGCTACCAGAGGGTTGAGCACAGGTGAAGTTAACTTTGGCATGTGCCCCATCCTCACAAGGATTGTGGCTGCTGCTTGCCCAGGCTAACAACCCAGTCAACCAACAAACCAAGTTCTTACATTGATCATCAAGGTTAAAAAGCCTGTTATTCTTCTTAGAGGAGCCAGTGTTTGTACGACATACAGCAGACATGCGCAGCAGGGATGGCTGCTTCCTGGGCATTTGGAGTTTGTGAGGCCAAGGCGAAATAAAAGGAAGATGGACTGAGGATACGTGGCTGAAAGAGGAGTGTGTCAGGCAGACTGCAGACAGACTGATCTGAGAAGAGCGTCATCTCTGGGAGTTACTTGAGGTCGCCACCTTACCATGAGTCTAACCGGAAAGAGTCAGTACTTCATCTTAGGAGCTGGGTTCTTTTGTGGACATCGGTCTCGGATGAAGAAGACAATGGCTGCTGCTTTCTCTCTTTGATAATTTTGGGGTGTATGGATCATATGTGGGTTGGTGGTTTTGTCCAGGGGATGATTTTGATTTTAAAAATGTTTGTTTTCTTGCTGCATTGGGAGAAATAATAATTATAATTAATTATATAATTATCTGCTTCCTAGAGGACTTAAGTACCATTCTTGGGTGCTGATGGTGTAATATTTAAGTGATGATGCAACGTGGCTTGCAGGAGTCTCTGTGACATCAAGTATTTCATTGTGCCTAATAAAATATCCAAGGCAGGACCAAATTGGATATTAAAGCGATGGGGCAGTAGAACCATTAAACATCCAATCATATTGTTCTCTTCAGTTTCACAACTCCTTTATGGTTCCTGACATCATCGAGAAAGAAGTGGTCTTTCAAGTCAGTGAGTGTATGTTTTATATGCTAAATATTACACCCTAGTTCATCCCTTACCAAGCCTCTCTTTCATAGTTGCCAGCCTCATTTTCAGTTTGGTGATGTCCCCTCTTGGCGAAGTCGCCTCTGCTGACATCTCTGACATTTTGTCTTCCACCTCGGTTATGGCCAAGCCACAGATAAGATCTTCTTCATGATAGACTTTATGATAATTAAAAGCATGTTGTGCATGATCATCTGTATCACCTATTTACTACCCAAAAGTACAAAAGTTTTAAAGTAGGGTGGGAAGACGATATGTGAGGTGTGTGGCACATACCCCAACAGAGCAGACAGCAGACTATAAAATTCAATGAAGAAATCCAGAAACCGATTAAAAACCAAAAAGGATTGCTTTTGTGTTACTCTCTCTCTATTCACACCATCCATCACTGTATATCTTATGTAGGTGAACAGAAAATTCAGGTGAAGAGAAAATTCAACCTACCACTGACACATAAACTCTCTTGACACTGGCCACTGTTTTATGTAAAGATTTCTAGTTTATAAAAAAAATGGTATATTTAACAATAAAAATATACAGAACACAATATTTGAATACTATAGTTTAAAAATCCACATTTTAAAAGGACATACTTCCTATTATGTGCAAAATATCTTTAGCATTAAAACCACTTGCCAAGCCTTAAACTTGCCTTTTATTAGGCCCGGGTGGAGTTCACAGATTTGCGCTATGCAGAACTCTGCAAAATGCCAAATAAATTACATCGCGCTGTGCCGAGTTCTGCGAGTGGGCGGAGCTGCTTGCCAAATCTGTTTGTGTGACGTTTTATGTTGTACACAGCGTAAAGTGCGTTCTCGCACCAGAAACTGCGCGTGAACGGCTCCATGCAGTTCGCATGGACACAGACATCTTGTTTTCTGTTCTGTTCATGATGCAGGGCCTATTTTTGAAATCCAACCTAATCTTTTGAATACTCGCCCATCAAACATGTCTACCACTCATTTTTATTTATTGCATTTTTCGTGTTTATTTGTGACTTGTTTTGTAGTTTTTAAATGTTTTCCTTTACTTCCTCATTTCTTCCTTCTTCCTTCTTTCCTTTTCCTTTCCTGTTTCTTTTCTTTTTTTCCCCACCCAGTGCCATGGCAGAGCAGAGTGAGAAGGAAAGCAGGAGATCTGCAGGACGAGGCCCCGATTACCACCAGCAACTGCCTACCTTGGTGGCAATTTTGTGTGAGGTGGAGGTGGAGGTGGAAGAAAATGTTTTTTTTTCGTCCAGCGCCACCTTCAATCCATGCTGGCAGCAGACCCACCAGCTGCTGATGCACGTTTGGGCAGGCATTATGGACCATGAGCAGGACCTGCTTGACCTGCTAGACATCGAGATTGCGGGGCTTGGTGAGTAATTATTTGTTGTGATTGTATTAATACCCCAAACTGTTTCTGAATTTGTCTATGTTGGCATTAGGACGCTGCACACTTTCCCATTGCTAACTACTGCAAGAGTGCTTCTGCTCTTTCCCTAAAACTTGGTAAAACTGGCCAACACCTGATTGCCACATTTAATTTACTTTCCTAGTATATGGTACTACATGTACCCAGGACCTACAAAATAAATGCTACTAGTGGGCCTGCGCCCCTAAGGTTCCTCAACATCCAAGAAGACGTTATCCCCCAACCAGTATTGTGCCAGGAGGCAATTGCAGAGTGGTGGAGAAAGGGGGCATGATCTCCAAAGTCCTCATACCAATCATGCTCTGTGGAACTTACTGGAGGTAACAGGCGGGGTAGTTGGCCCCAAGGACCCTTAGCTGCAAATGGGACTTTATCCCCTACCACCAGTGCACCAGTAGGCGTGTTTGCAGAGTTTTAGAGAAAGGGGCATGGCCTCCAAAGTCCTCTCAGCAATTGCGCTGTGTGGGATGTACTGGAGGTAACAGGAGGGCTTGTTGCCCCCCGAGAACCCTCAGTATCCAAGTAGACTTCATCCCACAACCAGCAGTGCGCCAGGAGACGCGTGTGCAGAGTGGTGGTGAAAGGGGCCAGGGCCTCCTACGACCTCGCAGCAATCCTGCTGTTTAGGACTTACTGGAGATAACAGGGGGCTTGTTGGTATCAAGGACCCTCAGCATCATAGGGCACTTCATCCCCCAGCCAACAGTGCACGTTTGCAGAGTGGCGAAGAAAAGGGGCGGGCCTCTAGTGACTTGTTATTTATTTTTCCAATTATATTTTTAATGTATTTCGAGCCTCCGAACCACATTCCAAGCTCCAGGGCTATTTTGAATTTTCTCTTTTTTTTCTTCTAATTTGAAGGGAGGGGGGCTGAGCTTGTTCCCCTCTGCCCCCACAGGCCTATTTCGGCCCTGGGGACCCCCTCCCCCGGGACCGAGCCTTTAAAGATTTTTTTAAAATACATTTCAATGGACGGGGCAGAGCAGCACTCCTCTCGGGCCCAGGAACCTCATCCCCTGCGGCCTGACCTCTGATGAGGGTGCCCTAGTTCCACCAAGGGCACCCACTTGTCCATGATGGAGACTGAGGGGGAGCCTCAAGGCCCCGCAGTCCCTGATGCTCACCTCCTCCTGTGGGAGCCGGCATTGCTTTGACACAGGGATAGGCACCCCGGGACATGGCAGAGCCGGACCTGGGGGGGGGCAGTAGCCAAGTTCATGTATGGCTTCAAGAGGGGTCCCTCCTCCTTTGTTTCATTTAGATCCGTGGAGATGGTGGTCCCTGCAGCCAGGTGTCTGCAACGGACACCCTCCATTATATTATTTGAGCCCCAGGGATATGGCAGTCCTGAGGAATGCGGGGGGCTGTGGGGAACCCCTGCATTACCATTTTATTTGCTGGGGAGGTCATGGTCCCCGGGGTTGGGGGCTCAACGTGGTCCCCATTAATGAAAGTTAAAGCTCCGGGAAGGTGAGATCTCTGGGGGTGTCTGGGGGTCTCTGTGACTCCCCATATTATTTGAGATTAAAGCCCTGAGGAGGTGGTGGCCTCTGGGGCTGCGAGGGATCTACATGGCCCCCCACGGTCAGTATGCATACAGCTCCGAGTAGGTGGTAATCCCCGGGGCTGCAGGGGAGGCCGTACGGGCCTCCCCATGAATATTTAACAAATAGCCCGGGGGAGGTGGCGGAGCCAGGGACTGTGGGGGGCCTAGCAGGCCCCCGCATTTTTATTATACAATGCCCCAGGG